>NW_026294606.1:16188877-16788877 GCF_007827085.1 Peromyscus californicus insignis
GGCCCCAGAGGCATGCCTGGCAATATGGCTGGAAGAGATTAGCACATGGTTTGTGGGCCTTGATGGAGATGTCTTTCTGTAGGTCTCTGGCAGCTCTGCAGATAATCGACCCATATACATCTGGCGTATTACTGTGAAGTGTGCACTCAACACTTCTAAAGCACCTGTTCCTTGTTACTTCCCTTGCTGAGAAACAAGCAGTTTAAATTTTATCTTGTGGCTTTTGGAGATCCTGGGCCAAGCTACACTGTTACAGATGAACATAACACTCTTGCCATTAAAAAAAAAATTAGAGAGCACAGACTGATCACTGGCAGACACCAGAAAGGAACTTGGATCCCCCACCTCTCAATTTAGCGATGTTTGTAAATTCTGTGTTAGATAATGCCACTGAAGAGCAGGGACAGATTTGGGCTGGAGAAAAGCAGTGCTGGTAAAAGTTAAAGGGAGAGTTAAACAGAGACACAGTGGGGTAGGGGGACGTAGTAGATGGCCAGTACACAACACAGAACAGTAGGCAACGGAACCTAGCAACTGCTCTGAATCTAGTAAGACCACTTTAGGTCTCAGAGAATTGTTTATACGGCAACACCTTAACCAGATTGATTAATTTAATTTTAAAATTTGTTTTATTGAGACAAAGTCTCTCTACATAACCTTGGCTATCTTAGAACTCCCTGTGTAGACCAGGCTGGCCTCAAACTCAAAGAGTTTTATTGTATGAGAGAAGAACAAATAAAATAAAATAAAATGAAAGTGCTGAGCGATCTCTTCAGCCCAGACAGATTTCTTTGAAGCACTTTTGTCTTGAAACTAAGCAGTATTTTTCCAGAAACACATACATATCCTGAGAGACACACAGACATACACAGACACACACAGACACACACACAGACACACACACACATACACACACCACACACACACACACACACACACACACACACACACACACACACACACACACACACACACACACACTGATTTGTATCTGGAATGTCTCCTAAATGCCTGAGTGTTGACGATGTCATCTCTGAAATGCTGTCTTTAGGAGGTTGTGGAACTTTTAAGATGTGGCCCCATGGGAAGTGTTCAAGCAGCTGGAGAAGACTTTCTATTCTTCTGTCTTCCTTTCTCTACCTGGCCAGGAATTGAGTGTTTTTGCTTGGCTATGAATTTCTTGCCAGGATGAGCTACTACAGCTCCAAAGCAATAGGGAACTGTTGACTATGAACTGAACCTTCAAGATGTTTCTGTTTGGAAGGCCATTATTTCAGGTATTTGTTGTAGGGATGACTAGGAGGCAGCACAACCTGTGCATATTTATTATTTATCAACAGATATATTGGTTATAGTAGCGTATCTAACTTAAATATCATAGATAACATACTCTCATCTGTTAGTCCTTTGTAAGTGCTCGGTAGCTTCTCAAAGATAGTGAGTTTAGATGGAAACTTATTTATTGATCATGAGACTTAAAACTCAGATCAGCACCCATCCAGACTTCGTGAGATATTTAGAATTTCTCATTTCTCTGTGTTGCTCTTTTTTCTATGGTGTTTCTATATTGCTTACTGTAAGAATTCACTTTGGAAAGAACACTTATCCTTTGCAAAATTCATCCTGTTGCTTTGCAGACAAGAGGCGGTATTCTAAGTAAATCAATACTGTAGAGTAGGTTTTGTAAAAGGCGAATAGAATTATTACACTTTAGTAAATTCAGAGAATAAGAGGAGCAGAAGTGAAAGAACAAGAGTTCAAACAGAATTCCATGAAATAAAGATTTTAAAGTGAATATTATGAATGATTATACACCAATAAATTGGCTAACCTAGGAGAAATGCATAGATCCTTATAAACACATAGTCATGCCAAAACTGAGTCTGAAGAAACAATCATTCTTGCAGGCTTGTCATTAGTAAGAAACATCTTGGCTAGAGAAAGACCCTAGACCAAATGTTTCACTGTGTAATTCTACCAATTGTTTAAAAGAAGATGAATACAATCCTCCCAGGAGTCTTCCAAAAATGAGGTCAAACTTCAAACTTTAACATATAAAGGCAACTTTGCTCTGATGTTATAGTTGAAGACACCACAAGAGAAGGAAATAACTTCAAACTGTGTGATGAACAACAATGCAAACACAGTTCAATACTAGTTCAAGGGCACAGTGAACGGATTATGAACAATGAGCAGGTGGATCACTCCTGGAAGGTAAGGATGGCTCAGTATCTGTATTTACATCAGTAGGTTAACCCATGTTAACAAATAAAGGACAGAAACCTCACAGTCACCTCAATTGATTTAAAAAAGGTTTTTTTTGACAAAATCCAATACATTTTTCATCATCAATAAACCACCTAGGATTAGAAGGAACCTACTTCAACACAATTAGGTCACACATGACATGCCTAGTGTCACCAAATGGTGCAAACTAAACCTCTTCCATAGGCTCATATCTTTGGACACTTGGTCCCCAGATAGTGGCACTGTGTGGCCTTGGTGGAGGTGGTATGTCACTGGAGGTAAGCTTTGAGTTTTCAAAAGCCCATGCCAGGCCCAGGTCTCTCTCTGTCTATGCCTGCAGATTAGAATATCTTGCTTTCAACTACTTATCCAGAACCATGCCTGCCTGCCTGCCTGCCTGCTGCCTTGCTCCCTGCCATGATGATAATAGACTCACCTCTGAAAGTGGAAGTCAGCCCCATTAAATGCCTTTTTCTATAAGGTACATTGATCACAGTGTCTCTTCACAACAATAAAATAGCAACTAAGCACTCAATGGAGAAAACACAGTATCTGCAATAACATTGTGAAACGGGACATCTGTATTCAGAAGAATGCAATCAGGCGTTGTCTTCTACCACATATAAACATTCACTAAAATTGGGCAGTCCTAAACAACCAACCTGAAAATACAAAACTCCTGGAAGAAACCATAGAGAAAAAGTTGCATGACACTGTATTTGGGTTTTCTTAGTAAAATAACAACCTTCAGCTTAGGAGAAAAATATGTTCAAGTCATTAATTTTGTAATATATATATATATATAACTCTACAAGATATATATATATATATATATATATATATATATATATATATAACTCTACAACTCAAAAACAGGCCAAAATAAGCAACTCAGTTTAGAAAACGATTAAATCAAAGAGGTTATGCCAATTGTAACAAGCAAATGGAAAAGACGTCCAACACCAGGAACCATTAGGAGAAGTATAGATCAAAGCTAGTAGACACCCACTAAGTGTTAACTGAAATAAATACAAATTAGAACAGACAAAGAAGAAGACAGAAGCTGACAGGCATTGATGGTTCTTGGTAGACACTGGGACTCGCAGTTCTCCTGGGGGGACATAAAGTGGTGCAGCTGCTATGGAGAATGTTGCAGAAGTTTCTCAAAGACATTAACAGAGTCAGCAGGACTCAGCAATCCTGCTCCTGGTTACATAATGTATAGTCTTTATTGATATGTAGTATATATGAAGAAGCAAAAGACCACGGCTAAGAAACACTGCCCTGCCTATATTCATCACAGCAGGATTCACAGTAGTCAAGGGGAGGAAGCACCCCACATTTCTGTGGATGAATGGAGGCGTGACCTGTGCAGCCAATGGGAATCACTTCTGAAGGGCCCAGGAATATAGAAATATAAAATTGAAAACCTAAAAAAATAAAAGCAGGCAGTCATCAGCTCTAAAGGTTGACTTCTAACAATGGCTCTTTGCTTATTGCAGCTCCTCTGTCAACAGCCAGGGGTTAACTTTTAACCCCCTTGACCCTTACAGCCAACAAAGTTAACTGTTAGTAGATGTTTCTACGTGACTTCTAGCATGCATCCCGTGCCTGATGCTTTCTACATGACTCCTAGTGCATCCTGTGCCTGATGCTTTCTACATGACTCCTAGTATGTACCTCATGCCTGATGCTTTCCCCATTACTATAAAAAGGGCACCAGAGCCTGCCTCCATTGCCCCAGCCTCAAAATCCAATCCTGGCTGTGGTCTCAGCTAGCTGATAAGCTTTTGTGCCCACAGTGATTCTTTCTTTCTTTTTCTCTTTCTTTCTTTCTCTCTTTCTTTCTTTCTTTCTTTCTTTCTTTTTCTTTCTTTCTTTCTTTTCTTTTTTTTTTTGGAATAAGTTTGCTTCTGGTTTAATAGACTTTGGTGGTCTGTCCCCCATTGTTGTGTGACCCTGGACCCAATGCTTCTTCCTAAGGAGTCCCAGCTGGTGTATTCTGCTACAAGGGTTTGCCTTGTGAACAAGCCAGTCCGAGTCCAGTCATAAAGGTAATTAAAGTTGTCAAAGTCATAGACAAAGAATGAGGAGTGGTTTCCAAGGGCCAGGCCAAGAGGAAAGAGTGAAGGTGGTGGGGGCAGAGGCTTGTTATTTAATGGGTGCTGAGGATCAGTGTCACAAGATGAAAACATTCCCAGAGGTCACTGGAAAACAGTGTGAAAATATTTTCCGCATTGGACTTTAAAGATCAGAAAGTTTGTGTTATATGGTATTTCTGTTTTTGTTTTAAGATACACATTTCCAAGAATCAGGGCACACTCCAGATTTAGTCTGAGGGTGGCAGATCTCTGCTCTGGTGGAGGGCACACTGCTCCCGAAGTGGAGAGGAAAAGATGTGCTGAGAGACGCTGCCTGCTGTCGTCACCAGGGCTATGGGATGAAACACAGCTTTGTGA
Source organism: Peromyscus californicus insignis (assembly GCF_007827085.1). Lineage (NCBI taxonomy): Eukaryota > Metazoa > Chordata > Mammalia > Rodentia > Cricetidae > Peromyscus > Peromyscus californicus. The sequence goes on from NW_026294606.1 coordinate 16,193,584, forward strand.
ATTCTTCTGCTAGGTGAGAAGGAGAGGTGAGGAATTTGATGGACTAGTCTACACCCACAGTTTGGGAAAAGCATTTGGGGAGAGGACACATTGGGCTGGGGACAGGAGACAACACCTTACAGCTGGAAGTGAAGTGGACCGAGAATTATTATGTGGGCTGTGTGTGAAGTTTGTTGACTCATATGGATCAATCCCACGTCTTTTGAGAATGGAATAAAAAATCCTAATAATAATACATCCAGTCAGTCTGACTTTCTCCCATGCAGTGCACTTGATAGATTCTCACAGACTGTGTCTAATAGAAATTTATTTCAATTTTTGTTAATTGAAAATGATTACTTTGATTTTTGGCTTTTGAAAAAAGTATTTTGGGTTCCAAAGATGTAAGTTGATATCTATAATTTTTTCTTGGCAGAGATTTGGTTTATACTTTTGCTTTGTATGTTTTTTTTGTTTAAATTTAATTATAAGATCTTTGGCTTGACAACTAGGTCTTTCTTTTTCGATTTTATGATTTCATTTTATTTTACTACTTTGGGTAGTACTTAGGACTGAACATGGGGCCTCATACATACTAGGCAGATGCTGTTACCATAGCCCCACCTGTGATTAGGTCTTTCTGTAAGTTCAAGCACAATACTTTACATCCATTGTACTTTATAGATCATGATTCCTAGAACTTTGGGCATAGTCATCAGAGGAGCTGAAAGCAACGGTCCAAGCACTGCTTAAAGAGAGGCCTGCAAAAGGAAAAGACGGGACCTTTAAAGTGGAATTGGGCTGTCTGGAGGCCAGAGGTTCTTGGCCCCATTTTTCTGAGATGAGACCTTAAACTCTACGAAGGTGATTTATTTCTGACTCCTTTGTTGTTACTTTCAATTGTCTGCAGAAGTGTTACCAAAAGCAATTGATAAAAATGTGTCCACACATGTTTAAAAGGCACAGTCCTTATTTGCCCAGTGGCAATCAATGAATACAGGACCTAGACAGACCTCTGTCTCAGTTTGCTTTCTAGGGCTGTGGTAAAGATCGTGACCAAAAGCAGCATGGGGAGGAAAGGCTTTGTTTCAGCTTACAGCTTTCAGACAACACTCCATCACTGAGGGAAGTCAGGGCAGGAACCCGAAAGCAGGAACTGAAGCAGAGGCTGTAGAGAAGTGCTGCTCATTGCCTTGTCCCCTGATGGCTTCCTCAGACTGCTTTCTTATACCACCTAGGACAGTGGTTCTCAACCTTTGTAATGCTGCGACCCTTTAGTACCATTCCTTGTGGTGTGGTGACCCCTAACCATCAAATTATTTTGTTGCTACTTCATAACTATAATTTTGCTACTCTTATGAATCATAATGTAAATATCCGGGTTTTCTGACAGCCTTAGGTGCCCAAAGGGGTCGTGACCCACAGGTTGAGGACCACTGATCTAGGACCACCTGCTCAGACATGGTACCACCCATAGTGGGCTGAGTATTCAGACATCAATCATTAATCAAACCTCACAGGTTTGCCTATGGGACAATCTAATGGGGTGTTTTCTCAGTCGAAGTTTTCACTTTCCAGATGACCCTGGCTTGTGTTAAGTTGGCTAAACTCTAACCAGGGCAGCCCCCATGCTAGACAAGGGCTCTGTAGCTGAGCTATACCTCCAGTCATCCTTTTACTTTCCCTTTGGAGATGGTTCCCTCAGTCAGTTACCTAGGCTGTCTTTGACTTGCTCTGTAGCCCAGGTGGGTCTTGAACTTATGATCACCCTGCCTCATACTCATGAGTTACCTGAGTTATTGTTAAATGTCAGCAGGCTCTTCTTTTAATGTGTGACTTCTAACTGTGCCTTTTCCGTCAGCTGTTAGGTGGCATGTGTTTCTGGAAGTTTAGAGAAGAAAAGCTGTCCTTCTGATGATTAGGAAGGAACTGTTCCCCCATTTCTCCCGGGAGTTGCTCTCCGAAGGTCTTGGCTTGTAACAGACTCTTGCCATTCTTAAGCCCCTCTACCCCGTGCCCCAGAATGTACCACTTTGGGTTTGGAAAGGACCAGCCCTTGCCCCACTGAAGCTCTAGAGAATTCTACACATTAGAAAGAGCTCTATTAAGTTGGTGTGGTGGCATATGCTTATAATCTTGCTATTCCTAGTATTTAGGGGATGGAGGCATGAGGATCAGGTGTTCAAGGTCAATCTCTTTTACACAGCAAGTCTAAGGCCAGCCCAGCCCAACCTTTAGGATACTCCATTAAAAAAAAAACTGGCCGGGCGGTGGTGGCGCACGCCTTTGATCCCAGCACTCGGGAGGCAGAGCCAGGCGGATCTCTGTGAGTTCGAGGCCAGCCTGGACTACCAAGTGAGTTCCAGGAAAAGGCGCAAAGTTACACAGAGAAACCCTGTCTCGAAAAACCAAAAAAAAAAAAAAAAAAAACCCAAAAACAAAAAACTGGGGGCCAGCAAGTTGACCCACTGGGTAAAAGGGCTTGCTGTGTAAACCTGGTCACCTGAGTGTGATCCCTGAGGCCCATGTAAAGGTGGATGGAGAGAACTGACTTCACAAAGTCATCCTCTGACTTTCACACCCTTCCCACACCCATGCTTCTTAAAAATTCTGCATTTTTACATATTTCAACAAATGCAGAGTTTACTTCTATCAATTATTTAAAAGATTTTAAGTGCTTTCTCAAACTATGGTCCTTGGAATTTTCACTCCCAAGCTGTTTTGTGCCTATTATTAGCTTGTCCTACAGGGCTATGCCAGTAGTCCTTCCCATCATCAGCTTTTGGAGTGGCTGTTGCCTGCAGATCCTTCTTCCCTTTGTCTCAAGCAACAGTCAATCCAGACCATAAGGCTGAAGAAAACACAGTTCCTGGGTGAAGCCCACACATGGAGCTTTCTGACACATGGAAATAGGTGCCCTGAAGTTGGCTGCAGGGAGCAGTTTATGAGATGGTATTCTTGAGGGCCCAGCATATTCCTCTGCTTTAACATGTTGCTTCTAGAATCTGGTATATCATTTATTAAATATGCCCTTCACAAAGCATGCTGGGGAGATTTGGAAGATGGAGGACATACTTGAAAAAAATCTGATGAATACCGAATCCTCTTAGAAATACATGTGATTTATTTCACAATTAACCTGGGAATCCAGTCAGTGTTTATTAGTGTTGGACTGCTGGGACCTCTGGCCAGAGATTGGAGTACAAGGAAGAAGGAGACCCTCTTTCATGCCTCAGCTGCTCCCACAACAGGGAATATCAGGTGAAAGAGGTAGCCGAGGAGGCTCCCTCACCTGGCAGCAGAATTCTCACCAAGGCCCATCACCAAAGACTGACCCAACATGGTCATGCACCACTTTTTTCCATTTACATACAGACCCTTGTCTCATTGTAGCTTAAGGTGTCCAGTATTTCTACTGCCTAGATAAAATCAGATCAAGAAATTTTCCCGTGCATATGAAAGAACTGTGTGCTGAGCGGGAAAAGACGAGTCGGGAAGGAGTCTTAAGAAGCCCTTGGGGCTGGAGAGATGGCTCAGAGGTTAGGAACACTGGCTGTTCTTCCAGAGGTCCTGAGTTCAATTCCCAGCACCCACATGGTGGCTCACAACCATCTGTAATGAGATCTGGCTCCCTCTTCTGGCCTGCAGGGATACATGCAAAACAGAACACTGTATACATAATAAATAAATAAACCTTTAAAAAAAAAAAAAGAAGAAGCCCTGTCTGCAAAAGCCGCTGTGCATTTTATAGGGAAGAAAGGACAAAGCATTTGACCTTTTCTTACAGATGCATCATGACATCTAAACACCCTTTCTAAAGCAAGAAGACCTATTAGAAGTGACTTGTCTACAGCAGATCAGCTGCTTCTCACCAAGCCATACCGACAAATTTGTAAATCTTACACTTGGAGTTCTGTGATCATGGCTGATGTCTGGAGAAATCAGGAGAAGTTGTGGCTTTGATATTATGGATGGTGAGCCTTGGGGTCTGTCTAGCCCTTAGCTTCCCTTTGTATTTTCCATAATGCTTGGGATCTAGGAGACCCCAGCAAATGGGAATGAGGGCAGAATCAGAAAATCCCTAACAACAACAAAGAACGAGAAGAATTTTGTCTTCCTCCAAGAGGCCCATTTGCCTCTTACTGTGCATATCTTCTCTTTGAAAATCAGCACCATAGTTATAACAGTTTCAGTGCATGATTACTCACTCTGGATTGTCAATAAAAACTCATCCTGAAGAAAAAGAAGCCATTTCTTTAATCCTAGACTTATTGAAGATGTACAGGCCTGAGCAGAAGACTTTTGTGTAGCTGTCAGATTTCCTGGGGTTCCGTGGATTTGATGTCTTTCTCCAGGGCACTTCTTGTAAGCATGTCACTCCAATCAACATGTTTAAGATATGATGCTAGACTGATAAAATAGAACTGAAAGCTACAGTCGTGCCATGGACACGTCTATATTGTGATACTTTGTCATGGCGTAATGCCTCCAGCAAACGTCACCATCGTGGACATTGTGTGGTGTATGAGGTGAGTGAAATCAACGTGGAAATTATCATTTTCCCTTAGAAATTCTTTAGTATTGCTCTCAAGACTGTATCTGTCCTACTTAAAGATTACCAGAATAATAACTTCAGTAATAATATCCTCTTGGAGGCACGATCAGAATTGTAAGTAAGCCATTTGTGATTGTACTCTATCTTTGAAAGTCCATTGGCTAGTGAAATCACAAATGGAAGTGTGAAGCGCTGATGTTGGGGCTTGTGTGAGTTTTTCTGGGGAGATATTAGTAAATGTCTACACACCTCCAGACAGGGCACTGATGACAGACGGGCAGGCAGAAATAAACAGAAAATGATTCCATCCAAGTCTAGCTCAGTGAACCAGTACGTTCGCTGGTCTTATTTATGCAAACCACAAGATTACACAACCAGGGACAGAATTACACCCATGCCAGAATTACACACCAGAGCATGGGTGGTTCTCAGGCAGTTTCCTCTCCAAAGTGTCCACCCACCTGGCTGGCATCTCATGAATATTGTATCCCGGGAGCTCCCTGCTCAACTTAAAGATAGCTCAATAAGGAAGTATCTTCTCTCCAGCTATCACTCACTGCTTTTGGAACCTTTGAGAGGGGTCTTGTGAACCTTATACCTTTCATGAACTTCCTGGGCTTTCTAGATTTCCTTAGCTTTCTGCATAAGCTTCACGTGTTCCTCCAGGAGACAGTGTTTCAAATCAAATACCTACAGAGTGTGTGTCTATGCCTTGTGTTAGCAAATGAAGAGGAGGCAGGAAGTACATCTATCATTGACTATCACCATCATTTCAAGAAGCAGATGCCATGTCAACAACACAGAATTACATTTAAAGAAGCGGTAGAGACAAGCAATTGTTGGTGAGAGGTGTACTTTTTCAGCATGAGGGAAGCTTGCATAGGCTACTGTGCTCACTAACACCTCTCTGGAGAGAGTGAGGCTGGCACTCCTCTAACTGTCACCGTTAGATACATACATAATCAATACTAGCCCCTCCTCTTTGGTTTCCTATTCAAATAGGCATCCCTTCCTGCTTTTTAAGGTATCATCCATTCTGTTTCCAGTTATAGACTGGAGTCCAAGTTTAGTCTGACTCAATTCAGACTAACAGATTTCTGGAAACTGTTACAGAATGTCCACAGGGCAAGCACTCAGTCTGTTTAGCTCAGTCAGATGCAGATTGATTGTGTCCATGTCTTGGGTTTATTTGACAGCCACACTTGATATCAGTTCTCTTGGTTTGGGAGCTAATAGACCCTTCTTTCATTCTTGAAAGCACTGTGGCTTGGAAAATATATGGTACTTTCTTCCTTATTATAATCCTTATTTGAAAGAGACATCTTTATCTCTCTAAATCTGTCTCTTTGTCTCCATCTCTCTCATACACACTCTGAATATGAACACAAATCATGTAACCTTGTTCACTATTGTCTCCCAAATATGAAGGACATCTGTTTTAGTCTAACCCTCATTCTGAGGTCTAGGAAGCAGAAAAGCTGAATGAACCTCAGTGATTGGTAACACCATGGAGTTGTTGGCGGCTAATGCCTGCTAATCCCATCCTACCCTGGATTTCTATGAATTGACACGTTTGTTGTTATTGCAGGTGACAGGAAGATTATTGTCACTCCTGCAGATACACTTTAACAAGTAAGATTCCCTTGCCTTCCGTAAATGTTCATGACCTGCATGTGTGCATTAGTTACTTTTCAAATGCTATGACATGTCAAGAAGCACCTTAAAGGACAAAGGGTTTATATGGGCTTATAGTTTGAGAAAGTACCGTGTAAAGAAGATACAGTCTAGTGAAGGTTGTTTATCTAGAGAAGGTACAGCGTAGAGAAGGTGCAGCATAGAGAAGGTGCAGCATAGAGAAGGTGCAGTGCAGAGAAGTTGCAGTGCAGAGAAGTTGCAGTGCAGAGAAGGTGCAGTGCAGAGAAGGTGCAGTGCAGAGAAGGTACAGGGTAGAGAAGGTGCAGTGTAGAGAAGGTGCAGTGCAGAGAAGTTGCAGTGCAGAGAAGGTGCAGTGCAGAGAAGGTGCAGTGCAGAGAAGGTGCAGTGTAGAGAAGGTGCAGTGTAGAGAAGTTGCAGTGCAGAGAAGGTGAAGTGTAGAGAAGGTGCAGTGCAGAGAAGGTGCAGTGTAGAGAAGGTACAGTGCAGAGAAGGTGCAGTGTAGAGAAGGTGCAGTGTAGAGAAGGTACAGTGCAGAGAAGGTGCAGTGTAGAGAAGGTGCAGTGTAGAGAAGGTGCAGTGCAGAGAAGGTGCAGTGCAGAGAAGGTGCAGTGCAGAGAAGGTACAGTGTAGAGAAGGTGCAGGGTAGAGAAGGTGCAGGGTAGAGAAGGTGCAGTGTAGAGAAGGTGCAGGGTAGAGAAGGTGCAGTGCAGAGAAGGTGCAGGGTAGAGAAGGTGCAGTGCAGAGAAGGTACAGTGTAGAGAAGGTGCAGTGTAGAGAAGGTGCAATGCAGAGAAGGTGCAGGGTAGAGAAGGTGCAGTGCAGAGAAGGTGCAGTGAAGAGAAGGTGCAATGCAGAGAAGGTGCAATGCAGAGAAGGTGCAATGCAGAGAAGGTGCAATGCAGAGAAGTTGCAGTGCAGAGAAGGTGCAATGCAGAGAAGGTGCAATGCAGAGAAGGTGCAATGCAGAGAAGGTGCAATGCAGAGAAGGTGCAGTGCAGAGAAGCTGCAGTGCAGAGAAGCTGCAGTGCAGAGAAGGTGCAGTGCAGAGAAGGTGCAGTGCAGAGAAGCTGCAGTGCAGAGAAGCTGCAGTGCAGAGAAGCTGCAGTGCAGAGAAGGTGCAGTGTAGAGAAGGTGCAGTGTAGAGAAGGTACAGTGCAGAGAAGGTGCAGTGTAGAGAAGGTGCAGTGTAGAGAAGGTGCAGTGCAGAGAAGGTGCAGTGTAGAGAAGGTGCAGTGTAGAGAAGGTACAGTGCAGAGAAGGTGCAGTGTAGAGAAGGTGCAGTGTAGAGAAGGTGCAGTGTAGAGAAGGTGCAGTGCAGAGAAGCTGCAGTGCAGAGAAGCTGCAGTGCAGAGAAGGTGCAGTGTAGAGAAGGTGCAGTGCAGAGAAGGTGCAGTGCAGAGAAGGTGCAGTGCAGAGAAGGTACTTTTTAATCAGGGAAGGCATGATGCTGGGAGCCAGAGGCTGAGACTCTTTGCCTCATATCTCACAGGAACAGGAAATAGAGACTGAATAGGAACTGGGGTAGGGCTACAAGTCTCAGAGTGTGGCTCCAGTGGCCCACTTCCTCCACAATGGCTCCACCTCTTGAAAGTTCTACAATCTCTCAGAATGGTGTCACCATCAGGGGACTAAGTTTGAGCATGTGACCTACTGGGGACAATTCCCATTTAAAGGAAAACAATGTGATGCAGGCCCATCAAATTCCTTGAATATACTTCTGGAGTGTAGGTAGTTTTAAGAACTTGGCCAATTTATGGAAATTACGAGATTTTCTAAGAAAAAAAAACCCCACAATTTCTATTGTCAAAGACAGAGGAAAGTTCCAGGACAGAGTTCTTCAAACTTCCGTGTGCCTATGAACCACATGGAGAATGTGTTTAATGCCGAGTCCTAGTCAGTAGGCCTCAGGGGGAGCTGAAAACTGTGATGGCATCACAGGCCCCCATGTGAGGACAGTTTTTCTTGCAGCCTAGATCACACCAGGAACAATGAAACCCTGGAGGGCTCTCAGCTTTGAGATATTAGTAACATTTAATAATCTCTATGTATTTTCACTCTCCTCAATTATCAATTATTTGGCCTCCCAATTTCCTTCCGACTCACAAAAATCTCTTTAGCTTTGTTTCTGGTAGATCATTCCCAGGGCTATTCAAAGCAGACATATGTTTGATGGCATGCCTGGAAGACACAGTGGAGATATTGTTAAATGAAATAAATGTTCCTATTTGTTTGGAATAAAAGAGTATTGACTTTTTAAAAGAAGAAATTTGAAAGATTGCCAGTATTATTTTTTTGGCTTGGTAGACAATAGTGTGTGGCATAAAACTGGTGGGTGGAGAGCTGATTTCAATTCAGGCCTGTCTTTTTCTCATTCTTAAAAACAGAGGAGTCAGTTAATCTCCAAATTGCTATTCAGAACCGCAGCTCTGCAAATACATTAAGCGACATCCTATCGTGACTTTCGAAACCATTGGAGGCTATGAATCAGGTAACAAGGCCAATAGCTTACCTAGTGCAAGATTCTTGGCTCCCTTTCGGTCCTCCAGCCTCAACGGCTGCAGCAAAACACTGTGTAGGTCTGTGTGATTTGAATTGTGCCCTCCAGGGCTCAGTAAATTTCTTATGTTTCTTATATCAGCAGGACACATGGCTCCCAAGCTTTAGCATGCATCCAAAACACAGATTGCTGGGCCCTGCCACCATGGTGCTTCACTGGGTCATCGAAAGAACCTGAGACTCTGCATGAATGTGTCCTCAGGCTATCACTGTGTTCCTGGCCCAGGAGCATGGCATACCTTGAGATCCACTGAATAAAACTGTATACCTCAGGGTAAGTTTCTATTTCTTCCTTTCTGGCTGGGTTTTCCTGATCCTCTGGGAATGGATGAGGTAGCAAGGGGTTAGGCTGCTCTAAAAAACAAGTCTGTGATACAGACAGCCACACCCATCTCAGGCTCACTAGACACCGAACAGTAAGAACCCAAAAATGTGGGCCCCACTAAAAGCTCCTGCACGGAGGGTTGTCTGGAGTTTGCAAACTTTGATGTTTGTGATTTTTCTCAACAGATTTTCAAGTAACAAAAATGTTAAATGTTTTTATTTATTATTATTGTGTATGTGGGCGTGCATTAGCCATGGTCTACATGTAGCGGTCATAGGACAAAGTGCAGGAGTCCATGCTCTTCTTCCACCATGTAGGTCTTGGGGATTGAATGGTCAGATGGCCAGGTTTGGAGTCAAGCACCCGTGTCTGCTGAGCCATCTCCTCAGCCCTTATTTTAAAACGCAAGCAAACAAAACCTCAAAAATAAAGAGGAGTGTGTTTATTTCTTTCACTTCTCCTAAAACATGAAGAATATTACGCATTCATGTATTTTCCTGCAGGTTTGTTATTACCTATGCATATAATTTTGAACCCTGGTTCCTCTTTTCTTCCCATTTCATATGATGGCTTCGTTGTTTTAGAAATCTACCGTGATACCAAATGGTTTCACCACAAATCTAATGCTATTATGAATACAGTTCAGCCATTTCCCCCATAGTTGAATCCCTCATTAATTTCCAAATTTTCATCATCTTAATGGCCAACAGTTAAGTATATTTAGCCACAGTTCTATTTTCTTAGGCTTCATTCTGAAAGTTGACTATATTGTCCGGAATGGTAAAGATTTCTAAAGAGTTTTCATTATTGTCAATTGGCTTTGCAGAAAGTCCACACTAGCAGATCATTCTAGAGAAGGAAGGAGACATTTCTGTCTTTTGCCTTCCAATGGGTCCTCTCAAAAATCTTTGCCAGATCAATCAATGTGTCTTACATGTCATTATTATGTGATTTATATTACGGTCATTGTTTCATGTGCTTTTGTTTGTTTGTTTGTTTGCTTTTAAGGAATATCATGTATCTTTTCAAGTGGTGTATGCCTTTTGGAGGAAAACTAGAATTATCATTAAATGAAAGAGAAAAAATTCCATAATCTAAAAACGAAAAATTAATCACTTATTAACAGGAAAATTTCTTTTCCTATGAATATACATTTGTGTTCATTTTTTATTATTGTGCTGGATAGTTTTATGTCAACTTAACATAAACAGTGTTGTCTCCCTTTGGGGGGGGTGTCAAATGATCCTTTTATAGGAGTTGCGTATCAGACATTCTGCATATCAGATATTTACATTACAATTTGTAACAGCAGCAAAATTTCAGTTATGAAGTAGCAGCAAAAATAATTTTATGGTTGAGGGGGTCACCACAACATGAGGAACTGGATTAAAAGGTTGCAGCATTATGAAGTTTGAGAATCACTGAGCTAGAGTCATCTGAGAAGAGGGAACTTCAATTAAGAAAATTCCTCCATAATATATAGCTGTAGGGCATTTTCTTAATTAGTGATGGATGGGGGTGAATCCAGTCTATTGTGGATGGTGCCATCCCTGGGCAGGTGATCCTGGGTTCTATAAGAAAGCAGGCTGAGCAAGCTATAAGAAGCAAAGCAGGCTGAGTAAGCTATAAGAAGCAAGCCAGTAAGCAGCACTCCTCCATGGTCTCTGCATCAGCTCCTGCCTCCAGGTTCCTGCCCTGTTTGAGTTCTTGTCCAGACTTCTTTCAGTTATGAATTATGGTGTGGAAGTGTAAGCCTAATAAAGCCCCTGCCCCCAACTTGCCCTTGGTCATGGTGTTTCATTGCAGCAATAGTAATCCTAACTAGGACAGTTATGAATATAAAGAACACTTATTACAAATTGTAGTTACATACACTGTAATCCCTAATCTATCTAAACTAAAAAATATTAAAATAGGACTTGAAGTATAATTTTAATTTGTTGAGTAGAATTTAATTGTGTAATGGCATATGATGTTTTACCAACTATCCACTTACATAACTCTGTAATAGAAACATGCTATTTGCCATAATATAATATATTTTCTTCCTGATTATAAATATGTAGAGTTATAAAAAATTTAGATATTTCAGAGATATGCTATTTCAGCATTAGACTATTTTGCATACTACTCCTTAAATTTATTTTTATGTGTTAGTATTTCTGTCAATCTACTCAGATATGTATAGTTTCTATAATTTCTACCTATCAGTAGATTTTATATGGGTGAGTTATTGTCTAACACTGATTGATGTTGAAAATATCAGATTTTTTTGTGCAGTCTATCTTTCCACATGTAAAAGACTCTTTCTTTTAGGAAAAAAAAAAACCCTTCCATACTATGTGAGATGATTCACACCTGTAACCTCAGCACTGCAGGAAGCTGAACACTCTAGCTTTGATCATTATTTTTAGGCCAATACTTATTGACTGCCTGTCATGTGATAAGAACCATGCTACTTACTTATACACTGTAAGTTGTCATCTGCTTGAGGCTAACTTAGCCTAAAGAATGAGTTCCAGGACAGCCTACGCTATAGAGTGAGGCTTTGTCTAAACAAAACAAAACAAACCATTTTGTAGGTGGAAATGCACAATGAATGTAAACATTTTAAAAACTAAAAAAAAAAATCTAATTATTATTGTAAAGGTTTCATTAGGTACATCACTACTAATGGTGTATTAGGAATTTTTATGTATAATTGTACATATTTAAACTCTTCCTGTAGATGTTCTATGACTACTGGAAATTTGAACCAACTTAGTTTCCCCTAGAAATAATAAACAAAGAGAAAGGAAGGGAGGGGAGGAGAGAAGAGAAGGCATGCACTAGACTAGTTTCTTCACTCACAAATTATTAGTGAAGTAGATTATTTGGATTAGCTTCCAGGCCAGACTTTTGCTGTTCTTTGCTGTTCTTTAAGCAATGGGTGCACCATCAACAGCCATCGCAGAGGTTGTCCAGAGCTTGTGGAAAGCAGTATGTGGGTGTGGTGTGCAATTACAGATGATCTGACCCTCATCCTCTCACAAGCTAAGAATGTGGGGGTGGTCTGTGCAAAGCAGGTGTTAGTCAGTACCATTACTTTGTTTACTTCCCCTTGACTCAATTTTTGCATGTGTATATGTGTGTGCACATGTGTATAAGTATTCATATGTGTGTTGTTACATGTACAGGTACATGTAGAGGTCCAAAGCTGACATCTACTATCTTCTTCTATTCTCTCCACTTTTTTTTTTTTTTTTTTTGAGGCAGGGTCTCTCTTGGAACAAGAAACTCACTGGTTCTATCAAGTCTAGCCAGCTTGTCATGGGGATCCCTTGTTTCTCCCTTCCCAGTGCTGGGATTACTGGTGACTTGCCATGCCAGACCTACTTTTACGTGGATTCTGGGTATGCAAACTCCGGTCCTCATGCTTGCATGGCGGGTGCTTTATTCACTGAGACAGCTTTCCAGCCTTGATCCATTTTTTAAAAAGACCAACACTTATTGATAGACTATCATATGGTAAGAACCATGCTGTTCACTTTCACATTGTGGATGTGTGAAGACATTAAATTATTAGCTCCTGAGTCTTTCTAGCTTGAATCATATGGTGACCCTGAAAATAAAATGCTTCTTTGCTGGGGAGATGGCTCAGTAGGTATTCATTGTTGATACCCCAAACAAAAAGTGGGAGGCATCTGAAGAATGACACTGAGGGTGTCTGATCTCTATGTGCATATATACACATGCATATATGCACCTGCAGACACATGCACCCCCTAAACAGAAATGATTCTTAGGGTTCCCATTAGCTGCAAGAGGAAACATCTAACAGGACTCAGCTGTTTACTATCCACCTGCCGTGGTGTTTTGCTTTCTATATATTTCCAGGATTAGAAAATGCAGTATTCATTTGTGACCTCCAGAGTTCTTAAGGGTCATAGCAGTGCCATGTTACTTCATATAAGGACTGTCCTAAAGACATTAAAATAACTCCTGGATAGCAGCCCTGACTGGGTTCAGCCGCTGCTGTTTGTACATAGTAACTTCCGTGGTATGAAACGAACTCATGTTTCAAGTCCATACTTCAGATGAACATCGTGCTGGGAGCAGCTTTGCTCGCCCCACGTTTGCCTTTACGGGGATAAGCCCCAGTGTTCACCAAGAAAGAAATGCAGGCGAATTATTAAATTAGGCTAAGCCTCACCGATCGGGAACCCACTAATATTTTACCTTTGATTTTTGTTGGAATTTTGAGCTTAGTTTTTAATGCAAGCAGATTATTTTGGATAAAAATGGATTTATTGTTTCTCATTCTTTGAAAATTCAAAAGGCCGATAGCAAATGATAGTTTATCAGGTAAAATAACATTGAGATATTTGACAAAACCCGGGGCATCTGATGGCCTTTGATCAAGCCTGCAACTCTGAGATAATATAGAAAAAAAATGTTCTCTGGGAATAAACTCAGCAGACTGAAACTCAGAAGTACGGTTCTCCACCTCAGCCAGTATGCTGTGTTTAAAGGCAAGACGTCAACAATATAGGAAATGTATTGCTTTCAAACCTAGATTCTTTTCGGGTGAAATGATAAATTAAATATTTCAGAAATTCATCACCATGTATTTTGTATGGAAGCCACAAGCAGAAATAATCTTTTTTTCTTTTATTAAAATGATTTGATTTTAATTTTGACAGTCACTGGAAGTTATCTACCATCTCTATTTTTTGACAAAGAAGCACGAAAAGGGTCCTGTGAATAGGACTTTTCTGCGCCTGGGGTAGCTGTCATTACTAGGAGGTTTTGTGTGAATAATAGATACCAAGCTTGGCTTGACTCCTCATTTCCAGGCCTTTTCCCTTCCTTTGTATCGAATTGCTAATAAGTAGCTTCATCTTTTGTTACCTAAGAAGAATGGCTTTTTTGTTTGCCCAGGGAAGAGCTGTCACCCCACGTTCACTGCTGAGTTATCGCTGGTTGATAAGCCCCTCTACGGAACAGGTTGGAATCCACAGGCACTTCCACAGAGAGCAGACACTTCTACACCCATTTTGAAAGTTGTTTATTAAATCTGGTGAGAAACTGGTTGATTAAGAGGCAGCTACACCAAATAAGACCATTTCCCTGTCTGTAGTCACATTTTTCTTCTTCCCATGCCAGAATAGTTCACAAGATACTTGAATAACTTTAACACAGTTTTGATTACCCATCCAGGTATGCATCTCCACCCAAGTCATTGTTTTCATCAAGAGAAATATTTAAAGAACAACTGTGAAGAATCATTTTAAAACAGAACTAATGATCAATAAGAGATTCTTTGCATTCTAATTCTATGTCCCCCATAGGAAAAGCACTAACAAGAAAAACATAAATCACTTTTATGGGAAAATGATTTATCATGTTTCCTGTATCAGTTGACATGTCTGCAGTGGATATGTGCAGTGGTAGGCCAACCACTGTAAGTTATGAGGTTGAGGCAGGAATAGACTTTCCCCAGAATAGGAGGAGCTGAGGAACTGAGGCTCCAGTAAGAGTGAGAATGTCAGAAGCCCATCAGGGCCCACCACAGAGATGGACGAGAGGAAAGGCCATGTGGGCCTTGGATTACTGTACTGAGGTACAACTCTGCTTCTGTGGGTTGTTACCGAGCACATGGTGGTGGGCTGTTGTTAGTCACTCTGGACTTCTGGGGTGGGAGAGCTGGACTCAGAATGGAGGACAGTGGGGATAAACTGGGAAGCTTCAGCATTTCTGCATCTTCTGTGACCTCTTAGAATCAAAAAGGCTTCATTCAGAATGAATTGGCTGATGGTTCCCTTCTCCATCCGAGTCTCAAGTGAGCTATTCTTTGGAGCCGGTTTGAAACTGAAATGGTCAAGGAAATAAACTCCAGGTAATGTTTCAGCTAATTCAGGTTGACTCTCATAAACTCTTGAACTTCCGAGACAACAGTCATCCTGTGGCATGCTTCCTCTGTTCCCTGTTTTGAACTTTTCTGAGAAGTAAGGCCTTAAAGCCTAAGGAAGAAATAGTCGTGAGGTTTTACAGTAATTGCAGTCTTCAGAGGTTGCCTATACAGTACATTCTTCTTTGACAAATGGCGCTCAAAGATCTCAAAGATGGTAGCAGGGTGAATAACAAGGGTCTAGGTGGGGTTTCTGCTGAGCAGAAGAACTACGTACTCCAGAACACTTCTCCCTACTCTAACTTTCTTAATCGTCTATGCCATGAAAAGGCACAGTTGCTATTGGGTGTCACTTTCATGCCATCCTTCTTGACTATCCACCAGTTTGTGAATCCTGAACTAAGAAACTAAACAATCTATGAGCTTCTGATGTTTCCTGAGTTCTGCCTCACAGAAGAATAGGAATAGACAGAGCAGCAATTGAATATATTTCCTATCTACATCAAATCTGAAAACACATTTTGAAGATAAATATGAAGATATACAAACTCTCTCATATTAAATAAAATAGTTTTTATAAAATTCCTACCTTATTCCTAAAGCATTCCATGGAATAGGATTGTGTGATATTTTTGTTATCTCTTTGTTTCCATACATTCGGGGCAAGGATGCCTGCAGTCATCAACCTTGTACTGGCTGTACCAGAGCTTCCCAAGTTTACTTTGTCTCATTAATGTATTCAGAATTGTCCTTGGTCAAAGGAAATATTTATAGTTCTAGTGATTAGTTTAACTTCAGTCTACACTGATCTAATTACTAAGTTAATTTAGGTGTAAATGAATTCCTTGTAATAGTTTGTGCAGTTTTAACAAATCTCATTCTTTTCCTTTAAAATATCCTCCATGATATCAGGGTGGTGGTGGTACATGCCTTTAATCCCAGCACTCAGGAGGCAGAGGCAGGTGGATCTTTGTGAGTTCTAGGCCACTCTACAGAGTGAGTTCCAGGACAGCCAAGTCTACACAGAGAAACCCTGTCTCAAAAACAAAACAAAACAACAAATAAAATATCCCCCATGTTAGTTGACCCCAATACCTAGGGTGCCTCAACATGTGGTTTAAGAAATGTGGAGCTAGACTGAAACAAAGCCTGGATTGAGGTTGAATTTTCTGTTTCTTTATTTCTTTGCCTGGGTCATTTCCAGATAATTTTTTCAATATGGTGTATTTTTAAAATTACATCTCAGTGTAGCTATTGAGTTCTATTTCTGTTCTCTGGTCAACCAATAGTATATTGGGTTTACTCTTCAGGAATAACTATTTTCAAAATCCAAGTTTCATAAATCCAGGTGTAAATTTTTAAATTGTGTGTGTGTGTGTGTGTGTGTGTGTGTGTGTGTGTGTGTGTGTGTGTGTGTATGCATGCACATGTGAGTGACGTGCCTGCTGAGGCCAGAAGTGGGCATATGATTCCTTGGAGTTGGAGTTACAGGAAACTCCCCCAACCCCATCCCCATGCAGATCCTGGAAATTGAACTCAGGTCCCCTGCAAGTCCGGTATGTGCTCTCAGTCTTGCTCTTCAGTCATCTCTCCAGGCTCCTCAGACACACAACTTTCTAGATTTCCACGACACTTTGACTTTCAGGCCACAACAAGTTATAGTGCATAGATGTATAAAAAAAATAGTTTCCTGAGTCTCCCTTCCTCCCTGGCCTCTGCAAATGTAGTATCTTTTCCATATCATTGCTTTGATTCAACCCTGTCCCTTTGGAGGAAAATGATGCTACAAGACACCACAGAGAGAGTATCAAGTACGAAACTTCTAGTTCAGCCATTCTAAGAATACTTTGCACCCCAGAAACAAAATTATTGTCGAATTAGCTTTTTGTAATGTGTTGGGAGCTCCATCAACACTTCTTGATATCTCATTTTGATTATAACAGGGGCAATATGTGCTTCCTTTTGCAGAGTAAAGCTCACCAGCACTCAGGTTCTGATCCATCATGACTTTGCAGATTGTAAGATGCAGTGCATTCCTTTGGAAGTTCTTGAACCTTCGATAGAAGACATGAGACTGCTCCACCCATGACTGTGCTCTGATGTCTGACTTCATGCACCCCTGGGGGGTGTTTCTAGAAATTCGGAAGGAAAGCAGGTTGGAGCTCAGAGGCTCTAGGATGTGGGTGTGAGTTTCCTGGAAGTTTGAAGAACCAATTCCTTGGGTGTACCACTGCTGCTAGGCTTCACATAAACCAGATTGTCTTCTCCCTGAACATTCGTGGTCTCCACTTCTAGATTCCTTTGGGCAGGACTCTCTACTGCCAAAGATGATACAGGTGTAAAAGAATGGATCAATTGACAGGGTGACCATTTGTGCAAAGACGCCTTTTTGTAAAGCTCAAACATTTTCCCAGGCATGCAGTGAACATAACACATGAGTGCTCATTCCCTATACATGCAGAAGATGTACATCTCTTTCTGGTCATCTCAGGTCAAATCTTAGCTTCTAAATCACTGGAGACTTTAAGGGCTTCATTTGAATAAGGATCATGGCTGACCACAGGGATGTCTGAGAATTCACCTTCATTTTAACGATGAACTACATAGCCAAGCTTTATTAAAGTCTCATTTTCTCTCTGAAATCTTTATGAGAATTTCTCAATTCCATTGACTGTAATCATTTAATGAACACTCTTATCTCTTTGCTGTGCCACCTTCCAAATCACTTATGGAGCGAGCCCAGTCAAATGCCCTTCCCCAGAAGTTTTGAATGGAAACAGATGTAGGTGGGCTCAGTTTGGCATGCTGACACGGAAGGGCATCCTCTACAGCTGATTCAACTGGAAATTGTTGGGTAATTAATTTTAGCCTAAATGGCTCTGATGTGGAAAGTTCACTAAGGGACTTATCACAGTGGCACACATGCTATTCCTTGTGAAAAGTCCTTGAAGATTTCTTCTTTAAGTATTGTAATTCTTACAGCAACCTTTAATATCTTTACATTAGACCTAAAGCAGAAGTGTGATATGACAGATTAGTGCCCACGTACTTATCTGGGATAGACCTTTGCCAATCTTTATAAGTCTCTCTGTGCAATTCCCATCAGAGTTGAACCTTTTTTCACAGTTTTATATAAAATGGCAAAGATAGCTTGAAAGTGTAGGTGTCTCCCTAAAGCTAGAAAGCTTTTTGTGTTTGTGAAGTGAAGGTTAATTCTGTAAAATTTGTTTTAAAATTAAATGTTATTTTGACTGGCTTAAAGTTCTTTGATGCTTAGTAGAATTTTGCACTAGATTTTTCTAGAACATGAAGAATCCTTGGATTGAGTCATTGGACATTTCCAAGCATAGGTGTTGTGTTGAATTCTCTTTTTCTTTTTTATTTGTGTGTGTGTGTGTGTGCATGTATATATGTACATGTACGTGTGTGTGCATGTACGTGCGTGTACATGTACATGCGTGTACATGTACACGCGTGTACATGTATGTGTGTACATGTGTGCGTGCATACGTGTGTGTGTGTGTGTGTGTGTGTGTGTGTGTGTGTGTGTGTGTGTGTGTACTTGCGTATGAATGCATAGGACAGAGAAGAATGTTGGGTGTCCTGCTCTGTTACTGTCTGCTTCAGTGAGGGGTCTCTCACTGGACTTGGAGCTAGGCTGACAGCCAGAAAGCCCCAGGGATCCTCCTGTCACTAGTCCCTACAGCACTGGGGTACCAGGCACGGCCGTGCAAGCCTTTTATATCTCAAGTCAGGTCATCATGCATAATCAGCAAGCGCTCTTATCTACTGAGCCATTGTGCCATCCCTGTGATTACACTTTCTACAACAGATTTTCTTTAAGTAGCAGGCTTTGACCTAAAAGTTTGCTCATGTGAATTGTCCCCCACATTCCCCGTCCCCCTGCACTCTGTCTCTCTTCCTTCAAGATAAAGGAAAACCTTGCGTAAAAGGTTAGTTGACGGCCACAAGACCTCAGAATGTGCTCTTTAGGGTGCGCTTCACATTTCTGGGTTAGTGTTTCTATGTATGCTGCTGCATAGATATGATGCCCAAAGGCCCTTGTGCTAAAGGCATGGCTGTAGCTTGTGCTACTCTTGGATGTTTGGACCTGTGAGGTGTGAAACCTAGAGGAAGGAAGATCATAGAGGTATGTATGCCCTTGACTTGGGGAGACTGATGTGCTAAACCCTTTTATGCTCTCTCTGCTTCCCGGCTACCGTGATGGGAGCAGGGATCCTCTGCTAAGTACTCCCTACCAGACTTTGCTGCCTCACAAAATCCCAAAGTAACCAAATGCACTGGAGTTTCCAGAGCTGTGAGCAGCAACAAACCTTCCTTCTTTTAAGTGGATTGTCTTAAGCATTTTGTAACAAATGATGAGCTCATATGTATTCTCTTCTTTCGTGGTCCTCATTCTGTCTTCCTCTATCTCTATATTCTTTTGTCTCTCTCTGTCTCTGCCTCTTTGTCTCTTTCTCTCTGAGTCTTCTCTCTGTCTCTCTGTCTCTCTGTATGTATCGCCTCTTCCTCATCCTCTGTCTCTCTGTTGTGTGTCTCCCTTTCTGTGGTGATATTGTGTTCCCCAAAATATTGTGCACCCTAATAAACTTATCTGGGGTCAAAGAATAGAACAGCCACTAGATACAGAGGCCAGAAAATGGTGGCACACACACCTTTAATCCTACCATTCCTAAGGTAGAGATCCATCCAGATCTCTGTGAGTTCAAAGCCACACTGGAAACAGCCAGGCATGGTGACTCACGCCTTTAATCCCAGGAAGTGATGGCAGAAAGCAGAAAGGTATATGAGGTGTGAAAACCAGGAACTAAGCTGGTTAAGCCTTCAGGCTTTTGAGAAGCAGTTCAGCTGAGATCCATTTGGATAAGGACTCAGAGGCTTCCAGTCTGAGGAAACAGGATCAGCTGAGGAATTGGCCAAGAGAGGTTACCTGTGGCTTGTTCTTCTTCTCTGATCTTCCAGCATTCACCCCAATACCTGGCTTCAGGTTTGTTTTTATTAATAAACCCTTTTAAGATTCATGCTACACCTTTCTGTCTGTCTGTCTCTGTTGCTATCTCTCTAACACACACACACACACACACACACAGAGAGAGAGAGAGAGAGAGAGAGAGAGAGAGAGAGAGAGAGAGAGAGAGAGAGAGAGAAAGAGAGAAAGAGAGAGAGACCTTCCCTAACATTGTGTCAGTGGTGTGGCATAGTCTCTGCATCTGACTCATACATGTAGCAGCAGTGTTTGAATGACTACCTTTCTGTGCAGTGTAACCTTTCTCCTCAGAAGGAGAATCATACAATGCTGGTAGTTTCCACCAACTTGCTGCATTTCCTGTCTTGGTGAACGAAGGGGAAGGATCTTCTCTCTATTCATTTTCAGATTCTCTATAGATCTCAAAGAGATAGGGCAAGAGAGCGAAGAGAAAAGTGTGGAAGGTGGTATATAATGGAAAAAAGTGTCTAACTGTACCACTTGACTGTGAAGCATTTGAGGAAATTCAAGAAAGTCCACTATAAATGCAACCCATAGATAAAAATGAAGGTGAATGTATTAGCTGCTTTTCTTGTCACTGTGACAAAACAACTTTAATCTCGAAGGAAAAGAGGGGTGTTTTGGTTCACAGTTTCAGGGGACAAAGTCATGGTGGGAAGACAGGGCAGCAGCCGCTCCATCTGTAGTCGTGAGACATGAAGGGGCAGAGAACGTGGGGCAGAATCTGAAGCTCATGTCTCCTCCAGTGACCCATTTTCTCCACACAGGCAGCCCTCCCAAAGTTTCACAGATTCTCAGAGCAGTACTACTAGTTGGGGACTGTGTTCAAACACAGCCTGTGGGTGACATTTCACATTCAAACCACAGTGGTATTCATGTGTTTACTGTGACAACTTGAACCGTAGGGGGCTGGAAATAAACCAAGACACCACAGGCCTGGTGCTCACTGATGGGAAGAGAGGCACAGTCAGGGCAAGAGGCAGTTGACATATGTCAACTCGTCCCCAATAAGCATGCTGAAGAAGTATCTGGAAGGGCAGTTAGCACAGATGTACTTCTCTGATGACTTCTACCAGAGAGCAAGGCTCCCGAACTCAAATTACTCCATTTCCCCCAAAGTTACTAAATTCAGCATTTTCCCATTTATTTATTTGTGCATGTGTACTGTGTGTGTGTGCATGTGCACACACTTTGGCGTCCATGTGAAGGTCAGAGGACAATTTGCAGGAGTCAGTTCTCCTTCCACTGTGGGTGTTCTGGGGCTTGGACTCTGGGCATCATGCTTGACCAGAGGTCCCCTTACTCCCTGAGGCCATGTCGCTGGCCCTAAACTTATTTTTAAAACATTTAAGTCACCTGATCACAAGAGACACTTTTCCCACAAACATCTTCAAAGATATCATTCCACTACCACAGTGTGGGATAGTTGTGCCATGTCATTTTGATTGCAGACAGACCTTAGGACACTTAAAAAAAAAAACAAACAAAAACGTGGTAGTGAAGCCAGTTTTCAGCCACACGTATTTTAACTATCAAATTGTCCTGGTTGTTGACGCTGAACTCAACTGGAATTTATTTCTCCTGTGTATATTGGTGTCAGATAGGAACTTTGAGCTGTGTATCTCATGGCAATGGAGTTTAAAACCCTATAGCAGAAGAGTTTCTGGGACAGGTGAGTTTGAACTCCATGGACAAGGGTTTGGTTTTTAGTAACAAGGCAATTAATGGTACTGTGTGCACAGTTCTGTTTAAATTTATGTAATTGCTGTGCCTGGAAAATGTGGTCCACAGCAACGAAATACTCTAAAAGGCCAGTTCACAGTTCAATTTCAATGTCATTTCTTTTTTTTTTTTCCCTCACCTTCTACCCCGGCAGCTTTTTTCTTTGATCAGATCCACATCCTCTTCCTGGACTGGACCTGACCGATAATGACAACATTTGAAGGAAACCTGGGATTTAGAACAGGCAAGTTGGAGCTTAGGGCTAAAAAGAATTGAAGGGGACAAAGCCACCAGCAAGTAACAGGACAACAGGCGACAGTGGCAGTACTTGGCTGTGCTTTGGATTTGGGAAAAGGAGGGATCTGGAACAATTCTTTGTGTACTTGCTGACTGTAATCCTGATGGGATCCCATACGCCTGCTATGCGCTGTCTCTCTGGGTCATGGGTCACCGATAACTTGTTTGGAGGATTGCCTCTCCATAGCTCTACAACCAGATAATGATTTTTGTGAGCTACTCATCACTGTCTCCCATCATCTCTTAAGCCAGGGCTGAGCCCCCTTCTGAACTCTCTTAACCGTGGACCCATTACCCAGCCAAGACCCTCTGATCCTGAACTTGGAGCTTCATTCTTGAGCATAACCAATTTCCCTGGGCCAGGCTGATGAAAGGATTTATACTTACAAAATGATTACTGTCAGGCTAAAAGGCAAATTGGCTTTCAGAAGCACAACTTGAGAGTTCCAAGGAGGCAGGAATAAAGTAAGTAAAGGCACCTAGGTGGAGAACTGAAGGCAGGTAATCCATGAACACAAGCTCTGGTGTTCAGGGACATGGTAGGAGAATACAAGCATTCATTCAACATTTATTACATACTTATGATATCGGACACTTTAATGTTAAAATCTAGCCAGTTAACCATCGCTCAGATACTTTTGCAAGGGCAGGAATTAAATCATGACCCTCCAGCCTGTGGTTAGGTGGGGTGAGCATGCTTGCGGAGGAAGAAATGTCTGAATAAAACTAAAGGAACAAATTAAACTCAGTACTTTCCTACTGCACAGCCAAGTTCTAGAATTCCCAATTAGGCACACAGTGTTGACTCGGACTCTACATATTTTTAAAGCACCTGCAGCAGGTTTACACTCAACGATGAACTTGATAGGACTCTTACTTTTGAGATTTCTACTCTAGTGATACGTGTGTGCATTGTACACAGACCGAAAGTAATGCAAAATAGATACAGGGCTACTGATGATGATTCAGGATCAACTTTAAATAGAAAAAATATCCAAAGTTTGAAGGATGGTTGTTATTAAAATTATTTTTAATATCAAGATAATTCATATTTAACTTTGGAATATTATGCCATAGAGATCAACTACATCAACATATACAAAATAATCCCTCCATAGATATCCCCCATGGACACATTAGAATATATTTTTATATTCTTAATTTAAGATGTGAATATATATGCAGATAAATAGATACATAATTAGATGTTTTATTTTATAAAATGGAACCCTTTTAATATATGCTGGTTTAATAACTTGATTTTTTCAGTAAAAGAAAACACTGTAGGAATTATTTCATTCCCAACAGACTTAATCTCCAGAATAATTTCTTTCCCTAAATAAAATATGTCACTGTATATAGATGATTTTAATTCATATAATTTTATACAGTGTTTTGAATTTGGGGTTGTTATTTCTCCCATTATAAACACACTGAAAGGAAATCCTAAAGCCAGTCCTTTTTCTCAATGTTGAATGTTTAGAAGTGGAATTCTTGGGTCACTGTATATGCATAGGCCAAATGGTGGAGATATATTCCAGAGTAGGAATAATATAAATAACAACAGTCTACTTACAGACAAGTACAAGCCACAGAGAATAGGGGCTGATGAGTGACATTGTCAACTGTAAAAGAAGATGAAGCGGGACTAATAAAAGGGAGTAACACAATAAAACATGACCGAAAAGTTAACACCAGAAGTTGCAGAGTCTTCAATCCACAGGTCCAGGGATATAGTGCTATCAGCTCCATGCTCAATGACTTTTAATCTGATGCTATAGATAGACTGGTCATCTCAGAATCACCAAGGCTTTGGGGTAAATTGCTTGCTTGCCTTGTCCTGCTGGATGTTTATGTATGGGCTTGATAAAGCCACAGTACTGTGGGATGGTCTGTATGTCAAATGTGTTGCTGATTGGTCAATAAATAAATCACTGATTGGCCCGTGGCCAGGCAGGAAGTATAGGCGGGACAAGGAGGAGAAGAGAGCTGGGAAGTGGAAAGCTGAGTGAGAGAGACACTGCCAGCTGCCATCAGGACAAGGAAGATGTAAAGTACCGGTAAGCCACAAGCCACGTGGCAAGGTATAGATTAATAGAAATGGATTAATTTAAGCTGTAAGAACAGTTAACAAGAAGTCTGCCACGGCCATACAGTTTGAAACCAATATAAGTCTCTGTGTTTACTTGATCGGGTTTGAGCGGCTTGGGACTGGCGGGTGAGAGAGATTTGTCCTGACTGTGGGCCAGGCAGAAAAACTCTAGCTACAAATGGCGTCCAACGTGGTGGCAAGAGTTTCCACCTAAAACCTGAAAAAAAAAGATTCTAAAACAGAGCTAAACAGCTTCCTAATTGTCTCTCTCAAATGAGCGGCAGCTGCCGGTTTGAGCTACTGGCGGGTTCCTAGCGTGTGCGCTCGACCTGCCCCCGTATGGCAGGAATGAAGCCTCTGCAAGTGGCACATTAAGCTGCATTGTGGATTTAGCCTTTGCTAGTACAAAACAAAAAAAGAGGTTTCTGGGCTACATGCTGCTTGGATAAAAGCATAGACCCACGATGGCTCCCAGAGCTGGCGGTAAGCATACTGCCGCCATGTTGGGAAGCTGAGGTGGGCGGAGCCAGCAGCCACAGCTGCTGCAGCTTAAAGCAACAGATTCATAATAAGACAGATTCAGATGTAATAGTTTAAAATGTGTGTAAAATATACGTAGGCTTAAAAGAGACAAAAAAAGGTGATATATACAGTATAGAAACAAATACATGGTTTTAAAAAAAATAAAGTCTTTAAAGAGACAGTAAAATTAATATAAAAAATAAGCCACGTAGAGATGACTATTACACAGAGAGTCTGGATTGTGTTGTCTTTGGGATTCTTAACTACAGAGAGATATTTGATTATAAAGGAAGCTGAGTTAAACCAGTATGTATATTTTAAAGATACTTTGACTTCAAAATTTGGATGTAAGGATATGTTGCTTTGGAAAAGAGTCTCTTTTGTTTCCACAGAAAGCAAGAGGCTATGGATTTGTTCCAGAGTAAGATACATCAGGTTTGACCAGCCAAGACCCCCTGAAAGGTCTCCGATGACACCATGGCCCAGATGATCCAACATCCAGAACCGTTTCAAGACAACTGGCTCAGATGATACAGCCTCACGGACTACTCCATGATCCTAAAATTTTCTTTGTTTCCCCAGAAGATACAGCGCCCCCCTCCAGCAGGAAGTAGTAAGAGAAGGTACGCCCAAATTCCCAAATATACCAAGCTGACTTTGGAGATGTGTAAAGGTTAAAACCTTCCTTTTTAAGAAAAGAAAAGGGGAAGTACTGTGGGATGGTCTGTATGTCAAATGTGTTGCTGATTGGTCAATAAATAAATCACTGATTGGCCCGTGGCCAGGCAGGAAGTATAGGCGGGACAAGGAGGAGAATAGAGCTGGGAAGTGGAAAGCTGAGTGAGAGAGACACTGCCAGCCGCCATCAGGACAAGGAAGATGTAAAGTACCGGTAAGCCACAAGCCACGTGGCAAGGTATAGATTAATAGAAATGGATTAATTTAAGCTGTAAGAACAGTTAGCAAGAAGCCTGCCACGGCCAGACAGTTTGAAACCAATATAAGTCTCTGTGTTTACTTGATCGGGTCTGAGCGGCTTGGGACTGGCGGGTGAGAGAGATTTGTCCTGACTGTGGGCCAGGCAGAAAAACTCTAGCTACACCACAGCGCCTGTAAGCTTGCTGAAGTCAATGCTTTGCTAACTGGGCTCCCATGCTGCTCTCAAATTGAATTTGAAGGAGCTCTGTGCCAGGGATCCGGTGTCATTATTTGTCTTCCTGCTATAAACATGTTGAGTGAGGCACTTTTCTTACTGCTGTGACATAACACAACTTAAGGGAAGCAAGATTTACTCTGTCTCCCAGTTTAAGAGAGCACAGCTCCATGTGCGGATGGCAGAGCACGTGGTGTTGGAGCGCACAGCTGGGACTTCTCACATCTCAAGGGATCAGGAACCTGAGTGCAGAGCATGGTGTCACTCAGTCAGCTTTTTCCTTTGACTTTTTTTTTTTTTTTTTTTTTTTTATCATCAGTCTAGCCCAGGATTTCAGCCCATGAGTTGGTACCTCTCACTTTCGTGGGCTGTCTTAGTCTAGTGTTGATCCTCTCCAGAAATTCTTACAGATACACACAGAGTTGTGTTTATCTGATGCCAACTTTATTTCTCAATCTTGTCAAGTTGACAGTCAAAATTAACCACCGCATACACTAAAGAACTATGAGATGATAGGACTATGAGATGATTGACAGCTATCATTTTTTTCTTGGAACAGAGAAAGCGACCAGTCTTCTTTCTCCTGGTGCACCTGAAATGGGATTTCTAAAATGGCGGCACTGTAAAGCTTCTTAATCATGATGGGAGAAGATGGAGGTCTGTGGGGACAGCCTGTTCCAGCTGTTTTCATTTAGGAAAAGTTCCATTATCCTTTGAATTTTCTCAGTCGAGGGAGTCATTATTATTCTGGCACTCCTCCTGACATTTTTATGACTTTGTTTATTTTAATACATGGTTCATTATTTGTTTTGGAGCAGGCCTCCCAACTCTCCTTCCAAATGCCACTTCAGCTCACCCAGGAAGATGTTGCCTCATCTCCTTTGCTGCGTCCTCTTCCCACTTGGCTAGACTTCCCTGTTCATTAGTGGCACAGAACTCAGTGACAGCACTTCCAGACAGTGACATTAATTTACTCCTTTGCACGATCAGGGAAATTAATTATTATTTGGCTCTAGAATGGAAGAATCTGTATTGGGTTTGCTGAGTTTCATGGGGAAAAGCATGATTGTGCTCCCAACCCCCAGCTTAGAAACACATATACTCAACCCCCCATCCTGTTCAATTCACTAAAGTAATGCCTAGCAGCAGAAGAAGTAGGCTATGGAGATGGAATATGACTTTCTCCCTGCATGCTTTTCTTTCCTAGCCTCCAAGGGTTTCTCTGCAGCTAGGGACTGTTGATTGACTTGGCTCCTGAGCTGATGTTTCCATTGCTGTGTTCATCTTGTTCAGACGATGGGGCATGCCACCCGATGTGGCAAGGCTGACAGAGAATGTGAGAGAGACCAGACAGATGACAGCTTCTCTGTTCTTCAGAGCCATCCAGGGTGATCTGTCACCTGATGATAGGTCATGGCCTGTCATTTATTTACTTGCAGCTTTAATGTGGGGAAAATGAGGGGGTCGTGGTAATGGGGGTTGACAAAAGACAAGGAGAAAGTGAAGGGCTACAGGAGGAAAATTTGACAGGCCCTTTGTGCCATCACAATACCAACAGCCATTTTGTCCATCCCAATGGACATTAGGACCAGCCTGGGACCCATGATTAGCAGCATTCAGGGCAAGAAACCAGATTTACACAGCAGAACTTTCTCCATTCAACCTACTAGCAGGGGGCAAAACCACTGTCACTTTATATTAAGCAAATTTGAATTGAAATTTTTCTTGCAATTTAGTTTCTGCAGCACCCTCTGGTCAGTTTGGTAAGCATGTTTCCCCCTTCTTGTTTTGTAATTGGTGTATGTTTATGAACTAACCTTCATGGGCCATTGAGTCATCACCTACTATTTGATAGCAACCTGTGACTCAAAATCATCAACAGTTTTGACAATCAAGCTTTTAAAAACCTTCACTTATTTTATATAATGACAACTTGGTTGTAAGAAATAAATGCTGTTTACCCAGGGAAGATAATAAATATATTTGACTGTTAGGTTAAATCTGTAGGGATGAAAGTTTGACTATATCTTAAGGAGATTAAATAAGCAAAAATAAATCCATACATGTTTTTTGCCTGTGTCTAAAATGAGTTAAATATTTCAGAGGCAACAAATTTAATGAAAAGACACATTGAGTATTTTGTATAAGAATAATGATTTGAGTCACTAAATGTTTGAATGGCATCTGGCACTTATAGCTTGGGTATCATTTTAGGGTTTTAGGACACCAGGTCTTATTTTGTAATACAGCAACTGGGAGAGGGACCTGAGGACTTTCCCACATAGATGATTTTGTGTAGAACAAGGATGTGTCTGGTACAGAACCAACAGGCTAGGGGTGCACTGTGCCTTAACACCACAAAACATCCACATAGCACCCTGAATAATGTGTTCAATGAATCTCATGTGTTAAACCTAGTATTATGTCATTATAACCATCATGCAAAACACCAAACAACTGACATATCCCATAAGGAGAATCATCCTTATAACACACAGCAATCTGAATCCTGCAACCCTACAACTGAATGTTCTGCACAATGGTCTCTGATTTTCATGTTCTTTTGAGTCTGGGTTTTACACTTTAGCATGGGATGCTTGGAACTACATAGCCTAGACTGGGCTCTCCCTCTGGGGCAGTTTTCCTGCCTCAACCTCCTGCATGATGGTATAATAGGGGAGCCTCAATGCCTGGCTATTTTCTGTGTATTACAATGGTACAACAGCTATCTCTCTTTTGGTGGATCATATTTGCAGTATCCAAGCAACCCCAGGAGGCATCCAGGGATGCACCTAGTCTCCCATTTGTCCAGAGAAGATGAAATCTCTAAAGATATCAGACCCATACCAGTGACTCCAGAACAGCTTGAGGGATATTGCATCTTAATGGTACTACTAACAGTGTTGAGATGGTTGTTGGAGTAGATCCAATGCATTCCATTTCACGGTTCCTATGGCCCCATCTTCTCTAGCTGCCACCTCTACACCTGGATGTTCCTAGGTTTGTTGCTTTATGTGGGAAGTGCTCTCACTTTCTGTGTATACCACTTGGCATCTTCTTTGCCTGGTTCCGGTGACAAAGTAGAGTCAGGTGAACTCTGGAGACAGTCTACTTTCTCTAGTGTACTTCTAGAGGTTGCATTTTGTGTTAGCTGAGGCTTCCTTTTCTCTATCAAAGAATTTGAGGATGGAAGAAAAACCTTCTCTTTGATGTATTTGGAAGTGCATCTTGGAAGCTTCAAACAGCCTTGCTCACCTGCCCCTTGTTTGTCAGCCCCAGCAAGGGAATGCAATGCATCTTGAGTCCTTGATTACAAGTGAACCAAAGTCTGTGTAGGATTTTTGTGTATATAGGTATCCCCATGGTCCAGCCATTCCCAGAGAACACCCAAATCCATTATTTTCCTGTATCTGATTAAGAGACATTCAGGTGGGCCTGGGTCACAACCTCATACCCAAAGAGATGAAGGATGTTACATGTGATCATTTTGTTATAGCTAAGCTTCATGTTTCTCACTCCCCATCACTACTTAGCCTTGTTCTGTTCCTGGTTAAAGCATTGTTAAGACCAGTGACCTGGGAGAAATAAAAAAAGATAACAAGAACAGAAGATTCCTGGAGTGGATCCTGCCAAAGGAACAACCACACTCAATCTTCTCTACACTACTGGTGCTTTGTAATTTACCAAAGGTTTAGTCTCCATGATCATAGTCTCCAGTGTGAACTAAAGTAATTTTAGTTAAGTTTAGGGGCCATACCAGAGATACATATTCGGGATTTCAGTGGGCAACTGCTTTAAGTTCTGAAAAGGCAGTTTCTGAAATTAAGCATTTACTAGAATTCATGGCCATTATGGGGATACCTACACAAATTAAGACTGACAGTGCTCTAGTATGTGTCTGTAGTAAATGAAACAAATATTTTTGCTTACAACATAAAGCATATTACAGGCATACTACACAATTCTACAGGGCAAGCAGTTATAGAAAGTTCTAATTGCAGTTTAAAAGATATGCTTAATAAACAGAAAGCGGTAATAAAGACCCCCAGAGATAGGTTACACAGTGCTATATTAACTTTAAATCTTTAAAATACTAGTGAAAAAAGAACGATGACTGTGGAGAGACATTGGATAGTCGACACAAACCTGCTGCATTAAATCAGCCTGTATATTTTAAAAACGTGTTGACTTCAGAATGGAAACCAGGATATGTATTATGTTGGGGAAGAGGTTTTACTCTTGTTTCCACAGGAGAAGAAAAGCTATGTATATCATCAAGATTGGTAAAGGTTGGATTCGAACAGGAGAGACCTCCTTCTTAACGAGAGGCAATAGCTCATCAAACAGCTTGGTCATCCAATTTAAACTAACATAAGAAAAACAAGTGCCTTTCATTTGATCAGGTATTTAAAAAAAAAAAAAAGAACTCCCCAAAGTTAGGACTGGGGCAGGGTTTTGTTTTTGTCTTTTCAGGAGAATAAAAGCATCCAACTGTAGAAATCCAAAGACCGCTGGACAAATGAGACATCTGAAGAGGAAGGACAAATCATCATGAGAAAATGTCCCAAGAAAAAGAGTAAATTGGCCTAATGGTTTAGCCCACCTCCAACAGGGTAGAAATTCATAAATCTTCCCAAATGCTTGTTTTTGCTGCTCTCTACAAACATAAAAGGCAAATGCTCTTTTTGTGGTCCCAATTCAATTAAAATTCAAAGCTGGATTTGGAGTTGGATCTCTCCTTCTCTAAACCCAAGCATGCTTATTGAAGGAAAAATCCAAAATCTCTGTCTTATGTCAGAAGAGTGGTATGAAACAGAAGAAAACAAAAATTAAGGGACTATACTATAGTCGTTAATTTCATAATCCTTTGGTTTCATTTTGACTCTTTAAAAATTTTCTTAAGATATAAATATTACCTTAAAATCTGTAAAATTATTATGTATATAAAAACTTTCTGTTGGGATATTAGTAGTCATACAGAGTACTAACTAATTTTAGACATAGGCTTCATCTAGCTTCCTGTATGTGTCTTCAGTTTGAGTCTGAAACAGGTAATTAGGAATTAAGTTTGTGTATCCCAGATGTACATTATAGATTGTGGTCCTCGAACTTTTTAGAGATCTATTATACATGGCATTTCAAATGTTTGAGTTTTCTGCAGCAAACTGTGATCATTCCTAAGAGCTAATTTTGAGATCTCCCAAAAGATGATGTGATGAAGGCCTGCATCAGCATATTCACTTGGACTATGGTAATGCCCCACCTGGACTATGGCAAAGCCATTAGGCTGACAAACACCACCCAAAGATCAGTTTCAGACTACAGACTGCTCAGGACAACTTCAAAGCTGCTATCTGAGATGATCCAGCCTCACAGACTACTCCAGCCAGGACTTCAGTTAAGCTGTGCACTTTCCCATCATATAGAGCCTGGACAACAAATAAGGCAGTTAGTTCTCCCAGGACTTGACCATTATCCTAATTTTCTCAGGGTCCCCTAAAGATGCTGTCTCCCCCACCCAGACAGCAGAAAATAGTTTTAAGAACACGATGCCCACTTTTCCATTGTTTTCCATTCCCAAGAGCTGGAGTGGGTAGCTTTTTTGGTCATTTGGTGGGTTATGGATGTTTGTCATTGTTTAGGGAGGTTATTTGCAAGTTGTTATTGGTCATGGTCAGGGAGGAAGCTAAACAAAGAAGTTTAGATTAAGTGATTTCTTTCTTTCTCTTTCTTTCCTCTGTCCTTCTTTCTCTTCTATCTAGTGTTGAAAAATGGGGATGGGAATGAAAAGGAAAAAAAGGGGGTATAAGAATGATAGGATAAAGGATAGATGATAGATAGAGTCTACTAAAAAGCGACTACTCATCTCAAAAATTTTACCTTGGTATGGATTCTTGTATATTGATACAAATGTAAGGTTATTTTTGTTACAACATATTGTATATGTGTTTTTACTCTTGTTTAAGGTATTGTACCTATGAAGGTCATTTAAAAATGTAATGTGGCCGGGCGGTGGTGGCGCACGCCTTTAATCCCAGCACTCGGGAGGCAGAGCCAGGCGGATCTCTGTGAGTTCGAGGCCAGCCTGGGCTACCAAGTGAGTTCCAGGAAAGGCGCAAAGCTACACAGAGAAACCCTGTCTCGAAAAACCAAAAAAAAAAAAAAAAAAAAAAAAAAATGTAATGTGAAGTTCTAGTCCTTGAAAGCTATTATTAGAAAATGTGACAATGACCTTGATCCAGTCATCATATAAGCAATGTTAGTGTGTAAAGATTTATGAACCTGCTTATTTACTTGCATGTTTGTATGTATGTGTCTCTCTGTGTGAACATGTGTGCAGGTGTGCTCACTTGGGCATGTGTATAGGTAGATGCCAGAAGGGGGTGTTGGGTGTCTTTTACGATCACTCTACCTATTCCTTTGTGTCAAGATCCCTTTTTGAACCCGAGGCTCATTGTTTTCCTCAGCTTTGACTAGTCTGGAACACAGCAACCCCCAGTGATCCCCTCTCTGCCTCCCTCGAATCTGGGATAACAGGTGTGCCTGGGGCATGCCGCCTGTTATGTGAGTGGTTGCTTCTGCATGTCAGTCTTTACCATTACATAGCAAGTGCTCTTAACTGCCGAGTCATCTCGCCAGCCTCTGCCACTCCTTTTAGGCTCACAGCTTGTTTCGTTCTATAAATAATTCTTTCCATGCTTCCCCCGCCCTTTTTAGAAAAGTTAGGAAGTAGAAACAGCTACCATCCACTCAAGCCCTTTCTGTTGAGGCTACAAGTCATTCCTGAATCTATAATTCGTAATTTTATCATTAACATGCTTACTTTTGACTTAGACATCTCTGTTTCTGTGTAGTACCAATTCACGAAAAGTTTATACAAAACATAAAAACAGACAAGCAGGTGGGTGGAAACATGTATTTGCTACTGAACAGGATTCCTCCTGATACCTGGGTACTGGGGCCATATTTAAGATAGTGAATCCCATTTGGAAGCTGTGCATCAGTGAACTGGAGTGGGAGGGTCTATAAATAACCAGTATGATTGCCACCAGTGTCAGCCGAGGAATTCGAAAGCTACTCACCTTGCTGGGGGTGTGAGAACATCCTGACCATGATGTGTCAATCTGTGCCTAGGCGTGTTAGGGTTGCTGTGATCAACAACTGCGAAGATTTCTTGAACACCACAATTTGCCCTCACAGTTTTAGGGTGACAAGTGTGAAGTCTGGGTATCGACAAAGTCATATTCCCCCAGAGTCTCCAGGTGAAGACAGTCCCTTACCTCCTTTAGCTCCTGGAGCCCCCAGACCTATGCCAGTATCACTTCAGTTTCTGTCTCTATCATTCATGACCTTCTCCATGTCTCTGTGCTCTTTCCTCTTACAGGAACATCTGCCATTGGTTTCAAGGTCCATTCCAAATCAGGGATGGTTTCTTCTTGGGATGTTTAATTACATTACTTTCCACAAGAGCACATTCTGAGATGTTAGGTAAACACAACTCTGGGTGGACACTATTCAGCTCAGTGTATCGTCGCCACTCACATTCATCGTTTCCTAGAAGGTTGCACAGAGTGGGAAGACAAACAGCAGCAGCATTTTCTTTTGTAAAATTTCCCCTAGGCTACAAAGTAGAGAAGGATTCATTTTAACTTTTGTATTATTCCGCTGGTGTTTCCGTCTAATTAATAAAAGAGAATGCAGAGTCTGGAGACGCTCTCTTCGGGGGCTTGGAATTGGAAATTATGCTTTTCTGATAAATGTTCGGTAGTGTTTTCATACGGAAGGTTCTCATTTGATCCCCTCAGCAGCCTGCTGCAGTAGGTGTGGCAGGTAGCGTTAATGAGAGCTGTGGAGAGCAAGATGCAAGGCTCAGTGCGAGCACATTTGGCCAGCATTCCCTGTTAGTGATTGCTGGGTAGGACTGAAGTGTTGGCGCCTTCTCTTTCTGCTATGAAGCAGCCTAGTTTCCATAATGCCTTTCTCCCCATAGTACCCAAGGAGACACATCCACCCTCGCTTCTATTTCCATATTCCAGTTTTCACCTGCTTCTGAGACTTGTTTCAACTGAGTCCTACAACTTGTCACCATTGGACTTTGTAACCTTGTGTGAGTTCCATGCCCTTTCTGGGTCTTGGCTTAAAGCGGGGAGAAAAATGACTTTCTTACAGACAAATAATGAAGAAAATAATTTACATTCAAAACTCGGAGCAAGGAACCCCTAAGATCAGCAGCCTCTTTGGGGTATGTGTCTTGTACATAGCAACAGAAAAAAGAAGTGGGAAGCAGAGCAATCATTGTCTAGGGTGTGCAGGGCCACAGGAGATGGGCTCAGATGTATATCAGACAGGCTGTGTCTTAGTCTCATTGAGTATGAAATGCTGGGTGGATCTCAAGTCTATTGAGCTCCGTGATTTATGGACAAATGATTGAGAGGAATTGCAAACTAGGAATCCTCTCTTTTCTCTGTTTAAATTCAGATCAATTTAAACATCATTGGCGGAGCCAGTAAAGAAACTTACAGATACAGCAGGATGAGGGGGTGATCTGTGAGATGCTTGGGAAGTTCCCAGCATTGTTTCAGTGTGTCACACAAAAGAAAGGACAAGTGAGGCATTTCTTGTGTATTTAAGATGGAGTGATGCTTATTATTATTATTATTATTATTATTATTATTATTATTATTATTTTGAAGATTACTTTAACTCGCTACTCTCCCAAAAGATAATTGCACAGTATCTCCTGTGTTCCTCAGTGTACTGTGAAGACGAGATGGGAATGGGAGACTTCAATATTTCCAAAGGAATTTAGAAGCAGGGAATGATGTCAGGCTCAGATCAAATAGAAAGAACTCCTAAGGTCTCCACTTATTAAAAATGTATGTCATGCGTTCAAGGATTTTCTTCCACAGTAATTGCACACAGGCAGAAGCCAGCCTGAAGCTTTTTTAACAACCCCAGAGCTTTCCCTTCCTCATTAAACAAAGAAGCAAACAAGAGAGGCAAAGGCAGACAATAGACCCACCTTCTCCAAATTTGCCAGGAAAATATGGAGACCTGTGCAGAGCTTCAGCAACTGTCCCTTTGGGGCATCCCTGCCTGACATGCTGTTCTTTTGTAGATGGGGGATGAAGCGCTAATGTTCTGTTTGCACCAACAGCAGTACTTAAACCAGGAAGAGTTCAATGCCCAATCTCAATGCCGTTCTTCACCCCCACCCTAACCAGTGTCCCTTCTGTGTTTTCAATATTTGGTGCTGTTTCTAGAATTCATGTTTAAGAATCTTTTTCTTGTCACACACTAACCCCTCCTCCTTTACAAATTCAGACAAAATCTGGGTCTTGTGATACATGCCTGTAATTACATCACTGCAGAGGGGCAAGCAGAATTGGAGGGTTCAAGGTCAGCCTGGGCTACCATAGGACCTTGTCTTAAAAACCAAAACCAAAAGCAAATGGGGAAATGATGTAATCATATTTTATTTTCAAAAAATAAACAAAACCAAAATAGAACAAACAAAAAATTTCAAACCAGAGCCATCCCAACTCTTCCTTACATCCTTCCATAAAATCAGAACTTGAATCTGTTCCTTTGTTATAAAAAAAATACACATGTTGTTTTGAATCCAGCTCAGAATAGACAGCAAACAAAGGATCAGCTGCGATATCATATCCAATGTCGTGTAAGAATGTGTACATCTTAATACCTCTAGTTTGTTAGTCACACATCCATTGATGATGTATGCATCAGCTCTACATTAACAACGGGACCAAAACAGAACATGGGATTTACCTTCAACTAGGTTGCCAACTACGAGAAAGAAGATTGTAGTGAAACTAAGTGTAAGCTGTCTCTGTTTTAGACCAAGTGCTCAGTAGGGAGACAGGAGGCTTGAATTACAACATGGTTTTACCCAAGATTGATAAAACATAGAATGATGTAACTCTTTTCTGCATTTTCCTTGTTCCAGAAACTACTCAGTGTGGTGGCTAGCAGACGGTTTTTCTGCCTGGCTTTTCTCCACTGGGTGCACTGGGTGGAGTGATGGGGCCTTTGACTTCCCCATACGCTGCTGTAATTTTTCTGTGGTCATAATATTCAAAGTCCCTTAGAGAAATTTGGAAAGTACAGAGGTGGAAATGAAGCCAAAAGCAAGGGGATGAAAATGTAAGGGTAATGATCAACTCTCCTGCAGTTTGTCTAGACTGGAGTGGAAAGAATGGATCATACCTACACACAGGGTCAAGTTTTTCAAAGAAGCTTCTCCACAGGCCTGAGTGGTCCATCAAAACTCTCTTCTCAGCCTCCCCACCTTCCTGATGACGAGATTCTGTGTCTGTGTAGTAAGGAAAAGGTTGGTCTCAAAATACTGTTCATGTGTCATGGGACAAACCCCAGGATTCACCCTGAGATGGCCAGTCCTTTTTAAACCCCCTTTCCATTAATTTACACACTCCCCATGTGGTAGACTTTCTCTTTTGGTACAATACTTGCTTGATCTCAGGTAGTGGGATTTATGAAAGCATAAACACAGAGATGATGTTTCCCTTTATTTATTATTCAGGGAATATACTGTATTCCCACATGACCTAGGATCAGACAGTAACCATTATGCAGAAGCTTATAGGAGCCTCAGTTCCCCTGTCAACTCTAATCACTTCAGACTTGTAAATGAAAAGTTTGTTCCCTTTTATGTGTATAATTTTATACAAATCAAAATTATTACTTTTTAAATTTCACTTTTTAATCAGCATGTACCATATCCCACCCGAGTACTAACCAGGTCAGATTCTACTTAACTTCCAGCATCAAACCAAGTCAGGTATGTTCAGGTTGGTATGGTTGTTGACATCATGTACCATCTTGAGTAAGAAGAATTAGAAAGTGGAAAAAGGAGATTTTTTTTTTTAAATTCAGAAGAGCGTAAGTGGGAAGGAAAATGAATTAGTTATTTCATCATGGGTATGACAGAATGTCTGACAGAAGCAGCCTGAGGGAGAGAGGGTATATTTCTGCTCACTTGTGGGGATAAAGCCAGTGACAGAGGAAAGGCATGGCGGCAGCAGGAGCTCACGACCAGGACTCCTTCCCTCTTCATATCGGGTAGAGCAAGAAGAGTCCTGGCTGGAAGGTGAGCCAGGCTATCAACATCCAGGTCCTTCAGGCGGCAAAATACCTCCTCCAGCTAGCCTCTCCTAGTTTCTTAAGCTCCCAAAACAGCGCCATGGGAAGCAGAACTAGCAAATACATTTCGCATTCAAACCATAACAGGAGTACTTTCAAAGGGTGCTCATTGTAGGTATGAGGCATTTTCCTTCCTAAATCACAAAGGCTTAACTCTACAAAGAGACTTTTGGTACCTCTGCTAGAGATGGTGGCTTGTTTTAGAGGTCACATATTTTCACTAGGTTTTATTTCCCCCCCTGAAATGGATTGAAAACATGTCATATGTAACCTTTGAGTTAACAACACAATCCAATTAACATTAGTACTAGTGCATGTGCAGGGAAGTCAGTATGTCCATGTAGGTTGTGTGCTTGGGAAGTATGTTTTGAATAAAAGTGTATGTTTAAGTTCACGGAGCGATGACAAATTTTGCTCACTCTGGGGGTCATGTGGGTCTTCTTTTGGAGACCAGAGAAAAATAAATCAACAATG
Source organism: Peromyscus californicus insignis (assembly GCF_007827085.1). Lineage (NCBI taxonomy): Eukaryota > Metazoa > Chordata > Mammalia > Rodentia > Cricetidae > Peromyscus > Peromyscus californicus. Next base: position 16,230,994 of record NW_026294606.1, read on the forward strand.
CAGTGAGTAACCCCCATGACTTATACCAAGGTAAAATCAAATTCCCCCTTTCTCTATGACACTGGGTTCACAGGGTGCAATGACCCACTAAACATGACAGAGATGTATGCCAATTCCATTTGCTTTGAGAAACATATCTTGGCTGAAGTGAAGTCTCCTTGATTGGACACATGGGGCAGGCATGTTAAATGGAGTCCCATGTAATGCTATGTCCACCAGAGCCTGGTGGTATGGACAACCGCACTCATCCTTTAGGCTGTCTGGGAGTCTGCCATTGTATTCTACACACATACCGCACAGTTCACACCCTGTCTCTCCTCTGTCAGAGAACTTTTATTAGTGATTACCTACCCACAGACCTTTTGTGCACTTCCTGCTACCTTGTCTAGTTCTAAATCTTGCACCAGCCAGGTATTAGCTATGTCTTTACCTACACAGCCATACCAATGATGGCTCAATGAAGCACTATGGTCTTGCAAAGTGTGAATTTTACTTGAGATCATGCTCTCTAACTGAGTTTTGCCGTTTGATTTTACTGGCCTTGACACAAATGATAGAAACAAATCCAAACCTTAATATGCCACTTACAAAATTAATTAGGCTTCCCTCCGAAGCATATTTTACCTTTCATGTTTTAGAGGGAGACAGCAGTCCCTCAGAGGGATGGTGCAGTGACAGTGTGACTTGCTCAAAGAAACGCTTGCAGTGACACCAACTCTGGTTTGGGGTTCCGTCGTCCACTGGTGCCCTTTCTCAAATTTCAACACCGTCAGAATGGAGTGGGCTTCCTGGTAGGTGGGGAGTAGCCGTCACCGGAAACATTCAAGCAAGCACTACACCACCGCCTTCCAGGAGGGCGAGGAGGGACCCGTGTTGAGTAGGACACAGTATTCTCTAATACAGCTGCCACAGCTTCCACAAGTCTGTGCTCTTCGGCTGTTTTGCCTCAGTTTTGTGATTGTGTAATGATTTCAGTTACAGATGCTCACTATTCACAGTCATTGCTGTTTCTTGTACTATGTTCCTCCATGTTCCACAATTCAAAAATATCCATTTATTTGGAGGTTGAAGGAGCGGTAGCTCAGCAAGTAAGAGTGCTTGCCAGAGGACCATGAAGACCTGAGCTCACACACCCAAACCCCCACATGAAAGGCAGGTGAACCTCAGCACTTAGAGGATGTAGAAATGGGGGATTGCTGAGGCTCGCTAGATGCCAACTTAACTTCAGGTTCAGTGAGAGACCCTGTCTTAAGGGAATAATGTGAGAGTGACAGAGTAGAATGTCAAGGTCCCCCTCTGACCTCTACAGGCAAACGTCAGTGTACCCTAATCCACATGTCCACAGACCACGCACATATACTATCTACAATTCACCCATACACAAAAAGTTTTAAAAATCATTTTCTCAAATAGCAGCATTCTTACTGTTTTTCCCCCTTTCTCTTTTATTGACGGAGAAGGTTGCAGTGGGTCAACCCTGGCAAACAGTAGGATGCATAGATACGGTATTATAGCCACACTGTCCAGCCCCACCACTGGCTGGATCCATGACATGGCAACATTCAGATGTCCTTACCTTCAACGCTCAAAACATGACAAGTATGCACTTACCTCACAGAGCTGTCAATCAAATCAAATCCAGCCATGGTGTGTTTAACGCCAGGCAGGATACTTCTAATGAGCATGATGATAACTAGTCCATACTGGCTAGGTAAGATGGTTTTTGTGACTCTCCTAAGCTGTCTCTTCTCAATTACTCAGAAAATCTTGCACTTTTCTGTCATGAGTAGATGATGAATTAGACCTCAAGAACTTTATTAATTATTGGTATCATTTTTGAAGAATGAATAAATCATAAATTTCATGATTGCTCTTTGTGTCTTTTAACCTTTTATTACTCAGGCTGTCTTATAGACTGGATTTAAATCAAGTTGGATACTTTCTTATGGAGAGGATAATATCCAGTTTTTTACCTAGCCCACATTTACATGACACCTCTTTTAAATTCCAATCCGCAGATTAAGGGTCTGTAATGCTTATAGTGTACTGTCATTGACGATGTCACCATGGAAACTGTGCATGTGTATTATACAAACATATATATATATATATATATATATATATATATGCATATCTATATTGTGTAACTATCTGATAGCATATTTGGACTCAACACTTTTCAGATTTTTGTTTTGTTCCCTGAGGCAGATCCATACAGATGTAGTAGCTCTAGTTTAATGTCTGAATGATTCCTGCACATGAACCATTCCCTTTCCATTGAAACGGACATGATCTCAGCTAGTGAAAAGAGAAGATAAGCCATGAATGGAGTTCCATCTCAGTTCATGCAGGTGCTGGTCTGTGAACATCTGGGTGCATGTGATTATGTTTTCTTCCATTTTTTCACACACAATAATACTCATTTCTTTTAGAACACACATTACAATGTTCAGTTCATGACAAGTTGTGACAAAGCCCTGTCAGAACCCGAGGGAAGACTCTCATTCTTTGTGTCCTGAGTAGTTGTTCCCATTGTAAGTCAAACAATCTCAGTCTAGGAAATGCCAACTGGTGACTTGCTTTGTGGTGGGTTTACATACCAACTACTTTTTGCCCTACATTCTTGCATTCTATCTTATGTATTGAGGCTCACCTTCTTGTAAATAATATACCTTATTTTTAAAATTTTGTTTAGTGTTTTTGAGACAGGGTCTCATGTAACCCAGGCTCTCCTAAACCTCACTGTATGGCCGAGGATGACCTTGAACTTCTGGCCCTCTTGCCTCTACCCCTGAAGTGCTGGGATAATAGGTATGTACCATCACATCCAGGTTTATTTAGTGCTGGGGACTGACTCCAGGGCTTCACGCAAGCCAAGCAAGCACTCTACCTACTGAGCAACATCCCCAGCCCCTCAAGTATGATAAAGAATTCTACTCGGTTTCTGCTGGATCTTTATAGCATAAAAATGTGTCCTTTGCCCTCCTCTACTTGCTTTTCTCCATTTGGAGCTAAAACAAACCACTTCATAAGAATCCCATCAATTTTTCTCTGTGTGCACTTTAGTTAAAAGAGCCTCCTGTGCTGTGCACCGGGCTCGGTGGGGACACTGTGTCACAGTTGGCTTGCCTGGAGATCAAAGTGAAACATCCTGAGCTCACAGAAAGCCTGCTGTGTCCCTGTGATGCTCTATCCAGCAGGCCTCTGGAGTGCATTCGCTTTCAAAAGGCTTCTGGAATGATACATAATGCATTGAAATTTTGAGACAGTTTATGGAATCAAAAAATCATTGTCCTTTCAACAGAGAAAATGACAGCAGCTTTCTCCAGGCTGTCTTCCTTGTTAGACATGGCTCTTTTCTTCCTCCTCTCTTTGGTGTGGAATTTCATTTTAACAATTGCTATCCCGTCTGTATATGAATTGTGACTATAGCTTCTCTATTCTTGAATATATAATTTATGCATGGGCTGTCATTACTAGTTGTTCCAGAAATGGGGTAACAGACTATATGCATTTTAAGAAAAATGAAATATATTCAATTTTTTTTCCTAGGCTCCTTGTCCTCCTTGTCTTCCTCTTCTTTCTCTCTGCTTTCCATCTCTCTCTTCCAGTCTTGTCATGCATTCAGTTACACTGTTTTTTCTTATTAACATGTAACAATAGCAATTCTCTTGATCATTTTTCAGTACTATCAAAATTCCTTTAACAAATGCCTCCCTTCCCCCCAAGTGTAGAATATAGTAGATCAGGTGTTGAATATGGAAGCAACTTTAAGAAACCATTTTAACTAAGTGATGTCCTTCACAATTTATGAAGTAGAAATTAAAAACTGGTCCAATACCACCCATTTATTGAGTTTGCATTTTACCAAATGTTTAGTGTCAAGGATTGTAAAAGATGCCATTACTTTCTGTACGAAGACAGAAAAAGAAACATCACCAAGTAAAGAGCCAAGCATTAGATGACCCTGTATTTACACATATATCTCTTATTTGTTGAATTTGTAATTTGCATCGTGTATTTCACAAGAAGCAAGTTCTGTGAAGAATAAGTACACACATAACTTCTAGAAAGGGGACATCAAGAGGACTGCTTAGGTAGTCAAGGGTGTCAGCAGAAAAGAGAACTGTTTGGGGACAAATTCTATGCTCTAGAATGTTGTTTGGCTAAAGGCCATCAGCACGCAGATTACTTACGTGGGCACAGCAAGGCTAAGTGTTTTCCTTTTCTGCTTTGAGTGTCTTCTTTCAATGCCTGTTCTCTTTGTGACTCACAAAGTCCACAGGTTCCTGAGATTGACCTCAGGTCAATGTCACTCACTGATGCATCTGGCTGCATCCTGTCATTCACCAGCCTCATGTCCTTGACACCTGGAACAGGGGTGTGTCTCCAGGGCTGTCTTTCCTGGATCCTCAGGAATTCATTGCACATCACCACAGCAGAACTGTTGCTAGGGTCTGCAGGAGTGTTAAGTCCTTTATAGACAAAAGTAGAGAGGGTCCTACATCTAGGAACAAGAAACAGTTATTAGGAGCAGAGGAAGACAAGAAACTCAAATTCAGTTGGATGGTTTTTCTTTGAAAATGCCTACAAGTGGCAAAATATGTCAGTGTACAAGAGCATCTCTGGGATTTGCTAGTTGCCTTGTCTAGTTGAATCAGTGAGCTGCACATTCAGTGAGAGATTTGGAATAAGACAGGTGGGGGCAAGAGAGATGGCTGAGTATTAAGAATGTTTACTGCACAAATATAAGGACCTGAGTTCAGCACTCAACAAGCTGGGGTGCTCTAGCCTTTAACTAGACCCAGATTTGTTGGGAGGGAGAGACTACAAGGTTGCTGGAACTTGCTGGTTGCCAGCCTGGATGAAAAACCATGAGCTCCAGGTTCAGGGAGAGACCCTGCCTCATAAGGTGGAGAGCAATAGAGAAGGGCACTTGACTCTTGAAACTCTTTTCTGGTTTCCAGATGTATGTACTGGCGCAAGCACTCATGAACTCATGTGTATAACACATACACACACACACACACACACACACACACACACACACACACACACACACATACTTTCAGTATGAAATAAGGACATTGTGATCATTTATTTTTCCTTCCTAGAACATGTATTACCTGTTGTGGCTTCTGCGAGGGTTTTGTATCTGTCATTCAGGTTCCATTTGGTTGCTAGCTTGCTCTGGAAAAGTTTATTTTCCTTACATAGCTGATGGCTTTCTCCAAAGACAAATGAAGTCTCCAGTGAAAGGAAAGACATGGCATGTGTACCAACAAAGACACAGCCATCTCCCTGAACAGTTAGCATGTTCCTTTTGTTACTCGGTGTTTTTCATGGTATTCAAAATTCTGAGGACAATAGACTCACAATACTGATGTGGAGATAGTAAATACTTTCCTGCTTGTTCCCTGCTTGTTAGAATTCATTACTTCTTCTTGATGGGCTAATACTGTCAGTTTTGAGTTGGTGTGCTGTGCCATAAGTTATTTTTATAAGGCTCTCCTTACATGATTTTATCACTCTTGAGTTTTTCCTCATTTCCTGGAAGTTATCAAGCTGACATAAAAAAAGCCATCTTCTAATGATGGTGAATTTTCATAAGCTATTTTCATCAGCTCTCATCCTCAGATGCCGTGTTTGGCCCAGTGTCAGCAGCTAGATTCCCTTTGCTGCATTGTCTTTCTTAGTCAAATAGGCTGCATGTGTATTGATTGCATATTATTGACTGTGATGCTTGTTTTTATAAATGTTTTCTAATAAAAATGTTAGCAAACAGAAGCCAGCATTTTATGCTAAATGTATGAATCCCAAATTAACAATGGGAAGTTGATAGTTTTCCTATTTTAATACATGCCAGACTTTCAGACTTTTATTGTGTTATTTCTGCTGTGTGTGTGTGTGTGTGTGTGTGTGTGTGTGTGTGTGTGTGTATGCACATGTTTGCATAAGTGTGGCTGCATGTGAACAGTGTGAGTGTGTGTGTGGAGGTCAGAGGTTGACACTGGGTATCTTACTCAGTCACTCTCCATTTTATGTACTGAGACAAGGTTTCTCACTTGAACCCAGAGCTCGCTCATTCAGCTAGTCTAGCTAGTTTGCTTCATGGATCTCTTCCCTGTCTCCTGGCCACTGAGATTACAAATTGGCTTGGCCAGCTTTTATATGAATCCTGGGGATTTGAAATCTGGCTTTATCTGCTGTCTCAAGTCCTATACCCATGTAGGGAATGGAATTTAATCTACCAAGAAGACTGCAAGGCTGCCAGTTTCCCTCCTCCCTTCATGCTGAGCTTCCTGTCATGTTGTTTAATTGTTTGTGGCTGTTGACTCTTTTCCAGTGTATTTACATCCTCTTGTATGCACGTTGGAAGTCTGAGCATTTTTATTTTTATCATAACTCACTAATGAAGGCCTCATTATGTCCTTCTGATGGGAGGGCCTTCACAGGAGAGTAGAAGGTGGAGTTGTCTTTTCTTTTGACTGTAGACCACACTTCTAGCAGTGGTGACAGAGGTCTCTTTCTGTGGTCTAGCTGTAGAATGGCAGTGGTGGCGACAAGAGCCACAGGACACTATGCAGCAGGTCTAACAACAGAGCTCACGGGCTCTAGAGTTCTTATGTTTATTCTTCCATTTGTGGACATGTATTTGCATGCTTGCAGGTGCAATGTGTGTGGGAGAGCATGTGAACATGTGTGAGCATCCATGTGGATGCAGAAATATCAACTTGCAGTTACAGATGAAACTCTCACCTTTTATTCTTTGACCCTTCCACTAATAAGAAATGTTACCAATAACCTGTATTGTTTTCTCCATTTGAAATTCCTTTAGTTGGTTCTGTATTCTTGGTTGAGCCTGAAGCAATGCAGCTGATTAAACCATCCAAAACTGTTGCACACAGTGTTGGAAAGCCCAGGCAAGAAACAGAGACCACACTAGTTAATCATACAAGGCTCCATTAGTGAACAAATATGAATATATTACACAAGGTTCTTAGGAAGAATGAATAATATAAAGAGTGCTTATTTTGTTTACAAAGATGTCCATTTTGCAATTCAAGGACAATTTTCTTTGGATTCTAATAATTTGTCATTACTCAGTTTACACTTATTGGTGTTATTAATTATGATGGTGTTGGTGATATTTATGATGATGACATATGGTTTCATATAGTGCAAGCTGACTTACACCTGTACTGTACAGCTGAGGATAATCTTGAAAATCTGATCCTCCTGGCTCTACCTTCTGAGTGCTGAGATTATAAGCATGTGCTTTGCAATGCTAAGAATCAAGCCTGGTGGCCTTGTATATGCTAAGCAAGAAATGTACCAATTAAGCTACATTCTCAACACCCAATTATTCTTATTCTTATTCTTATTCTTATTCTTATTCTTATTCTTATTCTTTGTAGTCGTAGTAATACTAATACTTTTTTGGTCTTTGGAGTCTGATTCTACAGCCCTGGCTGGCCTAAAACTTGTGGCAATTATTCTGCCTTAGCCTACTGAGTGCTCAGAGTGTATATCAACATGCCCAGTCAGCTTGTCTTAATTTAAACCTAAGAATTCAATGTCACTCATGGCCTCACAGCATTCCTCCTCTGTTGCTATGGAACTCTTAGCTACTGTCTGATACTTCCCCTCACCACCCTAGTTCCATCAAATACAGTAACACCCATGAAAGGCAGAACTTTTATGATGTAGAGTAGTATTGTCCTACCTCTCCTACTTTCTAATATCTAAGCCTGGAGGCCCACTTTCTGCTTATCTCAAATAGACCAGGGAGCCTCTAGTAGTTTGAATGTAATTAGCCCCCATAATCTCATAGGGAGTGGCACTATTAAGAAGTGTAGCTTGCCGGCGGTGGTGGCGCACGCCTTTAATCCCAGCACTCGGGAGGCAGAGGCAGGCGGATCTCTGTGAGTTCGAGGCCAGCCTGGTCTACAGAGCGAGATCCAGGAAAGGCGCAAAGCTACACAGAGAAACCCTGTCTCAAAACACCAAAAAAAAAAAAGAAGTGTAGCTTTGTTGGAGTGGGCATGGCCTTGTTGGAGGAAGTGTGTCACGTGGGGGTGGGCTTTGAGGTTTCCTATGCTCAGCATACCTTCCAGTGTCTCATTCAACTTCCTATTGCCTGCAAGCTGTAGGACTCTCAGCTACTACTCCAGCACCACATCTGCCTGCATGCTGCCATGCTCCCTGACATGATGATCATGGACTGAACCTCTGAAACTGTAAGCCAGCCACCCCAATTAAATGTTTTTCTTTATAAGAGTTGCTGTGGTCATGACATCTCTTCACAGCAATGGAAACCCTAAGACAGAAGCTGGTACCAGGAACTGGGGTATTGCTGTGACAGACCTGACCATGTTTTTGTTTGGAGTAATATGGACTTTGGGAGTTTGAGTTAGGAAAGTAGTGGAATGCTTTAATCACTGCTTAATGGTCTGTAGTAGTAGTAGCATGGAAGACAGTGGTGCTGAATGTGACTTGATGAGCTGTGGGGATCAAAAGATTTCAGAGGAGAAGAATATTAGTATGTGGCCTAGAGACTCATCTTGTGATATTTTGGTGAAGAAAGTGGCTGCTTTTTGCCACTGTCCAAAGAGTCTGCCTGAGGATAAAGTGACAGGTTTTGGATTAATTCCATTGGGAGAAGAAATCTCAAAACAGCCTAATATAGGCTCTATTGTGTGGTTATTAGTGATAACTTTAATGAAGAGTTGAAATGAAGAGGAGCAAGCTGAGCAAGGTAAATTGCAAAATGTAAATTTTGAGGGAAAAAAGAGCACCAGCAAGTGGAATGGAGCTAAGTGCTGTGTACAAGGAGATAAATGGATTAAGAAATGGAATAAAAGGAGTGGTGACCTCAGGGCAGGATCCCACCCAGCTAAGTTTTCCAACTTGTGGAAAGAAACTGAAGAAAGCTTAGAGCCAGGATGGTGGGGCACACCTTTAATCCCAGCACTGGGAAGCCAGAGAGGCTGGTGGATCTCTGAGCCTGAGGCTAGCCTGGTCTAGAGATCCAGTTTTAGGACAGCTGAGCTTAGGCAGTGAAGAACAGAAAGCTGGTGAAGATGTAATCGAACAAAAGGGCCATGTTTTAGTCCCAGTAAACAGCAGACCTTGGCAGCTTCAGCCACATGGTTCTGGCTTAAGAGTTAAGGACAGAAGAAATATGTAAGATGAATCTTAAAAGGTCTTATTAATAAAAAAAAAACTCCGTGCCAGCTATTGGGGTAAATCTGAAAGATCAGAAAAACAGAGCAAGGCACAGCTAACTTCACCTTTCCAACTTCTCAGCCGATCCTGTTTCCTCAAACTGGAAGCCTCTGAGTCCTCATCCAAATGGATCACAGCTGAACTCCTGCTAAAAGCTTAAAAGCTTAAAAGCCTCTAGTTCCTGGTCCTCACACCTTATATACCTTTCTGTTTCCTGCCATTATTTCCTGGGATTAAAGGTGTGTGTCACCATGCCTGGCTGTTTCCAGTGTAGCCTTGAACTCACAGAGATCCAGATGGATCTCTACCTTCCAAGTGATAGGATTAAAGGTGTGTGTGCCACCATTTTCTGGCCTCTATGTCTACCTAGTGGCTATTCTCTGACCCTAGATTAGTTTATTAGGGTGCACAATATATTGGAGGACACAATATCACCACAGAAATGGGTTATGGAATTTATCTTCATGGCTACAGAAAGCCGCTGAGGCCAGGCATGTGTCAGGAGTGTCCCTGAATGGAAGCCTAGTAGAGAGGCCATTTTGTGAAGCTATGAAATTGAAGCCTGGATTGCCTTGGAGACCCCAAGATGTTAGAAATGCCAGAATCATGGGATACCAGCCCAGGAGAGCTGCTAACAGGGAGTGGAACCAGCCCGAGAGAAAGAAGTGTATTTCAATCAACAAAGCTGAATGGAATTGGAGATCTGAAGAGCATTTTGACATCAGACATGGAGACACAGAGTTTGGAGTTTGTGTGCTGGTTTGCAGCCTTGCTGGAGTTCAGTATTTCCTCTCTATGCTCTCTTCCCTCCCATTTTGGAATGGTAATGTATATCCTGTGCCATTATATGTTGGAAGTATGTGATCTGTATTTTTATTTTACAGGGGATTACAGTTTAAGAAGACATTGCACGAATCCCAGAAGAGACTTTGAACTTTGGACTTTTAAACATTGTTGAGACTGTGAAGACTATGGGGACTTTTGAAGTTGGACTAAATGCATTTGCATTATGATATTGTTAAAAAGCTTATGGGGGCCAAGGAATGGAATGTGATATTTTGAATGTCATTGGCCCCCATAATCTCATAGGGAATAGTACTATTAGGAGGTGTGGCTTTGTTGGAGTGGGTATGGCCTTATTGGAGGAAGTGTGTCACTGTGAGGGTGGGCTTTGAGGTTTCCTGTGCTCAGGATACTGTCCAGTGTCTCACTTGACTTCCTGTTGCCTGCAAGATGTAGGACTCTCAGCTACTTCTCCAACACCACGTCTGTCTATATGACACCATGCTCCCTGCCATGATGGACTCAACCTCTGAAACTGTAAGCCACCCCAAATTAAATATTTTCCTTTATAAGAGTTGCTGTGGTCATGGTGTCTCTTCACAGCAATAGAAACCCCAAGTAAGACAGAGCCTTTCCCAATCTGCTGCACAGATTTCAGTGAGAATCCAATTCAGTTGGAGAGCTAGACTGCAACTCCATCTCCCTGAGGTGGAGGTTGGGGAGCAAGTGAATGGGGACATGAAGGGGAACAAGGAAGCACCTTACTGTTATCTAGAACACCCCCAACTGTCCCCTCCACTAAGCCAAATGCATCAGTATTCTCTGGAAAGTTCAATTCAGGCTCAGGCTGAAGTCCTCACTATGCTCTTAGGTCCCTGGCCCACTGAACACACTGAAGGCAGCACACCGCATACACTACAATATTTCACTCAACAGGAAACTGCATACGCAATAGTGCTCTCTCAAGATTATAAAGAAGCTGAGGTATTCCTATGACCTGGAGATTGTAGCCATGGTAACATTGTAGTACAATGCTTTATTCAGGGCTGGGTGGTGATGCTGGTGTCAGCAAACCTGTGGCTCAGCCTGACCTGTAAAAGTAATCATGTACAGCACTGATTGAGTGCTTGGTAATGGCAGTTAAGTGTCTATGCCACTAGTGTGTGTACACATTGTAATACATGATCATTATACCTAGTGTCTTCCTCCATAGAAAGAAAGTTTGCTCACTGCTCCCCTTAGGCCAGCAACAGTCCAAACATGTCCTGTTTACTATGTCACTTGACACCATTAAGAGACTACCCAGGCCAGGCATGGTGGCCCATGCCTGTAGTCTAGTACTTGGGAGGAAGAGGAAACAGGTTCAGGTGTTTAAGGCCAGCCTCAGCGATATAGCATGTTTGAGGTCTGCCTCACCTCTCCAGAGTCCCCAAAATAAAGGTCACTTGGAGTGAACGCCCTAACCAACTAGGATTGTGCAGACACACCCTGGCTTGTTTCACAGGAGGAAATCACCCCACAATGCATTTCTCATAAATAAGAATGCACCTCATTCAAAGGGTGATACATTGCAGAGAATGAGGAACTAACTGTGGAGTGCCCTAAATGGGACATCTATGTCATCTTCTGACTGGGGACATTGTGGGAAGAGCCACAGGTTAGGGAGGACTCCATGAAATACTGTCTCCTGAACATGATGTAGCCAAGCTCCAGCCGTTGAAGGCTGCTAAGATAAGCAGTTTCCTTTAGGGAACTTGTCACTGGTAGGCTGCCCTGGTCCCGGTGGGTGGCCTCACACCCATATGCATGTGAGACAACACTGACTGGACTAAGTGGATTATGGAAAGAGGACATGGAGTTGGGAGAGGATATGGCTGGGGACTCTATGGGGAGTTGGATGGGGAGTGGGTTGTATAATCACAATACATTTTATACATGTGCAAAATTATCAAAGAATGAATAAAAATATAATAAAAATAATAAATGTTTATTTAAAAAACAAACAAGTGACATATATCTGCATTTTCAATGACCCTGATATTGTCTGAATTTATGCTGAACCCTATTGTTTGATTTAGAAGCAGCCGAAGTCTCTGATCCTGAATTACCCAACGTGTCTGAGAAGGGCAAAGAATGAGTGGGGAGGCATTGGTTTGGACCAGGGCTAGTCTGTTCCTGACAGTGGTTGCTCCCAAAGCCCTTTCTGTACACACCTGTCAGATCAATGCTTCCTTAGTGATGATAAAGCCCCCCTTTGCTGTTTCAGTTCTGGAATGTGGAGTCTCAAAGCCCCATGGTCCCATTTTCCAGTTCGTTTCTCTGCAGTCACCTAATATTGCAGCTGCATGGGACTCATGGCCCTTAGTGTTAATCGAGGGAAACAATTACCTTTGAGAAGCTTAGAAGCTTCTAGAGCTTTTAATTTTCTGACCAAGGTTAAAGACAATCTTCCTGAAAGTCACCTCAGTAATGTTTAAAAATAAAATTCTAAGCTCTTTTTTTTTTTTAAGGGTACATAGTGCTAAATAAAGTTTAACTCCCAAAGGATTAATTTTTAAGGAACGAGGGCATTTGTTCTGCCCATGGGCCTCCCACCATCCTCTCCTACGCTAATTGAGAACCATTCTTGCTTTTAATGAAAATGTGCGTGTGTGCGTGTGTGCGCACACACATACACACAGGTGCGAGGTGCATTCAGAAGTCATTTCTTCTGCCATTCACTTTGTGTGTGCCAGGAGGGGCTGTGCAGGGATCAGGGCTGTGGAGGGATCAGGGCTGTGCAGGGATCATCTCCCAAGGAGCCAAGAAAATGAAAGGGAAACTCATTTTTCAACCTTTTATTGTTGCCTCTGCCCTGTAACTTCAGCCTGGATGATAGCACAGGGATTTGGGGTGAGGGTCCCTGCAATACCTTTCTCTCCCATTGTAAGTCCATCTCAGAGTTAATCATTTTTTTCAAGGAGGGAGTGCTGTAATAAAGATAATTAAATTGAAATTTAATATAGTGGGGCACTGCACTATAGCTCTGTATCAGATGAGGTTTCTGAGAGAAATCATTTACTGTGAGGGTGGAGTGTATGGTATGTAATTAACAATTATGTTTGTCAGGGTTATGAAACAGAAAATTAATAACACGGTGACTGTGCAGCAGTGTGCAGAGCCACAAGAATGAAGGTGACTAGACTATCATTTACTCTCACAGCAGCGGCAGCTTCCTCTTACAGAAACAGAACATTAGTTCATGTGAATTTACTGACTTTCTCTTTTTTAATGCCTCTCAATTTTAGCCTGGGAATTTATTTTTTCTCTCTGCAGTGGTTATTTTCAATCCCGACCACATACTAGAATCCCCCGAAGAGCTCTGTAAATCCCGACGATGCCCAGGTCCACTGCAGACACAGCAAAGCAAAAGCCCTGAGGTTGAGTCAGGAGCACCAGTATTTCAAAGTACACTCCAGGTGGTCGCCGTGGGCAGCTGAGATTGAAGAGCAAGGTAGTAAATATTTAATGTGATTGATTTCCCTGGCAGAGGTGTTGGGTTAAAAGAAAAGGCATGGGGGAAAAAACTACACAATAAGAATTCACAGACTGTATTCATCTTGACCATCGAAAAATTTCAGGATGTGTCCATGAATAGGAGGGAGTCTTAAGACAGAACAATGTTTAGACACCTCTGCTTTCTGCAGAAACCCCTCTGAGAATCCGGGCTCCTTCCTAGCATCCATTCCTCAGCCTCTTAGAACCCACGAATATTTTCACGTTTCTCAATGAGCCTGGCCACAGAATTCTCCAAATGACTGTGGGCAAGAACTGACTCTCTCCTAGCCTGTCATCCCTCTGGGAAGGCCCATGACAGCATGAGAGGCCAGCTCGGTCACAGCAATGATCCCTCACTGGGGAAATGGAAGCATGTGTGCTTGGAAAATCGCCATGCGAAACACGCCTGCAGATCTCTGCAAAACTGAATGCTTCTAACCTCAGACCATGCAGCTCTTGCTCCAAGGGAAAGCTGCTGCTGTTGTGTGTGGGTACACACGTACACCAATATTCATTATCACAGGGTGCACATACATACATACATACACATGTATAATTGATAAAATCACAGACAACATTTAGGTAAATAACATTTCCTAATGTTTGAGTTTGAGCCATCACCAAACTGGATTGTTGGTGAGTTTACTATTCACTGGTTTGCATAATTTACTTTTGGTGAAATGTGTATTTTGAAGCTGTCTTCCTTGGATTTTCAATGGGCTTTTATTGAGAAACTTTGGGTTTAGCAATAATAGGCTATTTAAGTACATTTTCAAAACCCTTGTAAGAAGTAATTGAACTTTGCCTGCTTCCTGGAAGTTGAGCATGCCTTGTGTGTAAGATGATTGGGCGGGGAGGGTGAGGGGTACAGTTGCCTGGGAGTCAGCTGTGTGCTGAGATTCAATTGCTAAGAACCCTCTTTTTTGGTCCTCTTTCAATTTTGACACAAGCTATTAGTTAATGACGCACTAGATAAAACACTTTATTGCCTATCATATTTGGAGAGGACAACACATTTGCTTTTGACTGCAGCCAGCAAGATCCTAATAGTTTCTGTTTATGCTTGGTCACGTGTAATACAACCACAGGACTGCTCACGCTAGTCAGTTTTTCCCAGTGCATATTTTTCTGCAGAGATTGTTCTGATTTTTCTGACAGCAAATGAAAAGAACGAGGAAAAGCAATTATGCATTTGACTAAGAACAAAAGACCAAGCCTATTAAAATATGAACGCTTTGAAATTTAAATTGGGTTAATCACATTTATCAATACAACTCATTTTTAATTTGCTTTCTCTTTTATTAAATAACTATTGCCTAAATTGGAAGACCATGACTGTATTTACGTAGGCAATAATGTAACCAAAGAAGTGTAATATGGCCTTGTAGTCTTGGTTCTTTTAATTCTGACTGGTGGTACCCATGACATGTATACAGACATGACAGGCTGTTTTCTACAGACATCAGCTTTGGGGGGCAGGGAAATGGCTTGGTAGACAAAGCGCTTGATGAGCAAGCATGAGGTCCTGTGTTCTAGCCTCAGACCTTGCGATTTCAGCATGGAGAGCTGGAGCCAAGCAGATCTCTGGGGCTCACTAGCTAGCCAGTCTAGTCCATGTGGTGAGCTCCAGGCCAAAAAGAGGCCTTGTTTTTTAAAAAACGTGGAAGGCTCCAAACTAATCATAGTCAAGATTGATTTTCTGCCTCTCCTGCACATGCGCGGTCATGTGAGCACACACACACACACACACACACACACACACACACACACACACACACACACACACACACACGTACGTGCGCGCTAAAGTAATAAAAACAAAGCAAAAATCCATTCTCCTTTCAGCTAGTGGCAGCTCATGGCTCCTCACTTTTGCAGTGACCTTTTGGGATGATGTCTGGACTCTCAAAGATTCTGGTTTATCCTGGATAGAAGGAGGCACTGTGAGACTAGAAAATGACCCTTTTGACCAGAAGGCTGGGGGACCGAGTGGGCGGCAGTGGTGCCCTGACCTGAGCTAGGCAAGCACAGTAGGTCCTTCTTTGCCTCCTTGCACCTTGCGTGGAGCTTTTTTACCCCCACTCGCCTCTCCCACCCCCAACAAGAATCACACAGAAAGACCATAACAAGCATCCATCACTCATGCTCACAATAGCTCAACAGGGCCCAGTCACTTAAACTTCAAGACTCCTGTGTCAGTGTTAATGACAGTCTATGGCTACCCATTCCTGCTCACTGGTGAAGGGCTTTCTAGACATGAACCACATGCTCAACACATTTTAATCATCTAGTGGGTAATTTAAGAAATCAAAGATATGTTGGGTTCTTTAAAAAAGCAGCAAGTGTAAATGACTGATTTTAAAGATGCTAAATATTACTTATATGAAATTATTTCATACCTAGTAAATAGCAAGATTTTGATGAATTCATTGCAGAAGTTGGGCTGGGTATCACACTGACTCATTTCAAGCTTAGAGCCAGATATTAAAAAAAGGAGTAAGTTCAAATCTATTTTTAAATATTTCAATATTTTAAATACTTGGAAGTTGAATAAAATATTTGAGTTTTATTTTTTGCCACAATTTTAGAATATGAATAAAACAACAGTATGCGAAACCAAATCCCAAATAGATGTTCTCCAGCTTCTCTCTGCTTGACACCGAAGCTGTATTTATGTATTTAGCTTTAAAACCTTTTATTAGCTTAGGAAGAACGAAGTTTCATCACACCATTTTTGAAACAAGATTTGTTTTTATTCCCACCCTCTACTTCTCATCTCTCCTCTTTCCTTTGCCACCCCCCCCTGCCCTGCCCCCACCCTGCCTAATTTCCATTTTCAGGTCACATGTGACATAACACATTTAAAAATTATTTTCTATGTGTTTTATGAAATGAAAACTGATAAGAACATGAACTATTGAGGGATGGGAGGGTGACTCTGTGGGTAAGCACTTGGTACACAAGTGTGGAAACTCGAGGTTGAATCATGTGAACCCCATGAAGCTGAGCAAGAACTCACCTTTGTCAGAGCTCAGACTGGTCAACGTGGACTGCGTATCTATCATCTGTCTATCATGTACCCATCCATCCACCTATCTTCTATGTATCATCTACTTATCTAGCCATTGAGCATCTTCCTTTCACCCATCTAGATGGCAGGCGTTGACTCATTTCACTTCTGCACACCACCTTCCTTTTCTTCCTCCTTTATCTGTTCACAGTCATGTATAAATATGTATTTTCCTTTCAAAGACTCACAGGGAATGGAATATTCATTAAGAGACAAGCTATATTAATGTTATTCTGGGGAAGGAACATGTCTTTGTGTATGTGTCTATAAAGCCCCACAGGCAATGAAGCCCTTCATAGCTTTTAGGTAAATATAAAATTAAATGTAAGGGAGGGTCAGCATTTGGCTGTTACTTCCGTTTTTCACCTTTGTTTCATGATACAGAATGAGTCAGAGCAAAAAGGAAGTGAGATAAATAACAAGATAAATAACATACAAGATACATAACATACAAGATCACCCTTTGTAGCCAAACCCTAAGGAACCAAAATATTAAGAACTGTTCATACATAGCCACATGTAGCCAATCTCGCCTTTCCTTCCTTCACCACATTTCATATCCAGGGACATTTTTCTGGAGTTGCCCATCACTTGGGCTGCACACATCGGGGCTGCGTGGACACTGCAGTTACCATGGCACTTAGGTGTGACTGAGATTCTAAGCACCTCTCTGCCACTGCCTTTGTTTCTCAGGGAAGGCAAAATGATGAGGCTTTTCCAAATGCGTTTTCTTATTTTCTGCAATATGTATTTTTTCAGTCCCACACTGACAGCTTTATTCCACAGCACAAGCAGCAGTTGCTAAGCTTTCCTGAACAATGCCATCCCTGCAAAATCACTCAGGGAAGACAGGCTTACGGAGACAGATTTCTGCCTCAGAAAGGCTATAACAAATCACTATGTGGGAGGAGGAAAACATATAAAAATGATGAAGTGTACCTTGATAGGAGTGTGTTTTTAATCGCCACCTTCACAATCAGGCAAAATTCTAGAAACTTCCTCTGTGGGGTCTACACTTATGAAGTCTAATGCCTTCTTTGCTGAGGACCTACACCTCTGTACTCTGTCTTTCTGTCTCTGTCTCTCTGTCTCTTTGTCTCTGTCTCTCTCTGGTTCTCCTGACCATACGCATTGCTCTACAAGGGGCTGAATTCCAGGCCTGGGCTGTTTCGGGGGCTGGGGTGCCTAGCATTTCCATCATGAGCCATTCCCCAGTCTTCCTGCTTTCTGAAGGATTTGTGTAGAAATGTCTGTCGGCCTTGCAGCAGTGAGGCAGCTTACTGAATGGCTTAGAGCTAGCTTCCAGTTGCCAGCCTCTGAAGTGGCATTAAAGCAACGTTCCTTTCTTAATGAGTATTAAATTTACTTTCAGGGAAACCCTCTAGCTGACAATAAAGTGTTCCATGGGCTTGCTACTGGCTCTCTCTTCCTCGCTAATTACTCTGTTGCTGGTGATTACTCAGTCTTTCTCTTTGGATGGAGAAGCTTTGGATGTTTGCTTCTTACGCTTAATTTCAAAACTAGAAACAGCACGAACACTCTTCAAGTCTCTGAGCAGGGTCTCTTCTCAATTCTGAAGCAAATGTACATGGTTTTGAGGGTGTAGTAGACTATGTAAATTTGAATCCAGACCTTACTCCATGTATCAGGGCTTGAACTACCATCTACCAACAAGTTAAGTCCATCCCAGCACCTTTAGCCAAGAACAGAATCTCTCTCTCTCTCTCTCTCTCTCTCTCTCTCTCTCTCTCTCTCTGTGTGTGTGTGTGTATGTGTGTGTGTGTGTGTGTGTGTGTGTGTGTGTGTGTGTGTGTGTGTGTGTGTATGTGTTTCTAGAGACTGAACCTACTAGCAACTTAAGATGCTAGGCAAGCATTTTTATCACCCTCCCCCACCCCCTTTCTTTCTTTTAGGTTTTTAAGACAGGGTTGTAGTTTTTCTGCCTGGCCCACAGTCAGGGCAAATCTCTCTCACCTGCCAGTCCCACAGCCGCTCAGACCCGACCAAGTAAACACAGAGACTTATATTGGTTACAAACTGTATGGCCATGGCAGGCTTTTTGCTAACTGTTCTTACAGCTTAAATTAATCCATTTCCATTAATCTATACCTTGCCACATGGCTCGTGGCTTACTGGCATCTTCACATGCTCTTTCTCATCATGGCGGCTGGCAGTGTCTCTCTGACTCAGCCTTCCACTTCCCAGCTTTATTCTCCTCCTTGTCCCGCCTACACTTCCTGCCTAGCCAATGGCCAATCAGTGTTTTATTTATTGACTAATTAGCAACACATTTGCCATACAGAACATCCCACAGCACAGGGTCTCATAGGTTTCTCAGGATGGCATTGAATTCACTCTGTAGTTTGGGTAGACTTCAAGTATAATATCCTCCTGCCTCAGCCTCCTGAGGAACTAGGATCATAGGCTCATGGTACCAGGCCTGGATAATTTCACACTTTTAAACAGTTAAAAGAGAAGACTGGAGTGATGCCAGAGCACTGCCCACTAGCAGGCACACACGAGAGGGCACCCCCCCACCTCTGCCCCAAATAAACTCTTTTAAAAATGTTTAGGTGGTAACAGTTTATGATGGGAAATCATCAGATAGTCTAATTTTGACTTCCATAAAGTCTCCTTGGAATTCAGTCACATTGCTGTGTCTGTATGTGCTAGAGTTGTCCCTATGCTATGATGACAGAGTAGGTAGACACAAATGTAATCTAGTTACACCAGTGGTGTTGGGGACCACAGAGCCTAAAACATCTATAATCTGCCTCTTTGCACGCAAAAACTTATGATGCCTGGTTCAAGTATTTGATTGATCAAGGGCACATCAATTTCTTCTTGCAGCCTCAATGACTTCATCAATAGAAAGAGATTGATCATACAGCAAATCACAGAGCTATTGTAAAGAACAAATGAGGTCATTGATCTCTCAGCACTTAGGGAGCTCAATGTTAAGGTAGAGGCAGAGTGACTGGTTATTAGTTATACAGTTCTGAGAACTGCTCCTTTCCTCCTTTAACTGAATTATTTTTATATAGATGATTTGTGTTCTACGCAATAGATTTACTTGTTTAGATATGGTTTTAAGATAATCATTTAAAAGAATTTATTGTTTCTAAATATTCATTGGCTATTATAAGTCAGGTACTCATCTCCTAACATAAATAATATGAAAATGAAAGTCCACTCTTCTTTCAAACAGTCTTCCAGGAACATCTTACAGGCATATTTATGTAAGTTTTTCTCTCCATCCTATTTTGGACATATCTACATGTTTGTTTTAATCATTTCCAGATTGCCAATTGGAGACAAAGTAAATTGTACATTCTCCAACCCAGTTGGGCCTTTTTAAAAGGTTTGCATACAGAATAAAAGGGAAAATCAGGGTATTTATTATACTTGTCAAACATAAATTATTTTAATATTATTTTAAATGCTTAATAGTTTAAGGGAGTTCTTGAAAAATTCCACCTTAAGTCTGAGCCTGCAAACACGTTTGTGGATAAAAATCCAATAAAGATTTCTCTGCTGACAGGAGGAAGGCGTTTGCCATGCTGTTAATGAAGGAGGGAATAGAGGAAATCCATTTGGTTATTTTCTGATTTCTGTTCAAAAGCAATTGCCTCCCACTGTGGTTTGTTCTTAGCGCTCACACAGCGCTGGGCTATGTCCAAACCCTCCATCTATTTTGATCTAGGAGAGCTAACTTCTTTGATGTGTATCTGTGGCTCTTAAAGGGCTGTGCCAGGTTTAATCAAAGGTGCATAGCTTCAGCAAAAGTAAATGACAAGAAATGATCATAGTGTCACACTCAGGGGTTTGCAGCAGGCTGCAGACTTGGTCAGGCCTGCTGAAGGAGTCCTCTTCATATGAAGGAACCCCAGCCTGTCTCTCTCAGAAGAAAATAATTTCCGGAAAACAGAACAAAGGGAGCCAGGCAAATCTTCTCAGGCCTTTCCTTCGATTTCATTGGGCAACTGATAGTCCTCTGGCCGTGGCAGTGGAGGCCAGCACTGCTCTGCAGTGTGCTCTCGCTGAGTGTATGAACCAGAGGGGACGTTGAGCTTGGCACTAGGGTCTTTGGGGCCCCGGGGGGGGGTATACTGGGGACAAGCATGAGTGCTGACATGACAGAGCCTACCCTAGCTGCAGTGAAGCAAGTGGTCACTTAGAGACGTTTTAAAATGAAATGTGAGTCTGGCCATGTTACCAGTTGACCCCTATGACAATTACAGAGCAAGGTGTCCCCTTGCTATTTGTGTTTGACACCCAAGTGTTTCCCACACAATTATATCTCTTCCTTCTAAAAATGTTTTGGATGGACATGCACAAATATGCATATATTGTCGTCAAATCACATAAAGTGGGTGATATAATATAGTGATGTTTGAAGCTCATTGTCTTATCATTTCTATAATGTGAAGAGTCCATGATCAGGCTGGTGTATGTTAGACAAGTTCTCTGCCACTGAGTCATACCCCCAGCTCTACTCTTTTTTTTTCCTAATGTGTGGTTAATGTTTATATTTTGTGTGTGCACAAGAATGTGTACAGGTGCATGTTCATGTGTGTGCCCATGTAGGTGGAGGCCAGACATGGGAATCAAATGAGTCTTCCTCTATAGGTTTCCTTTATTTTCTGAGACACATTCTTTCACGGAATCCAGAGCTTACTGATGTCTAGACTAGCTGAACATCTACTCTACGGACCCATTTGTCTCTATTCCCGTTCCCCCATGTTAGGGGTACAGGTATGCCACTGAACCCAGCTTTCCCATGGATTCTGGGGATCAAACTCAGTTCCACACACTTTTGTGCAGTCACTTTGCTGATTGAGCTATCTCCCAGTCCCCACCTTCAAACTTAAACTCCGTAGAAGATTGGTGTATAATATTATCTACCCATTTCCAAATATATATATATTAATAATATACTCTGTTATTATTATATTCAAAAATACTTTCAGAGGTCTCACTATTGTATTTAAAAATCTCTGCTATGTGAGCTCTATGAGATGATAATTTTTTTTCAAAAAAGTTTGCTCCACTTTAAAAATCGTAAGTCTCAAAATATCTTTATTCTTTTAGGCTGGATTATGATGGAATAAACTACAGACGTCGTGATCAGTCACTTCTGCAAAGTTCTCTTAGCTCTGCTGTAAGCAGACGCCACCTTCATCCCTTCCACAATGTCATTGTGTCCTGTGAATATGATATCTTAACTAAATATCTGATGACTGCTCGGGCTTTAGCCAGACTAGAGTGAGCCTCCCCTCAGAGCTACATGACTCCTTAAACACCTGAGGAAATGAAAACGTTGCCTGTGCTTCAGTACTCCTGAAATCAGTACGTTATTTACTAAAGTGAGGTTGCCTTTTTAACTTTCTACTTTCATACCCTGTTCTCAGCCTTCTAGAGACAAACAAATTTTCCGTATCACTGTCACCTTCAACTCTGTCAACCAAACCACCACTGGACTCACCAGGATTATTGCAACACCCTTCTATTTAGTCCTGAGTGGCCTTGCGTAGCTTTTCCTCCAAATGGAAATGTTCACACCGGAAGGAGAAGAGAGGTAATCCTTCCCAGGAAACTCTTAAAGTTACGAGGTGAAAGAGGCTTCTCCTTAAGGTTGTGTAAGTTCTGAAAGGGTGCTGGAGGAGAGGAGACTATTGGGTGGAGCAGTCCACAAGCTGGGCAGAAAGCTCCAGCTTTCACTGCTTGGTACCAATATTGGGGTGGACTTTTTAGTGAAGCCATTGCCTTTGATCCCTCATGCCCCCTAAGTAACCCTATTAATCCCATTAGTCAGCCAAACTTGAGTGGAGTCTTCATTTGAACCATCATTGGCACCCTATCTTGTTGAATAGATGTTTGCTCATTTCTTCCTAGAAAAGCTCACTCAACACCTTACGTATTTTAACGTGTAATTCCCGAATGAAATCTATAGCTACATTTAACAGTCTCCTGTTCCTTTTGCCTTGTGGATTACACATGGCACACTCACTGTCACTTCTCTGTCTCAACCTCTTGTTATTTCTGGAATTCACTGACCAACCTGTGGCCTCAGGGCCTTTGCATTGACATTTCTGCCAGACAGTCCTTCTCCCCACTTCTCCGCTTCCCTCTCTTGGTTCGAATGCCCTGCCTCAGCAAGTCCTTCTTTAACCAATGTTTCAGATTATGCTACTCTCCTCATGTTCATTTCTTTTTTTCTCCTCCATAACACCCCTGACCATTACTTTATAGCTTATTTCTGCTTCTCCTATCCAGGTATAAGCCCCACAAGGTTCAGAGAAGTTTGTTTAATTCACTGCTACATAGTGCCTCCAAAACTGGTCTGAATGGATGATTGGTAGTCTGGGTGAATGGCTGGATCTGCATGACTTACAAGTGAAAAGGGTACAGATAAAATGTGGTTATTCTGTGGGCATTTGTTACATTCCTGGAAGCCCAGTTACTTAGAAAGTTCAAATGGGAGGATAGCAAATTCAATGCCAGCTTGGGCAACAAATTGAGATGCTGCCTCACAGTGAATGTGTAGCCATCTTTATTGTCAGAGAAAATGTGGTCTTATGTTTATATGTAACTATCCATGGTGTGATGGTGAATCTTGGTTTTCAGCTTGCTGAACTAATATGGGATACCTAGAGTATTAGTCCAACACTCTCCTGGCTATGCCTGTGAGGGCATCTGCAGAGTCAATGGAGGATCAGTAAGTTGAGGAAAGAAAGCACATCTTGAAGGTGGGCAGTTGGGTTTAATACACTGGCACTTGGATGGAAAAGAAAATCGAACAGGAAGAAGCTCCCAGGACTCCCCTGAGCAAGTGAATTTTTTTCTGCCACTGGTTGAAATGGGCATCAGATTCCCACTTCTTCAGCCTTTGAATGATTCAGATGCGCACTAGCGGTTCTCCAGGAGATTTCTGCCCCGCCCTGGGGCTCCATCACTGGTCCCTCATGTTCTGAGGCTTCAGCTTCTTGAATGGAATGCCTACTGTTTTCCATGCTCGCCAGCCTGAAGATGGCCATTGTGGAATTATCAATCCTGTGAATGTGTGAGACAATCTAACAGCCTCATTCTTATGACCATACGTGATGGTGTGAATAACAATGGTTCCCACAGGCTCCTGTGTTTGGATACTTGGTCCCCAGCTGGTGGAACTGTTTGAGAAGGACTAGGAAGTGTGGCTTTATTGGAGGAGGTATGCTACTGGGGGTGGGCTTTGAAGTTTCAAAAGGCCTGTGTTACCCCCTCATTCCTGATGTGTTCTCTGCCTCTTGCTTGTGGATCAAGATAGGAGCTCTCAGCTTTTCTGAGGTCATGGACCATAACCCTCTGAAACTATAACCATCAAATTAACATTTTTGTTTTTATTAGTTGCCTTGCTTGTTGATATTTTATCACAACAATAGAAAAGTAGCTAAGATACCATATGTACGATACTCTATTGTTTCTGTTTATTTTGAGTATGCTGACTCATGCAGAGCTCTTCTAGCTAAATGAAGAACCATAACCACAGGCAATATGGTTAATATTCCCAGCTTAATAAGAAGTAGAACCAGCTGGGAGACAAACCTCTGTGTCTGTGAGTGAGTTTCTAGATGGGGTTAACTGAGGTGGTAAAGAGTGGCATTTAATTCTGGGCTCACAGTTTCAGCAAGAAAGACAAGCCACAGCAGTGGAGGTTGGAGGTGTGGCCTTACTGGAGACAGTGTGCTACTAGGGGAGGGCTTTGCGGTTTCAAAAGACTTGAGTCATTCCCATGGACTGGGATCCTGGAATGAATAAAAAGGGGGAAAGCAGCTGAGCACTAACACATACCTCTCTCTTCTTTCCTACCTTGGCTGCAATGTGACCAGCTGCCTCCACTTACGCCATCATGCTCCCTTGCCAGGATGAAACCTGGAACTACAAACAACAGCAAACTCCCCTCCCTTAAGTTTTTATGTCAAGAATTTGATCACATCGACAACAACAAAAAATACAACAACATCTGTTACCTTTATGAGAGAAATGAAACACATTTCAACATTTAGTGAAAAGAGGTATGGAACAAAACAAAGTAAAAAGAAAAATTTGTGCATATGTCTATGAACATATCATAAGTGTGATCAACTGTGTACATGTGACCAAACCCCAAACAGGGACAGACAAAGGGATCGTGCTACTCCTAAGGGGGCAGCTAACCTCACAGACCTTCTTTCGGGACCATGAATTCTCTCTTCCAAGTTTGGGGAAGCCAAGAACATTCTCAAGATGGGCAGGTCTCAGCGCACAGAGGAGAAATCCATGAGCTCTGGGTTTCCCCAGAGTCTGTCTGCAGCATGATGGTGCCATTTTACAGCTCCAGCATCTATGTGATGCAAGGTCCACAGCTCCGGTTTCTCTCAATATGTTAATTGCGTCAAAGCCAATTAGTAGATGGTGTTTTATATGAAATAATTCAAACAGCACTCCTGTGGAAAAAGTGATCAAACTTCTTTAAACAGAGAGCAGTAAGAAGCTAAACCATAAAGAATTGATGTCTACCTCTTTAATAGAATTACCTGAAATTTCAATAAAACTTATTGGAGAGTTTTTAATGACTTCTTAAAGGAAACAATAATTTTTTAATGGCGGCTTTGTTCTCTGTATTTTTCAGCCACTACTCTCATGGTATAGTTAATCTTTATATGCCCACATTAGCACTATGAAGTTTAAACAACCTCCCCGCAGAATCCATCACACCCCACCCAGGGGTTAGCCTGGCTTCTTCTTTTATTATATTAAAACTTTTAATACATATAATTTTAATCTGAAACACTTTTTTCCATACAATGTATGTTTATCATGTTTCCCCTCCCCCAACTCCTTCCAGATTCTCCCCCACCTCCCCAACCCAACTAACTTCATCCTTTCTCTCAAAAGGAACAAACCCCTAAAGAACACAAATCAAATAAAAAAAAAAGACAAAAAAATTCCAAAGAAAAACGAAATGAAACAAAAAGACCACAAAGAAAATATGGAGTTAGTTTTGTTTTAGCAGCTACTCCTGGGCATGGGGCTTGCCATTGGAGAAAACTGATTTTCCCAGCAGTCAACTGTGGTGATATATTGTGTATTAAATAAAGCTTACCTGAGGATCAGAGGACAGGGCCACTAGTTTAAACATCGAGGTCAGGCAGTGATGACACACACCTTTAATCCTAGCACTTGGGAGGCAGAGATCCGACCGGATCTCTGTGAGTTCAAAGTCCCCCTATACTAAATGAGATTGATTTAGTCTAGGAGAGAAACAGCCAGACAGTGGTGGCACACACCTTTAATCCCAGTACTTGGAAGTCACATGCCTTTAATCCCAACACTTGAGATCTCATGCCTTTGCTACCAATATTTGGGAAGCACACACGCCATTAATCCCAGCACTAGGAAGGAAGGGATATGGCTGGGCGGAGAAAGGTATATAAGTAGTGAGGAGACAGGAACTAAGCTTTTTTGGCTGAGGACTCAGGCTTACAATCTGAGGATTCATGGAGATAGGGTCTCACCTTCCATTTGGCCTGAGGATTCAGTAGTGGTGAGAAGTTTCTCTTGTGGTTTGTTCCTTTGTCTCTCTGATCTTTCAACCTTTACCCCAATATCTGGCTCCGGGTTTTTTATTATAACACCTTAAAATTCGTGCAACAGATAAAAGCAAATAGCCTCTTGGTTAGGGTTGGGGTCTTGTGTCTACTTCAACCTCTTAGTGCTGGGACTGGTCTAGCTTGAATCTGTGCAGGTCTTGTGTGTGCTGCTATGGTCTCTGTGAGTTATATGTGCGTCAGTCCTGCTGTGTCTGGCACATTTCTTAGGATGGAAAGGTATATGTAAATCACACGAGGGGAGGAATATCGACACAAGAAACTGTCGTCTCCTAGACTCTACTAAATGCCCCCAAAGCGGTTTTTTGCTGTTGTTGTTTGTAAGATTTTCAAAGCATTTGCTGTGATCTGTGAAGTGTATGCAGAGAGTTGCAGCCGAGAGGCAGGAAGAGGGGACCATAGCAAGTCAGCTGTAATGCCGGAGGGAGAAAGACAATCCTCACTTGCAGCTCTTCCCACTCTACTCTTCAGAAGAGCAACCATTCTCAGGTGGCACCCAGCCAGTCTTTAACTCGGAATCGATTGCTTTGCCAACAAGGAACACAAAAGATGTTCATTGTTTGCAAACCTACTTCCCTGCGAGGATGCCTTGTCTCCACACTCGCTGACGGCAGGTTCAGGCATTGACTGTGGCTGCTCCGCGCTGCTTTCCTCCTGTGTCCTGTTCCCAAGGCTTTCTGGAAGAAAGCAAATCTGCCTCCCGTGCCGAGGACAGGGAGACTTTCCACTTCCCAGTGTGATCTCTTCATTACTGCTGTGGGACCGCAGCAGGCGATTGTACTGGAAGACAGTAGCCAATGTAATTATCTACACAAAACAAGCCAGTGGGTAGCCTTTGGGTTTTTGAAATTTTGTTTTCCAAATTTGTGTACAATCTTTTATCTCCACATGGTGTAGATTTGGGGAATGGTGATGTATGTGACTGTGTGTGTGTGTGTGTGTGTGTGTGTGTGTGTGTGTGTGTGTGTGTGTGTGTGTGTGTGAGAGATGGAAGGATACAAATGGACAAGAAAGAAGAGAACTGGGTAACTGCTTCATCTTCAACTCCTCTCCTGCTCTTTATTTCCTCCCTCACTAACCACTACAGGGTAAACAGAAAGGGAAACCGGAAACATGAAGACTGAGCAGCCTGCCTTTAAAACCAACACTCAGAGGCAGAGGCAAGTGGATCTCTGTGAGTTGGAGGTCAGCCTGGTCTACAGAGTGAGTTCCAGGACAGCCAGGACTGTTACACAGAGAAACACTGTCTCAAAAAACCAATAGATAGATAGATCTTAATCGCTTTCTGTGGCACTGTCAAGCATACTTCTCTTTGTCTTCACTTTACCGCCTGTCTCTAGGATCATTGGTCCCTCCTGTCCCTCAACTTGTAGGTCCTGGATAACTCAGAAACCTTATGTGTGGCCTTGCTGAGCTGGAGCCCCACCCTTGAGGTCCACTGGCATCCTGTGTCAACTGGAATCCCAACCATTGCTGTACCCAGGATCCACAAAGACTTCTAGATAAAACCAGGTTGTAGTTTCAAAATGCACAATATATTTACTATTTTTAAGATTTATTTTATTTTTATATAAGTCTCTCTCCATCCCTTCCTGTGCCATATGTGTGCAGGTGCCTACAGAGGCTGGAATAGGGCTTCAGGGATCTCCTGAAAGTAGACTCTCAGGTGGGTGTGAGTCTCCCAACATAGTGCTAGAATTTAAGACATTGCTGCAAGAACAGCAAGTGTTTTTTTATTTTTATTTTTTAGTATTTTCCATACAATACATTTTGATTATGTTTTACCCCTTCCCCAACTCCTCCCAGAGACTTGATACCTCTCTACCCACCAATTTTATGTCCCTTCTCTCTCTTAAACACACACACACACACACACACACACACACACACACACACACATCAGAACAAATAAGCAAAAGAAGTACAATAAGATGGGGTAGGGTGGGGGTAGGGCAAACCCAAACCGAAACAAAAACTCCACAAAACAACAACAGCAAAATAACATGGAGTTCATTTTGCATTGGTTAATACCCCGGGCATGCTGCCTGCCCAGGATGGAGGTTGGCATTCCCATGCCACTCCCTTGGAGAAAACTGATTTTCCCTGTGCCAGCGGCCATCAACTGCAAATAGCTTCTTAGTCAGGGGAGCAACCCATGTCTGCTTCTCCCTGTCAGTGTGGCAAGTGTTTTTGACTCCTGAATCATCTATCTCCCCATATATTATAATTTTTAAATAAATTTCATAAAAATGTGTAGATATTCATTGTGAATATACAAATACACAAAAATTACAAATATACAAAAATGAGTTACATCAAGTTTCCAAAAAGGTTATTTTGTTCTCCTTCCTTTCTTCCTTCCTTCCTTCCTTCCTTCCTTCCTTCCTTCCTTCCTTCCTTCTTTCCTTCCTTCCTTTTGAGACAAGGTTTCACTATGTATTCCTGGATGTCCTGATCTCACTACGTAGACTAAGCTCCTCTCAAACTCACAGAGATCCACCTGCCTCTGTCTCCCCAGTGCTGAGATTAAGGTGTGCCACCATCCCTGACTCAAAAAAGGTATTTGGACCTGTGATCATTTTGTTATCTATGAGTGCAGTTGAAATGTATCTGGTGTACTGTATTTCCTTACAGAATTTTCACTTGGAAGTCATTATTTAGGACACTACATTAATGTGTTAAACTTTATTAAATTTTATTACTTTTGGACACTGAGATGAATTATGATTACTATCTATAGAAATCTGGAATGATTTTTAACTCAGTTTGTAGAATGGTTTTGGAAATGATAAAGCTATTGTTGGGGGGAGAAGTTCTAAAAACAAATAGTTTTTCCACCTTCTAGTCAAAGGGCACTCACAGGACGCTAATCTAAACAAACCTGTCTAGTGAGGACCATCACCCTTCACTAGAATACACTCTTGCAAACTCATGTTATTTAGCACTTGAGAATTACTAATCTTGGGCTTATCTGATGTATTACTGTCTCAAAAGTCTTGGGGATACTTCATGTAAAGTGAAACTTAAAAACCAGATGTGGTGGCACATGCCTTTAGTCTGAGCACCTGAGAAGTAGAGGCAGGTGGATTGCTATAAGTTTGAGGTTAGCTTGATCTACATAAATTTCAGAACTACATGGTGAGAACTCATTTCAAAATGACTAAAAAAATAAATGAAAATAATGTGAAACTTGTAAGTACTTTGGGTCCTGATTCCATTTAGTAGTGTATTATAACGAGTCAATTTAGCTAAACTTGGATCCGTTGAGGCTGTAAAATGTTACCAAATTGCCATAAACGTTTCTGCTGATGAATTAAAGGCCGAACCAAGTCTGCCTAGGTTCTATTTTCCCATATTGTATATATGTCCATCTAATTCCCAATGGCGTGTTTGTCACTCTGTCCCACAATCAAGTCAGATTCAGTATGGCCATAACAAAGGTAGCCTTCCTATTCTTCTGGGATTGTATGTGCTGGCGGCTTCTGTCTCCTTCCACCTATAGGTCTAGTTCACATGCCAGTGATTGGCTCTTGATACTGTTTCTTAATCTCCCGTCCAACCACATTTCCCTCTTCCTCCACATTCCCAGACCTTTTTGACCCTTGTCAACTACGCAGTCACCATGCTTCTTGTCAGTCTGACTCTAACACTGTCTGTGTCCTTGCCTCGGGTTCTGCACCTCTCCACCTGTCCTAACCACAGCTGCACAGGGAGGGGTGGGGTAGAGTACAGTCTCACTGCATCTTTTTTTGGCGTGCTTCACTGCTAACACCACTTGTCTGTAGGTTAAAATCATATTCCATTAACATGGCTCATAAAATTCCTTTGAACCACATATGAGTCTGTGGTTCTGCCCCATGCCTCACTAGCTCGTCTGACATTGTGCTGCTTGGTAAGATAGCTACTAACTAGATGTGAGCACTTCCACTGTCAATTTTTTGCATGTACATATTTATGCATTCTTACTCATGTGTGTACACAGTGTGTACAGACATGGGTACATGTGTATGAGTACGTCTATAGGGACCAGAAGTCAGCACTAAATTGAGTATCTTTCCTGCTTACTCTCCTTATTTTTTTGAGACAGGGTCTCTTAATGAACCCATAGTTCATTAATATGGCTCTACAAGGTGGCTAGCAAGTCATAGGGATAATCTTGCCTCTGTCCGCCCAGTGCTGTGACTACAGGCATGTAATATTATACCTAGCCTTTAATGGGAGCTGTGGGTCCAAACACAAGTCTTCACACTTGAGTGGCAAGTGCTTTTTACCAACTGAGCCATCTCCATAGTCTTCCAAAGAGATTTTAAAGGAATTGAGTTAGACTTTAACAAACTCCATTTCTCATTCACATTTTTAAATTTTCAAGTGGTTAGTCATATTAGACTTATTAGACTATGCAATAGCTGTGGAGAGTAGAAATGAACACCGCTCCCCCCCCCCACTATTCTAGAATGTTCTGCTGAAAAAAAAAATCACACATAGCCAATGGTCAATTTGGTAGGCAGTTCTCTAACTAAATGTAATTTCCTCTTATCCATGTTACTTACTTCCTGTCTTTCAGAGAAAAATAATCTTCTTGCTAGCCCATATCAATTTCTCTTTACAGAGAAAAATAATCTACTTGCTAGCCCATATCAATTTCTGTGTCTACTTCATCCATTTAATTTTAGTAATTGCTATATATCTTTAAAATAAATGTAAAATTAAAAATTAAACCATTAAGAAGTAAATAAAAACAATTTCTAACTTGAAGTAAAAAATGTCCTTAGTCTTGTTTTGAAAGGTCTCTTTGTGTTTGATATTTTAGTTGAGTATAAAATATGTAACAGTTACTTTAATAATGCCAAATACATAGAGTTCAGTGTAGTTTGTGGTAAGTATCCTCACTTTAAGTAGGAGAGTTAAACAAGTTAATGCTTTATATTTATTACTTCTAATATTTTACTGGCCGTATCTCTAGTCCAGTATATAGACTACTTATTCATTTTGACTTTAAAAATAATTAGGCCGTGGAAGTAAAAAACAAACATTTTTCTTCATGAAATGTCAATTTTTTTTTTTTTTTTTGGTTTTTCGAGACAGGGTTTCTCTGTGTAGCTTTGCGCCTTTCCTGGAACTCACTTGGTAGCCCAGGCTGGCCTCGAACTCACAGAGATCCGCCTGGCTCTGCCTCCCGAGTGCTGGGATTAAAGGCGTGCGCCACCACCGCCCGGCGTCAATTTGTTTTTAAAATTGATGAATCACAGTGATGATATAAAAGGTGGTGTTAGGAACAGTATCCTCAGAGATTGAAATACTCCATCTTCAGGGAAGCTCTTTAAGCAGGAATGTAACCAACTCAAAAGAGATTCAGGAAGTCCCTGAAACTGACCAGATCACTAGGCCCCTCCCTGTCAGAATAAACAAGAAAAGCTGAGAGTCCCTCTCAGACAAGGAAGCTGAACTCAAAGTCTGAGCTCAAAGTAGACTCTTGAGACCAGACCAGCTGACTGGAAGAAGCAGAAACCAGCCAAGCTGCCCAGGAGATCAACTGAGTCACTTGGAAAGCACATTCTCCAACCTGTTGAGATGCCTGCAGGCTGTGCAGTGTGCTCTAGGTTCCCACCTTTGTGAGCCGTCACCCATGAGGGCCTTGGTGATGCAGCTGGCTTGGAGTCATTTCTGTTCCTGTAAGTGACCCCAGTAAACTCACTGTTCACCACTTTGGACTTTGGTGGTATCTGCACTCTGGTCTGCTGTGGATTCCCTGTCTTGGGTAAGGAGATGTGTGTTGCATCTCCCCGGAAAATGTTCTGTCACACAACAAGTGGCTTACTAGTGTCATTTAATGGTTTAACTTACTGTGAGAACTAACTTGTAAGACATTTAAAATGTCACTCCAGAAGACATTTTCAGCTTTTAGTTTTCAATTGTTTGTGAACCTTTTATTCAGAGCCTTGGAGTTAAAGTACTCTGTGAACAGCAACTGTGAGTCCATTTTACCTGCTCCACATTCTATCTCTACAGTTTCCTTCAGCTTTGGTAGTTAAACACATTCACAATTGGATGATAATGCATGCTATGGGTGTGCAAGATAGCTTAGTGGATAAAGGCGCTTGCCTCCAGGCCAGAGACACTGAGTTCAGTGTCTGGGACCCATGACATGGGAGGAGAGAAATAATTCCTGCAAGCTGTCCTCTAGTCTCCACACTGTTGCTGTAGCAGGTACATGTTCATCCACTAAATTAATTAATTAATTAATTAGTGTTCAAAGTGAAAAATATGACAGATTCTGAACTATCAGTATCTTTTTGCTATTTCAATCATTACAATAACGTCACAATTTGATTACTAAATTAAATGTGTGGGTGGGTGTGCGAGCCATGAGACAGTAAGTATGGGAGCTCACTGGAGGGGGGGAAGAGAGGGGTGGAGAGGTAGCTAAGCGGCAGGGTGCTTGCTGAGCATGCGCAAGGCTGGACTTGCATTGCCGGTACCGGCAAAGGAGGGGGAAGTAGTTGGAGCAGGGGAAAGATAAAGCAACTCCCAACAGAAGGCTTTTATCTACAAAAAGCACCTGGAGGAAAATTAGTTTAAGCTAGAATTTATTATTCTGATTAATAGGTGCTAGTACAATATTGGGACAATTATAGGCTATCTCTTTCCTTACATTGAAAAGGTGTAATTTCCCAGAAACAGTTATCTATAGAAACCGTAAAGTTCATATACATAGCTGTAGGGTGCACTGCCCACTCTGTATATAAAGATTTTACTCACAAAGTAGCTGACTGCTCACTAGCTCCCGCCAAGTCTGTGAAAATGAGTGAAATAGACTACACTGTAGTTTCCTTCCTATCGGAGAAAGTAAGAAAAGCAAGTACTGTGACTGCCTCGGGATTGCTGGACTCTTCCCAGCAGGATAACAAATGAACCCCATCTTCATGACTTGCTTACAGGGTGTATCCAGAGTGGTTGAATATAAGGGGAGAGGAGGTAGGATGCACTTCTCTTCACAGAAACTTAGGGATGCTGCCACAGAAGAGAGAGTACATGAAGACTGCAGAGCTCCTGTTCTAGCTTGTGTTTAAAACTTATCCAGGCTATTTCTGCTCACTACCCACTGGCTAAAGTTCACTACACAGTTCTGTTCTGTTTAAAGGGAGCTTGGAATGAAGGGTAAATGGATATTGGAGAAACACTACAATTCAGTTATAATCAGTCAGAGAAAGAAAATCAAAACCAAGGTGCCTCAATTCCTCCTGTGTCTATTAAAATGGATTGGGGACAAATATTAACATGAAATGATTCTATTTTCAAAGTAAATAAATGGTAAACTGATTTATTCTAGACAGTATGCCCCTTTTCAAATATAGTTTACTGTGATTAACTTTTGATAATTAATAGCAATCCAGGGCTTATGTCAAGTTGACTGGAGATCATTATTCTCCTGTGTGTAAAATGGTTGGTCATTGGAGGACATAGTACCAAGTACCCAATGGAAAGGCAGACACATTGTGGATTAATTTTTCATCCACATATCAACTGCCTCGTTTAGATTAGGGTTTAGCTGCAATATCACAGTAGTCTCCACAATGGGAGTGTGTTATTAAACATGCACATTGACACCAGGACATTCACTAGGCCTGATTTCAGAGGCTCTGTCTTCAGATATGGTAGGAGTTTCCTAGAAGGGCGGGATCCACACTATGGAAAGGCTGAGGGTGTGGCCCTGCTTGTTTCAATGTGCTTTTTGTTGTCTAAATAATAACAAGTTCAAGATTATATGGTTTAATTTTTTTCCCTTAGAATTACCCCTGGTTCATAATTATCCATCTCTTCTGGTCTTCCGCCTGGCTTTTCACTAACTCTGAACATAGAAAATTGGACAGTCCTCACTCAAAACTTCAAAATCACCTGAAACTTTTATATGTTGACATGATTCTGTCATGGGTGGGAAAGTCCCCAGCATTCACACCATAGACTGCAGTCAAAACTCAGGCATATGAAAAGGGCTGTGTGAGGTGACCTTAAGACCGTGTCTCAGAGGTTCACATGACACATAAGTGAATTTTGTGACTTTTGGCTTTCATTCCCCAGATATTTTATTTATAGCAATGCAAGTATCCCCAAATCCAAATAAATCCAAACTTCAAAACACTTCTTCCCAGAGCAATTCAGGGACATGGGGGTACTGTAGCATCTCAGTGTTCTCTTCTTGGTAGTTCTAAAGTATACTTCTCATTTGTTTCCTTCTCTCTCTCCAGACTTCTGCTCTTATCTTGTCTCTTTGCTTGTTAGTGTGCCTTCTAACTCTCTGTTAGAACTAGACAGTGCCCAGAGGATACTAGAACCCAAGGTAGAACTGTTCTTATGTTCTTAAAACATTTTAAATGCCATATTCTATCAGTCTTCAAAGTATTGAAGACCATCTGTCTATTTAAATTATATCTGTTTGACCTTGAAAACATACCTAACATGACTATAAGTTTGATTGTTATAGATGACTATTAACCTCTATTTCTTAATTATCCTAAATAGTTTGTAATAATAAGTTTCAAGGACTAGAAATTTATATTACATTTTTAAATGAGTTGTATAGGTGCAATACCTTAAGCAAGAAATAGAAACATATAATACAGTATAACAAAAATAACCTTAAATTTATATCAGTGTACAACAATCCATACCAAAGTAAAATATTTGAGACTAGTAGTAGTTATTGTTGTTGTTTTTACTTTGAAAGTAGGTACAATAATCCACCCTTTTATCTTATCATTTCTATATCCCCCTTTTTCATTTTTAGAACAAGATCCCCGAATCTAATTTCCCTGACCATGACCAATAATAACTTGTACCAACTCCCCTAGACGATGTCAAATACCCCAAAACTACCAAATGACCAAAAACCACCCTCCCACCTCTTGGGAATTTGGGCATGGTGTTTTCTAGACTGCTTACTGCTTTCTGGGGGTGATATCATCTTTAGGAGACCCTGAAAAAATTAAGATAATGGTCAAGTCCTGGGAGAGCTAGCTGTTGTCTAGTCTTGGTGAGATGGAAAAATGTTGGGCTTATCTGAAGTTGGGTTGAGTAGTCTGTGAGGCTGAATCATCTCAACCAGCAACCTCTAAGCTGTTCTGGATGTAGAATTCAGAAGAAACTTCAACAGAGGCATTCTGAGAGGCTGGATAACTTGGGCCACCTGTTTTCATTGATGTCTGGTTCCCTTGCTCTGTTTTGTAGTTTTCTAGGTTTATCTCTTTATGTCTGTAGCCAGAATTTTTAGGAGATCTCCTCTGATCAAATCAGATCCCTATCAACCTTGAATGAATCCACAGCCCTTTTTCCCCTGTGGAAACAAAAGCATAACCTCTTCCCCAACATATCATATTTTTTGACTTCCATTTTGAAGTTAAGACATTTTAAAAATATATAAGTTGGTTTAATTTAGTAGTTTTTATATCCAATGTCTCTCAGCAATTATTGTTTGCTCATCAACAATAAAAAAAATTTAAAGTCAATACAACACCATACAGTATCTAGACTCCCTGTGTATTTCCCATCTCTATGTGGCTTTTTTTATTTACTTTACTTCTCTCTTTAAAGACTTTATTATTTTTAAACTATTTTTATGACTGTCTATACCCTTTTTCTTTTTTTTCTCTTAAGCCTAAGAACATTGGTTAAATTCACTGTAATCTGTTTAGAGGTTTTTTTTCCCCCATCTAAACCTGCTTTACTGCATATCTGTAACCTTTTCTGTCTGCATGAGCAAAACTTAAATTACTGTGCAGCTTGGCTCATTGTGCTCTGTGGCGCAAATCTGCAGGCAGCAGCAGAGAGATGCTTCTGTACTGAGGTCTGCATGAGAGACTGCAGGACTAGGAAGTCACATTTGGCTCTGTTTTTGTGTGTTTGGAACTTTTCCTTAAGCTTTTTCAGATCATATATGGAAATACATGCCCCACATTGGCTTTTTCGTAGTCGGGCTTTCTCGTCAGGACTGTTGGCTCCACAATAATGACATGGAGACTTATTAATTATTAGAGCTTGGCCAATAGCTCAGGCTTATTTCTAACTAGATCTTTTAACTTAAATAATTAACCCATATCATCTACATTCTTTTTTGTTTTTGTTTGTTTGTTTGTTTGAGACAGGGTTTCTCCGTGTAGTTTTGGTGCCTGTCCTGGATCTCACTCTGTAGACCAGGCTGGCCTCAAACTCACAGAGATCTACCTGGGCTCTGCCTTCCAATTGCTGGGATTAAAGGCATGTACCACCACTGCCTGGCTTCATCTACATTCTTTTTCTTGGCTCAGTTACTTTTACTTTGCAATGCCCATGCTGCTTGCTCTGTGTCCCTGCTATCTGCACCCTTCTTCCCATCAACCTCTCTAGCTGCCCTGAAACATCCTCCAAGGACTTTCTGGCTGATTCCAGTCAACAAATCGCTGACTCCATCCTACATTCAAGGTTGTTTTATTCTCACTGTGGACTGGCTATATGGACAATTCTCCTGCAACTCACAGGAGTGTTCTTGATTCTGAGGAAATTACTCTTGTGTATAGTTTGGATCATCTGTCTAAGAATGGTCATGGATCATCTATTACCTACAAAGAAAGCAATATACTGTGTGGGCAGCCAGGTAGATTGACCAGGGTATCTAATGAACACACAACTCAGAGAGTATCAGCCCAGTTCCCATAGGAATTGATATTTCAATTCCTCTTCAGTCTAGAAGCTAGTAAAATTATCTAATTCTCTTCCAGATCGTTCTTTATTAGAAATTAACTTCTTAGTTTTCAGAGATACCTTAGACTCTTAAGATCATTAGAGTAGATGCTGAAGAGATGGCTCAGAGGTTAAGAGCACTAAATGCTCTTCCAGAGGACCTGAGTTCAATTCCCAGTAACCACATGGTGGCTCATAACTATCTATAATGTGATCTGATATCCTCTTCTGATGTGCAGACATACATGCAGGCAGAATAGTGTATCCACAATAAATGCATAAGTCTTAAAAAATCACTAGAATATAATTTACCTAAAGCAGTTACTTTGGTGGCATAGTTTGTGGCAGGTCCTCACAGGCACTCTTCAGGGTGGTCTAAACCCTTAGGCAAGCCTCTTAGTAAAAGCAGAGTCCTTGGCTCTCCTGTTGGACTTAGGTTAGCTCTGTGAATGTTTAACCAGAATGGAAGGGAAATGATGCTGTGCCCGTTTCTGGCCCAGGCCTGAAGACATGGATAGCTTCACTCCAGCCATGAGATTTCTAAGAGTCCTCCAAAGTGCTTCCTCTCCTCAGCATGCCATGCTCTGTATCTCACTCTTGACTTTGAGGAGGACTTGGGGTCTTGATCGATATTACTCCAGTGAACCTAGTTCTTCCTATAGCAAAAGTATTTACTGGTGCAATTTGGGTTCCTAGGAAGTTGTCTCTGTATGAAAGGGAGATAGACCTTGCTGTGGGATGGTCTGTATGTCAAATGTGTTGCTGATTGGTCAATGAATAAATCACTGATTGGCAGTGGCCAGGCAGGAAGTATAGGCGGGACTAACAGAGAGGAGAATTGAGAGAACAGGAAGCTGGGTGAGAGAGACACTGCCAGCCGCCATCAGGACAAGGAAGATGTAAAGTACCGGTAAGTCACAAGCCACGTGGCAAGGTATAGATTAATAGAAATGGATTAATTTAAGCTGTAAGAACAGTTAGCAAGAAGCCTGCCACGGCCATACAGTTTGTAACCAATATAAGTCTCTGTGTTTACTTGATCGGGTTTGAGCGGCTTGGGACTGGCGGGTGAGAGAGATTTGTCCTGACTGTGGGTCAGGCAGGAAAACTCCTGACTGTGGGCCAGTCAGGAAAACTCAAGCTACAAGACCTGGTTGGCTAAGCCTTAATCAGGTGATTATCTGGAAAAAAATCTTTCCAACAAATGGTGCTGGGACAACTTATATCCACAGAATGAAGTGGGATCCCCTTTCACACAGCACATTAAAAAAAAGCTTAACTCAAAATGGATTTTTAGATTAAAATGTTAAAGCTGTAAAATCTGGTAAACATAAGGGTAAATATTTATGGAGTCGACAAGGCATCACTTTCTTAGCTACAAAAGTACAAGTGTTAAAATCAAAAGAGTAGTGTATTTTATGAAAATTAGAAACTTGTATAATTTTAAAGACATCATTGAGATAGTAAAATGTCAGCTAGAAAAAAAAGGGGAAATCTGTAAGTCATATCCATACTAAGGCAAGTGTCTATAAAATATAGGAAACTACCGGCATTTGATAGCAAACATATAAACAATTCACAGAAAGAAGAAAATAAGCAAAGAATTTTTCCCAAAGAAAACATATAAATAACCAATAAGCGCATCAAAAGCACCTCATGTCAGTAGTTGTTAGGACAATGAGCAAAACCACAAAGATATAATAGGACAGGTAAAACTGAAAAGACACAGAAAATATTGTGGGCTGTAAAGCATGAGGAGGAATAAGAATCCCCTTGCATTGCCCATGGCAAAGGCACAGCTTGTTTTGGAAAACAGCTTAGCAGACCCTTGTTGTGGAATATTATTTTAACTACGTAAAGGTGTTTTACATTTGTTTAATTATGTAAAGATGTGTTGCTGTTTCACCTTGCCTACCTAAGGCACCTGATTGGTCTAATAAAAAGCTGAATGGCCAACAGTTGGGCAGTGAAGGGATAGGCAGAGACGGCTGGCAGAGAGAATAAATAGGAGGAGGAATCTGGGCTCCAGAGAATGAGAAAGAGAAAACAAGGGAGAAAGAGAGGAACATATCCAGGGCCAGAAGCCAGGCAGCTGCTAGCCAGCCAGACATGAGAAGCAGTGAAAGTAAGATATACAGAAGGAAAGAAAGGTAAAAAGCCCCAAGGCAAAACATAGATGATGAGAAACAAGATAATTTAAGTTATAAGAGCTAGCCAGAAATAAGCCTAAGCTTCGTAACTAATAATAAGTCTCTGTGTCATGATTTGGGAACTGGTTGGTGGCCTAAAAGAAAGTCTGTTACATATCCTCAAACTGCTTATTATAGATCTATAATAGGACCCAGCAGTCACATCTGTAGGTAAAAACTAAGTGGATTTCACTTCTTATGTTTCCCTTGGGGATATGCTGCTGCATCATTCACCATTTCTTCAAGTCAGAAGCTACCTGAAGGACCATCAGTTGATGAATAGATGGCAAACTGCAATGCATACTTGATGAAAGGACTAAGACATAAGGCATGATATAGCAGAGATGAGTCTTGAAAATACTATGCTAAGTGACAAAAGAACATGTACTGAATGATTCCATTCATTTGGTATGGCAAGAAAAATCTAGAGATGACCATGGAATAGGTGCTTAGAACTCAAGGTAAGAGACAACTTTAAAAGGCACAAGAGAATGTTAGATGTGCAACCATCACAGCAGTCTACATTTAAAACATTGAATTGCACACCTTAAAGGAGTGCACTACGTGATACATGAATCATGTCTTAACAAAGATGTGTGTTTATTTGTGTGAAACTGGGATATGAATAGCTCTTGTTTGGGGGTGATTTGTTGCATACCAGCCAGAACTAATCTACTTCAGCTTCCAATTCTTGGTAGATTGCATTTGGATCCAGTTGCCATGATTTGAAAAGCCCAAGTACTATGTAGAAGTCCTACCTGCTTGTGACCAACAGCCAGCCTGATCTTGCAATCATGGGCAGGAGCCATTTTGGTTACCTGGTCCAGCTTGTGTGGACTGCTACTGCCTGAGAGCCCAGAGTTTCCTTCCCCTGAGAAAGAACCCATGGCTGTGCTCAGCCAATCTACAGGCTGTGATAGTAATAAACTTGAGGGAGTCTTTATCTGTTCTCTTGGGGGAAGAGCTGTTTACGGGGGAAGCCACGTTTCCATTTTTATTCATTTTGTTTCTAGAATCCTTCTGCTGTATATTGATAGGCAACAGGTATTGTCACATAGAAAAGTGTCCTTAATTCAAACCCAGACACTTCCTTCAGTGGAGGAGATATGTTCAGATACTTTCTACATTAGAAAGAAAGGCAAGAGGGTTAGATTTCTACAACTCATTGAAGAATGCTTCACAGCATTAGGTAGGTGTAGATAGATGTTTGTGTTTATAATAAAAAAAACCACAATGTTGATCCATTTAACAAATTAATATGACTTTAAAAACTCATGATTCTAATGTTATAGAAGTGGCACTTATGAATAAAATTCTTATGCCTTTATAATTCAGTTGGTTCTCCTTTTTATAATATATAAAGAGTGCCGGGTGGTAGCAATTCTGGCTTCCTGTCTACATATATTAAAGCTAATTTGTTTATGTATGATCAAATTCTGGATAAGAAAGGATCTCCTCATGGAAGAAAGTTGCTAATTCCAGTACAACAAATTTTTAAACATTCTTGAGTAAAAAGTACATGAGATTCAGATCTTCTTTGTTTTGCTAAAATTAGAATCAACATTTTGTGAGCTCCAGCTCATCAAGAAGTCCTTTCATTAGTCACCCTCCTGGCACTACACAGGGATTAGTCTCCCCTTTCATCAGCCCCTCTGACTGTTGCACAGTCTTATAAAGTCCCCCACAAAGCCCAATTAATAGTGCTGCTTTCCTCAAACCAACCAACGATCATGGCAGGACAAAAGAACCAACTTCAGATTTTCTAAATCATTCTGACAGACAGCTGTATTCCCTAGATAGTTCAAGGAGTCACTGCCTACCTGTTATATATTTATTACAGACAAATTGGATTGAGCATTTAGTACCAAGACCAAGAAGCTGTGTTATAATTAAGCTTCATGTATTCCCTTGGGGTTTAAAAAATTCATTTCCACTGTTTGATAATCTCATCATTTAACTTGTACTCAAGTCACTTTATTGCAAAGTCATCTTTGACCACTGTCTTAGTTTGGGTTTTTATTGCTGTGGAGACACCATGACCACGGCTACTCTTATAAGGAAAACATTTAATTGAGGTGGCGGCTTATAGTTTCAGAGATTCAGTCCATTATCATCATGGCTGGAGCATGGCGGTGTGCAGGCAGGAGCCAAGAGTGCTACATCTTGTAGGCAACAGGAAGTCGAACTGACAGTCACACCAAGGGAAGCTTGAACAAAAGAGAGCTCAAAGCCCACCCCCACAGTGACACACTTCCTCCAACAGGGCTGCGCCTCCAAGTAGTACCATTCCCTTCAGGGGCCATTTTTCATACCACCACATTTACACAGTTTAGTTATTGGGTATTGTTTTGATTTATGAGTTGTTCTTTCCTCTTCAGCCAAAACCCCTGCACAGCAGTGATAAGGTTGTTGTGGCTGCTATGGAATCCCTGACACATGTACGTAACAGGACCTGACCAAGTAGAAGTCCACTGACTGCTTCCTGAGTAAATAAAAGTGAGTTTTTCTCTTCATTAATAATAGTGTTATATAGGGCAGTGGTGGCATATGCCTTTAATCCTAGCGTGTGGGAGGCAGAAGAAGGTGGATTTCTGAGTTTGAGGCCAGCCTGGTCTACAGAGCGAGTTCCAGGACAGCCAGTGCTATACAGAGAAACCCTGTCTCAAAAACAAAACAAAACAAAATTTAATAGTACTATGTAGTAATAATAATAAATGCCTAACTGGTCTTCATTAGTGGCAAGCTAATCTGGCTGGTAATACTTATAGTAAGATCTAACTGGGAAGTCATTTTGTTTAGTAGAGGGGACAGGCTTGGCTGGCCTCTCAAAGTCAAGTCCACGATAAGATTAGCAGTTTCCTCTGTTGAAGCCATCTAGTCCATGAACCCAGTAAATTTCAAACTAAATATCCCTTTTACTATCTAGAGGACTGAAATACAATGCTTTGCACTCACCACCAGCTGGTAAGGTTCCCTAGGCATCTTAGGTGAGGAAATATCTTTTTTTAAAATCTATAACACCAAACTCATTTTCTGTCTGGAGTCCAATCTTGCCACAGCTGCCATTACATTAAATTCCTCTCTAATGTGGGAAATGGTGTAAGGGATACCATATGCATGCACATACTTTATGAGAGAAACATGGCTTACTTTGCTTAGTATGATAATCTCCAGTTCCATCATTTCCTGTAAATGCCACAGCTTCCTTCTTATTTACAGCTGAATAAAATTCCATTGTGTATACATTACTACATTCTCTTTGTCCACTCATCTGTCGGTGGAGCTCAAGGCTGTTTCTCTATCTTGGCTGTTGTAAACAATGCATCAGTAAATGTATGGAAGTATATCTGTGGTTTGCTCTCTCTCTCTCTCTCTCTCTCTCTCTCTCTCTCTCTCTCTCTCTCTCTCTCTTTCACACACACACACACACACACACACACACACACACACACACACACACGCGCCCAGGAGTGAAATAGTTAAATCATATGGTGTGTCCATTATTGTTGTCAAACTAACAGTTGAGGGGATGTTATCTTCTTTGGCAGAAACTAAAACTCAGGAATTCTGAGAAGCCAGCTCTGATGGCATTGGGGGATCTCTTTCCTTCCCAACTGCAGGACACCACAGCTTGACACTGAGCCACAGGACAGCCATATGCTTATTGGGTTCTAGACCCTAAGTTAAGAGGCCAACTAATACTAGTTACTTTTCTCATTATGATAACAAAATACTTGAAAAAAAAACTTAAAGAGGAAGGGGTTTGAGCACACAACAACAACAATAATACTAATTAATAATAATAAATGTAATAGTTTTTAAAAAGTTGAATTCCACTCTTTTGGTGCACAGTGTATATTTTTGTTTGTCGTGTTTGATTCTAAACTATTGTGGTTACCCAAGAAGTTTGTTCAAAAATATGACTGTTGAAGCAACACTGTCTACCAGAAACATCCCAGACAACTCAGATATTTTTGTTTTGTGGGTTTTTTTTGTTTTTTTTTTGAGACAGGTTTTCTCTGTGTAGCCCTGGCTGTCCTGGAACTCACTCTGTAGACCATGTTGGCCTCAAACTTAAAGAGATCCACCATCACGGCAGGGAAGGTGTGGTAGCAGCTATGAGGAGTCTGGTCACATGGCATTCACAATCAGGAAGCAGGAAGCACACAGGAAGTAGGGCTAGGGAAGAGTCTAGCCATGTTGGCATCCACAATCAGGAAGCAGGGGGCCCAGAGAAAGCAGGGCTATGGAGGATTCTGGTCACATGCCATCCACAGTCAGGAAACAGGAAGCACGCAGGAAGTAGGACTGGGCTACAATCTTCAGGCATACCCCCAGTCCTCTAGTCCCACAACCTTTCAAACAGGGCCACCAACTAGAGACCCAGGGAATCTATGGGAAGCATTTTACTTCAAATCACAATGACCTTCTCTGTATTATTCAGCCAATCAATAGAAAACTGGATTTTCCAAGTGCTATAATCTTTCTTGGGTCAATTTCGGAGCAAATAGCTGATCTTTATCAGACACTTAGGAAGGAAACCACAGCCTCTCTTACCTGTGTGAATGCATTTGCCATGTTAGAGTTCCATGAGGTTCTAAATGGGAGTAAAATGTGAGCTAAAATTCAGAATTACAGCTATGATCTTCTGTTTTCTGTTCTAAGATCTTCAATTAGTATAGTATTCTGAAAAATTATTTAACTAGCAATTTTGTAACGTTTATGAATGTGTTTAATTAGTTTGTTGTGTTGATGGAATACATGAAACATAATACATTCATATAATGATCTATTATTTTATATACCTATCATTACCTATTTAGAGCATAATAACAAACTATTGGAGACACATATATAATTTTCAGAAAGTTGGTTGTCTCTACCCTCACCTCTGCTAACATACAGTGGTCCATGCCAAGTCATTTTTACTGAACCGTAGGTTTGAAAAGCTACCAGCTCTGACTTGCTTCTGCTTTGATAATGGGCTATAGTGAGTACTGGCTGACCTCATCCGGAAACCATGTGTAGGTGGATTTCTTGGAAGCTTGCTGTTCAAGGTCAAAAGAGTAAAACTGTTGAAATAATTCTCACAGATT
The DNA here is from genome assembly GCF_007827085.1 of Peromyscus californicus insignis. Classification (NCBI taxonomy): domain Eukaryota; kingdom Metazoa; phylum Chordata; class Mammalia; order Rodentia; family Cricetidae; genus Peromyscus; species Peromyscus californicus. The sequence goes on from NW_026294606.1 coordinate 16,275,239, forward strand.
ACAAACAAAGTATTGACCACCCTCTTCTTTCAGCCCCCTTGTTGGAGTCCACTGCAGACCTGAGTGTTAATAGTGATAAAGCTTTCACTTTTAGTTCATTTCATGTGCTTCCATGTTTCCTCTTTAGAGTCAATTTAGGCAGATTTTCTCAATATCCCCACCAAGGACTCACTTTAAACTTACAGAGTGATCATTCTCCACTATGCTTTCGCTGAACGGCATGGACAGTAAACATGAATTCAGCCTGATTCATCTTTAAGGAACTCACACACAAACATGTATATACATGCTCGGGGGAGGAACTGGGAGGGAGACAGAGATGAGAGATGTGTGTTTTTGCTATTTAGGGCATTTTCAAACACAGACCATGATAATCGTTGCAGGCACACTGTGATAACAGGATATAATGCTTAAAACTAAGATTGTGTTGGGTTTTTATTGAACAGCACATTATCCTGCAGTACTGTTTCACTGTGGAACAGCAGAGCTGTTTCCTGAGTCTGGCAGTTCTACCTGTTGATTTGGCAACAGTAAGAATCACTCTAGCTTGTGACCCTCTCAGTGTGATATCTGGAGACAAATTTGTGTATGTGTGGTGCTAAAAGTGAATCATGCAAACATCCTTTCATGATTGGGGATATTTATTAAACATTGATAACCCCAAGTAAACAAGCTTGCTTCCTTGAAGGCTAAGATCACCTCAAGGATTTAACCGTGATTTTGGCATTGGGCTAACCAGGGCTATTTTCCCAAAGAATATACAATACTAACCACAGTTAATATTGTTCCTACATGGCTCCTGGGGTTTGGAAAACCAAAGGGAAACCAGGATAAGTCTAAATAATCATTTCTACATGCTTGCATGTATGACAGTCGCTTGGAACCATGGTATACAACCCAACTTGAATGCCAATACAAATCTTATAATAAATACAAATTTCTATTCTACTTAAAACAAGGAAGCTGCTTCTAGGAGGAAAATAGAACTAATGTATTTTAGTTTGAGTAGAAAGTGATTCTAAAGATTTGTTTATTTTCATTATGTATATGTGTATCTGTGTGTGTTTGTGCACCATGTGTGTGCAGGTGCTCATGAAGTCCAGAAGAGGGCGTCAGATCCCCTGGAGCTTCCTGATGTGAGTGCTGGGTACCAAACTCAGGTCCTTTAGCAGAGCAGCAAACACTACTGCAGAATCACCTCTCCAGCCCCAGAAAGTGCTTCTTGACAAAAACTTATATGTGATACCTCTTCTGGGGTATCATCTTCATCTTTTTATCCCCTCTCACTTTAGCTTTCAAAGCAGACCCAGACGTCAGATGGACTTTCTCCCACTTGCTTATATCTTTGTGCTAGTGATCCCTGAAGCTTTGCCCTCTGACCTTCTGATAGCAATGTAGCTGATATCACAACCAAAGGCGTCTTGCACTAAACCATCTCCATTCCTGCCTCAAGGCGAGTAATGACCAAATGATACAAACTACATCTTGTAGGGAGGAGAAATAGAGACAGACTTGAAATCTTCCTCAGGAATGTATTACATCAGGGTGAGGATGAGGCAGAAAATCCTCATGGGTTTTTCAAAATAATCAGAATGCTTTAAAAAGTAATGTCTACCCCCCTCCCCAGTTATTATCAGAGAGTTATCCATCTTTCCAGGATTCGGCCCTACGCTGGTTTTCATTGTCTCACATATAAAATGTCTCTCACTGTGTGCGACACAGCACTTGGAGACAGCACAGAATAACCAGGTTGAAACTGTTCCATTTAATCAAGAATAAAGTCAATGTCAGAGACTCAGTGTTCTAGATCAACAGTTTTCAGGATTGATACATCTTAATCAAGTAATTAGGTGACTTTTTCAGCGGCGTTCGCCACACCGGAGAGAGGAACAGATTTGCGGCTTTGCTCCGATGCCTGCTAGCAGCAGCGCCGCTGTTAACACAGACATTTACACGGAGCCACCACTTGGCAGGGGCTAGCACTTTATTGCTTGCTATTCCCACATGCTGAGGATTGTGGGAAGGCTGCCAAGCTTTCTGTCTCATGTAGCTCTTCAGCATAGTAACAACAGAATGCCTCTTCAAAAAGAAGAAAAGCAAGCAAAGAAAACAATAGAACTAAGTGTCTATTGAAAGAAAAAAGGTATTAATATTAAAAAAAAGAATGAGGGATTTTGGTAGCAATTCTTTCTAGTTTCCTTTCTTCCTCTCTTCGTTCATTGTTCTTTTTTGCTTGTTTGTTTCTGTTTGATTTGTTTTGAGACAAAGTCTTATGCTGTAGTGTATGCTGGTCTGGGATTAACACGTAGACTGGCCTTGAACTCACAGAAATTCTCCTGCCTCAGCCTCTCAAGTGTTAGGATTAGAGGTGTGAGCCACCACATGTGGCTCCTCACTTTGTTCTTTTATTTTAAATGCATTCTAAATTGGAGTTGATTTTTTTTTCAAATGTTACAGTCCTTTCAGATCACCCTAGGGACCCCATAACATACAAACTCAGACTCTGAAGGTTGAAAGTAGCTGTGAAGATCTTTCTGATGAACACAGTCCAGGTGGTACTGGTGCTCTGGTCCTGGAATATTACCCAGAGAGTCAGAGTGAAAGGAAGGAAGAAAGAATATGCCTATGTATGGTTAGATCCCACAGTGATGGTTCTTGATGTCTGGTAAACAAGGGCTCCAAAATGACAAGGACCACTTTTGGTCCACATTCTGGATACTTCGGATTAAACTTGTTTTTTTTTTAATCTTTCTTTTAACATTATGATTACAACCAATACCTTTACTTCCATTAGGAAAAAATATTCAACATTAGAGACGTTGGGCTGAGTTCCTGCTCTGGTCCTCACCAGCCGGGTGAGAGCAGTCCAGCTGTGGTGTGTCCTTCCCAGGTGTATTGGTTCATCTGTTGGAATGACATGCTTGCACTTGACAGCACTTTCCTTACTAATCTCATGACACATTGTCATGTTAACTTTTTCTGTAGAGATGTACCTAACCATCTAGTCACTCTAGAGAGCACTGTGACAGACCAAAGCAATGACCAGTCCAACTTGATGTGCTCATGAGTTTCTCGAGCTTACTTACAGGAACATTGGTGAGTGCTTATCTACAGCAGTGTGGGTAACCCCAAAGAAGACACATCACTACACAACCCTGTCACATCATGGATGATAATCTAATGGAAGATGCATCAGGGAGTCCCCTCTTCAGCTGACTTCCCACCTCCACTGCATTAGAATTTCCTAAGGTCACTTGCAGCTGAAGTGGAGGCAGCAGAGACTGGTGACTGGGATTCCAGTTGAAGACCCTGTGATTTTCCCCCTTTCCTCTTGTGGAATTACCATCATGACTATATTATTTTGTGCACTTAGTTACTGTGGCAATTAGGTCAAGGGTCCTTCTTGATGGCGTAGGACTATATGGTTTATGGTAGCAGATGTAATGATCTGTCTACTGGAAACATGGGCTCTGGTGTTTGGAGCCAATGGGCTCTGATTTTTCCCTTTGGTTTCTTTTTCTTTCATAAAATGAAAATAAATGAACTCAGCCTCAAAGAATTCTGGGAATTTTCTATTGTATGACCACAAGGAACGTGCGAACTGCATAGGCTATGTATCCAATGGAGGACCACAGCACAGGCAAGGAGTAGGCAACTGTTTCTGAGTTCTGGAAGCTGTGAATATGATTAGCCGGGAGGTGAAGAACATCTTACAAGTGTCAAATTCCCATTTGGACATTACCCAGCAGGCGATTAACTCAGGAACCGAGCACAGAAATTGGCTCTGGCTCTTAGTAAGGCTGGTAATATCAAAACAGAACTAGATCAGTGGTTCTCAGCCTGTGGGTCATGACCCCCAAAGACCATTGGAAACTAGAGACATTTACATTATGATTCATAACAGTAGAGCAATTACAGTCAACATGAAGAGCTGTATTTAAGGGTCGCAGAATTAGGAAGGCTGAGAACCACTGTTCTGGATCAGTTAGGACAAAGGGAAGGGTGATACTGGAGAGGTGGACAAGATAGGCCTCAAGTTTTATAAGTCTGGTTCAGAATCAAAATTTGGATCTCCTGTTTGAAAATTTGGAAAACCTACCACTAACCTGATCTGCTCTACAGCTGGCCCCTTTCTTCTAGAGTAGATCTTTCTTAGCTCACTGAAATAATTTCATTGGTGTGAAACATTTTATGTGAAGAAAAACCTTTTAGTTAATAGCTGAATCTTGTTGCTTTAAAAATTGTTTAATGTCAGTTTTAAATGCAAGTATAGGGGTATTTAATTTCCATATGGAATCATCAAAATAACTCATTCCATAGTTTATCTATGTGCATGTGTTTAATTCCAGATGTAGGAATGGAAACACTGTACATTGTTGCCTGCTTTTTGATAGCCATACTTTTAACACTAATTACCTACTATTGGTTTGTTAAAAGTAAGAAGTTATTTTAAAGCCAGGTATGATGATTCATGCCCACTCAGAAGGCTGAGGCAGGGGCATTTTGATGAGTTTGTAGCCAGGCTGGGATACATAGTAAGTCCAGACACCCTAAACAAATAATAAAAAGGTTTTAAGAAGGAAAGAAAGAAGGAGGGATGAATATATAGTTCTGTCTTTCTATTAAGTTCTGTGCTGTCATTTTTCAGCAGAAGTGATTGATTGGAGCAACAAGGGACATATAATAAATGACACAAAAAAGTATTTCTTGTTCCTTCATGTTCCTTAAATTGACAATACCTTCTTTGTGTATTGGGCAAACTCTTGTTAGAATAGAAACCATGGTTTCCTGAGTCCATATTTCCCCAATATATATATATTAGAACATGAGTCCAGTGTATTTGCTTTTGAATCTAGGGTATTTGGGAGGTAATTAAGTGTGATGGGTTCGAATAGGTATGGCCACTGTAGACTCATGTGTTTGAATGTTTGGCCATAGAGAGTGGCACTATTAGAAGGTGTGGCCTTGTTGGAGGAAGTATGTCACTGTAGAGGCAGGCTTTAAGGTCTCATATATGCTCAAGCCATACCCAGTGGGACAGTTTACTTCTTGCTGCCCGAGGATCAAAACAGAGAACTCTCAACTCCTTCTCCAGCACCATGTCTGCCTGTATGCCACCCACCATGATAATAATGGACTAAACCTCTGAACTGTGAGCCAGCCCCTGTAGCACGAATCTTAACAGGTCTTATTAATAAAATCAAACCTGAAGCTGGTTATTGGCGTGAATGCTGGAAGATCAGAGAAGCAGAACAAGCCATAGCTTCCTCACCTCACCAATTCCTTAGGTGATCCTGTTTCCTCAGACTGGATGCCTCTCAGCTGAACTGTGCTGCTCCAAAGCCTAAAAGCTTAACTAGTTCCTTGTTTTCACACCTTAAATACCTTTCTGCCTCCTGCCATTACTTCCTGGGATTAAAGGCATGAGTCACCATGCTTGGCTGTTTCCAGTGTGCCCTTGAACTCACAGAGACCCAGGCGGATCTCTGCCTCTGGAATGCTAGGATTAAAGGCGTGTGCTACCACTGCCTAACCTCTCTGTTTAATATTGTAGCCGTTCTGTTCTCTGACCCCAGATAAGTTTATTAGAGTGCATAATATTTTGGGGGACACAATACCACCACAAGCCCCAATTAAATGTTTTCCTTTATAAGACTTGCTGTGGTCATGGTGTCTCTTCATAGCAGTAGAAATACTAAGACACTAGGTCATAAGAGTAGAAACCTCACAAACGGTGTGATGGTTAATCTCATGTTAGCTTGGGTGGATCAAATTAGGAAACATCCTTCTTTTCAGAGTGACTAACTAAAGAGGGAAGACACATCCTGAGTGTAAGGGACACTGTTCCATGGTCTGGGGTTTAGAAATGAATGGAAAGGAGAAAGCCAGTGGAGCAGCAGCATCCGTCTCCCTCTGCTTCCTGACTGTGGATGCAAGGTGACCAGCTGCCTCACTCCTGCAGCTATACCTTCCATCCACGATGGACTGCATCCCCTCAGATCACAAGGTAAAGTTAATCCTTCCATCCTTATTATTCAGTCCTCGGGGATTTTGTCACAACACCAAGAAAAGTAACTAATACACATGGGATGAGAACTCTAATTACAACAAGCCAGAGAGCTAGCTCTCTCTACCATGTTATGCACGTGGAAGACAGTCCTCACTGAAATGCAACCATCCTGGCATCTTGATCTTGAACTTCAGCTTTTGGACATACAAGAAATAACTGTTTAAACACCCTACTACAGAGCAGCAGACTCACCCATGTGTGTACCTGCTCTATTCACAACACTAGGAAGTGAAAACAGTCTAGATGCCTATCAACTAATGAATGGATAATGAAAATGTGTTTATATACAGTGGAATTTCATTTAGCTATAAGAAACATAAAATTATAAAAATTGAAGGTCAATGGATGGAGCTGGAAGATGTTGAACTAAGTGAGCTAACTCATACTCAGCGACAGATGTCATATGTTCTTACTCATATGTGGATCTGAGCTATGCATATGGATGAGTTTGCATCTCTGTAGTAGGACACAGTTCTTTAAGTATATGCCCAGGAGTGAGTGGTAGAGTCTAGCTCACCTCAGAGCTGCCTCCCAGATTCCAGTTGTCTCTCCCAGTCCATTCTCCTGCACCTTCCCCTGACCTGATCCCTCCTATTCCTATCCCCATTTCCCCTTCCAGGCCCCTCCTCCATCCACTGGCAATGTCCATTTTTATTTTCCCTTCATAGTAAGATTCACACATTCCCCTCCTTGAGCCACCTTCTTAGTTAGCTTCTCTGGGTCTGGGGGTTGTAGCATGGCTCTCCTTTACTTTATGGCTAATATTCACTCATGAGTGAGTACATACCATGTTTGTCCTTCTGGGTCTGGGTTACCTCACTCAGGATGATCTTTTCTAGTTCCATCCATTTGCCAGCAAATTTCCTGATGTCATTGTTTCTAACAGCTGAGTAATACTCCATTGTGTAAATGTACTACATTTTCTTTATCCTCAAGGACACCACAAGAAAACCCACAGAACCAACTAACTGAGGCTCACAGGGGCTCACAGAGACTGAACTGACCACCAGGGAGCCTGCATGGGACTGACCTAGGCCCTCTGCGTATATGTTACAGTCATGTAACTTGGTCTTTGTGTGAGACTTCTAATAGTGAGAGCAGGGGCTGTCTCTGACTGTGTTGCCTACTTTTGGGACCCTATTCCTCCTACCAGATTGCCTCATCTAGCCTTAATAGAAGAGGAGGTGCCTAGTCTTACTGCAACTTGATATACCATAACTAGCTGATATCCTTGGGAGGTCTGCCTGTATTTGAAGAGAAACAGTGGAGGGGGAGTGTAGCTAGAGTTTTCCTGCCTGGCCCACAGTCAGGACAAATCTCTGACACCCGCCAGTCCCACAGCCACTCAGACCCAACCAAATAAGCACAGAGACTTATATTGGTTACAAACTGTATGGCCGTGGCAGGCTTCTTGCTAACTGTTCTTACAGCTTAAATTAATCCATTTCTATTAATCTATACCTTGCCACGTGGCTTGTGGCTTACCGGTACTTTACATCTTCCTTGTCCTGATGGTGGCTGGCAGTGTCTCCCTCACCCAGCTTCCTGTTCTCTCAATTCTCCTCTCTGTTAGTCCCGCCTATACTTCCTGCCTGGCCACTGACCAATCAGTGATTTATTCATTGACCAATCAGCAACACATTTGACATACAGACCATCCCACAGCACTTCCCCTTTTCTTTTCTTAAAAAGGAAGGTTTTAACCTTTACACATCTCCAAAGTCAGCTTGGTATATTTGGGAATTTGGGCGTAGCTTCTCTTACTACTTCCTGCTGGAGGCGGGGGCGCTGTATCTTATGGGGACACAAAGAATATTTTAGGGTTATGGAGTAGTCCATGAGGGTGTATCGTCTGAGCCAGTTGCCTTGAAAGGGTTCTGGATGTTGGATCATCTGGGCCATGGTGTCATCGGAGACCTTTCAGGGGGTCTTGACAGGTCAAACCTGATGTGTCTTAATCTGGAACAAATCCATAGCCTCTGGCTTTCTGTGGAAACAAAAGCAGAGCCTCCTTTCCAAATTTTGAAGTCAAGGTACCTTTAAAATGCACATTTTGGCATAACTCAACAGCTTTTGTAATCAAATGTTTTTTTTTTTAGTTACGAATATCAAAGAGAACATAATCCAGATTTTTTGTGTGGTAGCCATCTTTACGTGGCTTATTTTTTATATTACCTTGAGCCTATTGCTTTGAACTGCATCCTTCTAAGCCTGAAATGGCGCTGGCGCTGCTGGCTCCGCCCACTTTAGCTTCCCAACATGGCGGTGATACGTTTTCTGCCAGCTCTGGGAGCCATCAACTCTCAGAAATAGTGGGTCTATGCTTCTATCAAAGCAGCATGTAGCCCAGAAACCTCTTTTTTTTTCTTTTTTTGTTTTGTACTAGCAAAGGCTAAATCCACCACACAGCTTAATGTGCCACTTGCAGAGGCCTCATTCCCACCATACTGCAGGTCGAGCACGCACGCTAGGAACCTGCCAGTAGCTCAAACTGGCAGGCTGCCGCTAACTTGAAAGAGACAACTAGGAACTGTTTTTAGCTCCATTTTAGAATCTTTTTTCTCAGGTTTTAGGTGGAAACTCTTGCCACCACGTTGGACGCCATTTGTTGCTAATGTTTTCTTGCCTGGCCCACAGTCAGGACAAACTCTCTCACCTGCCAGTCCCACAGCCACTCAGACCTGACCAAGTAAACACAGAGACTTATATTGGTTACAAACTGTATGGCCGTGGCAGGCTTCTTGCTAACTGTTCTTACAGCTTAAATTAATCCATTTCTATTAATCTATACCTTGCCACGTGGCTTGTGGCTTACCGGTACTTTACATCTTCCTTGTCCTGATGGCGGCTGGCAGTGTCTCCCTCACCCAGCTTCCTGTTCTCTCAATTCTCCTCTCTGTTAGTCCCGCCTATACTTCCTGCCTGGCCACTGACCAATCAGTGATTTATTCATTGACCAATCAGCAACACATTTGACATACAGACCATCCCACAGCACTTCCCCTTTTCTTTTCTTAAAAAGGAAGGTTTTAACCTTTACACATCTCCAAAGTCAGCTTGGTATATTTGGGAATTTGGGCGTAGCTTCTCTTACTACTTCCTGCTGGAGGCGGGGGCGCTGTATCTTATGGGGACACAAAGAATATTTTAGGGTTATGGAGTAGTCCATGAGGGTGTATCGTCTGAGCCAGTTGCCTTGAAAGGGTTCTGGATGTTGGATCATCTGGGCCATGGTGTCATCGGAGACCTTTCAGGGGGTCTTGACAGGTCAAACCTGATGTGTCTTAATCTGGAACAAATCCATAGCCTCTGGCTTTCTGTGGAAACAAAAGCAGAGCCTCCTTTCCAAATTTTGAAGTCAAGGTACCTTTAAAATACACATTTTGGCATAACTCAACAGCTTTTGTAATCAAATGTTTTTTTTTTAGTTACGAATATCAAAGAGAACATAATCCAGATTTTTTGTGTGGTAGCCATCTTTACGTGGCTTATTTTTTATATTACCTTGAGCCTATTGCTTTGAACTGCATCCTTCTAAGCCTGAAATGGCGCTGGCGCTGCTGGCTCCGCCCACTTTAGCTTCCCAACATGGCGGTGATACGTTTTCTGCCAGCTCTGGGAGCCATCAACTCTCAGAAATAGTGGGTCTATGCTTCTATCAAAGCAGCATGTAGCCCAGAAACCTCTTTTTTTTTCTTTTTTTGTTTTGTACTAGCAAAGGCTAAATCCACCACACAGCTTAATGTGCCACTTGCAGAGGCCTCATTCCCACCATACTGCAGGTCGAGCACGCACGCTAGGAACCTGCCAGTAGCTCAAACTGGCAGGCTGCCGCTAACTTGAAAGAGACAACTAGGAACTGTTTTTAGCTCCATTTTAGAATCTTTTTTCTCAGGTTTTAGGTGGAAACTCTTGCCACCACGTTGGACGCCATTTGTTGCTAATGTTTTCTTGCCTGGCCCACAGTCAGGACAAACTCTCTCACCTGCCAGTCCCACAGTCACTCAGACCTGACCAAGTAAACACAGAGACTTATATTGGTTACAAACTGTATGGCCGTGGCAGGCTTCTTGCTAACTGTTCTTACAGCTTAAATTAATCCATTTCTATTAATCTATACCTTGCCACGTGGCTTGTGGCTTACCGGTACTTTACATCTTCCTTGTCCTGATGGCGGCTGGCAGTGTCTCTCTCCCCAGCTTCCTGTTCTCTCAATTCTCCTCTCTGTTAGTCCCGCCTATACTTCCTGCCTGGCCACTGACCAATCAGTGATTTATTCATTGACCAATCAGCAACACATTTGACATACAGACCATCCCACAGCAGGGGAGTGAATGGGGAAGGAGTAGGGAGTAAGGAGGTGGGGTGGAGGAACTGAGAAGAGGGGAGAGAGGGGAACTTTGGTTGGTATATAAAAACAAAAACAAACAACAAAAAGAGAAAGAAAAAGGAAAAAGAAAAAAATTCAGATGTAGTGACACAAACCTATAATCCCAACACCTTGGAAGCTGAGGCAAGAGAATTACATCAAGTTCCATGTTAGCCTAGACTACATAATGAGTTCATGGTCAGCAAGGGCTAACATATACTTAAGACTCTATCTCAAAAAGACAAAAACCACAAATAAAATATAGTTGAGTCTTTGAGAGGACTTCCTGAAGTTCATTCTCATCACCTGAATCTTAAGAGATAGCAGATCTGAGTCAGTTGGCCCTTCTGAATCAAGATTTTCTGTACTATGGTCCTAACCAAAATGGATTGAAAATACCCCCCCAAAAAAATTCTATCTGAACTGAATATGTGCAAACTCTTTTCTTGTCCCTCTGAAGAATGAAGTATAATGCTTTTTTACATGGTAATCATGTTTTACTCAGTATTATAAGCAATTTAATAGTGATTCAAAGCTTGTATGAGGACATGTGTAGATCATATGCAAATGCTATCCAACACCCCAGGGATACTAAGGTAAGAGTGTCTTTGCTTTCTGTGATTAATATGTACTAATGCTATCTCCTGAGCTAGAAAAGTAACTGGACAGAATCTACAGCCAACGCCACAAACAAGAATTAAGAGCTGTTTTTCTAAAGTCACATCTTTGCCCATTGGAGTAGCTTTTTTTCCTCCCTTAATGGAAGTGAAGAGAGAAGAGAAGGCAGGAGACATTTGCTGGGCTCTGAAATCCCAACGAGGGGGGAAAAAAGCAACTGTCTTAGCAAATGCTTGTTAACACCACCATTCAGGGCACAGTTTCACAAAGATTAGTCTGGATTCGTTGTAAGCCTGTCTGTGCAGCAAAGCCATTTGTACTTCTTGCCCATGGGAACAGCTGCTATTTCGTTACTAGATTGGAGAGAATCAGACCCCTTTTGTCCTTTCCCCCTGGGCTCTGAAACCATCTCACCAGGGCATTGGAATCACAGCCAGATTTCGCATATTTTATTTCAAGCCAATTTACTGTCCAAACCAGGTCTTTAAAACATGGCACTGGTGCTAACAGCACCATTCATCTTATGTGTAGAAATGTGACCCCACTGCCGGTTTACTGCATCCCCCACCCATCCTGAAATAGACTTTCTGTCTCCACAAATGAGGAGAGGTCAGTACCCACCCAGTGAAACTCTCCAGATGTTCCTGGTTGGATCGCACATCTGTCCTGTGTCTCCAGTGTTTTCTGAGTGCCCCAAACAGAAATTTGAAAGAACCAGAAACTCAACATCTGAGAATGGTCCCCACGCACAGTTACCCTGATTGACATGCCATTGGGGACTGATGGGGAGTCAAGGGCAACAGACAGAGGGAGCCAAGAAGTGACTTCTCAGGAAAGAGGCACGCTGCACAGGGAAGTGTTCCCCGTGTGGAAATGTTAGTGTTCAGAATCCTGGGATGAAGCTACACTCTGTGTAATGAGCAGATTATCTAGGTTTTTGAGTTGAATATTATGGGCATCAAAGGGTAATAATTACAGAGATAACCCCAAGCTAATGTGAACTTCATCTCTTCTCTCCTCCCCAAACTTAGAAATGCCAGACTCCTTACATGAGGCTAAATCATGCAGAAACACTCCAGCTGTCTGAGAGCTTGTGAGCATCACCAGCAATTCCCTTTCTCCCTTTGTTTTCAAGACTAGCTCTAGAAGATCTGCCTGGTCTTGGGGACCTCAGTAACCTTTAATCCCTCTCTATTCTTCCTCACTCTTTTTTAAGGACAGAGGGAGGGGGAGGGAGAGGAGAGAGAGAGGAAGAGGAGGAGGGGAGAGGAGGGGGAAGGAGGGGAGAGAGATCATGAGAGAATGCTTTTTATTTCCAATTGTAACATTAAGTTCAAACTTGCAAAACTGTCAGTAATCTCAAAGAAGTGTCAAATGGCCTTTCCCAAAAGCACTTGGCAATATTTGTGTCTCTCAAGTGGGGAAGAAGAATATGTATTTTTGGAGACACTGCACTACATTAGAAAAGACTTTAAAATTAGGCTGGCCCTATTCAAGTCTAGCTTGGTTCAGATATGGGCCCTTGAGCAAACCGTGTATTTATTTGTCTGTATTTTACTTTATTCAGCTATGAAGAGTGGGAAGAGGGATGTGAGAATTAACTGAGAGGTTGCTAAAGTGAAGTGACTGAAATGCATGTCATGTAATTTATAAGATGCAATACTGGCCATTGGTTAGCCACAGTTCTTTTCATCTTGTGTGGACGATCATTGACTCTCTGCCATTGACCACAACCCTTGATAACAGGTTTTGTGTTACATTTTGTTTCTGGCATGTGTGTTGTTCTCCATCACATGCCTTGACTATTAGATGAACCAATACACAAGATAGGTAAAGAATGGCCTCTCTGATACATTAGCCACTGCGAGGCCTACAGCCACCTCTAAGCAACCCATAGGAAACCTGGGCACTGCTAAAAGTTACTCTGGATGCTACTACAGCACAAAGTGATGTGAACAACCAAAGAATCTGGGAGCCATTTTATACATCGTTTAGACCAATGGTTCTCAGCCTTCCTAATGCTGTGACCCTTTAATACAGTTCCTCACGTTGTGGTGACCCCAAATCATAAAATGATTTCGTTGCTACTTCATATCTGTAAATTTGCTACTGTTATGAATCATAATGTAAATATTGTGTTTCCTAATGGGTCTTAGGCTACCCCTGTGAAAGGGTCATCCAGCCCCCAAAGGGGTTGAGACCTACAGGTTGAGAACCTCCGATCTAGAGTAAAGCTTCTAAAACTGTGGGTTTGACCATCCATGGGGTCAGGCAAGTGAATGTGGAGGCGTCAGGAGAATTGCTAATCATGTACTGTTCAGCACCAGGACATGGTTTCTGAATGCACAGGGACCAAAAACTGAATGAGAATCAAATATGGAACGAGTCTTGGGTACTTCATTGTGCTGCTTCCCTGCAGCCTTGGTTCTGAACCCACAGCATGTGCACTTTGCACTCAGCCTGCCTCTGCACCACACATCAATGGATACTACTTGCTAGACCTTGGCTAAGACTTGAGATTATTGGTATGTAACAAATTGCAGTGTTTTTTATCATGTATGCAAATGATCTGCTGTTATAGAAACATAATGGTCTAATTACAGAGAAAACAAATACTTTTAATATTTTCCTACCATCATTCTTCAGCATATAAGTATCAAATTTGTATATCTTTGGACTGTATTATATTAAGCAAATAAGCACATGTTTCTCATTAGTATGCAAATTTGCTTTGATCTTTAATAGATGGTAAAATTTTATGTACAGCAAAGAATTGTTTTGAAATAAATTACATTGTGATTCATTATCAGAAAATGTTTGATTTGTTTGCTTATTTTATATATCATACCCCAGGGTCACAGAAAAAATTCATGGACAGAAAGGGGACTTGAGTGGGATGCTTACAAATCCCTGACATAAAGCGATAATATTCCCAATTCTTCGTGATCCGCATAAGAGCTATGGCACATTGTGATCCAGAACTCATGGACTCTCAGTGCCTGTGTGCAAAGAATTGACAAAAGACTCTTACTATGGATAACATATATCCTATTTTCTGTCCTACTTCATTCTTTTTTTTTGGTTTTTCGAGACAGGGTTTCTCTGTGTAGCTTTGTGCCTGTCCTGGAACTCACTTGGTAGCCCCAGGCTGGCCTTGAACTCACAGAGATCCGCCTGGCTCTGCCTCCCTAGTGCTGGGATTAAAGGCGTGTACCACCACTGCCCGGCCCTACTTCATTCTTAAAGATTTAGTTTTGAGCTGGGCGGTGGTGGCACACACCTTTAATTCCAGCACTCAGGAGGTAGAGGCAGGCAGATCTCTGTGAGTTTGAGGCCAGTCTGGGCTACAGAGTGAGTTCCAGGACAGGCACCAAAGCTACACAGAGAAACCCTATCTTGAAAAACCAAAAAAAAAAAAAAAAAAGTTTTAGTTTTGTGTGTGTGCACACATATGGGTGCAGGTGCCCTCAGAGGCGATGGGCAGATCCCTCTGGGACTGGAATTACAGGCATTTCTAAGTTACTGACACAGGTGCTGAGAATAGACCACAGGTCTTCTATAAGAACTGTACATGTTCTTAATGACTGAGTCATCTCTCGAGCCCCTCTGTTTCATTTAAAAATTAGTATTTTCTAACACCACTATTGATTGGTGCTTGGGAGAACAGTGATTGTCGCCTGTGGGCCTGCCCTGAAGATAGCATCAAGATCTGTAACCTCTCTTTTCTCAAAATATTTCTACCTGATCATCCTAAATTCAATACTCATTATTGATTTTTTTCTGCTTATATTTCAGTGCAAACTGTGAATGATTTTGTGACTAAATCAACAAGTTCTTCATCACCAGTTGATTCCCAACAAAGTACACAGTGTCAAAACAGCAAGGAGCACACTTGAATAGGTTTGTGGGAAGGTTTTCCACACAGCCAGACCAATTCTCAAGTTTAGGCTTTGTAATCGGTGTCTAACATGTCACGGAAAGCCATGGGTGTTCCCTGGCCTAGTGCATAGCCTGGTGACATCACAGGTCTGAATCATGTTTTCTCAACAGATGCATTTAGCAACATCCTAAAAATATCTTCATATTCTCATTGTTCTTCGGGCCACCTGGTTGGATGGCTGAAGAGGATGAATTAAGACAGATGCTGCCACAGCTGTATGTGATGTCACCTCTCCAGCTCCAGGTTATCCTAGGGCGTCTGTCTCTGCCTAAGTCCAGCAACTTCTCTGACTCCACCCCACCTTGGAGCTCTTCCGAGCCTTTTATGAAAGTTGCCTTGTGGCAGTAAGAAAATGAATAAATAAAACAAAGACAAGTTGTCCCCAGGGAATTGAGAAACACAATTTTAATTGTCTCTCACATGCAAGAAATATCATTAAAATATTGGTTTATTTTAAAAGTCCATAGGACTTTAGAATTCTACTTTACACACAACTTGAAATCATCAGTCAGCTGCTTTGCTTTCACTCTTATTAGTGATATCAGTGTCGCAGTCCCTGGAACTTGGGTGAGCTCTCTTTCTGGAATATACATCTCATGTTCAGAGCATAAGAAAAGGATTCTAGCAGATCTGGGTTTAAATCCCACCTCTCTCCTTAACAGCTCTGGGAACCAGGCAGGGGACTTGCCTCTCCCACCTGCATCTCCTCATAACCATGATGAATAATGGATTAAGCAGAATTATGAAGGTGAATCACTCAGCTTTGTATGTGCACAATCAGTGTGGATCACTACTTACATCGTTCTGTTTCCAGCATGAGCATTGGTGAAATACTGCTCAGTTGGTTAGACTGGTTTTAAACATCAGCTTGTTAGGTGTTCCGCATACAAGTAGCAAGATATTTTGATAGTTTAGGATCCCCAGAACCTCTAAGCATATTTGGTTGCCAACTGGGATGCACAGTGACTTCATCCATATTAACATTAGACAGTAACAAAGCCCAGCTAATGGGATTGAATTGACAGGCTCATCATTGGTGATAAAATGTGGATCTCAAACACATACTTAAGTTTTCTGGGTAATAATTATTGGGTCAGATAATCTCTAAGAATAGATAAGCTTAATTATTCAGATTTAATAATTATTACCCATCAAAATTCCAACTGTGTTTCTGGTGCTTACATCCTACAAGGTGATAGTGTGTCAATTCTGTTCTGTCTGAGGCAGATCACTGTCTTGTGTGCTGTCCCAGCGGTCTGTCACATACAGAGCCATTCACTGCCTGCCTGGTCAAAAACATGGTGTGAGGAGAAAGAAAATTATACCCATGTCCCATGGCCCAGCTCGGTCAGCTCATCTATAGCAATTTGTTGAAAATAACCTTTCTGTGGAAGTAAAATCTTTTGGTTCTTATCATGTCAATCATTTTGATCCCTCTTGTTCTAAGAATCATAAATAATTCAAGGTCAAAGACAGATTGCAAAGCAAGAAGACCTATTTTTGGCTTCACATTTCTACTCTCTGCTCCCAGTGTCATAGAAGCTAGGAAACAGGAAGTAGCTGGAACTCTGCGCTGAAATTCTACATCTTTATTCTTCCCACCTTCTTTTCTGTAAAAGCAAATGAAAGACATTTTGAAAGGAGAAAGAAGAACCGTTCAAATGATTGCTGGCTCCCTGTGCTTTGCCTTTAGCCTTCTCTAGATTTCTCTGTGTTCTGTAGTGCTGGCCAAGTACTGATTAGAGTGACAGGATCAAGTGATGTGTGTGTAATTGACAGTGGTGGCACATTCCTCTGATCCCAGCTCTGGAAGGGCTAAGGCAGGAGGATTTCAATTTGAGGACAGTTTTATACTACATAGAAATGCTGTGTTATAATAGTGATTGATGATGATAATAATAGTAACAGGACCATTATTAAAAGTCAACGATGAAAATTCCTACTAGAGATAATGAATAAAAGCAAATGCCCCTGAGTATACATGTATGCAAATGACCTTTGGTAGTCACAAGTGTACAATGCTAATCCAGACTCTCCTGGACAGTCATGGACTGAGAGCATGGAGCTTCAAGGAGAAAAATCACCCAGGGGGATTCTTCCAAGAACACAGTCCTCATGCTGTTAGTGAAGTGAAAAATCAGGCTAAGTCTATATTGTTCTCAGATCTTGCTTTGGGCTGATGATTTAGCATAGCCTTTTGAGTAGAGAACCCTCTGGAAAATAAAAAAGGAGACAGAAAATAGGAAGGAAATAAAAATAAGACTGGAGATTATACCTTGGTGGCAGAACACTTGCCTAGCTTCCTAGCATTCATAAAGTTCTGAGTTCAATTCCCAGCATCTTACACACACACACACACACACACACACACACACACACACACACACACACGTATATACACACATGCAGGAGGGAGGGATGGAGAGGGAGACAAGGAGGAGGAAGAGGAAGACACAGAATCTCTTTCATCTCTTTTATACCGGGAGCTCAAGCTGCACATGGAAACATGAACCAAAAGGACATCTCTCTTCAGGGAAAGGACGGCTGAGTTTGGAACCTGGAACTAGAATGGTGGGTATCACATGTGGAGGCTGCAGCCAGAGAGAAACATATACACTGGACTGCATTTCAGCAGCTGCTAGGGCCAGAAAAGCCTCTGAATGCCAGAAGCAAGACAGAAGCATGCTCATGGGAACCAGGCTCAAGGCCACAGATAATAATGGTAAATTGAAGAGAACTTGGTGATAGACAGATAGACAAAAGGATGGAGGGAATGGTGGCTGGCTGAGCTGTTGAGGGGATGGTATAATCTATAATGGAAAGGTAACAGAAAGGCTAGTCCAGAAATATTAGCTTTAGAAGAACACATGCCTACTGACTTAGCTATTTCTTCACAGCCCTTGTCATTTTATAGGAACAAAAGTCCCTATATAAGGTTATTGTAAAGTAGAACTGGAATTAGAACAATAACAATATTTGTCCGGGGTTATCTTGAAGGTGTTAACTGAGGTGAGAAGACACCCGCTGTGGGTGGTGCCGTTCCATGGCTGTGATCCTGGACGGATAGACATGGAGAAAGTGGGCCAAGCTCCCAGAACACTTCCATTCCTCACTTTCTGCTTCTCGACAGTGGGGCCAGCTCCCTCCAGCTGGGCCACTGCGGCTTTACTGCCGTGATGAACTGTAACTTGGAACCACAAACCAGAATAAACCAGAATAACCCCTTCCTTCCTTACGTTGATTTTATCAGGGAATTTGATCACAGCAAGAGCACAGTAACTAAGGCACTAACCACGAGGATGATGATCATAGGATACAAGGAGACATAGTTTGTCTCGTCAGAATATTCAGTTTGTCAAAACCATAACAGAAAATTTAACTTGTGAAAATTCTAATAGAAATTATAGCTACAAATGTAGCAATATTAACAATTAGATGTTTTTTCTTTTTGTATCCCGTGTGTGCTATTATATTTTGTTCATATGTATTCCTGTTGGGGCTGTGAAGGTGGACCACACCAGAACACACAGCTTTATTACTGATGACATCTGGCCTGTAGGAATTGTTTGCAAATCCTTAACTCCATGGACAGCATCATATGTCTTGGTGTGAGCAGACATACTTTTACATCCTGTCCTGAGTTTTGCCAATAGTCTCTCTTATCTCCTCATTCCACTGTCGGCCTAGTCAACAGTATTTCCCCCTCTATATCCTCCAAACAATCTTAGAGATAGATAATAGCGATTTCACTATAGTGAGGTATTCTTCTGGAATTGAATTGGCACTTAGGAACATAACTCATGCCTTTATCCTTTGCTCGGACAATTATAAACAAAGATGTTGTTGGCATGCCTTCCCTGTGGATAGAAATTGCCTTCCTTAGGAGCCTTACTAAAGCAGTTCAGGCTGTGTTCATAAACATTACACACACCAAACTAAGATCTTGTAACAAGTCCCCTTTTCCTGGGGACTAGACTGGTTTGGACACAGATGTCTTAAATATGTCTCTGTGGGAAAGTATGCAGCCTCAACCACACTTCTTGTTAGCAGACTGAATGTCTTTCCTTGTCACCTGTAGAGTAGCAGCTTCATTGTTTTCCCTGTCCCCAGCAGCTCTGCCCAGCTTGATTCTTCTCTGCCCAGCATATCTGAAAAAAACCACAACAGTTTCTGAATTCTCCATTCTCTTTGAAACCAGCAACAGCAACTCCTTTTTATTTTTAGGACTTTTTGTTTTCTGTCATAAACACAACAAAATCATGCAGCAATAAAACAAACAAACAAAGCTCCAAGGCTGTTGCAAGGCTCCCAGAACTCTCAGAACAGATATGGAGAAGCAGTCTGTCTTCAGTAAGCTAACCATGGCTCCAAGCATGCCTTTCTAAACAGCACTTTCTGACTCTCTTTCCATGATTCTTATGTTTCCTGGGAAAAGAACATGAAGACAGGATTAAGTTTAAAAGATGTATTAATGGAGGCTGGAGAGATGGTTCAGTGGCTAAGAGCACACCAGTTGCTCTGCTGCGAACCTGAGTTTTGTTCCCAGTATCCTGAGTGGCTAACTGCTGTCTGTAACTTCGTTTTAGGAGGATCTGATTCCCTCTTCTGGCTTCTGAGGGCACTGAACACGTGTGGTGCACATACAGACAATCAGGTGCACATGCACACATGTAAATAAAAAACAAATTTAAAAGCTTAGAGATGCATTGATAAAAATAGCTATGAAATGTGACAGTGAGGTCTTCTTCCACATTCCCAGACCTTTTTGACCTTTGTCAACTATCCAGTCACTGTGCTTCTTCCTCAGTATGATTCTAACACTGTCCGTGGTCCTTGCCTCAAGCTCTGCACCTCTCTCCCTGAAGCATGCTAGCTTCTTAGTGAACACAAACCATAGACTATGACTCACCTTCTACTGGCAGCCACCAATTGGCAGTAGCTCTTCAGATAGAAATGCTTAAGATTTTGGGGGACTAGGTGGTGCTGGCACATGCCTTTAATCCCAGCACTTGGGAGACAGAGACAGGTGGATCTCTGTGAATTTGAAGTCAGCTTGGTCTACAGAGTGAGCTCCAGGACAGGCTCCAAAGCTACAGAGAAACCCTGCCTTGAAAAATCAAAAAGAAGAAGAAGAAGGAGGAGGAGGAGGAGGAGGAGGAGGAGGAGGAGGAGGACAAAATAACAGCTTGAGCCTTTTCCATCCAATCTTCCTGAATTTTTTTCTCCTTCACACAAATGACACACCTGCATCACAATCTGAACCTCACTGCACACGCAGGCAGCACCAAGTGAACTCAGTGGATTTAAGAACACATGAAGGGGGAGGGGAAAGTGGTGATAGGGGGTAGGGGAGAAATTGAGGGGGAGGAATGAAGGTAAATTGGACTAAACCATATTACATGCATGTATGAAATTCTTAATCAATAATTTGAAGATAAATCTCAAGCAGGCTGATGAGATTCCCTGGAAGAGAGCACACAGGCTTCAGGAGCTTTAAGCTAGAAGAAATGCTCTGCTGGGTACCACTTGGCCTACCACTATGCTTAATCATTGGCTGGAAGCTGTTGGAAACTACCTGGAGAGAGGTGGCACTTGGTGAAATAGAAGTGAAGAGAACAATACCAGATCAATGAATCTAAGAGTGATTCTTGGAAAATATAAATAAGATTAATAAGCCTGTGAGTCAATTAACCAAAAGGAAGAGGAGACCCAGATTAACAGACTCAGAGATGAATAAGGAACCCTTACACAGATGGCTAGAAATTCAAAACAATATAAGGGAGTGTGTTCCCATATTCCTAGAAGAAAACCTAAAATTTCTACATTTTTCCAAACCACCAAATTTAAACGAGGAGAGAGGAACAGCACATAAGCTGACTCACACCAAATAAAGAGATTGAAACAATAACAAAAAGCTCTCTAACAACAACAAATCCAAATGGACTCACAGTAGAATGCTACCAGATTTTCAAAGAACTACAGTCAACAAGTCTTAAATTATTTTCTTAAAAGAAGACATAGTTCCAAACTCCTTCTCCTAACCAAGCATCACTTTACCAAGATCACATGAGGATACAATAAAAAAGAAAACTACATACCAATTATCTCTGCTGAAAAACTATGTGAACATCTCAATAAATGCAGAAAAGACCTTTGACAAAATGCAACATGACAAAAGTCTTAAAGAGAATGGGAGTAAAGGGAACATACCTTAATATGACAAAGGCTATTGCTGACAAACCCACAACTAACATTATCCTAAATGAAGAAGTTGAAGTAATCCCACTAAAATCAGAAATAAGATGGGACTATCCACTCTCCCTGCTCCTTTTCAACACAGTGCTTCCAGAACTATCTGGAGAAGGAAAACAAGAGGAGGAAACTAAAGGGGAACAAGTGAGAAAACAGCAAGCCACATCGCCCCAACTTGCAGATGATATAACACAGAGAAGAGATCCCAAAATCCCATCAAAAGAACTTTTTCAGAAATGATCAAGACCTTCAGCAAAGTGGCAGGATAAAAAAAATCAACTCACAAAATTCAATAGTTTTTTCTTTTTTCTTTTTTTTTTTTTTTTTTTTTGGTTTTTCGAGACAGGGTTTCTCTGTGTAGCTTTGCGCCTCTCCTGGAACTCACTTGGTAGCCCAGGCTGGCCTCGAACTCACAGAGATCCGCCTGGCTCTGCCTCCCGAGTGCTGGGATTAAAGGCGTGCGCCACCACCGCCCGGCTAGTTTTTTCTATATACCACATACAAGCACGCTGAGAAACAGATCACAGAACATCACCATTCAAAGTAGTCTAAAGAATATTAGAAATAAACCTAACCAAGGAGATGAAAGAGCTTTATAATGAAACCCAAAATCTCTGAAGAAAGAAATTAAGAATGATACTAGAAGATAGAAAGACTTCTTGTGCTTATGAGTTAGTAGACTTAAGATTGTGAAAATGACCATTCTACCAAAAGTAATTATAGAACCCCTTCAATCTCAATAAAAATTTCCATGATATTCTTCACAGAAAAAAAATACTAAAATTCATATAGAAGCACAGAAGACACCCAAATAGACACAGCAATTCTGAGCAAGAATAATGGAGAAGAAATTAACAGATTTCAAGTTATATTACAGAGCTTTAGTAAGAAAAGCAGCATGGTATGGGCACAAAAACAGACATGTAGATCAATGGAATAAAAAAAGATCCAAACATGAGTGCATATAATTACAGTCACCTGACATTTGACAAAAAATTCCAAAACTAAACACTGGAGGAAGCATAGCATCTCCAATAACTAGTGCTGGTGTAATAAAGTTAGACTCATGTCTATCACCCTGTACAAAATCAACTCCAAATGGATTAAATGTTTCAGTGCTAGATTCTAAACTTTGAAACATCTAGAAGAGAGAGTAGGCAGTGTGCCTCAGAGTGTAGGCTCAAGCGTAGACTCTGGAACAGGATTCTGGTCATCCAGGAAATAATAACAATAATCAAGAGGTGGGACTTCATGACATTAAAAAGCTCTGTGCCTTGAAGAAGACTGTTGATTGACATGAAGGCAGGCTACAGAATAGGAGAAAATCATTGTCAGTTCTATATTTGACAGAGAATTAGTGTCTATAATATAGAAGGAACTGAATAAAAGTCAACAAAAGCAAACAGTCCAACTAATAAGTGAGATGTAGATCTGAACAGAGATATATTTTAAAAAATAACTAATATCTTTTGAAAAATACAACATGCTTAGCAAACACAAAATGTGGTATGTATACTCGATGAAATACTATTCAGATGTAAAGAAAAAATGAAATCATAAAATGCACCAATAAATGGATGGAACTAGAAAATATTGAGTGAGCTAACCCAGACACAGAAAGATGAATACCTCATGTTCTTTCTTATTGGTGGATCCAAATCTTTAGATTTCAATATACAACCTGAGTAACTGCAAAGGCCAGAACAGTAGAAAAGGACAGTGGGGGAAGTCATGGAGAAGGAGTTCTGGAGAAGGTAGTAGGTGCTATGAGGTGTGGAAGGAGGAAAACAGGGATGGGGATTTGGCATGGGGAGGGACAAGGGAAGGTAATACAGAGGAAGAGGAAAGGAGGAGAGGTAAATAACACCAAGGATGCTTGGTAAAGCTGTAGGTAAACATTGTTTTATAAGCATGCCTAAAACTATACATCTGCAATGCAATCTCAATGCCTAGAGTTCAGGAACAGCACAGGAGAGGGCACAAAAAGACGATAAGACATACAAGATAGCCTGTCTTCTAGAAATGGCAGGGATGCAGCCCCCATCCAGTCTCAACAATTTGGTTGCCTAAACAAGAGCTACATGCCAGTGGATGTGCCCATGTGGATAGGAGAAATTTCTCAAAACTCTATCTCTAGATAAGGAGTTACAGGCGATTGATGGCTGCTGAGACAGAGAATCAATCTTTTCCAAGGATGAGCCACTGGATTGGTTATCTAATCCTAAATGGTTATCCCTAAGTACACACACACACACACACACACACACACACACACACACACACACACACACACACACACATATGTGTGTATGTTGCATATAGCAACAGTAATTATAGAAAAAGAGATCATGAGCTTGAGAGGAAGTGAGGATCATGGGAGGAGCTGGATAAGGAGGAGAGAGGTGTGGAAATGATGTAAATACAGTCCTCATGTATGACATTCTAAAAGAGAGAGAGAGAGAGAGAGAGAGAGAGAGAGAGAGAGAGAGAGAGAGAGAGAGAGAGAGAGAGAGAGAGATCCAAAACTTCAGAATCAGAAAAAAATAAGAAAAGAAAAAAGAAACTTGCTGTGTCTCCTGGTATGAGTGTATGCTTCTGGGGGCATGAGGACATTCAATATTTGGGAACCCAGAGTATCGGGAATGTGCATCACAAAATGCCTTCAAGAGTCATGGAAAATAGAGGAAGCTCCACACTGGCGCACAAAACCCTGGGTTCTTTTTGTTACAGTAACAGTACCTTTCAGAGGCACATGACTCAGTGTGCACAGTCAGCCTGGAAAATAGCACTTTAGCACTGTAGGATGTTGGCTCTGAGCTCTTGTGTCAACTGCACCTTAAGGAAGTAATTCCAATGACATATCAAGTCGGTGCTTGTACATTTTGTGCTATGTCATAGGACTAAGGGAACCCGTGATTCTAGGCCCATGCCAGGGTTTTTCCACATAGGTGCAGATCTTCATACATGCAGTGTGGAACTCTATGAATGTGACTCACACATATGACAGCCCTTGTTAGTGATGCTGCCTCAGGCTCCACTGGTAAAAGTGTCAAAACCACCCTTCAGCTAGATATCCAGCCCTGGGATCAAACTGCCAACTTATGCACAGTAAAATAAAGTGGCCACGTGGCCTCTTTGACCTGGTCTATAGAAGGACTTCAGCACTGACTTCTTGCTGGTGAGGCAATATTGCTAGACTGACTTGGAATGTCCCTTCTGTTGGGCACTTCCATCTTTCCTATCTCTATCACCGTGGCTGCTCAGTCATGTGCCCATTGTGGTGACTCTAGTGCATGCAGGTACATGAGATGGCCAGTCATCTTCCCTACATGATGACTAGTCCGCTATTCAGTATGTCTTCTCTCTTTCTAGCAGTCATTGACATGCACTTCATGCCACCCATGTGCTAGTCACACGTGTCCACCCTAAATATGTCACCTGATCTTCTAGTTCTTTTATCAGCTAAGAGCAGAGTCGAATGATCAGGCCATTAGCCACTGTGGAGAAGTCTGTATATATTTGTGCCTTGGGTCACTTATCATCTGTACAAGGTAGGTGGCAAGATGCACTGCTTAGTCTCTGTCAGCCCGAGTGTCTGTGAGAGCTGCTCCTGAGAGTTGCTATGACACAGCCACCATGTATGTCAAGATTCACCCATGGAACAGGCTGACTTGTCCATAAACAAATGGAAGCTGTGTCCTCCTCTCTCAGCCAACTGCAGGAGAGCTCCCACGCACATCCGTGAGTAAACTGGGAGGGGGCAGTGGCAGAGAGTGACGTGGGAGTCAGTAGTGTGCCTTCTCACATTTGCCCTCTGATCTTGCTCAGCTCTGTATGTGTGTCCATCTACCAGCCAGCTGTTTCAGGAGATCTACCTTTGACGTTTTGGAAGGTTTAATGCAGTCCAGTGCATCATGGGAAATTCTAAGTACTCATTAATTTGTTGCTCATTGCGTTCTTTCCATATCTAGGTCTAGAGACCCACTCTGGGGTGTTTCTCAAAATGTGTTTAACTCTCCGTTGCAGTTCTCCAGGAGTCCAGTGGCCTGCATTTGTGACATCTCCCACTTTGAATTAACATAAGCTTTATAGCATATCTTTTTCCACCAGTGACATGCCCATAAAATAAGACTGCAGAATCACATGTTCCAGGAGGTAAGTTTTCTAGAATCACATCTTGAATCCGTATCCTTTTCTGTTTACATACCACTCAAATTTGGCAAACTTCCATGATTTTTGACATACAGGTCAGACAAGTATCTTTTCAAATATGTAGGCTTGTTTGTTTTCCTGCCTGTGTGCCATGTGCCTGTGTGTGCCTGTGGAGGCTTGAATTGGGCATCAGATCCCTTGGAGCTAGAATTACAGGCAGTTTTAAGCCACTTGACATGGGTGCTGGGAACCAAACTTGAGTCCTCTGCAGGAGCAGTAAGAGCTCTCAGCTGCTGTTCAGCCATCTTAAATGAGGAACGTGCTCTCTTTAAGATCCAGATGGGACTTCTGTTCAAATATTATTCTTCTTTCTTCACAGTACGCAGTGCAAGATGAGAAAATTCATCTTTATTTGGATGTGTATCCCAGCATACCCTGACTATTGGACCCCTAAATACTTAGTCAAAACAAACTCTTGGATCTTTATAGGGCTTATTTCAGATAGTAAAGTGTAGGAATCCTCTCAAGGCAGCCAGCATACCAGCCAGCTGTGGCTTAGACTGCCCTATAAGCTCAACTTGGTTGATGTAATGGATCCATGTGACAGTGTGATGGACATTCCTGATAACCTAGATGTCTTCAGACTGTTCTAATAGTACATAGGAACGTGAACTTAGGTTTAGATATAAAACTGTACAGGAATATCATTGTCTGTTTTTCATAGATGCAGCCATTTTGTCTTTCCTGAAAACAATGTACTTGCTAAATCAATGTTTAGGGCTCATGATGTTTCACTGAGATCCCCGCTTCCTGGTACTTTGGTACTTACGATTATAGATTATAAACAGCACTCTTGATTTCTTGTCTGTTTTCCTCCTGGTGACACTTTGTTCTGTTAACCATCTCTACCACTTAGATTTGTTGTTCTTCTGGTCTGATTATTGTGGTAATTGTAGCCTCTGGTTCTGGCAATGAGGAACTGTCCCTGACTGCTTTTTCTTTAGGACTCTTGTCTTTCTGATTGCTATGATTGAGCCAAGATCTATCATCTTGCGATTATTGAGACAGGATCCCTGACCACTTGTACCACAGTCCTGACCCACAGTGAAGTGTTATCTTGATTTTCTTATTATTGATTTTCTGAAACATTCATATTACTAATGTGTCATTTTAGACACTCTGTGAAATATTAGAAGTCAGGGATTTCCAGGGTATTAAGGGGTGCCATCTTCAATTTCTACCTGACTGGGTGGAAAAAGCCTGTGGTGGTTTGAATGTAATTGGCCCCTATACTCTCATAAGAAGTGGCACTATTAGGAAGTGTGGCTTTGTTGGAGTGGGTATGGCCTGTTAGAGGAAATGTGTCACTGTGGGAGTGGACTTTGAGATTTCTTATGCTCAGGATACTGCTCAGTGTCTCACTCCACTTCCTGTTGCCTGCCTATGACGATGTAAGGAGTCTCAGTCTGCATGCTTCTATGATGATAATGGTCTGAACCTCCGAACTGTAAGTGAGTCACTTCAATTAAATGTTTTCTTTATAAGAGTTACCATGTGTAGAGAGCCGTGCACAGCCGCACCTCAAAGATGGTGCCGGCGTCTGGCTTCCGCCTTCCCGATGGCAGGTGTTCTCTGGGATAAACAACTCCTTATTTGGCGTGGGCATGGAATCTGGCTTGCTTGCGTATGTCTGACCCTATCGGCATTGTCCACGTGGCACTATGGGGTGGGCTGCCCAGTGACTATAAAGGGCGTGGGCTGGCTTTCCCCGAAGTCAGAAGATGGCTTTCCCCGGGGCCAGAAGATTGTTCAAGGTTCCTGAATAAACTGCTTGGAGAAGAGCCTGGTGTTGCGTCTTCCTTGCTGGTCGAGGCGGACGCGACAAGTGGTGGCCCGTACGGAGAACTTTTAAGGCTCAGAACTCTTCGCAGTCAGGGCAGTGCACTGGTAAGTCCCCAGGTAAGGTGGGGATCCGCGACAAAAGCGGGAAAATTAAGTAGAGCCACGACAAAAGCGGAAGGGAAAATTAAAGAGTAGAGCTGTGATAAAAGCAGACGGGAAAATTAAAGAAAGTGAAAGCAGGTGAAGGCAAAAGTGCTGCTAGTATCATGGGCGCAACTTCTTCACACCCAATTTTTCTGGCTCTTAACGAGCTGCTCCTTTCAAAGAAATTAGAGATTAAGAAGAGTACTTTAGAAAGATTTCTAGAGGAATATGATGTCGTGGCACCCTGGTTTGCAGTTTCCGTAAGCCTCACGGTAGCTTCCTGGGAAAAGTTGGGCCATGATCTAGACTTCGCTGCAGAACAAGGGACGCTTAAACAAGGGGTTAGACCAGTTTGGAAATTAGTGAGAGGGTGTCTCGAAGACATTCGCTGCAGCGATGTGGTAGAGAATGGGCAGGCAGCCTTAGAAATGTTGCAGGAGGAAAGATCAGAAAAGGCCATGTCTGCTAAAGCAGCATCTACCAGAAGTAAAACAAAAAAGGGGGAAGAAAAAACAAGGTTATATCCTGACCTTTCGGACCTAGAGCGTTCTGAGTCCCCTATCTCTTCCCCTGATTCTGATGATGTAGAGTCATTACGTGAAACCTTGCAGAGTGTGAGAATAAGAAAGAAAAGGGGTAGAAATAAAGGAGAAAGAGAAAGAATTAAAGGATGTGAGTCTGAGTGTGGAGCCGCTCCCTCAGCTCCTCCACCATATCTGGAATCTGCCTCCATGTCTAGAGTTGTTTCTATGGGGAATTCTTTTAACCAGAGGTTTGGAGACAGGTTAGAACTGAAATGCAGCTAGCTTGCCCAGTGTTTCTCAATGCCCAGACTCAACAGAGATACCATGAACCTTTGGATTTTAAGGTCATCAAGTCTCTAGCGGAATCTGTCCGGACTTACGGCATCACAGCCTCATATACTGTTGCTCAAGTGGAGGCTCTGCACAGATTTTGCATGACTCCATCCGATTGGATGAATCTTGCTCGAGCATGTCTCAGAGCAGGGCAGTATTTAGACTGGAAGGCATTTTTGATAGAATTTGCCAGTGAACAAGCTGCGATTAACAGGGCTGCAGGTGGAGGTCAAGCAGCTTGGGATGTAGACATGCTGCTGGGACAAGGCCAATTTGCCAATCAACAAAATGGATATCCACAGCAGGTTTATGACCAGATAAATCAACTAGCAACAAGGGCATGGAAGATCCTTCAGGGACCTATGGAACCTTTTTCAGATTTTGTGGCCCGCATGGTCGAGGCTGCAGGCAGAATCTTTGGGGACCCAGATGCTGAGATGCCACTTATAAAGCAGCTAGTTTATGAACAATGTACCAAAGAATGCAAGGCTGCGATCACCCCTTATAAGAACAAAGGTCTAGAAGTATGGATGAAAGTGTGCAGAGAATTAGGGGGACCTCTAACTAAGGCAGGCCTTGCGGCTGCAGTTACACAACTTAGTAACAAGAAAGGAGGGAACACTGGGGCATGTTTTCGGTGTGGAAAAATGGGCCATCTCAAACATAGCTGCCCTCAAGGAGAAGGTAACCAAGGAATAGGGAGGAGCCAATGCCCTACACAGCCTGGACTTTGTCCTAGGTGTAAAAAGGGGAAGCATTGGGTGAATGAGTGTAGGTCAGTCAAGGACATAAATGGTCAGCCTATAACAACGGCCAATCTTACAAAAAATGGACAGCGGGGCCCTTGGCCTCAGGGCCCACAAATATATGGAGCAGTGGAGAATCAGGAGCAAGGCGGGAACCCGGAGCAGTGGCCAACCCTCCGTCATCTGAGGAACCGCGGAGAGCCACTACAGGCTCAGCAGGGTTGGACCTCTGTGCCACCACCAGACTCGTACTGACTCCACAGATGGGAGTACAATTAGTGGAGTTTGATTTTAAAGGCCCTTTGAAGCCGGGCACGGTGGGTTTATTGATAGGAGGATCCTCCACTACCATAAAAGGTCTTAAAGTACACCCAGGAGTGATTGATCCTGATTATACTGGGATCGTGAAAATTATGGTTGAGTCTCCAAAAGGAATCACTGCCATTTCCCCAGGTGATAGGATTGCACAACTAGTTTTATTACCCCGTTTACATGAGTCCTATCCAGCTGCTGATTGAAACAGAGGAAATAAAGGCTTCGGATCCACAGGGACAGATTTAACTTTTCTGTCCCTTGATTTAGATCAAAGACCCACCTTGCAATTAACTATTAATGGTACCAAGATAACGGGACTCCTGGACACTGGTGCAGATTGGAGCATCATTGCCCGTAAAGACTGGCCCTGTGGGTGGCCAGTGTAAGTCTCCTCTCAAACTCTGCAAGGGCTAGGATATACCAATTCAGTGCAGGACAATTACAGTGGCAGGATGAAGGGGGCCATTTGGGTGTTATGCAACCCTACGTCCTCGAGCTTCCAGTGTCCCTTTGGGGAAGGGATCCTATGCAATCTATGGGATTCAAATTGAGTAACGAATATTCTAAGGAGTCTCAGGAAATTATGATGAAGATGGGATGTCATCCTAGGTTTGGTTTGGGGAAGTGTCTCCAAGGCAGAAAAGATCCAGTTCAGGCGCAGAGTAGACCACCTAGGCAGGGATTGAGTTTTTCATAGGGGTCACTGAGGAAGGAATTCCCATTTCCTGGAAAACAGAGGACCCAGTATGGGTACCTCAGTGGCCACTTTCCTCGGGCTGGCTTTCCCCGAAGTCAGAAGATGACTTTCCCTGGGGTCAGAAGATTGTTCAAGGTTCCTGAATAAACTGCTTGGAGAAGAGCCTGGTGTTGCATCTTCCTTGCTGGTCGAGGCGGACGCGACAACCATGGTCATGGTGTCTCTTCACAGCAACAAAAACTAACTAAGACAGAGCCTCAAACCATGATGTGGGGTGTTGGCAGACACATGTTAGGGGTCCAGAAGAATAGGGAATGATCAAACAAGAAGGATGCAGTGCAGCTCTAAGAAAGTACTGACTTTGCCACTAGGGAGTCCCTTCACAGTGGTAAGCAGATATGTCCTGTGCTGGCAGAATGGTCTGGCTCTCGATGATGGCTCACTTAACCTCGAGAACATGTGGCCTCCATGTATACTGTGGTTGACCTTGACAGTGCTTCCCAGCAGGTCTGCTCTTTAAGGGAATTCTGAATGGTAGGCTGTGACAGTTGTAAAAAATGTGTGGAAGTCTTTCAGAATCTTTTCCCACCTCCCTATCCTGTCGTCTCTGGATAAAGTCCTAACTCCTCAGACTGTGTCAGATTCAAGCTGACAACTCCAAAAGTTCTGGAGAATTCCCTTTCATTTCAAGAGCTTGTTTCCTCTTTTCTTGTAATGATTAAGACATTTTTATCATCAACCCCCGAAGACTCCTGCAGTTGCCTGCCACTAACCTGGCTCAGGTGTGTTTTCTGCTCCTGATACTCCTGTGGGTCCCAGTTGCCAGAAATCAGATAGCGTGGGTTGATATTAGTCATGTGACATGATCCTCTGAAGAGCACTTAACCTGTCACCTGAGATTTTTAGATTTTTCCCCCTTGGTAAACACGAAATAGTGCCCTCATCTCATGCAGTTGTCATACGGATAAAAAAAAGTTAATGTTTATAAAATTCGTAGTGTAGTACCCAACATGGATCACTACTCACTCATATGTTAGTTCTCTTTGCTCTAGACTGCCTGAA
The DNA here is from genome assembly GCF_007827085.1 of Peromyscus californicus insignis. Lineage (NCBI taxonomy): Eukaryota > Metazoa > Chordata > Mammalia > Rodentia > Cricetidae > Peromyscus > Peromyscus californicus. The sequence goes on from NW_026294606.1 coordinate 16,306,303, forward strand.
GGACATTTCCCTGAGCTATTGCCAAACCCACCCCTCCCCTTTTTGTGGGAAAGTTCATCTTCTTCCCTTATCATGGAAATATCCAGAGTGGTCTGTCTCACATTTGCTTCCCTCAGGAGTTCCCAGATCAATTTCATCCCTATTTAAAAGTGATTTTCTTCATTTAGCCAGGCGTGGTGGTACGTGCCTTTAACACCAGCACTCAAAGAGTACAGGGGCATCAGAATTTGCTCATCTACAAGCAAGTTCTGGGTCAGCCAAGGCTAAAACAGTGAGACTCTGTCTTAAAAAAAAAGTTATTTTCTCATTTTAACCCTGTTCTACATTTATTCTTTTCCCTGAGGCATATTTCTAGATATCAACTCATTTTGACATGAGGGAAAGCTTGCACTATATTTCCACGAAGAAGCAATGGCAGGAGGGAGGCACAGGGCCCCAGCTCAGACCATACTGCTGTGTGGTCTGAGATCACATCAGCCTACTCACTAGCCTCCTGAATGGGTACGAAACGTTACGATACAACAGACATTTAAAAAAAAGAATATTTTTAGGGACGAGCTTAGTTGTCTCTTTAGTCATTCCGCCTTGCTTACCACTCAAGATACACATGTTCTGGGCATATGCCGGCGCAGACACGCAGACATACTGACTTTAAAAGAGGCATATTTTTGCACTCCTTGACATCTGCTTGTGTTGATTAAACACATAACTCTTCTGTTTATGCCTCAACATGGTCAAAAAAACACACTTGAATGTGTCAAAGCCTGTCTGTATGCTCCTTAATAATGGATGGAAATTGCTGCAGTGTACACAAGATGGAATCAGTTGGCAAGGTCATTTGGGAACTTTGTCTGGGGTAACTTGGGAGTGGTCTGTTGGATGGGTCAACTGTAATTCTTGGGAGGCTGAGAGATATACTGTCAGAGTGATCCTTTCTCTTGTCCCTCTCTGCTCAGGCATGGCCCACCCTTTTCTCTTCTATTGAAGAATTAGGTCAGCTTTTGGGAGTGCAAGGTGAGGATAGACTCATGAGGGCCCGCCCTTCTCTGAGGACATAGGCAGTTAATGGTTTCCAGGGAAGGAGAAGCATTTTATTCAGTGGTATAGACACTGCCAAGTTTCTCATGATTCCCCATGATCCTATAAGTCACCCCTACTCTTGCTCCTCAAAGCAACCCTAGTTCAACTCACTGGGCCACTGGAACAAACATAGAAAGAACTAGAAAAAGAACTAGTTGGGAGGAGGAAGAGGATTGGCCAGATCAAGAGTCAGCCGCAGTGTGTGTGGTAGAGACTCTAGGGGGTGGTTTCCATATTCTGATTCGGAAGGGCCTGTGTTTGCACCTGTCGGCAGCATCACCCCTGGCTTTCACACACAGAGTGTAACAGCTTTCTTCTCTCTTCTCCAGCTGCATGCTGCAATTCTGTCCACGGTCATCAGTCATTTGCATCCACAGATTCTTTTCAGAGCATTAAATTTTACAAGCAGGCTATCTCCATCCACCTTTTATTGTGAAGAGATTACTATTATCATTAGGAATTTTGAAAGGTGAGCAATGATTACTTATAAAACAGAAAAAAAACCCTACAGAACACAAAAACAGCTCCCCAGGTTTAGCTGACTGAAGATGGAGATGTGCCATCCTAACTCTTGTCCAAACTGAACCCTTAGCAATGGGTGCCTGGCATTTGATTTGGTAGAGGACACCCTCCTAGCAGCAATCTCTGCTCTGATCACTCTCACAACCTCTAATTGGCTGCCCACAAACCTCTCTCCTCATATACAGCCTTGTTAGCTCATGGGGTAAAGAATGTACAAGCAACCAATCTAAAGGTTCAGGATGGAAAAAGAATAAAAGACCTTAACAACCCACTGCATCCTGACAATTGAAGGTGTGTGTGTGTGTGTGTGTGTGTGTGTGTGTGTGTGTGTGTGTGTGTGTGTGCTCTCGCGCATGCGTGCATGTACACCCATAGCACTTCATATGTTGACTGCCAAGGGAGGAGACTGTAATCAGGTGGAAGAATAGAGATACTATGGGGCAAAACGGCTTAGTGAAGGCACACTGGCAGAGAGCACACATCTCACAGAATGACTTCCCAGGCTTCAGATGAAATCTGCCACCCCTACACTGAACACCTGGGCCATTATCACATGATCATGGGTATCAATGTGTTTGATCATTGCAGTCAAGGGCTCTGAAGCTGTAACTCTTGCCTTTCCTTTAAAAAGAAATGTGTGATGGCTCGTGAATGCGTTTGTAATGAGAACTCCAGTTTCCATGTGGGTTTGGAAGCAGGGGATAGTGTAAGGAAAACTGTTCTTGTAGCCAAGAAGAGCTGGGTATGATTCCAGGTATGCTGCTTCTTGGCTGCGTACTGTCAGAACAACCACGCACCTTCCAATCAGCAATTGGTTCAGCCATTCAATAGAGAACATAGCCTCTATACAGGTTTCCTGGGAACCGAATGTAGAAAGTGTCTTACATGCTGTAAGAAACATGCCTGTTGGTACTCAGTAGACTGTGGCTGTAATTACTGCTGCTTGTGCTTGCTGAGAGAGAACACTATGTACACCGAAAACAGGTTTCCTTTAATTTGACATTGCTCTTGACTTTAGCATGGCTGAACAATTGATAATATCTTTTCTATGTCAAGGAAATGTGCTCTGATAAACACACGCATCTTTGCTAAAGGTGATGCTTTCTGTCTAGAAAGGGGCAAGGATTACCCTCTGTGTTCTTTAACCATAACAATAGTTTTCAGCTTCCTCTTAAAGTAGAAGCTGTAGGTTGCTGAAATCCCCAGTGGGATCCTGGGCATTTATTCCCTCTGCTGCAGGGAGTGTTTGCTGCTAATGGCTCACAGCTGGGGCTTTCCCTGGGCATTGCCTTCAGCTAACAGGAGCTGACTGCCTAGTGCTGTGTCCATCCCTGGTGGCAGCACTCATTTGGTGAGTCATGGATGCAGAGTAGAGAGGATGATCCTTCTTGCTTCAGTTTGGGGTCATTCTGAAAGGCCGTCTCAGGTCCTGAGTTTCTCATGTGACCAGACACCCCTTCATTGCCAGTGCTACAGCTTACTTCTCCCCTTTAGTGTTCATTCCCGATAGCCGAAGCCCCAGGAGGACTCCTATGTCAGTTACAGGGGCCTGAAGAGAAGCCAGTGTAGGTGAGAAGTGAATAGCAGCAGCAGCAGGAGGAGGAGGAGGAGGCAAGAGGTGCTTCAGACTGGGATGCAGGTCTGACTTCTGTGGAAGAAGAAGGGAAGGAGAGAGACGGCCTAGCAAATATCTCACCTGAGTTAATGTTTGAGAAAGTCTTGGCCAGAATTATGGGTGGGGCCAGGCCAAAGGCTTACAACACTAGGAGACCTCAGTCAGGCAGAAATGTTCCGGCTTTAGTAGCCTTGCTTTGGCTAGTCATTGACCCGGATAACCCCAGTGTGACTAATCACAGTGTGAGTGCTACCAAAAGCCTGAAGTTATGGTAGCTGAATGCTCTCACCCAGTCAATGGGGAGGCTACCTTGTAGCCAAGTCTGTGTGGCATACCTCTGCGTTCCTTGATTATCTTTCTGCAATGAAAATCTCCATCTTAGAGTTCCCTTGCAGTGAACTTGACCCAAGACATAATGTGCACTGAAGAGTGAGGTCCTAAAATGGGATTCTGAAGTTGGATCATGTATGAACTGACTAGTAGCGATGACCTCATCACAGGTGATCACAGGTCCTGTCAGGGAGTAGCATGATGGGACAGAGCATCTGTGGGAAGGAACACACTGGCATGTGCAGCATCTCAGGCTTGTGAAGATGGGCTAATGGTACTCTGAGAACAACGGAATCAGGTAGCTATGCAGAGCACGTGTTTTGCACTGAAGAAAGACAATGGAGGGTTATTACAAGTGATTAATCACCAGTTAAAAGTGAATAATGAAAATCAGTGTGTCTCTTCCTCACTTAACTCTTACCTCTGCAGGCAGAGGGCAGAGTAAATAAAGGCCTGGGATTTAATTGTAGTCTTTAGGGTTAAACTTTCAGCCCTTGCTCTCCTAATGTCACAACACTTACTGGGAAAGTAGAGCCTCTTATACTTACCTCAAAGCACTCAATAATATTAACAATCTCAGATAGGCATGAAACCTCGTGGTCAGGTGAAGTGGCCATTTTTCCTATTGAAGACAAGCACCTCCTTCTCTCTTGCAGCCATTAAAGACATCTCTTCTTTGGAGAACAATGTTAGCCATGTTATGATGGGTAATCTAACCCTCTCCTGGTTGTTAAACAAGAAATTAGGATTGACTTATTAAATAAGTCTGTGCTTGGTAAGGAAGGAAAGAACTATACACAAAAAGGTATGAGACATAGCCAATGTCTAGGAACAAGAGTTAGCTGAGTATCACGGAACTGTAACCCATGGGTGCTAGACCACAGGGCTAGAACACATTAAAGAAGGAGAGGTCATTAACAGGGAAACACTTTATTCTGACACAGACCTTAACACCCTGAGAAACTTCTAGTAAATGGTGCTAACTTGTCACTGGGGTGGCTGGATGAGCTTAGAAATACCAATGCCCTCACATTTGATGAAGTGAAATTCCAGAGATACAAGTGGCAGATGGTAAAATAAGAAATTCAAAGATTCAAAACAGCAGGCATGCAAAAGCAAGTGGTTATATCCAGCCAGCAAATCCATTAGCCAACTGTGCTCTGCAGAAGGGCTCATAAGGGACACAGTGCACCAACATGATGGTGACTGTGCTTGTGCAAGGGGTACTGAATCCCTAGCTAGTGTTTGTAGATCAGGGCCTATGAGAAGGGACACTGCTTCAGAGCAGGACTCCCTGGGAGCAATGGGGCAGAGGTGATGCCCAAATGATAAAGCTAAATTGGTAGCACTTACCCATCTCCAGAAAATGTGGTTTTAATCATATTAAGGAACCCATGTTTGGGTGGTAGCCAAGAGCCTAAACCACAGAATGCTGCAGAGATTAGTAACAGAACAGGACATTCTTAGGACAAGATAACTGACAGTCAACAAGTATCCTGTTTAGTCTGTAGAAAGAAATGAATGGTGGGCTATCAGGAGTCCGGGGAAGCCTTGACAGCTTTCCAGAACCTAGATAGGTTTTAGACTTTGAAGTCATTGGTGGAATAAGTCTAGGTTCCTAGGAAGAAGAACTTTGCAACTCTATGACAACTATGTGCAGAATGTTCCCAACAGGCTCCCGCTTAAAAGAGACCCAGCTTAAAAGTGACTTAAAAGTCACACAGCTAAGCGTACAGCAAGGGAAGATGAAAATGCATACATTCAGAGCCAAATTAATACGGATTCTCAGGGATCTGAAGTGTCTTAGGCTTCCTTACAGAGCTATGTGGGGCTGAGTAAAAACCTCATCACTAGGGTCTATGCAGTTCGTGGATTCAGCTATTGGTCATTTCCCCCAGTCCTTGCATGGGTGGCTGTGCTGAATGAGATAGGCAGCTTGTACAACCTGCACACTGGCTCCCTGAGCTGTAGGTCAAAGCTATTCTAAAGAAGACCAAGTAGAATCCTTTGTGAACGGCCCTCATCCAAGCCAGATGTTGGAGCAAAGAATTGCGTTTAAGACCTAAAAGGTGTGAATTAATGTCACCTATTTTGTCCCCACCAGTTTACTCACAGGGAGTACCAAGGAGCCCTATTCACAGCTGCTGGGCTCCCCCAATCCAGCACAAGCTTCCAACATGGCAGATGCCACTCCCTGTGCCATTAGATAGCTAAGTACCAGCATCAGATACCAGCACTGAACACCACATCCTGAGACCAGTCAGCTTAGGGTTACATCAGTTGATTTGGGATCCCCTCTACCTCAGAGGACAGAAGTCTGACTCCTTACCTCCTTGCAGACGTGTGCTGAAGAGACATCCCAGCTTCCGAATTCCCCATGTGGCCACCTGAGAACTTTCTTGTGACTACACCATAGTTTAACATTTTCTTCTAAAACCTCCTCCTTCAGTTTCCTGTAGGTGCCTGCCCTCTGAGAAATCCCGGCAAACCTTTCTGTAGATGGATCTTTACTCTAGAACATGTTTTCTGGATAATCTGACAAGAGAATCGTATTTTCCATTATCTGCCTTGCACTTTCTTTTCAGTCCTACCCTCTTGAGTTCCTTTCACTTTCCCTCTCTGAAAAAAAAAAAGGAAAAAGAAAATTGTTAATTTTCTTTTGTCCCAGGTTGCTTTTTCAAAAGAAGATGGTGCCTGTGAGTGGCTGGAGCATTGGAAAGAGTTGGGCATTTCACAAAGGAAGAAATGCCAAGGGTACTGTAAATAGAGAGGCAGTTGAGAAGCAGGAAAACAAGGATTAAAGAATTAGGGCATGATTTTTGGAACAGGGGTTCAGATGGCCCAGGCTGGCCTTGAACTTGCTATGTAGCCGAGAATGAACTTGAACTTTTGATCTTCCTACCTCAACTTTCTGAGTGTGCCTACTGGCCTCATTTATGAAGTGCTCCCTGCATAATAAGCAAGAACTTTACAAACAAAACTACATACCTAACCTCTATTTCAGTATTTTCTAAGAGTCAAAAATGTTTGGTTGGGGCTAGAGTGGGAGATAAAGATGAGATGAAAAATGGAGAAGGTGCATACTGAAAGGATTATTTCAGTCGACACTCACATGCTGAGAAGCTTGGCCTTAGTTCTGATTTAGGATTTTTTTTTTTTTTTGGTATTTTTGAGATAGGGTTTCTCTGTGTAGTTTTGATGCCTGTCCTGGCCTCGAACTCACAGAGATCCGTCTGGCTCTGCCTCCCAAGTGCTGCAATTAAAGACATGCGCCACCGCCGCCCGGCCTGATTTAGGACTTTTGACTTACAATTTATATCAGTTTATAATTTAACCTATTTTAGTAATTGTAGTTGAAGAAGGTACTCTTTCAAACACAGAAAAAAAAAACCCCACACTCAAGCATTGAGAAATGGCCAACACCATTGACTTGTATTGCTGAGTTCACATCCTGTTACAGGACCCTTGGAAGAAAACTCTTGTCATTCCTATTTAAAAAAAAAATCATGAGTTTGCAAAAGCAGCTATTAAAAACCTGCTTCAAATTTCAAGTATTTATCAATGTGAGTTAGTTTTACTTCATTTTTAAAAAACACTCTAAATTCTGAACTGAACTCAGAAAGAGAGTTGAATGTTGAGGTTAGTGTAAGGCTAAAATTTCAAACACAGGTTTGATTTTAAACTGTGTCAACAGTCTTAATATTTCACTGTTCTTATAGACTATTATTCTATATATTCTTAGAGGATATTTTGAGTATCAAAACAAACTAGCTCAGATTTCATAAAGCAAATTACCATGAAACTACAACACTTGGTTCCAACTTCTTAGCGTATTGAGATTCAAGTTGTTAAAAAGATAATTCCACTGTCCATAGGAATTCAAAATGGTTAGGGTGGATAACAGTGAGTCGGTAACTGGTTTTGAGAGCAAGACAATCATGTTTTAACTTAGGTTAAAAATCATGCTGAGGCTTGGGATTTAACTCAGTTGAGAGAGAGTGTTCAGTGTGCAGGATGTCCTGGGTTTGATTCTGAGCCCAGAAAAAAATGGGTGTGTTGATCCACACCTGTAATGTCAGTACTATGGAGATGGAGGCAGGGGATTCAGAGGTTCAAAGTCATCTTCAGCTATATAACAAGTCAAGTCACATGACTATCTCACAGCAACAACAAAATAGGCAGATGGTAACATTAAAAAGGAATTGTAGAGAGACAACTCCAAGACAAACTGTACTTGGGGAAGGTTGGCTTCTGTGACTTTAGACAGCAGAAAAGGGAACAGTTTGCCAAGAAGAGAGAGTTGACAAAGAATCCACATCTGGATCCACAGAAAGAGGAAGAGACTGGGAAGGATGATTTCAGAGGATGTCCATGATGGATTCTTACTTTATTTTTATTTGTATTTATTTTTGTATTTGTATTTGTTTCTCTCATGCAATATATTTGAGTAATTTTCTTCCCCTTCCCCAATTCCTTCCAGATCCTTTCCACCTCTCTACCCACCCAACTTCCAACTTTATGTTCTCTCTCTCTCTCTCTCTCTCTCTCTCTCTCTCTCTCTCACACACACACACACACACACACACACACACAGAGAGAGAGAGAGAGAGAGAGAGAGAGAGAGAGAGAGAGAGAGAACAAAAGAGCCAAAAACAAACAAAAAACCAATAAGACAAAAATATCGAAACAAACCAAAATGAAACAAAAAGCCCCTACAAAAAAAAAATCATGTAGTCCATTCTGTGTTGGCCAATTGCTCCTGGTCATGGGACTTGGCTCGGAGTGTGGTTGATATACCCAGTGAAACTGTATTGTAGAAAAGCGATTTTTTTCCTTTCCCATTGTAAATAGCTTTTTGGCTAGCGGTGGGTTTTTCTGTCTACATCCCTTTCTCCACACTGGGATTTTATGTGGTTTGAACCCATGAAAGTCTTCTGTGTGCTGTCACAACCTTTGAGAGTTCTGTGTGTCGGTCCTCTTGTATCCTGGTCCTCTTGTATCCTTGGAGTCATCCATCCCCTCTGACTCTTACAATCTTTCTGCTTCCTCTTCCACATAGATCCCTAAGCCTTAAGGGGAGGGCCTTGATAAGGACACATGGATGCGTTCTTAATCTTTGACTATCTCTGAAGGCTAGAACAGTAGCTCTCACATTAAAAAAATTATTCAGTAAACATTTTTTGAAGTGTCTCAACACCTGCCACCTAAGGGCACTTTGGATGGCTATTGATGTTTTGAGGATTACCCATTCAATAGATGGTTGAGATCACACAGCCTGGCCTTTCTCACAAGGGGTTCTTTTCCTGAATGAGAGCCATGCTCTGATGCTTGCAGGGTTTGGGGGTTTTTGTTTTTGTTTTGTTTTACTTTTTTTGTTGTGGTTTTTTGTTTTTCCTCTTGATGACTTCTTCTAAATTAAAGGATGCCTTCTACCAAGGAGCCTCCATTTTCAGAAATTCTTTCAGTCTTTGCATAGCATCTAATGCAAAAATATCTTTCTCCCTGAGTCTAGTAGGGAGAACATCTACCACTGTATTTGGGAGGTGATAGAGATGCTTAAACCAGATGTTTAGATGGAATTCCTCATGCTTTTCTATGTATTGAGACTATTTAGAGAAAGGTATTTGTTTTTAAAACAATTACTCATTCAAAGGAAGTTGCAAAGAAATGCACAAAGTGGTTCTTTGTACTCTTCACTGGAAAGTCCAATTTAAAAAAAAATCTACAAATTAATTTCCTGCCACTAGGGATTTGGGGATACAAATGATGACTGGATGAGGCAGGGATATTAAGTCAGAAAATAACAATATCAACACTGTAATGACTCATTTGTTTTTCCCAAGAGCAGCTAAGTGTTGCCAAGGTTCTGAAGGTGACTTGTTTGGACCAAAGTCAATGACAAAATCCTCACAAATATGCAGAACTTGAGACAGTAAATGTATTTCTCTGCTACTTAATTAGTTCCACAGAACATAAGACAAATCACATTCATGTCTGAAAGAAAAAAAAAACAACAACCAGTTACCATAGCTATTAAAAAGCAGTGTTTAGATTCACACATGTTTCTTTTCTTTCTGTGTTTGTATGCCCCAACCCCCCACACACAAGCAAAACTAGTATCTGACTTGATTGTAAATCGAAAGCGTGCTCAGCTTCCCCTCAAAAAGCCTCCAAAACTATAGGAGAGATTGATGAAATATTAAATTTAGAGGAAAAATTCTTTTGAAACTCATGACAAATGTGTGACAGCTGTATAATTAATTTTTTGAAATCACAGTCTTCCCTTAAGAGCTCCTTCTGTGCTCCTGGTGGTGTTTCTCAGGCCTTGCTGAACTGCCTCACCAGCAACCACTGATGCTTGCTGAGCACATGTGACATTCAGTTTCTCTTCCAGGTCAGCAGAGCAACTCACCTTTCATCTACACAACATTTCACAACCTTGTATTACTTCACTGGTGAACATCCCTGCATGTTATGTCCTTATTTAATTTAATAGCAAGATGAGGCTCACGATAATGGAAAGGTTAGTTCTAAATCAAGTAATTAACTAATAGCAAGGTCTGGATTAAGACTCCTGGATTTAGTCCTAAGTCAAGTCCTGTCTGCTGTCTACTGTGGTTATTTATCTATGTCATCTGTCACTTGAAAGGCTCTAGCTTTCTAGGGTCACTTCAATGACTATTTTAACCTCCAATCCCATTTCTGGGTAAGTGCAGATTGCCCACTTATCTCCCAAATGGATTCAAGCTTTGTCTTAGGGCTCCAGTTCTCACTGTTACTGCCTTCTGAATCTTGGCTCTTTTTTATATGTTTCCAACTCAAGCCTACCTTCTCATGATGGATGGCCAGTAAGCTCCAAACAGCAGAATGTGAGTGTGGCTGACAGGTACCTCTTCCAGCTTGGCCCATAAACGCTCATATGTTTAGTGAGCCACTTCCTCCTTCTCCAGGGACTGTAGCATGAATCTTAACTGGTCTTATTAATAAAATCAAACCTGGAGTCAGGTATTGGGGTGAACGCTGTAAAATCAGAGAAGCAGAACAAGCCACAGCTTCCTTGCCTCGACAGTTCCTCAGCTGATCCTGTTTCCTCAGACTGAGAGCCTCTGGGTCCTCATTCAGAATGGATCTCAGCTGAACTGCTTCTTGAAAGCCTAAAAGCTTAACCAGCTTAGTTCTGGTTTTCACGCCTTATACACCTTTCTGCTTTCTGCCATCACTTTCTGGGCTTAAAAGCTCACTTCCTGGGATTAAAGGCATGAGTCACCATGCCTGGCTATTTCCAGTGTGGCTTTAAACTCACAGAGATCTGGATGGATCTCTGCCTCCAGAAGGCTAGGATTAAAGGTGTGTGTGTCACCATTTTCTGGCCTCTGTGTCTGTCTAGTGGCTGTTCTGTTCTCTGATCCCAGATAAATTTATTAGGGTGCACGATATATTTTGGGGAAAATAATATATCACCACAAGGGACAGGATGATTACCTATCATTGGAAGTGTGGTGATATTTTATCTGTGTACCCCAATGAAGTTTATCTGAGGATCAGAGGAAAAAGCCAGCCACTATGGTAAACATAGAGGCCAGGCAATGGTAGCACATGCCTTTAATCCTATCACTCGGGAGGCAAGGATCCATCTGGATCTCAGAACCAGGCATGGGGGTACATACATTTAATCCCAGCACTAACCGTAGAGGTCTGGAGGTCTGTACAGACAGACAGGAAGTGATGTAGTTGGGCAGAGAGAGGAAATGAGATGCAGAACAGAAAGGCATATAGGTGTGGGTATGCAGGAAGTAGATCTCTTTGGTTGAGGATCTCCAAGTGGTGAGAACATGGCTGGCTTCTTTCTGCTTTTCTGATCTCTCTGTTTTAACCCCAATATCTGGCTCAAGTTTTTTTTTTTTTAATAAGATGGATTCTGACTGGTGAAGAACCATGCCCTAGACTACGCCATTTCCAATCTGCAGCCTCCACACAGATATGAATACACCCAACACAAAATCATAACTTACTTAAAACATTGTATATGGTGTGTGTGTGTGTGGTTTTTCTGTGGTAAGTCCATTGTGCAGTTCCCAAGTATGCACTTTTGTAGATGACAATGTCAAGTCACTGTATCAAAGCCTGCCAGTACCTTACCATGTAAGTGAGAAAGAAACCACTGGATTACAATAATTTTATCACAATTGAGCCTTCCTAAGCAAGCATACAAATCGAAGTATCCAACCTCAGTCTGCCCAGTATCCTATCTAGTCCTGACTCTTCCAAAAACTTATTTCCAGGCTTGATATCTTGCCCATAACAGATATTCAAGCTTTTTCCTCTGGCTTAACTCTGTTAGAATGAGATGATAATTAAAAGGCCATTTGAATCCCTGGTGCCTTCATTTTCCAGCCTCTCAGAGCCAAGGTAAAAACTTGGGGGTGAAGAAATCAAAATAATTTGTGGCAGAATGGTACAAATATGGGCAGTGCGCCTGATGCCTAGGAACATGCCCATGATTCAGCTCCTTGAAGGCTTGTCTATCTTTAAAACATGTTTGAATATCAATTTTATGTTTTATGAATAGGGAAAATAATAATAGATCCTCTATCTTACCATAAGTTGTTAATATTTTGGTCTAATTACTTCCATTCTCTTTTCAAACCCCATCCTTTCTGTTTTTCACTCATATTTGAGTTACCATCACTGTTTTATAATTTTTTTCCCACCAATACCATGCACCAAAACTTTTCAGCCAAGAATATTTTTAGGGCCAGTTTACATTGTGAGTACAATTCCAGTGGGGCCATCTGAAAGTGAAGGAGAGACGAGGACAGTTTAGAGAGCCCCACTTCTGTTGTGGCTGATGTGAAAAGCATCATCTTTATCAAAGTACCATTGGCTACTGTTACCTGACCCTCTCGTACTCTACAGAACAATGATGCCATTGAACAGATGGTAATCTAGCCATTCCTTGCCACTTGGCCTCAGGGACCCTTTGTAACACCTTGGGGCTGCTAGAGTTTATTATCAATTGATAGGGGATACATTTCCTTCAAACATCACCCATAAAACTTCTATGCTTCTTATCTGTCATTTTACAATATCTTTACCTTTCCTTTCAGATATTGTGGTTCAAAGATATGTCCTAACACCCCCAGTGCTGAACTTTGCTAAATGTAATGTTGCAAAAAGAGAACAATGATGATACTGTCTTATACACTGGTAGTTTGTGGTGGTATTGTGTTCCCCAAAATATTGTACACCCTAATAAACTTATCTGGGGTCAGAGACAGAATGGTCACTACATACAAAGGCTAGAAAATGGTGGCACTCACACCTTTAATCCTAGCACTCCAGAGGTAGAAATCCCTCTGGATCTCTGAGTTCAAGGCCACATTGGAAACGGACAGGCATGGTGACACACGCCTTTAATCCCAGGGAGTGATGGTAGAAGGCAGAAAGATATATAAGGCATGAGAACCAGGAACTAGAAGCATTTGGCTGGTTAAGCATTTGGCTGGTTAAGCTTTTAGGTTTGGAGCAGCACAGTTCAGCTGAGAGCCATTCAGAGATGAGGACACAGAAGCTTTCAGTCTGAGGGAACAAGACCAGCTGAGAAGTTGGCCAGGTGAGGTTAGCTGTGGCTTGCTCTGTCTCTCTGATCTTCCAGTGTTCACCCCAATACCTGGCACCAGGTTTGATTTTAGTAATAAGAACTTTTAAGATTCCTGCTACAGTAGTTTGTAAATTCTGTAGATGAATAAGACAGGAATTAGACACTAGAAATGTTCAAAAACGTGTATTAGAACATTCTGGAAAGACTTCAGATTTTGGAGCCCTCTTGGAAAATTGAGGGTTTTACATTGAATAAGGATGTATACATTATATGGAAGACAAAGGGGTCAGTTAGTGCTTTTAAGCTGAAACATGTAGGATGGGGACAGAAAGTGCCTTCGCATTTTCAGACTGGAGTTCACACTTTCTCTCCATCTCCCCATGAAGTGAGCCGAGAACACTTAGTAGATTCATAATGCTGAGCTGGCACCCCAGTTTGCAGTTGGGGCGGGGCTCAAAACCAAGGGATTCCATTAGAAATTGCTTTGGTTCCTACATTAATATCTTACAGAAAATAATACATGCAGAACTCATGCTATCGAGGTCTCCCCAAAGAATGTAATTTTTGTAGTGTTATAACCAATTAAAGAAATAAATTAAGTCATCAGCCCAGCAGGGAAGTGCTTGAAATCCTGGGTTTTTCAGTCTTTACTGCTATTGTGAAACTAAAATAACAAAGTAGCCTTCACTCGAATGATATTCATGTATATAAATATAATTATATACATGTAAATTACTAACATACATTTCCATCTTGTTTTGTTATTAGGCTTAGTAAGGCCCAAAAGCCCCTTCAGTGCTCATAATCCCAAGCCTGTACCTATCACTTAGTAATTCTGAATACAGAAAGCCAGGTGTAGAAAGAAATGGATATAGATATTTGGTGCAATTTAAAATATGGAAATAGTGACATAGAGGATTAACACACACACACACACACACACACACACACACCCCACATTGACTCCAATAGGGAGATCACAGAGTTGAGGGCCAGAGGTTTGCTGCTCTGTATGCTGATGTCTAGCTGCTGTGTGGTGCCATGCCTGAGTTGTTGGTGGTCCTTAGAGCAGCATCTCTGCAAAACGTTCTTTCCTTATTGGTGGAGAGTCAGGATATAGGCTAGTGTCTTACTACATTGACAAAAATGTTGGGAACTTGACTTCTGTCTTTGGTTCATTTTATTGACACACAATTCCTAGGTATTTATCAATCACGCTGATGACATGTCTTTCCTGAGATGAATAACTCTATAATGGAATCATCAAATCTGGGAGACACTACGTCTTGTAATTCTTTTGTAGAAGGGAATGAAACAGGCACAGACAACTGGCCACAGCACAAATTCCTCCTATATTTATAGCATTATTGGCTTTGGAGCCGGGAACAAATGGGAATCAAATCCAACTTACTCATTTCTCATAGAAGGACGCAGCCACTGTGACGGGTGACTTACAGTTCAGAAAAGAGTCTTTTCCTGATCAACAGCTTTGGTTTTCTCTTGATACACACACACACACACACACACACACACACACACACACACACACACATGAATATGCACACACATATGCACATATACATGCACATACTCATACACACAAATGCACGCACACTTACACACATGCATATGCACATGCATACACGCATACAAACACACGCAGACACAAACACTTACACATACACATACACACATGCATACACAAACACATGCACACAGTGCCCCTCCCCCACTCACCTCCTAAAGCACCCCTTCCTATAATCCCATAATGCCATCCAGCTTCACAGAGTATGGTGTGGAAATTAATTTACAGGTTTTGAATTATTAAGGAACAATTTAGTCCTAAGAAGAAATTCCAAGGTAAGAAAAGTCATTGACACAGGAAGGTTTGCGAAGGGCAAGTTCTGTGTGCCTACCTTGGTGTGATAGCTTAGGTAGCTCTGCTTCAGGCAAAGATTATGCCCACTGGATCCTTCTGCATTCTAACCAAGTCTATATTCAGAAATGTGTCTGTACACACACATGTGATCCCCATCAAGAAAAACAACGTGGCGCAGGTTTCAAACTGACCCAGGACCCTTTATTTTCATACCAGGCAATGCGTGCAGTGTCTACACCTTGGGGTCTGAAATGCCTTGGATGGGCTGCCCCTCTTTTAGAATTAAATAATTCAGATGGCTGCTACAAGTCGGGTAGTGCTTCGTGAGGTGTTAAACTAGGAGTTTGGAGGACAGGGGGTGTAGAAAATATTCCTTGTCATCTACTAGCCATTTTATTTTTATCAAGGACGTGAAACAGTCGGTGCTTTTGAAGAATGACTTTCAAAGTATGTTGTGTACATAGCATCTCTGTGTATCAAATCTGTACTGTTTTGATAGAAGTGTACTTCCATGTCACTGATCTATTTCTTACACTGTGTCTTAGCCACACACCAAGGCTCCTTATAGACATCACCCAGTAGCTTCTTGGTACCCGCTGACATTTCAAACCATTTCCATAAAATGGTAATCCTCAGCCCATCCCACTACCCAATCAGACTTTAAAAAGAAACCCAAGAGAGCTGGCAGGCTGACCAACCCTGCAGCTACCCAGGTCCAGAAGCAGGGCTATGAGTTGGTCCATCCAAACATCCATCTGTGATCTGTTAGAGCACATGAAGGGGCCAACCCTGCAGACCCAAAGCTGCAGGATCTCCATGACACAGGGCAACAGCAGGATAACCAAGAAGAGTTCCAGTGAGGGCTCAGCATTGATAGTGCAGCAGAAAACAGAGGCCTCAAACCAGACCAATAACTCTGCAATGAACACTTGCAAGTAAAGATATATGATTTACTGTGTGATTCACTGTGTCCCACTATAGTTTCCATGACAAGATTGTTTTTTTTTTTTCATTTTTTTCTTTCCTTTATTTTCCTCTTCAATTTTGTTTTATTTGTGTGGGGAAGTTACAAGGGTAGAAGGTGGATAAGAAGGGATGGGGAAATGAATGGGATGGAGATGCATGATGCGAAAGACACAAAGAATAAATAAAAAGAAAGTTAAAAAAAGGAACCCCAAGCCAATAACCTTTCTTGCTATCTAAGCTCTATTGAGTACATCATGGAATCCTTACCTCATTAGGTAGTACTTTTTCATACCCTCTGGGAATGTGTGTAGCACATCAGCTTCAACATCTAAACCAAAATTTGAGTGGTATTTTTTCTGGAAGCCTCTTATGAATGAATGACTACAAATACAGTCTTTTGTACTTACCCACTTTCATTTAATATAGTAATCTGAAGATTATTTCTTCCTGTTAAATATAAGAGACTCCATTCCGTTGACTACTGAATAATATACTACTGTAAGGCTGTATAACATTTGGTTCATACACTCAAGATTTGTTGGAGACCTGTATTGCTTCTACTTTTTCTGTTGTGAATAGTGTTAACTCTGTGTACTAACACTCAGATATTTGAGTGAAGATGTTCTTTAATTTTTCTTTGGAATGTATCTATTAGTGGAATTAGAGTCACTATGTTTGACTTTGTGTTTCCAAACACATTAACTTTGTATTAACTTATAAACTATCAGGTAATTATAGGAAGATACTTGTAAAGTTTAGTTTTATTTATGTGTCTCTTTGTGTGTATCCCAAGTTGGTGTAGATGCCCATGGAGGCCAAAAGAAGTTTCCAGATCTCCTGGAACTGGAGTTATTAGGACTGTGAGCTGCCTGACATGGGTCTGGGGACCAAACTTGGATCCTCTCTAAGAGCAGCAAGTGCTCTTAGCCACTAAGCCATCTTTCCAGCCTCAGAAAGACAGTTTATATAATGTAAATTATAGGATTATATTTACATTAAAATTTCAAAGAGATGCTATATTGCTAAAATGACTATGGGAGATAAAAACTCAAAGCTGCAGAAAGGATGAAGAACAACACAAAAAGGTAAAACACATAGAAGTACAATGTGATGCTGATACCTTGTGGGTATCAGTGATTCTAAAGCACACCAGTGTAGTGGGTAGCCATTGCAGCTTTGATCTGGAAGTTCTAACCCCCATTGAGACTTTGGCAACTGTCACGCCTACAAGGCGGGGCCAAGGGAGGCACCTGGGGACCCGAGATCTGGATGGGCCAGGGCTCTCTCTGTTCTGGTCAATGGCCAATCAGTGTTTTATTTATTGACCAATCAGCAACACATTTGACATACAGAACATCCCACAGCACTTCCCCTTTTCTTTTCTTTTTTTTCAAAAAGGAAGGTTTTAACCTTAACAAAGTAAAATTATATATAACTTGGGAATTTGGGCGTAGCTTTTCTTACTACTTTTTGTTGGAGGGGGGCGCTGTATCTTATGGGGACACAAAGAAAATTTTAGGATCATGGAGTAGTCCATGAGGCTGTATCATCTGAGCCAGTTGCCTTGAAACCATTCTGGATGTTGGATCATCTGGGCCATGGTGTCATCAGAGACCTTTCAGGGGGTCTTGGCTGGTCAAACCTGATGTATCTTAATCTGGAACAAATCTATAGCCTCTGGCTTTCTGTGGGAACAAAAGCAGAGTCTCCTTTCTAAAGCAACATATCCTTATATTTAAATTTTAAAGTCAAGGTACCTTTAAAATATACATTTTGGCATAACTCAACAGCTTTTACAATCAAATGTTTTTTTGTAGTTAAAAGTCCCAAAGACAATACAATGTAGATTTTTTGTGTAATATCCATTTTTATGTGGCTTATTTTTTATACTACCTTTACTGTCTCTTTAAAGACTTTATTTTTTAAAACTATGTATTTGTTTATATAACTGTATATATCACCTTTTTGTCTCTTTTAAGCCAATGTATATTTTACACACATTGTAAACTATTACATCTGAATTTGTCTTATTGTGAATCTGTTGATTTAAACTGCAGTAGCTGTGGCTGCTGGCTCCGCCCACCTCAGCTTCCCAACATGGTGGTGGTTTACCGCCAGCTCTGGGAGCTATCGTGGGTCTATGCTTTTAGCCAAGCAGCGTGTAGCCCAGAAACTTCTTTTTTTTTTTTTTGTTTTGTGCTAGCAAAGTTTAAATCTACCATGTAGCTTAATGTGCCATTTGTAGAGGTCTCATTTCCGCCATACTGCAGGTCCAGCGCACAGCTAGGAACCCACCAGTAGCTCAAACCGGCAGCTGCCGCTCATTTGAGAGAAACAATTAGGAACTGTTTTTAGCTCCGTTTTAGAATCTTTTTTTTTCAGTTTTTAGGTGGAAACTCTTGCCCCATGTTGGGCGCCATTTGTAGCTTAAGTTTTCCTGTCTGGTCCACAGTCAGGACAAATCTCTATCACCTGCAGTCCCACAGCCCCTCAGACCCAACCAAGTAAACACAGAGACTTATATTGGTTACAAACTGTATGGCCGTGGCAGGCTTCTTGCTAGCTGTTCTTATAGCTTAAATTAATCCATTTCTATTAATCTATACCTTGCCACATGGCTCATGGCTTACCGGCATCTTCACATGCTGTTTGTCATCATGGCGGCTGGCAGTGTCTCTCTGACTCAGCCTTCTACTTCCCAGCTTTATTCTCCTCCTTGTCCCACCTACACTTCCTGCCTAGCCAATGGCCAATCAGTGTTTTATTTATTGACTAATTAGCAACACATTTGCCATACAGAACATCCCACAGCACACCAGATCAAAATGCAAAGTACGACCATATGAGATAGAATGAGAAAGCCATGAAATCACGATGTTTAGGACAGCATTTTTTTTTTTTTTTTGGTTTTTTGAGACAGGGTTTCTCTGTGTAGCTTTGCGCCTTTCCTGGAACTCACTCTGTAGACCAGGCTGGCCTCGAACTCACAGAGATCTGCCTACCTCTGACTCTCGAGTGCTGGGATTAAAGGCGTGCGCCACCACCGCCCAGCTGGATGTCAGCATCTTAACCCACTATTGGTTGAAGAGAATCTGACCTAAACCCCATCACTGTACATATGTGCACCCACTCCTTTCATGAGCTAACTTGCAGGACAGGCAGTGAACTCCCTAAACCTGGATATCACCCATCTGAAAATGAAGGCAGGTGTAGAAGAGACAAATTAAATAAAAGGGTTCAGGTGTCTTGGTATAGACTAGACAATTCTGGAAGATAGGATCAGCATCTATATCTACTTTTAGTTCTTAGAGGGAGCTAGCTGTTCATGAAGGATGCTGCCTGGATAGTGATGTGGATGAGAAGGGTTGGCTCTATAGGACATCAGCTCTGTCACCTCTGGTTACTTTGTGACCCTGTTAGTTTTCTTTTACCTAATATGGGCAAAAGAGTTTAACTCAGATCAATGGGAGATCTCATAATCTTTGCCAAGGTTTTTGTTAAGCAGAAAAAAAATATGCAAACAAAAAATACAAGGATTTCTATTCAAAATGGGATGTTATTTTCATTTCAAAATGTACCTTGTATAATCCAAATCAGTAAACCAGAGAATAGCCATTTGTGGTCTGACATCATAGAGCGCCAAGGAAAGAGTTTGGATATGACTTGGAGAAGATTAAATGTGTCCTGGCATATTTTTCCCTAGAAATGAAACTATCATGCATTGATAGTTTGAAAAGAGAATCTCTTTTCCAATGTCTAAATCAAAGACTATCCTTGAAGATATAATTTGATATGTAGCTAAAGTTGTCAAAATGTATCTATCACTTCTAATAATACCGTGCTGAAGAAAGAAAACAGACTTTGGAGTTGGAGCCAAATGGTAAATCCAACTCTTTAACTTATTAACCACCCAGCTATTCAAGCCATGATCCCTCTTAATCTGTGAAGTTGGTGCAACGATGCTTTATTCCTAAGGGAGATTAAATGCACTTGTAATGCTTAGAACGGCTGTGGCACTCTGGGGCAGTGTTTACATAATCCAACTGTAAATACGATATCCTTTCTGTTCACTGGTAGTCAAGCTCTTAGGTTCTCAGTACTTCTCAGTTTTGAGGAGCAGGACTGCAGATTGGACCCAGGATGGTGTGCGTGATAGGCAAGTGCTCTGCCATTGAACTATACCAGCCTTATAACTTATTTTTAATACCCTCATTTAGGAGGAGGGAGGAAGCAGGGGGGATAGTATGCAGGTCTCCTTACATTACAAAATTAGGTCAAAAGACACTGTTGGTCTGTGATTTGGACTGGAGCACAGGTGCCAGGAAAGTCCAGAGCACAATTTTTATCACAACTGGAGATAGGTTTTTGGAGAATGATAGGCCTGGCTAGCATTGTGACCTAAGAAGGAGGACAGAATGTATGAGGATGTTATGACAGAGGGTGACATGTGGGGTATATGGTGCCATTTATGATGGAGGGTGACATGTGGGGTGTATGGGGCTGTTTAACATGTGACCTATGACATTAATCAGGTGGCCTTTGACCCCTGAATGGCAGGGACTGGGTAGGTTCTTGTCAACTCTCTCTGTTCAGGGTCAGTTTTCCTGACAGGCCTGCTTCCCCATCTGTGTGAGAAGACAGCCATGTTCCTTGTTTTTAGTGAAAATCGTGTCATCAAAGTTCCAACGTTTGTTCTGTCCCTCCCCAGAAACAACCTATACACACACTGACTCAGGTATTATCCTCTTGGTTTCTTAGACAGTGGGACACACAGAACCAAAATAAACGTTGCTGTTAGTCACCCTTTTTCTCTCCCTGTCAGTCAGAAGGCAAATTAAGTCAAGGGTTTGATTGTCAGTGGCTCCATCAAGGAAGATGGCCAAGCCATCAGAACAGTTTCCGTTAGTATAACAACATGTTTGAGCTAGGCACTTGATAGAGTAAGGAAGGTCATTTAGCTCATAGGTTTGGAAGCTGCAAGTCCAAGACTGAGTAGTCTCATCAGTTCAGCCTCAGGCCAAGAAACCCCTTTCCTACCCTCACCCCCTTACGTCCTAGCATAGTGGAGAAGAAACAAAGGAAAACAGCCCTAGGCAGAAGGTCAAGTTCATGGGGAATTTTTGCTTAAGACCTGCTGTTCAGTGACCCATCCCTGTCTGTGAGACAAGCATCCAGTCCTTTGAAGACACACCTCCAACAACCTTGTCACCTCCCACTGGGCTTCATGCCTTGAAGATTACTCCACCTTCTGATGTTACCACACTGAGTTCCAGCCTTCCAGATGCAAACCAGAACAGTCAAGCTCTATCTAAACCATAACATGGCCCAAATATGAAGTTAGGAAGGCACAAATTTGAAAAGGTCAGGTTTTCTATTTTGCTAGTTCTTTTCTCATTTGAAATCTTTCTTTCACATTCTGAATCCTCCTTTGCTCAGACTTGTAAGGCCACAATTTCCTGGTCTAATAGAGAACTGGCCTGGAAAATAGTGGGGTGAGTTGTAGGTCAGGGTCTCTTGATGACAATGGCAATGACTTTCCTTGACTGAGTTCCTGTAGATCTCTGTAAGTTCTAGTCCAGCTTTGACACAATAAATTACTCTAATAAGTGTAGATGGATTTTTCCTTTTGGGTCGCAAGTTCACAAAAATGACATGAAGACTTATTATTAATTATAAAAGCTTGGCCTGTAGCTTAGGCTTGTCCCACTAGCTCTTATAACTTAAATTAACCCCTTTCTTTTAACCTACATTCTTTCACATGACTCAGCTACCTTTACTCTGTACTGCCCATCCTGCTTTCTCTACATCTGGCTGGGGACTCCACCTTTCTTCTTTCTAAAGCTCTCTCTGTCCAAAAGTCCCTGCTATATCTCCTGGCTAGCTATTGGCCAATTAGGCTTTTATTAAACCAATCACATATTCACACAGTGTAAAGGAATATTCCACAACACATAAAGGCTTATGTCATTTTATTGCATATGTTTGTTTTTCTCCCTAAACTTCTAAATTAGACACCTGGGTCTCCCTTTCAAATTTCCTTATTTTGAAAGAAGTGAAGTACTTCAAGTTCTTTAGACAGTAGACAACTTATAGATGTAACAGGAGCAGTTGGAGGGTATTTAAAATCTGTAGGTACTTGTTATCATGAGTGATTTCCTCACTAAAGTATGATCTTGGATAATGGAACAGACATGCTATGATGCCCCAGTTGCCATGACAACGAAATTAACAAAGAAGGACAGTGGTATTTAGACTCATGGTGAGGATAACCAAGCTGTTAACACTCCCTAATAGAGGGAAGCATGGAGGAGCACCAGACCCATGTCGGGCTCTAGTCATTCCCCTCTCCTGGCCCTCACCCATTCTCACACAGTCTTGGGGTGGGGCTAGAGTACATACCTGGAAATGGCACTCCACCAGTGCATCTTTTGTAAGGTCATCACCCATGCTTGGGTGGAGAGTTTTGGTGATGCAATTGCTTTCAAGTACCTAGCCTTCTAATTAGTCTGTCACCCATGCAGCTGTAAGCACCCTCACCCACACACCTGCACATGACTCCTCACCCATGCAACTGTAAGCACCCTCACCCACACACCTGCACATGACTCCTCACCCATGCAACTGTAAGCACCCTCACCCACACACCTGCACATGACTCCTCACCCATGCAGCTGTAAGCAAGCCTCACCCACACACCTGCACATGACTCCTCACGCATGTTCCTGTAAGCAACTTCTCTCTCAGTCACGCTCCTGTAACCAACTCCACAAAACTCCATGTCTCTCCGAGCTGGGTTTGGGTGGAATCATTTCTTTTGTCTATTGTTGGTATCTTATCTGGAATACATAGCTATTTGTGTACATCTTTCCAGAAAAGGTCACATAACTCTGTACCATTAGAAACTCAGATAGTTCTTGCCTTTAATCTCAGCACCTGAGGCAGAGGCAAGTGGATGACTTAGTTCGAGGCCAGCCTGGTCCACAGAGCTAGTTCCAGGATAGCCAGGGCTACATAGAAAAACCCTGTCTTGAAAAAAAAAGAAAGAAAGAAAGGAAGGAAGGAAGGAAGGAAGGAAGGAAGGAAGGAAGGAAGGAAGGAAGGAAGGAACTCAGTAGCTTTTAGCCTGGAGCATCTGGTTGGACATGAGGGATTAGTGGTGATACTTTCCCTGAAGTTGCAAGCCGAGACACTGAAGGTCAGAACCAAAGATAGGGAAACACAAGGGGGACAGAACGCACTGTTACCAACCTGGCTACCCCTCCATCAAATGGGTAACTCAGTAAGTTCATGCCATACTGTGCAGAAAGTTTGTAAGGGGAAGTCATACCCCAGAGAAACCCGAAGACAGAGAAGGAGCAGAAAATGTGCCCAGCGCTCTCTGTCTCTCATTTTCTTCAGCCAGGAACTTACTCCCTCTGTCATCTGGTCTGTGAATCATTTCTCCGGAGTCGGAACCTGCATTTTACATATGGTGTCTTATTAAAATCCAGAAGCGTGTGTATGTGGGGTGATCCGGCATGACAGATAGAGGCATTGCTAATGAGATGGGGGTGGGGCTGGTAATCTGGGAAGGTAAAAAGATTCGCATCCCAACATGTGTATGGTTCTAACCTATCCTACGGGAGTGATTTTCATTCCCTGGCTTAGGATATAGCATGAAAGCAGTGGCCCTAGTGAAATACAAAAGCTGGTTCATTCACAGCATGTGCCTGAAGATCTATAACGGATTTCTGGGAAGCCTGGCCCAAAATAAAGTGGTAATTTCATCAAGATTTTTCCTGTGTTCATTTGGTGTTGGGAATTATGAAGAGAGTTTTAGTGGCAACTTAACCAGAAATGACTACAAGTTTCAGTGTCAGGTACAGAAGCCAAAATTTCAGAGAAATGCTCCATTCAGAGCTCGGTGGACCCGTTTAACTTGTTCCTGTACAGCTGGAAGCTACATTTGAAATTTGCGCACTCGTGTAGACCGATACATAGCCATGGGTGGTGTTACAACTGGAACGCTAGAGAATGAATCGTAAACTCCACGTCTTATTTTCCTCCTGTAACTCAACATGAACCATTTGGTCCTCTCCATTTCCCTTTGAGGGAGGCATACTGCCTGGAATTGTTGTTTTTTAACTCCCATGTTTTTATGATGAGGTTCAGTCATCTTGGAGGCAAGTTGTGCCTTTCTCCAATGACTCCCAGGCATTCTAAATGTCTCCCTACCTTGGTGGGGAGCTTGGAAAGCACATGGCCTGACATTGACAAGAATTCCTCCCTTGAGAGTCCAGACCATGGAAGTTTTTGTATGGTAGATTTTTGCATGCTTGATAGAGAGAACTCAACATCCTTCTTGAGTCATGTTTTCTGTATCTTAACATGAAATTCATTGTTAGACTGTCAAGGGGTACAAGGATAACAGAATAGGGAACTTGAAATCTATGTAAAAGCCCGTAGCCAAACAATTTTGTTACAGCATAAAGATTAGGTGCAGTATTGCCCAAGTTGGCACGTGAATAGGAAAGGCATAGTCACAAAGAACGGATCTTCCCTAATCCATCTGTGATCTGTTGATTTGGCATTTAATGAGTGAGAGCTTTTTCTGAAATCTTCCCATGTGACTTCAGAATTTGATTTCTCTTTGGATTTTTCCACACAGAGATGGCTCACAATTTGGTTTGTCCAATCAAGAATTTTGCCCCTTATTATGGTGAAAAGTGGCATGCATTCAGCAGAAACCATACTTTGACTTTGGAATTTTATGTTTTCCCGAACTCTGCACAGATGGAGCACTCTTGGGTGGTGCTGAGAAGCTGCCGATCCTCATGTACCAGTCAGTTATGAAGGGACAGCTATGTGGCTGAAGTATAATGTACAGTAGGTTAGGTGTATAGAGTGCATGTCTGACTACATACCCCCACTCAGAGTGGGCTGGCAGAATGTTACTCCTTTATAGGTGGAAGACCATCTGTACTTTTGCAGCATGCACCCTGCTTAGATTCAGAAAGAACCTTCTGTAAAGATGCATACTGATAGGAAGGATACCCAGGAATAGAAATCAAGGTCGAAGGCCAACAAGACTATATTACCTGGCAATTGAGTTGCCATGCACATGCCATCTTCTCCTATAGTCCACTCCAGCCATGCCAGCCTATGGTGTGGGAAATAATTATTATGTGATTATGAAAAAGCTAGATGGAATTTAGATACACGTTAAATGCAGAAGCCATAGGCCTTAGTGAGAAACAGAGGAGTTGGAAAAAAAAAAGAGTTGGGAGAGCTAAGGATTTGTTTTAGGTCACGATGTAGACAGTTTTGGTACCATGAAATGCGGATGGCTGGGTAAGTTGTCACACATGAACACGTGGTGGTGACAAGGCCTGCTTTACTCTGCGTGTTAGATACCCTACTTACTGCTACAAGAGCATCTTCACCTGAGTCCACTCTCCAAGTTTATGGGCCATGTACTACTTAAAACTGGAAGAGCGGCCATTGTATAAAGGAAAGGTGCAATTCACTCCAGCACTTTCAGTAATTTTTAAATTTAGTTCCAAGGCCATGAGCAGCTGAGAGTTCATTTTTAAAATGCAAACCAGTGTCTTTGCCTGGAGATAGAATCTGGAAAGCCTCATTTAAACATGTCGCCATGCTCTTTAGAGGTTCTTACCTTGAAAAACCAATATAAGTATGGCTCAATCCATAAAAATTGTTTGTTGTACCAGCACGGGGACAAGTTTAAATGAGGCTTTCCAGATTTAAAACTTATGTAAATACCTTTCCTTAAAATCTATGAAAATATAATTTTAAAAAGCTAATCCCAGTGGCATGTGTCTGGAACCTCAGCAATGAGGAGACAGGGACCAAAGGACCCCTGGGATTTAGAATACATGAGTATTGGGCTCCATGAGAGACTCTTCCTCAAAAACAAATGTAGACACTGATTGAGAAAGACATCCAATATGGACCTCTGACCTTCATGTGCACATGGATGTGCACATCTACCCTGCATCCCAACCCCCCCCACACACACATGAAAGAAAGAGAGAGAGAGAGAGAGAGAGAGAGAGAGAGAGAGAGAGAGAGAGAGAGGAAAAACATTCACTTTAGAACTGACATACTTGTTAAACATGTTAAAAATTGAACTTGAAGAACATGAAGAGGAATGAGTGGGAGGGTAGGGGATCAGGGATCTAGGAATATGCTATAACCTATCCTATGGGGGTGATATTCATTCCCTGGGGGAAAGAACCTGGTCAAAATATGTTATATATAAAAAGGTAAATTTGAGTTGCCTTTACTTCCAGATGAATATTTCTCAGATGCCCAAGTAATCGAAGACTTAACTTAGAGTCCTAGGCAAGGGAAAGGAGAAGCTTGAAATACTCTGTGGGAGTGAAGGGAGGAGAATGTTGTAGACACAGCCGGTTGTCATGGACACACACAGCTAGATGGACAAAGCCATCAGATGACAAGCTGCCCTCCACATCCCCTTTAGAACACTGACCCACCTAAGCAGCTTTTTTATCTAGTTTCTCTTGTTGATGTCCTTTTACAGATACACAGTGGAACTCCAGGCACTAAACAAAGTAAGATCCCACAGGAAGTCAAGTGGCCTCATCTGTAGTTGGTTATTTTTTTAACTCTTCACTCTTTGGGGTCCCACTACCCAGCTCCCAAATAAATATATGGAGTCTTTCTTATGAGTGCCTGGCCTTAGCTTGCCTTATTTCTAGGCAGCTTTTCTTAACTTAAATTATCTCATCTAGCTTTTGTCTCTGGGCTTTTATCTTTCTCTATTCTATTTATCTTTTTTTACTTCTTTTTTTTTTTTTTTTTTTTTTTTTTTTGGTTTTTCGAGACAGGGTTTCTCTGTGTAGCTTTGCGCCTTTCCTGGAACTCGCTTTGGAGACCAGGCTGGCCTCGAACTCACAGAGATCCGCCTGGCTCTGCCTCCCGAGTGCTGGGATTAAAGGCGTGCGCCACCACCGCCCGGCTTCTTTTTTTACTTCTTACTCCATGGCTGGCTGTGCAGTTGAGTGGCTGGCCTGACGTCTTCCTCTCCTTTTCTCGTTTCCTCGATCTTCCCCCCCCCCCATATTTCTCCTCCTATTTATTCTGTCTGTGAGCCCCACCCATTTCTCTCTCCTGTCTTGCTATTGGCTGTTCAGCTCTTTATTAGACCAATCAGGTGTTTTATAGACAGGCAAAGCAACACAGCTTCACAAAGTTAAGCAAATGCAACATAAAGAAAGCAACACATATTTGCATCATTAAACAAACATTCCACAGCATAAACAAATGTAACACATCTTCAACTAATATTTCACAACACTCATCACTTCTACTTGTCCTTTTTCAAACTTCATGAAGACTAGCAGTAGCTGGAGGGATTCATTTTCATCATCTTCAAAACAAAACAGTAACAAGAATAAAAATTTAAAAGCTCAAGTTTTAAATACATGATAAAGTTTCTCCAAATATCCACAGAGGAGGCTCCAGCCACTGGGCATCCTCAGTTCAGTCCCTACCTGGGGAATCTGAGACCTTCACAAATGTAAATTCAATTTGCCACATTCATATGAAAAGAGACTGGATTTCTAAGCCCAATGATGGGAGTGACATTGAATACAAGATTGTGTGGCACTTTAAAAAACCCTCTTTTTATTAGCCCCTCCATAATCACATTAACTTAGATGGAAAATTTAAACTAATTCTTTCCCCAGAGGCCCCTGCAATAATAGTTGTAGAAATCTGTGAAAAAAGGATAAATACAATTCAATAATTATATTGATAAATAAAATGAAAATCAACTAATTGTGTCACTCACTCAGATGCTCAGCTCGGCTGTTGCTGGCTTTCTGCTCCACTGCGTGCTAAACTTCTCCTGTCACACTTCAATAAATTTAATTGTGCAGAATAAATGAGCTAATTTTTGAAGTCGCAGGCTCTGTTTGCAAGATAAGAGTGGTGATTTATTGACCTCTCCCAGCTCTGTAGAAGCCTCACTCTCCTTTGGCTGAAACATCAGCAGTCAGCATCGACGGCCATTCCCTTCTTCCTGTGGTCCTCCCTCACTGCGCTCGGGAGTTCTGTCATAGCCTTCTCTCTGCTCTCTCATCTTCTTCCTTGAAATCATAGACTACACATCCTGACAAGCCAGTGCCCCTCCTTCCTGTTGGTCGCACAAAAAGGTCTGTGGTTTCCCTGTCGCTCTTAAGGGGGTGACTATTGTTTCATTTTAGCAGCTGTCTGAACCCATCACTCGGAATTGAAGCCCCAGGTTGTGAACTTGCACATCACTATGAGGTGACACTCAGTTCCTCTGTAGGTGTGGCAGAGATCATGGGGGACAATAGCTCCTATTCTTGGAATTAACACAGATTCTTGCAACAGGTACACTGATGTCATACTAGATCAAAAATCCTGATGAAACATCATTTTTAAAAGCAAGGCCATTTCCTGGATGCTGGCTGAGATATGACAGCTTAAAATATAGCCATTCAAAATGTCAAGAATTACATGCATAAGCAAAATAGAATCTGCTTGAAATTGAATAGGTTGGGACCTGAAATAGCTTTTACATACAATTTCCCTGGCATGATATCTCCTTTGTATTAATGATGAATTATTCCTCGTCTTAGCCCCCACGGGCTTTTTATTCATCTCTTTGTCAGATACAAGATCTCACCGTGTAGTCCTGCTGGCATGAAACTTGCTATGTAGACCAGGCTGGTCCAAAGTTTCCCATAGTCCTTCCGCCTCAGCCTCCCTAGAGCTGGGATTATTAGCATGTGCACCACGCCCAGCTCATATTTTCAATGCCAACCCAAAGCCTGAAACCCATAGATGCTTAACAAATATAATTAAACAAATCTATGAATTGAAAGAATGAATTGCATTTGCATTCAAGCTATCACATTAAAGGACTTCACACACATACATTTTAGCCTGTTGTGGGATGATTTGGAAAATGCACAATTTTATGCCAAATTGTGA
Organism: Peromyscus californicus insignis; assembly: GCF_007827085.1. Taxonomy (NCBI): domain Eukaryota; kingdom Metazoa; phylum Chordata; class Mammalia; order Rodentia; family Cricetidae; genus Peromyscus; species Peromyscus californicus. Next base: position 16,335,280 of record NW_026294606.1, read on the forward strand.
CATGCTAATCCTTTTGTAGTGGGACCAAAGGGTTTAGGATAATTCCCTAAAGGAAGAGTAGAAGTATAATTCTTTGTAATAAGTAAGTCTTATAAGGCATCACTGGGTGTCTAGAGGATGTTTGAATTTGTACCCAAAGAAAGTATGGCTTATGGCACAGCATAGACTCTTCCTACTGAAGGAATCCCACACATCGATCTCTCAAGGGATGTATCAGTCATTCTGCGCAGGCTCTGGTGAGTCTCACCCCTGGCATCCAGGGAAGCAGTGGTACTAACAATGACAGAATTTGAGGCTTCAACCCTCTGGTTTGGAGAGGCTGGAGCTGCTCATTTGTAGTTAGACAAAGGAGCTAACAGTGAGTATCTGCCTGTGTGTGTGTGTGTGTGTGTGTGTGTGTGTGTGTGTGTGTGTGTGTGTGTGTGAGTGTTTGTGTGTGAGTTTCTGTGAGTGCTTGTGAGTGTGTGCATGAAAATTTGCTGGTTTCTCTTGGATGTGAAGAACACACATGCCTTTTCTCCGCTCTGTATTTCTGTCTTTCATCCTTTATACTCTCATCTAACTACTTTCTTCATTACATTTTGGAGCTTTGTGCTGCTTGACTGTTTTTATTTTTTTCACTACACTTGCACAGTCTCTCTGATACAGGCAAACTCGTGTGGGGAAGTGAGGCTGTAGGACTCTTAAAGGAGCCCTAACATGAGAACATTGTCCTGAAACTCATGGGGACCTGCCCTAAAGAGTCTCCAGCTATCTGCTTGAAGGAAGTCACAGAGACAATGCAAATCAGGATAGACTCCCCAAGGGGCATGGAGGCAGGAGGACATCCATACACTGAAGGGTTTATCATCAGTGTCACCACAATAACATTAATTCACCAGTAACACAGCTTTTAAAAGATAGCCAGTAAATCTGGGTGTTGTGGTGGGTGACTCTAATTCCAGTACTCATGAAGCAGAGACAGGAGGATTTTGGATGTGAGGCCAACCTGGGTTACATAGCCTAGCCCTGTCTCAACAAACTAGCAAAACAGCTAAAACCAAAAAGTAGCCAGTGAAGGGTATTGATGTAGCTCATTGATAGAACATTTGCCTAGAACCCATGGACCCCTTAGGTTTGATGTCTAACTACAGAGAGAGAGAGAGAGAGAGAGAGAGAGAGAGAGAGAGAGAGAGAGAGAGAGAGAGAGAGAGAGAGAGAGAGCAAACATATAACAGAAATTTAAAAAAGAATAATAGAATTGGATTTTACTTAATTTGGTATATTAACAGAGGGCAGATGTAGTGTCTCTTACTACCAACAATGTACCATTTTCTTCAAGTGAAACACCCACCCCCTAGAGCAGGAAGGACCACTGGGCCTTCACTCCACAGCTTCTCTCGTCTCTGCCAAAGTGCTTATTGAATCTCTAACTAAAACCACTTGCGCTCCCGAGCTGTCCTCTCCTCTAGGGAGAAAAAAAAATCAGCAATTATTGTTTGTTTCTCAGAGGGACACAGAGAGGGATTACCACAGGAAATCCATCGAAGATGAGCTTGAGCCAGAGAGAAGCCGGAAACCCACTGAGCCAGCAGCTCTCTGGGACCTGGCAGCGAGGAGGGCATATGACACTAAATGCCCCAGAGCCCCCTTGTGAAAGGGGGGATTTGGCACCTATTCTTCTAAACCTGCCCTCAGCCAGGAGTGCCTGGGAACTCTGTGTGGTTGCCTATGGCCGCGATGCTGATTTGTATCTGAGCTTGAACTGCAATGAAAACACGGCCTGAGCTCATTACACGAGGAAAGGAACCCTGCCAAATTTCACAAGCTGAAATTCCAGCAGGGCGTGAGGTTTTACGGGGCTGCAGTGGGATAGCTCGTAGAAAGGTTTCCAGTTCATAAAACACTTTCAAAACAGGCTTGGCCCTTTTAAGTTGAGAGGACATTATCGTTTCTATCTATGACATCTCTGCAAATGGAACTCAAATCCCCTTTGTGCCGGCTACACAGAGTGCAGACGAAATGGAGGGAACTTGGACTAAACAGCACCTCCATGAAAAGGTTCCCTTCAGGCGGGATTAGGTGAGAACATGACATCAGAAAATAACAGGTCTGTGTACTGCTGCCAGCTCCATATGCTCTGTCTTGTTTCCACAGGTATTTAATTCAACAAATATTTATAGAGTCCCTAACCGGCCTGGAGGACTGCTCGAGGGGGTGGGGTACGGTGGTCAATTAGATAAATCTACTGTCTTGGTTCATTCACACTAGAAGGAGATGAAAACGGAACCAATGAACAGAAGATACATTGAAAATGGGCACGTGGCTGTTCAGAGAAACACAGCAGAAGAAAATGAGACAGAGGGATAGGTGTGAGACACTTCAGAGAGTATATTGCGGAAATTCTCTGAGGGGTCACATTTGAACAGAATGCTGAACGAAATGGTCTGTGTGTTGAGTCCAGAATAAAAATACATGGTAATAATATGTATGGGTTGGAAAGTTGTCTTGAGTTTTAAAAGTCTGGTTTTTTAAAAGCCACAAGATATTGTCCCTTCTTTTGCCCCAGTTTGGTACATTTTATGGCTATCTGAACAGAGTTCTGAATGCTTGTCTGGGGTTTTGGGGTGGCGAGGCACAACCCACAGGTATTCTGCAATCTTCTGGGTTGACCACTTTTATTTTCTAGCAAGAAGCCGCAGATGTAGGATGGGCATACAGAATCAGGGGGATCTTGTACATTTCAGCCAAGGTGCAAAATTGCAGACTAAAGCAGGAGTCAGGAAAGGGGGGATGATTAGGAAGAGAGGGTGCACACACATGCATGTTTTCTTGTGTAAGGTCATAGGTCAGTTTCCTGTGCATTCCTCAGCTTCTCTCCATCCTATTTTCTGAGACAGAGTCTCTCACTGAATCTGGAAGTCACCCATTCTGCTAGCCTGGCTGGCCAATGAACCCCAGGCATTCCTGTCTCCCCAAGAGAGAGCATTTCATGGCTTTCTTACCAGCTCTGTTGACAGCGGCTATTCCCCCAAGTTCCCTCTCATTTTCCCTGAGCAGATGCAAAAAGATTTGTTAAAATGTTTTTGCCTTCTGTGTGTGCAAACTCCACATCAGCAGGTTGAGAAACATCCACATGTGCATGGAGCAATGATGGTTAGCTTGGCCAACGTCAACACACACACAGTAAGAATTTCACATGTACAACATGCACACAGAATGAAATTGAGCATAAAGCGTTCATTCACCCAAGCACATACTGTTACTCATGATGTGGAAAATGCAACCTTTTAAAAACCAGCACTTCAATACCTGCTGACTTTTATTCCCAAATTATTAATGAAATAGCAAGGTCGTGCTACATTTTTCAAAGAGTTCTGCATCCTGGAAGTGTTGGTTAGCTCAACTACAGCAACAAACTTTGATAAGATCTTGCTACTTAGCTCAGCTCACCTTGAATTCTCCATCCTCCTGCCTCATCCCCCAACCTCAGACTTTTGCACTGTGCCTGCTAATGACCTTCATTTGTTTTTACTCCCCCTTCCCCACACCCCTGCCACTTTTTTTTCCGAGATAGAACCTCACAAGGTAGTCCAGACTGGCCTGGAATGTATGACTCTCCTGTCTCAGCCTCATAGTGCTAGGGCTATAGGCATGTACCACCACACCAAGAGATCATTCTCATTTGCAAGAGGAGAACTGATAGGAAGTGTGGTTTGTATTAATATGCATGTGTATGAATATTTTTGTCATAATACACTATTGACCAGCGCTCCTTCCTGCTGCTGTGATAAAGGATTCTGATAAAAGACAGCTTGGGGAGGAAAGAGTTTTTTTCATCTTACTCTTCTAAATCACAGTCCAAAGGGCTCCAAGTAGGAGCCTGAAGTAGAAATCATGGAGGAACAGGGCTCACTGGCTCACTCTCTGGCTTGTTCACTCATTGGCTGCTGCTTAGTTAGCTTTCTTACATAGCCTGGGACCACCTGTCTAAGGATGATGCCACTCACAGTGGGCTGAGCTCTTCTGCCTAAAGATGATGCCACCCACAGTAGGCTACACCCTCCTGCCTAAGGATGGTGCCACCCACAGTGGGCTGAGCCCTCCTGACTAAGATGGTGCCACCCACAGTATGCTGCATCTTCCTGCCTAATGATGATGCCACCCACAGTGTGAAGAGCCCTCCTGCCTAAGGATGGTGCTACCCATGGTGGGCTGAGCCCTCCTGCCTAAGAATTGTGCCATCCACAGTGGCTTGAGCCATTCTGTATAAATTTATAATCAAGACATTTCCCTACAGACATGTCCATGTGTCAATCTGATCTAGGAAATTCCTGAATTGAGTTTTTCTTCTCAGACGACTCTAGGCTGTGTCAAATTGAGTAAGAGGACAATAGTATCTGTCCCCATCTTCTCTCCTGTTGTAAGCCTGCAGGCAAACTCTTCAATGACAGTCACAACTCTAGATGATGGAAGTGGAAGAGACTTAGAGCTGGAGGGTAAGTGGAATGGCATCTGGATAAGAGACTCACTTTTGATCCCTGGGATAGTTGGATTTTAATCCTGGATTTTCCAGGTCTAAACCTTTAACCAAGTTTCTCAAATTCTGTAAGTTTCAGCTTCATGTTCTATAAAATGGAGCTAGTAAGCTTGATTATTTGGAGGTTATGTATATGTGTTTATCCAAGTATTTAACACTCAAAACATCTTCTCAGAAGATGCTTCCAAATGCTTTCTGACTAAACAGAAGAACGTTCTTGATGAATGAAGATTGCTCTTGAACACTCACTATGGTCTTTACAGTTCGGATCATGTGTGCTTTTAGCAACATTGCATACAAGCTGTTCCTCTTGAATTTCATTTACATTTATTTATTTTTTTGATACCAGGTCTTATGTAGCTTGGGCTCACCCAAACCTGCTCTTCATAGACTAGCTTTGAGCCTCTGATCCCCTTGCCTCTACTCCCACACGCTAGGATTGCAGGCATGTACCACCTGGTTCAGCTGTAAGCTGTTTGGTGATGAACATGATCATTCTCCTTTCTGAGACTATCGTTAGTGTCTTCCATGACTCTAGCTCCATCTGTAATGCCTTGTTTGCTGTTTCTCACCAAGACAGTGGTAAATTCCTGTGCACCTTCTGGTGCCAGGAGGAAGGTAGGAATGGGCATGAATACAGCAACAGTATTTCCACTTAGAATTGTACAAATGCCATCTAACTGATAAGATTTCTGCTCTTCAGGTTGAAAAAGTACAAATCTAGTGTCTAAGTTAACTGAAAGGGTCAAGACAAATAAAGATTATTTATCCACGCACGACACAGGATCAACCTGTGTAGACTGAGCCAATGTTCAGACAAAACTCCAAATTTTTGTCTTAGTTGAATTCTAGAAGGAGTAAGAGAAGTCATTTGTGGGGTGGTTCAGCTAGAGGTGGTCAGTAACTTAATCTAATTAAAAAACTCCAAATCACTTTTATGGCTTGCCCATATATGTTCTCCAGAAATAAATTTCATGGGAGTCTAGAACTGTCTCTAAGGGTTCTGGTCCCTGCACATGTGTGGATAAAAATACAATTTAAAGTGAAGACTCTTCATGTTGTCAACATTTTTTGACCAGTGTTAAGATGGAAAAAAAGAAAACTTAAGCATAATTACAATGTATTTTTTTCAGAAATGTGATCTTTTAAGTTCTAATAATCAATAATACTTTATTCTCCATGGATTCATGCATAAAATTCTATTTTCATCTCTAAAGCCGATAATTATACCAAACCATCATAATTTTTATTCAATGCTTAGCATGCAGTGCAGGCACAGGTGAGCACTTTAACCCATGCTGTTTAATTTAATTCTCCCAACCATCCAAGTACATAACATGCTTGCCCTTGTTTTGTAGATAAAAAAAAGTTCAGAAGACTCCAGATGATTAGCTAGTCCAGACTATATTGTAAAAAAAGATTAAAACCCCGCATTTGAACTAACACCTAAGTCCAGGTTTTGTATTCAATATGCTGTCTATATAAGAATGCTCCAACGTAGTTTAACATTCAGCTTTCTCCATTCATCCTTTAACATGGTGGCTGCCAAAGAGATTAATGTGCTAGTGAGTGAAATCTTTTAAGAGTTGTTTGTTCAGTCTTTAAGAACTGTTGCTCAGTAAATTTTTCTGGGCTAAATATTTTTAAAAAATAGTCTTTTAATTTCTCCAGCACTTATGACCATATATCCTTTACCATAATCTCCAAAACTGGACTCTCTATTAAACCAGAGTATGTGTACATGCTCAGGATTAGTCCCCAAAAGGAGTCTTACTACATCTTATGTTCAGTCCTTTCCATCTCTTCCCCATGAATTCCAAGGACAAGACTGTATAAATAATTTACGAGGTTTAGTGGAGTCCCTTGTCTAAACCAATATTAAGAGTTCCAAGCCGCCGGGCGGTGGTGGTGCATGCCTTTAATCCCAGCACTTGGGAGGCAGAGCCAGGCGGATCTCTGTGAATTCGAGGCCAGCCTGGTCTCCAAAGCGAGTTCCAGGAAAGGCGCAAAGCTACACAGAGAAACCCTGTCTCAAAAAAAAACCAAAAAAAGAGTTCCAAGCCAGCATCCATATAGCTTTAAGGCATAGCTGGAGCCTGAGTGGAAGGTCCTAGGATTGTGAATAGCTTACACACCAGGGAGTTACCTCACTTTGCAGAGATGGATGTTCAATAAGGCACACTCAAAATGAACCCAAGAGATACAGAATCGGATGAAGACTGAATTCAGCAGCACCCACACAAATGAGAAACTACACACACACATACACACACACACACACACACACACACACACACACACACATAGAGCGGGGGGGGGGGGGGGGGACACTGAGACAGAGACAGAGAGAGAAAGCCTAGGATGAAATGGAGACTAACTTGACTTTGGAATCAGACTTAATTGTTAGAGAAGGAAATAGCAAAGACTCTCCTCTATTCATCTAGACTTTGAGAGCCACTTAGAGAGTGATTCCACAGATGCCCCGTTGAACATGTTCTTTTCTTTATTAACAACTATGTCTTTACAGCCCCCTCATGTTTATAGATGAGACATTCCTTCATTGATCTGTGTTAGTGTCTAGAACTTAACTCATCAAGATTTTATGGTAATGGTCCTTGAGTCATCTTTTTAATGGGAAATCCTCTAGATTTTGCAGATTAGAGACTATGCCTGCCTTGTCCATTGTCACTTTCCCAGTACCTTACACACCTGCTGTACGTAATAGGTCCCCAATAAATATCTGATTGATTAAGATATTTAGTGATAGAAAAGAAGATGGAGGAAAAGTAGTAAGAGTAACAAAAAATTATGGCAGTAAGTAAAAGAGTATATGGAGTGCTTCCATTCACAAAACTTTGTAAAGGAACAAGTCAATAATGCTACATTCTTTTATTGTAAATCTAGTGGCAGCCATACTGTCTGCACATACACACATCTTACTTGCTTACATTTGTGTTTTGTTTTTGTTTGTTTGTTTGTTTTAACCCAGAGAATGGCTTCTGCAATAACTAAATTCAGTGAAGAAAACGAGAGGCCTACAGAGGTCCGCCAGCCAGTTCTGCCTGTTGAAATGGTTTTACTGTGCTACTCACGATGATCTCAAGAACAAAATCAGGTCAGTGAGAGCTTGCGTTCTGCATGCTTACTCTCTCACACATGTTAAGACCTGACCAGCACAGCCTCGGGTGTAAAGTTTTGGACAAACAAATAAAAGGGGCTTGCACTTGAAACGTGAAATGGATCACTTGTGCTGTTGAGCACAAACAGATCTCTCAAACTGTGTGCTCCTCTTTCCCCTCCTGTGTCCCACATTTTGGGGCCAATGCCAACTAATCCTAGGGAATTAAAAATATATGAGGTGCACAGTAGTTCCCTTCTTTGGTTCTTCCTGCCATGTATGCAAACCTAAGTGATAGAAAGCTCAATCCACTCAGCAGAGAGCTGGCTTCTGTCTGATGGAATTTCACTGTAAGCTTTCACAGAGGGAGCAGTTGGGGCCTTTCTATCTCCCATCCTTCTCTGTGGGAGATGGAGCCTTAGGAATCAGAGGGAGAGCAATGAGCACTCAAGGACATGTCTGTGGCTGGCCGCGTCTGCAGGCATCTCACAACATGAGGCCATGATTGCAGCCATGCATTTGCAAAATCTGGCTTTCTCCCTCAAAGCCCTCTCTATTCTAAGATTACCTGCCATTCCACAGGAGCCAGCGGGACAAATTAAATTCCTTCTAGTGAGCATTTCACATGGGTGAAAGACAAACATCTTCCCAATATGTCACTGGCTCTTCCCTTCCCTGAACCAGGCTGATGGGCACCCAAGCACCAGCCAAGTTCCGAGTAGTATTTTGTTTTGTTCTTTTCTTTTCATGTTTACTTATATCTGAATTTTAGTTCCAGATTGTTCAAATTAATTTTAGGTCCTGTATGTGTAGTCAAGCTAATTTCCATGGCTACTTAATACTCTCGCTACAGTTTCCTATTTCTTCCCCTGCAAAGGGACTTTCATGTAGGATGATCATGACATTGGATGCTCCTTAGATCTTCCCACACCACATCTATCACTCTACAGGCTTCAAGATGGAGTTCTTCAAAAATTTCCTTGTTGTTTTTGAAACTATTGACCTTGCAACTATTGTTCATTCTCTGTGTGCTAGTGGCAATAGTTAATAGCATAGCCTTGTCTGGGTCAAGATTCAAATTTAATAAATGAAATCTATTTGATGAAGAAAAAAATCCAAAGTAGTTGAAGTCATGGTTTGTCTGACAAGACTTTGTGCAACTAATTGTAAAAGTTTGAAGATTTTACTATTAATTAAAATTTTCTAGGTGAATATATTACAGATATGTATCTATAAATTTGAAGATCTACTCAAGAACATTGGAAGCTTAATTTTGGAGTGGGTGACTAAAAGTTTTAGGTTGGATGACAGAATGATTGCCTGTTTACAGCTACATCACCTGTATTTCAGCAAGACATACATCCTGGTGTTTTCTGTCTTATCCTGCACTTGGCCTCAGTAGTGACTGATGGGACAGACCATATTTACTGAGCATTTGTTGTGTTCATAATGGGATGTCATGGTTTCTGTCTGATCTCAACCTCAACTTGGGTCAAGTCTTTAAACTAAGTGACAATAGAAACATGGTTAAGAGCACAGACGTGAGAATCAAATCATTTGACTTCAAACCTGGCTCTTCCACTATTATCTCTGTGACAAAAATGTTACCTGAATGACAAGAATAGCCTCCATCCTGTGATACTACTATAGACATTGTGTAAGTTGAAAATGCTGGTGGTTCTTAGGAGAGGGACTGCATCTGAGATGCTCTAGCAACAACCAAAGGTTAATAATGCTATACATAGATAGAATGCTCACAAAATACACTAAGAAGCAGAGATTCCCTAAAACAATACAATTTACCTAATAGAGTAAATTGATGCTAACAAGGCGGTATTTTTAAGTGTTGCAGCTCAGATAGAAAGGTATCCTGGCAACTGGGAGCTGAGGAATACCACAAAGTCACTGTAAGCATAGCAGTTTATAGCTCTGCTCCAGGGCAAGTTTCCCCAATGCAAGTGTAACAACTCTGCTCTGCTAGGGAAAAGTTTCCCCAGAAAAAGTGTTATAGCTCTGCTAAGCTCAGGCTCTGGTGAAAATTTTACAGATGGGCTCTGCTCAGCAAAAAACGCCACACTGTACAACAAACCTCTCAAAATCTAGGAGGGTGGCTGCCTCTGGGGTGAGAAGTAGCAGCAAACTGAACAGGGTACAGAGCTTATATAGGGCTTCTTGAGGGGGGGAGGGTGGAACTTTCCAGGGTGGCCTGGGATTGGTGGGTTTTTGTGGCCTGATTCTGGGACAAGCAAAGTGATTGCTGGAATTTCATGATCAGGGATCTCAGGGATTGGTAGGATTCTGTGCTCAGGAATTGGTGGGATTCTGCAGCCTGACTCTGGTGCAATCTCAGGGCTTGGTGAGAGTTCAAGCCTTGGTCCTGGGATCAAGTTAGGTCCGGGTGTTTTTCCTTGGCCCTTTTCACCCTACAGTATTGAAAACAGAAACACATGAAGCCTTCCAAAGCTTACTGGATTATATTTAACTTTCTCCTCAAAATAAGACACTTATTCTCTGGTCCTTCACTAACCATGTGCCAAGCACTCCACAAAGTGCTCTTTAATAGACGGAGTGAGCAGAAGAGGAGATTCAATTAGAGTCTGCTTGCTTGGTGGTACCAGTGGGCACGAAAGCAAGCAATCCACTCTCCTAATCAGCCATGTTTCCAACATGACATTCAATTCTAACTCCAAATCCTGTGAAAGATGTTGGCAAAGTGCCAAATGTTCAAAGCACCTCCCTCAGAAAAGTGAGGGAATCTGAAATTCTGACTTGTAAGAAAGCATGAAGGAATCAGGCATGCGCGGTCTGAAAATGAGAGGGATAGGAAGGCTAGTGATGGCTTTGCTGGAACGTTCTGTTTATGGCTATGCATACACTACTGGGATATCACATTCTAGCTCACTCTCCGGATGTTCTCATTGGGACTAAGTATTATGTAATCTGCTGATGACTTTCTATCCTTTGAGGAACTGTATCAGGAGGTTAAATTATACTTGTTTCTCCATCAAATTTTGTAGTTGAATATTGAATTAATATTATTTCCATTGTTTACTAAAAACAAGAGGGGCTGATGGCTTCATTAACCAAATCATGAGAAAGGCAGAGGAAGGACTGGGGACTAACCACAAAGAGAACAAGAATCGGATTTTGTGTCTGTCTCTCCCCCCCCCCCATCCCCCCCTTCTCCACCTCCTCTCCCCTACACTTCTGGAACAGGTTTCATATTCTATATGCTTTTATGTTACATGTTTCACTGAAATATCAACTCCTAAGTCCAGAGAGAGGGAAAAGGAGGCTGTTTACTATGGGTTCAGTCAAAAACAGTGCCTAGAAAGGACATTGCCTTTCTCTGCTTGGGTCATGGACAAGGAGAGAAATAAGGAGGGAAGCATTTAGGGAAAAGTAAATTACCAGCCAGCACAAACTGCTCACAGCCACTGACAGGCACATGTAAGGCAGCCTCGTGAAGATGCATGTCTGATCAGTGAAGGGATTTAATTAGTAGGCGGGTGACATGTTGTACAGAAGGATTTATGATTGGGGTTAACAACTGCTCAAGAAAGGCTTTAAATTTCCATGCTGTACCATGATGCATTACTTCCTTAAAATGTCCTTATTGCTTTATATAATGAATTTCAAAGGATCTAAGTTCTATATATTAGAAATGAAACAATTAACTTTTTATATCTATGTATCTATCATCTATCTGTCTGTCAGTCTATCATCTATCTATCTATCTATCTATCTATCTATCTATCTATCTATCTATCATCTATCATCTGCTTGCTTATTTGTGCATGTGCATGCCACAGCACATGTGTAGAGATCAGAAGATAATGTGGAGGTCTGTTCTCTCCTTCTCCTTGTGAGTCTCCAGGATCACATTCCGATTGTCAGGCTTAGCATCAAGAGTCTCTCCTTAATAAGCCATGTCATTGGCCCCATCAACATTTTAAAAACAGGATTGCTTTGTCTGAGAAGGGTGCCTAATGCCTGTAATCCCAGCACTGGGAAGACTGAGACAGGAGGATCACCATGAATTGGAGGTCAGTCCAGGCTAACTAGTGAGTAGCTTTCCATTTCATCCCAAGATTGCTAGAAAAGTACTTAAACTGACCCAATAAAGCTAAATCACACATTTAAACAGGGCACTCTAGGGTCATATTGCATTCTTGAGTTCTGTGATTCTATAAGCCAGTAATGGCAAAGACAGACCATTTGTTTCTATGGTTTTGGGCATCAATAAAATCACTCAAATGTCATAAGAAATATCCTCAATACAACAAGCTTTCTGAGTCAGCCAAGGAGGAAGCTGTAGTCATGAAATAAAAAATGTTAATTGAAGATTTGGTAAGATCTCTCCCCAAACTTTCTTTAGTCTCTTCTTAAAAATCATGGGGGTATGCCGGGCGGTGGTGGCGCACGCCTTTAATCCCAGCACTCGGGAGGCAGAGCCAGGCGGATCTCTGTGAGTTCGAGGCCAGCCTGGGCTACCAAGTGAGTTCCAGGAAAGGCGCAAAGCTGCACAGAGAAACCCTGTCTCGAAAACCCAAAAAAAAAAAAAAAAATCATGGGGGTTAGAAAGACATCTCAGTAGTTAAGAGCACTTGATGATCTTCCAGAGGACCTGAGGGGTTTCTATCACCCACATCAGGAAGCTCATCACTCTCTGTAATTTCAGATCAAGCGGATCTGACATCCTCTTCTGCCTTCACAGGTTTCTCCATGCACATGGTGCACATAAGCTCACAAAGTCACACACATATACACCAAATAGATAAAGACATCCTCTTTTTTCTAAGTCTTAACTCACACACTGTGGAGCTCTTCCCACACTAAAGTGCTTCAGATTGCATGGCTTCTGCAGCGTAAATTTCTTTCCTTATAGTTTGGGATGTAGAAACTCAGGATCAAGATGTGGGTAGGACAATGTGTCAGCAGCCTCTGTCCTCAGCAGCCTTTTGCCTGCCTCTTCTGGAGGTTTCTCTGTGTGTATCCATTTCCTAATCCCTTCTTGGGAGACTATCGGTCAGGTTGGAGTAGGGCCCAGCATAACAATCTCATTTTAGCTTAATTGCTTCTTTGGAGACTGTCTCTAAATGCAGTTACATTCTCAGGGACTGGGAATCCGAACTTTAGGGTGGTAAAATTCAGCCCATAGCATAAGCTAGCCGCCAATTGTCAAAATAATTTCAATGTCTTCTGCTATTCTTCGAGGCCAGCTTTAAACTTGTCTCACCGTTGACTCTTGCTCAGCATGGCTGGTCAGTTATCAGGCCCCCACCCCCGACTTTTACCATTCCTCTGCATCCTGGGCTTCTAATAGTCAGTACCAATCCAAGTCTTCCCCGTTTCTCCGCTGCTCTTCAAGTGTCTTAGTTACTTTTATATTGCTGTGACAAAACACTATGACCAAAGTGATTTATAGAAGGTGGCATTTAACTTGGGGGCTACAGTTCCAGGGTCCATGATCACTATGGCTGGGAACATGGAAGCCAGCAGGCAAGCATGGTGCTTGATCTATAGGCATGAGGCAGAGAGAGAGAGAGAGAGAGAGAGAGAGAGAGAGAGAGAATGCACTCAAACTGGTAATGGAGTGGGCTTTTGAAACCTTAAAGCCATCCCCAGTGATACATCTTCTCCAACAAGGCCACACCTCCTAATCCTTCCCCAGCAGTTCTACCAATTCGGAACCAAACATCCAAACATAGGAGGCTATGGAGGCCATTCTTATTCAAACCACTACCCCAAGGAAGCCTCCCAGTTCCTCTCTTGCATTTCTCCTCTCTTCACTAACTTACTTCTGTTCCTTCTCATCCAATGATCCCATTCCTCCTCTGTCTTCCATTGCCTAAGGAAAGAAATACTGAAACCTGAATTGTGCTTTCCTGTGGAGTCTCTTTAATGTCCACTGCTGCTATACTTACAAAGAGGAGTTTTAAGGATGTTGCTAGCAACAAAACCAGGGCCCTATCTTGGTCTCATTAATAAAAGAGCTTAAGAACAGACTCAAAAGGAAGCTTGAGGACAATTTCATTAGAGACAAACAACAACAACAACAAAAACAAAACACAAAACAAGGCAATAAGCTGTAAATCTTAGCAGCTGCCCAGATAAGGAAGGCCATGTCTTTTGAGTTAAATTAGGATGGAGGCTAGACACACAGAAAACAAGCAGAGATGCTCTAGAGAAAGACTCACACCAAGGTGTTAGGGAAAGGATGTGTGGGAAAGAAAGAGAATGAAAAAGAGGAGAGTTCTGTTTTTTCTGAGTAACTCAGGAAAGGGGCCAGACTTAGAACGCTGGAAGGCTATGGTTCTGTAAGCAGCTGCACTGAGGGCAGAGATCCTGGAAAGGGAACATCCATCATCTCATTAAAAGGGATTGTTAGTCCCTCTCCACCCCCCATCTCTTAAGCCTGGCCTAAGAGGAATCTTCCTTCCAAAGGGGCAGTCAGTCCCTTAGCCAGGGGAATGACCCACCTAAGTGTGTTACCTCTTAAGGGAAAAGGCAATGGCATGGACCTGCAATGCTACTCTAGAGTGGGATCAAGGCTAAAGATGTCTTGAAGGTGGAGGCCTATTCAATAAGACTGTTGCTCTTATAAGAGAGACACCAGAGATAGTCATAGCTAAAGAAGAAGGTATGTGAGGACAGATGGGACAGGTTATGTTCTGTAAACCAAGGAGGCCTCAAGAGATACCAAACCTGCACATACCTTGACCTAGGCCATTGTGAGTGAGGCATTTCTATTGCGTAAGTCACTCGGTTTGTAGGGCATATATGGAACCAGAGTGGTTTAATGTCTTTATATTTTTATATTTTATTGCTGTACTAAGATAACACTACCAAAGCAACTTATATGGGAGGCTTACAGTTGCAGAGGGTGAGTCCACAGCCATCATGGTTTGGGCATGGTGGCAGGCAGGCAGGCATGATGCTGGAGCAGTTGAGGGCTTACGTCGTGATCCACAAACACGAGGCAGAGAGAGTTAACTGGGAATGGCATGGGCTTTTGAAACCTTAAAGCATGTCCCTGGTGGCACAACTCCATCATGGCCACAGCTCCAAACCCTTCCCAAACACTTCCTTCAACTGGGTACCAAGTATTCAAGCATATGAGCCTCTGAGGCCATTCCCATTCAAACCATCACTTTGAATATAGGGGGAAAAGTGAATTCCTCACGGAACAATTTGATTCTCACCTACTTTCAGTCTTATTCACCCAGGATTCTCCACTGCCATGAGACTCAGCACTGAATTCTTGTTTCTTTTTTCTGCAGGGAGGAGGACTTTCTTGTAGCTTTCCCCTATGAATAGGTTGTGCAGAGTGAAGCCTGATTTCACTCCTGTTTCCTTTTCTGGACTGGGTACCACTACGGAGTGCATGTCTCCGAGTTAGCATCCCCTGGAAGACTCTGTGGTGTTAGCTCCTGCTGCCTGTGTTATCGAGTCCTTCACTGACTGAATGGCCATCATTTCTCTAATATCTGCTCTTTTAGTGCTCTCCCTATTTGGGTTACCGACAGTTTCAAAGCATTACAGCCCAGATGAATATAAAGAGCTCTCCCTTTTTGGAAGTTTAGAATATCAATCACAGAGAATTTACTTTGGTTCCTGATAGTCAAACAGCATGGCATTGTTGGAAAACAAATTCCTTCGAAATAGGGTGCTCACCCACTACAAAAAAATTACAGGAGCATGCATAGATGCACACAGGTAAGAACATGTCTGTCTAGGGCAACTGTCTCTTCCAGAGGGAATGGCTGAAGGGAGCCATGCTCATTTTAAAGATTTAATTTCTGGAAGAAATTCTCTTGAAAATAAACTGGAAACGTGATTTTCTTACTTTCTTTGTCAGCTTTAGGGTTAAGTTGTCAAGAAGATTTTCAGTCAACTTTCTCTGCAGATTCTTTGACCAGCTGCTGTTAAAGATGGAAACAGAAGCCTCCTTTTGCCGTGCAGGCTTAGGACCTCCCATCAGTGGCTCCCAGGGATGTAGAGGTAAGGAAGTTATTTTAGGAGCCGGGCTAGGTCTTTCCTGGTTGGCAGAGGAATAAAATGCACTGTCTACAGAACAAAGACCGCCAGCCATTAACATAGAGAAACCTCTTGTTTGCATTTTCAATAGCTGACATTTGTACCTTTTGGAGGAAAATGAAGGGCATCTCTTTGCCTTGTAGTTTAAGTCAGCCTGGAAATAGTGGCGATGATGGAGAAGCAGGGCTAATTTCCTTTGTTCCCTATTCCACAGATAATGGTGGTCTGTGCGGGGTGTTAAAGGCCAGGCAGCCACGGTGACCCGGAGATGACTTCATCCTTCCGAGGTTTATCAAAGGCTCCTGTCAGTCAAACTCATGCTGGGAGACTGGGGAGTGGCCATCTGGCTAGCTGTTAGGCAGAGCAGAGAAGGGAGAGCTAGGAGGTGGAAACGCTCCGCTGTCAGTGGAGCCAGGTGGAGAGGCCAGGCGTCTGGAGGTGCACATAGCATCTCCCATGCGCCTGTATGATAAAGAAAAAAACGTGAGAGGGTGCCTGTGTGCGAGGGGGTGCCTGTGTGCGAGTCACAAAAGAGAGGAACGGCCAGAGTCCGGCTACTGGAAAGGAGAGAGACATGGAGGACGACCGAATAGAGACTTATTTAAGCCCGTGTTATCATCTTGAATCGATTTTAAGTGGGGGAGACTGAAGGTCATTCCTGCTGCTAACCACACGGAGAAACCTCTGAATTGTTTCCCTGGCTGAGGGGAAGAAAGGGAGTAAGTGGCTCCCAGCAGGGCGCTGATTTAATTTAAAGCCTGATGTTTCTGATCTGAAGCCAGAATTCTTTCATCCCAGCCCTGTTGATCACAAACTCTAACGAGGTATTACCAGAAGCACAAGCTACCGGTCTAGCCTCCCGCCTCCCTGGCAGGCAATGCTGGAACTGCCGCTTAACCAGGAACACTTGGGGTCACAAGGCAGGGTTCCCAAAGCCTCTGCAAGGCCCTTCCTCGTTCTCATGACACCCCGGCTTGTGACCGGCAGCTGCAGTTTGCACAGCTCTAGGAAACCCCTGACACCTTCCTGTATTGCGGTCAGTGAAAGGGTGCCTCGACCCTTCCAGAATCCAAGTGTGCAGACTGCCTCTGCCTCCACTTCTCTCTGTCCTTCCCTCCCTGTCTCCTGTCTTCTTTCCCCCTTTCCCTCCTCTTTCTCTCGTCCTTCTTCCTTCCCTTCTACCTTGCTACTCTCCCCTTTCTTTCTTCCTCCCTCCCTCCCTCCCTCCCTCCCTCCCTTCCTCCCTTCTTCATCTTTTTCTCCCTCCATTCTTCCCTTGTCTTTCTTAATCTCCCTCTTTGCCTGTTTCCTACCCCCTGTCTTTTTTCTTCTTGTTGCGATAACGTGCATCACACATGATGTTCTCTTTGGATCATTTCAAAGCACATCCTTGCTGCTCAGCACCGCGTCTTAGTTTTCAGAATTGCCCCGTCACCTCACACTGAATCCTGGAGCCTGCTAGGTAGTAACTGTCTATCCTGATTTCCCCTCTTGCCCTTGGCAACCACCTCTGGATTCTTTCTGAACTCACAACCATAAAAAAGTCTTACAAGTGGGATCAAATAGCATTTGTTCATTTATGATTGGCTTGTTATTCAGGCAGCAAAATGTCTTCAAAAATGAGTCAGGTCAGAATTACTTTTGTTTTTCTTTGTGTGTAGGGAGGAGGGAGGGGAATTGTGGTATGTGAGCATTCGTGGGCACACACATGTAGGGCAAAGGTAGATGCTAGGTGTTTTCCTCTGTCTGTATATTGAAACAGGGTCTCTCACTGAACCTAGACCATACTGATCCAGCCACACCAGCTGATCCACAAGTACCAGTGATGTCTGCTTGTCTCTGTCCCCTGAGCAATGGGAGTTCCAAGCACCCTGTAACCACACTTGTGTGGGATATACAAATACGAATCTACATGCTTGCTTGGCCAGCATTTTACCCACAGAGATATCTCTCCAGAATTCCTTTCCCTTTAAGCTTGCTAATATTCCATTGCATGTATTACAAAGATAAGTGTGTTTAGCCCTTCATCACTTCATACACACTGGAACTGTTTCTGTAGAAGACTGTGTGCTGTACTGCTTTCCCAGATCCCTAAAGGGAGCTTAGGATGTGACCTAGCATCTTGATGTTTGAGAAAACAACAGGAATGGGAAGACCACCCCCAACTTCCCCTGGCCCTTGTTCCCTAAAGCAGAACCTAAGACACTCACTGGAAAGCTATCTTCCATTTACATGAGCAAATACTTTCCTTCTAAAGACCCAGATAAGAATCTGACCTTACATCATGGCATCAACCTTCGTTGTCCTAACACACTTCCCCACAACTATCTATTTCTCCACCTAACCCAGCACAAAACACTTAACTTTGCTCATTTCTTTGGGACATCATTTCTGAAGACTCCCATGCCACATGCAATTGACATGAAATAAATGTAAATGTTCATCTCTGGCTAATCTGCCTTTTGTTTGAAGACTCAAGATGCTTAGGGACAACATACTTCCCTTTCTTTACCTCATCTTCTGCTCACCCTGGCCTATACATGCTGGATTCTTTGTAGACATTAACAAGAAGAGAGAAGAGAGGATTGTCAAGCTAGCCAACGCAAGTCTGTCAACATGAGTCTTGTCGCTCTAGATGCCACTGTCCTGTCAGAACTTGAGGCTGTATCTGTGCCTAGTTTTCTGGCTGCTGAAAGTGAGAAGAGGCTTTGATCCCAACAGAACACAGATAAAGAGCAAGAGGACACCCATGTCTGGAGTGTCTTCTTGCTCTACTTTAAAATAAGAAATTGTATACCACTCTTGGGCATATACCCAAGGCGTGCTCAATCATACCACAAGGACATTTGCTCAACAATGTTCATAGCAGCATTATTCTTAATAACCAGAACCTGAAAACAACCTAGATGCCCCTCAACTGAAGAATGGATAAAGAAAATATGGTACGTATACACAACGGAGCACTACTCAGCAGAAAAAAAAAAAAAACATGACAGCATAAAATTTTCAGGCAAGTGGATGGAACTAGACAATATCATCCTGAGTGAGGTAACCCAGACTCAGAAAGACAACCATGGTAGGTACTCACACATAAGTGGATACTAGATGTAAAGCAAAGGAAAACCAGACTACAACCCGCAGCTCCAAAGAAGCTAGAGCCTTCATCCAGTAAAAAGAAGAAGAGGAAGGAGGAGGAGGAGGAGGAGGAGGAGGAGGAGGAGGAGGAGGAGGAGAAGAAGAAGAAGAAGAAGAAGAAGAAGAAGAAGAAGAAGAAGAAGAAGAAGAAGAAATTGCAGTTCTTAATATTGAACATTATACTATACTTAAGGTTAGCCCTGATAATGAACTTTTTTCATGAGCCCTCAACCAGTGTGAATGGCCATTATGTGGTCAGCATACTGCTGCCTCCCCAATAGTAGATGATCTAATTTTCCCCTTTTCAGTTAAAAAAAAAGTGTAAACCTTTCTAGTAAAGGTGGGAAGAACCCAATATTACACTGTCATCTAGAATCACCCATTACTAGCATTTTGTCACCTTGCCTTTGTATTTATCACTTAGCAACTAGCATCAGCTACCTATATTTTGTTTATTTATCATCTGTCTGTCATCTGTCTCATATTTTGAACCATTTGCAAGCTGCTCACACACCCAACAGTCCTTTGTTTGATACCCTAGTATCTCCTCAGCAACAAAGATTTTTCCTTCCTAGCTACAGAGCATTTATCATGCTCGAGACATTGAAAATATATACCATGCAACTTTCTCAATTAGCAATGTATATTCAGTCTTCCCCACAATTCCAAAATAATCCTGCAAATATGTGAGTGTTTGTATACAAATGTGTATATATGTATGGAGATATATATATCCCTACATATATGTCTAAATATGGGCATATGGATATGTATTCCTCTTGGAGATCTAACCAGGGATTAAGTGTAGCATTGGTTGTAACTTCTGGTGAGCCTATCTAAGATCCCTGATCTTTTTTCAATAGCATCTGAGAGTGAGGTGGAGAAGTTCTTGCAAATACTACTCCAGTTCCTGAGATGAGGAGACGATTTGATTTTAGATCTTACTGTCACCATGGCTTCAAACATTGTCCTTAGCAAGGATAAAGAGTTGGGAAATTTAGAATGTCTACAATTTTTGAAATTTTTAGTGCCTAAGTATCTCCTGAGATGTTTGGAGGGTGTGAGATGTTTGAAGGATGTGAGGATGGTCATATATTATTTCCATAATGCCATTACATGTTGGAGAAACCTTCTACTTCTGCCTTTGAATTATTTCTGGAGGAAGGCATGATTGTCTTTTTTTTTCTGTCTTTTGCTTTTAATATATGGTTAACTCACCCTAACGTGAATCCAAATGTAATTTTGAGGTCCATTAGTGAAATTTTGTAAAACACCAAGTTTATATATGAGGGAAATAAACACTGGGCATCTAGGATTTCTGAGACCCAGACAGTGATGAGTCTCAGGCATCTTCATTTTTGAGGACCATACAAGTTACCCAAGGATACACAACAAGTGTTGTCAGTCAGCTAGTGTTTCCAACCTCAAACCCAGAGAGAACAGTGTAAGGCTGTTGAGGGGCCTGGATCAGTAGGATCTTGTTATCATGCAAGAATTGATTAGATTTGTCTATAATACTTTATTAATTTTTAATAGCCCTTTCAAAAAGTAGCTTAATGTCCGCAGCAAAATGGAGAGAATTCCTATGCTGTCTTCTCCCATATGTGTATAGACTCTATTATTGTCAACAGCACCTACCCAAAGGGTACTCTTTGTTTACTCTCTTAAATTTATTTTAAGTGTTTTGCCTGTATATATGTTTGTGCACCACATACATGTCTGGTGCTCATGGAGGCCAGAAGAGGGTGTCAGATTCCCAGAACCGGATTTATGGACAGCTATGAGCTGCTATGTGAATGCCAAATGCTCTTAGCTGCTGAGCTATTACTCCAGCCCCCAAAACAGTACTCTCATTACAGCTGATGAATTAACATTGACATATTCTCATCGTGCAAGTCTGCAGCCCATTTTATTGATGTGCATCACACAGATTCTGACAAATGTAACGTATCTACCATTATCATAACACACTGAGTATTTCCACTGTCCTACAATTCCTCTTTGCTCTCTTTATTTATGAATTAAAACTTTTCAAAGCCAGACTTGTCATTTTTTAAAAAGGGCTATTTGGCCCCCCAACAAAGGTCAACTAAATATTTTTCTTAGAATTCTATAATGAGAGAATAAGAACTTTGGATCTGGCTCTTGAAAAGAAAGCTATGTAGAAATGGAGCATGCTCTTGCATGTCCCGATGCTGCCCTAATCCTTCATCCTCATGGCTTAGTTAATAATGTTAAATATACTTAGAATACTTTTAGATAAAAACCTAACATTTCAAAGTTTTATCCACCACATTTATTGGCTTTTTGAGAACCATAAAGGAAAAAAGGGTTTCACTCAAATTCAGCTCACTTCTCTGGAGGGGAGGATGTGCTGGACCTAGTCAGCTGAAACACTTTTTTAAGTTCCATTAATTATTAAATTTCCTCTGCCATGTACCTGAAGTGTCACCTAATACGTTTTCTGCCTGTGGTTGCCAATATTTTAGATGAAAGCCCATGGACTTACCAGTACCTGGTAGCTTTTACAACACACGAAACATGGTAACTTCACAAGACACTGCAGTCATGAACATCCGCACAGTCTAAGCAAGGCAAGTCTGGGTGACCGTGAGCAAGCAGGGACAGCATGCCTCCCCATGAATATCAGTGTGCTCTTGTCCACTGAAGGGCAGATTCAGAAGAATAGTGCCAAGGAGAACAGGGCTTGGGATCAGTTCATGGTTGCTCTGTGTTGCATTTGCTTGGTGTTTAACAAGATCTGCTTGACTCAACCAGGATGATCGGGAGTGATTTGATTTCCACACATGCTTTGAGTTTGCACCGATGTTCTTTCTAGCTCTTTTGAAGGAGTGCAGGGAAGAGAGTGGTTGCCATAATTATTCCACTTGGTGCATACTGAGACATAGTGTTTTTACACACACACACACACACACACACACACACACACACACACACACACACACTAATTTGGCTCCTTGCATTTTATAGACGTCTGAGGTCTGTGTAAAATGAATGTAATAGAATGACTTTATGTTTATCTTGGTTTAATTAACAGACTTCCTGGTAAAAGGAAGACTAAGGATGGGTTGAGTATTTAGGAAGTATTAAATACTTGCTAGGGAAGGGAAGGGAAGGGAAGGGAAGGGAGGGGAAGGGAGGGGAAGGGAGGGGAAGGGAGGGGAAGGGAGGGGAAGGGAGGGGAAGGGAGGGGAAGGGAGGGGAAGGGAGGGGAAGGGAGGGGAAGGGGGGGGGGAAGGGAGGGGAAGGGGGGGAAGGGAAGGGAAGGGAAGGGAAGGGAAGGGAAGGGAAGGGAAGGGAAGGGAAGGGAAGGGAAGGGAAGGGAAGGGAAGGGAAGGGAAGGGAAGGGAAGGGAAGGGAAGGGAAGGGAAGGGAAGGGAAGGGAAGGGAAGGGAAGGGAAGGGAAGGGAAATACCACCCAACCTGGGATTTTTATATTAATCTTGACAATGTTGGATCATTGTATTTAGGGACAATGCTACACTGAACCGACTCCATAGGCTATCCCTAGCCCTTCAGTCTGTGTGAGCACCTGTCTTATTTCCCCACCAACAATAAGCCCAAAGAGAAAAAAAAAAGTCTTCATCCAGATCTTACACTACAAAATAATAACAATAAATAATTATCAAATGAATAATTTCGAATAAAGCATTGATGGCCTGGAAATGGATTGACAGCTTCTCTATTTGTAAATGTTAAATTGTTATAGGACTATGGGAGAGACAGCATCTGAAAAGGAAGGTTGAACAACGGAGTATTGTATAGATAGTCTGTGGCTAGCACTAAGCCAGCTCCCATGAGGGTCCCAAGGTGTGCCTTTCTGAAGTCTACTTGGATATCAAAGACCAAGGTCACATTTATAAGACAGAGTGCTGCATGTCTAGCTGTGGAGGTTGGAGTCTGTGGATTGGAATGTGACATGGGGGTCATTATCATATCCCTCCCAGGCATCATCAACCTTCCAGGTTTGCTCTAGAGGCTCTTATGCTTACATGCCTGGATACCAGAGTGCTTTATCCTAATGGTGGGGATTAGCAGGATAATCAGCATAATTGACCGGGTCCCATCCTGAGCACTGTGTCTCAAGGGGGATCTAGGGCTCTATGGTCTATTAGAGCTGCTGTTAGTTGTCATTCAAATGGTTAGCATGGGGCTTGGCAAAACCTCAGGGCTTTCAGATGGCGGAATAGGATTCCAGGGACAGGCGAGCAGGAATGTGAGCTCCAATGTATGTCTAAGACATCCAAATACAGCAGAAAGGCCAAGTCCATTGCTTGAAGTCCAATTCAAGCCCCCCTCCCCCCAAACAAGCCAGTAATCAGGCCTTCAGTGAAGATCCGAGAGAAAAGATTCTAAAGGAAGTATCATCGGTTCAATAATTAGGAGAATGGATTAAACGTATTGGGGACCCAAAAAGGAGTAATTAGGAACCTAAATTTTGGGAAGTCTGACTACTTATCACCTTTAGGAAAGGGTCTGCGAGGTCAAAGACATTAACACTTTAACAGATGCCCTGAGAAGTCTCACCTTTGGGGTTCCTGAAGCCATGGATGATACTTGCATTGAGAAGACTTCATCTGAATATTCCCACTGTCTATATTAGATGGAGGATGGGAATAATAGGTACATAGGAATCTTTTACCAACACCAGAGAAGTGGATTCGGGGAGGCTTGGTCTAGCCTCTGATACAGTAGCTCTGGACTCATAGTTAACAGAGTCTGTGCTGTGGACCTTCTTTCCCTCTACGGGAAGCCCCTGCTTTCAGAGCCCTTGAGTCCCCTTCCCAGGCTGGAGAAGCAAGGACTGTGTTAAGAGCTTTAGACATAACAGCTTCAGCCGCTTGAGTCTTCTTTCTATTATTCAGGGAGAGGAGCTGTCAGAGCCATCCTTCCCAAGAGGGTCCTGCCAACCTCTGAGAAGCAGATCCTGTGGGGCAGAAAGGATGTGGGCATTCAGCGGTTACCTCGGTTTCCAAGAAACGTCTCCACCCTTGGGTTGCTTCTGAAAGTAAGTCTGTTTCCCCGTTAGAGGGAATGCATGCTGAGTTCTCTTCTCAACTTATAAATTATGCTGTATTAACACTGGCAACAGTTTCACTCTCTCTGTGTAAACACGAGGCAGTGCAGAATGGGAAGGGGGTGGGAAGGGCTGGCTGCCAGGACCCAGTGGAGACTCGTGAGCAGCTCTTTGAATATTGGATGGTGTTCACGCCAGCATTAGGAGTGGGCTCCCCAATACCTGTCTTCAGCAGCCAGGCCTTTTTCATTATGAATGCCACTACCACTGAAGTTGGTTTGTGTGTGAAGTGCATGGTCAAACATGTGATATTTGTAATTCAAGCAGCTCCAAGAAAGGAATCTCCTGAAGGAAAAAAAAAAAGATACCCAGTGTTTGTGTTTACTACACCTGAGATTCTGATATAGATTCATCTGGAAGGTTGGAATGTAATTCCAATATTTCTCTGATCAACTATAAATGTTGTCTATATAAATTTGAATATTTCACTTATTTCCTTGTTTACTGGGCAAAGGGACACTGAGGCTCAAAGCAGAAAACAACAACAGTAAGATCTTTTGTTTGGCTCCCCAGATTTGTTTTAGAGATCATTTCTGCTGCCATGCTTTTGATGGGCAAGAAAGCCATTTGAAGGAAAGGAAGGACTTCTAAATATAGAATGCACTATTTTCTCTTTTTAAAACTGTATGCAGTAACCCCAGCATTTAAGAAGCTGAGTTAGGAAGATCACTGGGTTACATAACACGACAGGCTCTTTATTTATATTTTTTATTGTAGGAAATTAGAAATGTGAGAAGTATCTATTGATACTGGAAAGAGATGTTCAGTCTCTTTAAAAGGAAGATACCCTTAGTGCATAGTTCCTGCTGCAGGAGAGGAGATTCGAGCCTGATCAGGCCTACTTGATAGAGGTATTGCTTGCTTCTATGAGAAGACTTCAGAGTGTAAGGCGAGTTTCAGGGCTTCTTAAACCATGGGCTAATAAATCCCCAGAAGCCCTTTTCTTTGCCCCCTCCCAGCACTAAATAGGCTCAAGCTTGAGCAGTAAAATGAGATGGGTTTACACAGGTGGAGGGCTTCAGGCATTTGTTCCATCTCAGAACACCTACAATGTTAGTATTACTTTATCTCAAGATATCATCATCTGGTGGCAATAGTTCTTCCCTGTTCATACCTGTGGGGTGAAAGAGTTTCTCATTCAAAATGGAATTAGTTTCCTTCCCTTTGATCTATGTGGTCAGCAAAGTCCAAGAGCCAACAGAGGAGTGGTACCCACTGTTTGATTCATGCTCAAAGCCCTGAACCAACTGGCATAAGGAACAGAGATGACTTAGGCCTAAGGATTTATTAGCAACTTAAATGAACTCTTCGTGGTGCAGGGTGGAAGATTATCATAAAACAAGATGGCTTTGTTTAGGAGGTCAACTGTGATGTCATACCTTAATTAGTAAAGCTGTAATGACTGAAGTAGGATCAGAGGCATGGAGAACTCCTTCACTCTACTCAAGCCAGACCTTCCCTTCTCTTTGATCCTTTACCCATCACTCTGTCTTTTCTCCTGTCATGTAAGATTGTAGTTTGAAAACATCAGACATAGTATAGCCATCAACCAACTCAACTAAAACATGACTAGCAAAAACATCAGACATAGTATAGCCATCAACCAACTCAACTAAAACATGACCAGTAGGATGAGTTCAATAGTTAATGTTCTTTCCTATTTTAAGGCCATGACCTACAGCAACATTTCCCCTTAAGCATACATTCTGACAACCAATCAGAGCAGGTCATGGTCTATGAACACATTTGCCCCTCTCCTCTCCAAGGACTGAGGCCTTCTGAGCTTATGTCCAAGGCTCATTTGCCAGATGGTGTTTCACTTCCACAGTGTCATGGAAACGCTTCATCATCTGCTATGGAAAGAAACCCAGAGAAATGATCTGCAAGTAGGTGGCAAGCCAGACCAAACCACCGAATCACCAGTGGGTAATTTCTGGAGGGAAAATGATAAGAAACTTAAATAAAATGTTGTATACACCCAAGAGTGGGTCCTCCACCTACGATATAGGAAATGTGTTTTAGATGGATGTCCTTTTAAAATTATTATTTTTCTATTTATTTATTTTGTGAGTGGTGTGTGTGTGTGTGTGTGTGTGTGTGTGTGTGTGTGTGTGTGTGTGTGTGTGTGTGGTCAGAAGACAACTTGGAGTTATCAGTTCCTTCTTCCTGCCATGTGGTTTTGGGGTGAGGGCATTAAACTCAGGTTATCAGGTGTGGCCACAAGTGCTTTTACTCTTTATCTTGCAGGCTCCTAGTTTTATGGGATTTTTGAAAAAACAAACAAACAAACAAAACAAACAAACAAAAAAAAAACCTCTCAAAGGAATTAAGGAAGTAAACATATTTACATGTATGTCCTGACACACTCCTTTTCTTTTCTTTTTCTTAAGACAGTGGTCTCGTTTACTTGAAATTTCTTTTTCTAAGTGTAGTCATGATTCTCTGCATGGAGTCACTAGGGAGAGAGTTAGCAGCTGCAATGAAAACCATTAAGCCAGGAAGAGTCATTAGGCCCAGTCAGGAAATGGTGAATGAGTACTCACTCTGCCATGGTGAGGGTTACACCTGAGGCTGTGCTTTTTGCTAGCTTTACCTGGTAAAGATATTGGGAGGAAAAGAACTAGTGGTAGCCATATTACTGGCAAAATGTCTTTATGAAAACTGTTTTTCTTTTACTTCCTGAGAAATCGCTCAGGAACCATTTTGGTTGACCAGTAGGATGAGTTCAATAGTTAATGTTCTTTCTATTTTAAGGCCATGACCTACAGCAACATTTCCCCTTAAGCATACATTCTGATAACCAATCAGAGCAGGTCATGGCCTATGAACACATTTGCCCCTTTTCTCTCCAATGTCTCTATGAAGTACCCTGCTTTGGGAGCTAAACCTGTGTCAGTCCGTACCAGGTTCCTTCCTGGGCAATTCATTAGTAGGTAAGTTATAACAACAGAGACACTAATGGGAGATTTAAGAATCAAGAGCAAGGAAAAGTCCACTTATTTGTGTTTCTTTCTCTCTTTCTGGGGTTACTGTTCCTATTTGCAATGTGCCCAAAGACTTGTGTGCTAAATATATGGTTTCTGTGAGGTGGTGTTTAGAGATAGGACATTTGGAAAAGTGTTAAATTATGAGTGTTCTAGTCTCATCAGTGAATTGAACCTTTGAGAAATTTGTGATTTGGTGACATTATTGAGAGGCAGGGTTTTGTTCTTCCTTTGCTATTTGGTTCCTGTAAAATGAGCAGCCATTCTCTGCCATTCCCTTCCAGCCTGACACTGTGCTTTGCCATATACATATCACACAATGGAAACAGCCAATCACAAAAGAAGCCCCCGAAACCAGGAGCCAAATGACTCTTGGTTTCAGTTGATCTAGCTCAGGCATTTTGTCATAGCAGTGCAGCGCTGAGTAACATACCTACTAAAATCTCAACTGTGTCTCCTCAGTGGCTCTAGGTCCCACCAGAATGATTCCTTCTGATTCTCACAAGACAGACACAGACACGTTCCAGCTGCTATCAACAGAGCTATTTGGATACAGACTCTGACATAGTGGGATAATTGATTTGATTTCTTTGGAATTGTGTTTCTTAGCTGCACATCCCAATGTACATGCATTGGTAGCTGCAATTGCCATCAAAGCCCTAGCAATCCCATCTCCTCTCATTCTCCCTGCAGCTCCAAGGGAGGTAGCCAATTTTTATTGTTGCTACTGACCTTCTCTGGTTGCTCTTCCAACTATTCTAGTAGCTTTTTAAAACATTTCCCACTGCCTCATCTCTCCTGATGAGTTATCGTGTAAAAGTTATGTTTTCTTTGATGGAACCTAATTAACCTTGTAGCCCACTTTTATTAGAGTAGTAATAAAAGTCCATTGGGTGAAAATTTCTTCTTGTCAAGAAAACAGACTTTCTGGCTTAGGTGGAGGCCTAACATTCCAGTTGGGCCAAGGAACTACCTTAGAAAGGCAGGGTCACCTGAAGTCATGCTGAAGAGATGGGAGGAATAATTATTCCTTCAATGAGATACTACACTTTTCCTTCCCAGAATTCCCATCCTCCTACAAGCTGAGAAGCTATGAGGTTCAGATGGGTTTGACCACTTTTCTGAAACCTGATTCAGGAAGATAAAAATCTTAACTTTTTCTTTACTGTATCTCTTCCTTCTAGATGCTGGTCAGAACCTAGTGTACTTTTTCTGATAGTTTGTGCTTCTTTACCCTTTCTCGAAGGCTTCCATCCCCACCTTGTGGCTGCCTGCTGCCCTGGGGTGGACCCCCATGAAGTTATTTCAAATGACAGTGTTTTCCCTTCACACCTCTGTTCTCTAGGCAGCTTCTGAGATCTACAGTTTTCCTGTCCTGGGGGTTTTCTTTTAAATATGAAACAGGCCCCAGTGTCCATGGTATCACTTCTAAAAAACATAGAAATCCTTTCAATGTATCTGCCATACCACAGCGCAGAGCTACAAAGCTGGACAGCATATTCTGAAGATGAAACCATCTCAGACTAGGCCTTTGCTTTCTTTGCCCCTTTCCTGGGAAACTCCAAGTTCCCAGCAAGCACAGTTGTTCTACATTGATCCTTGTCCACAGCCCGGACAGCAGGGACGTTTTTAAAGACTTGAATCCTTAAGTGTATCAAGTAAATGCTGAGGCAATCACTGTGAAATTGCTGAACTCTTCGTGTCTCTCGATTGTAATATCTTTCAATTGTCTTACTAACAAGTCAGTATCACCAATGCCAGAATTCCCTGAACCTGATTTAATATTGGCAAAACCAAGTTAAAGAAACTTTGTTCAAATTGACAAAAAATCTTTCCTATTTCTGCTTTAAAGCATTGATGTATATTTAAAGGTACATATTGAGTGTTTGAAATATTTATTTTTGTATATGTGGATATTTTGCCTGTGTGTATGTTTATGAACCATGTGCATATCTAGTGCCTGCAAAGACTAGATGCCCTGGAACTGGAGTTAGGCAGTTGTGAGCCGCCTTGTGGATAGTGGGAACTGAACCATTGTCCTCTGGAAGAGCAGCAAGTGCCCTTAACCACCTGAGCCATTTCTCCGGCTCCTACTTCTACTCTTAACCAAAGGTCAGCCAAGCTCAAGGGAAGTTATTGGGAGAGCTAGTGTTAACTGAGTTGGAAGCTTTGTTTAAAGATCCCCAGAGAAGACCTGGGAGGATGGCTCAGTGGGTAAAAGTGCTTGCTGCGTAGGCAGGAGGACCTGAAATCAGACTTCTAGAACCCATGCAAAGCCTGGCACAGTCCTCCACGTCTGCAATTGCAGTGCTTCTTTACACAGTAGGTGGGAGAGAGACTCAGAAGCTCATGGCTCAGCTGGACAAGAGACCCTGTCCCAAACAAGGGGAAAGGCCAAGATTAGGTTGATCTCTGACCTCACATCAGCACTATGGTATGCATACCTGCATTAATACACACACACACACACACACACACACACACACACACACACACACATACACTCCTAGAAGAATTTCAAATTATGCGCAACTTTTAGCAGGCATGGCTGGCAGAGCCAAAATCATTCTGGGGGCCACCATGTTGGATGTTATGAGCATTGTCTCTGCTCATTACTGCTGAAGTCATGGGGTGGGGCTGGCAGAGCCAGAATCATTCTGGAGGCCACCATGTTGGATGTTATGAGCATTGATTGTCTCTGCTCATTACTGCTGAAGTCATGGGGTGGGTTACTAGAATAGACAGAAGTCAGGTGGGCTTTTATTTGCACGTAATGACTTTGGTCCTTTCTGTAATGAACAATGAAAGGTACTATAAAGGGGAAAGAATAATGTTAATTATTTCACTTTTAAAAGTCATATGGAATAGGAATAGTATTTAAAGAAATGGAATCCAGGTGTTTGGGGGCCAGGGGGTAGCTCAGATGGTAAAATGCCTTCCTTGCAAGCTTGAGGATCTTATTTTGATTCCTAAAATCCATGTTTTAAAAAAAATAGTTGGGTGTGATGGTGTGCACTTTGAATGTGGGAAGATGGAGACAGGAAGACCCTGAGACTTCCTGGGCAACCAGTCTGAGAAACAGTGTCTCAAGAGAAAAAAAAAAATAAAGAAAGTGGATAGTACCTGAGAAACAAAAACTAAAGTTGTCCGCTGACCTCCATAAGCACATGCATTCCCCCTCCAAAAAAAAAAAAAAAAAAAAAAGAGAAATTCTCCCCAGGTAAATAATTCCACACCAAAGGAAATAAGAGAGACAAGGAAGTCTTTGCTCTTCATGCCCCATCCAACCAAGAAATAACAGAAAAAAAAATCTGTGTTTTTGGTTTTCAAGATATAGCACAGAGAATTTTTTAAATATGCTTTCAAATCCTCAGAGACTTTATAATTTATCAGGAAAGACACACTCTTCCTAATGAAAGGTTACTGACCTTCATGAATGCGACAGTTCAATTACAGCCCATTCATATGCAGAGCAGTGTTGATAAAGGACTAGGAGATGTGACTAGCATAGCAAAGGAAGGGAAAATGTCTGGAAATTATCATTCGCTTCTTAAAAGTTTAATTGTGAAACAAGAATAATAAATACGAGAGCTCAGGTAGCGGGGATCTTTTCTTCTGTGGCCCTGTGGTCTATTAGATCTGCTTCATTGGATATGTTGGCTGTTTGCTTTCCTTCTTTCTGCCTAATATTCCTGCCTTTTTAATCCTCTAAACTGCTAAGGCTAACAAATCAGAAAGCCCTTGGGGTCCTGAAATGCTAGGTTTCAAAACAAAACAAAAAAATTCCCCCCTTTCCTTTTGACTGGCAAGGCAAGCTGGAACATGCCTTGGTGTTATTTTAAGTGTCTGACTACTATTTAGATGCTGAAGTAGATGGAGAGTCAGGAGGGGCTATGGCCATACCTCAGCCACCCACCCACAGTCACTCATGCCCAAGCTCCAAGCTCCAGGGAGGTAGGCAACCCCTCCTGGACTGAGAATAGCTAAACCATGTCCTGGCTAGACTTTCTGGAGCCAGTGGGCAGCCAGACTTGAGTGACACCTGCAGGTTCTGTTTGCTGAGCCTCTCCAGGTGTGGGGAAGACATCTGATTGCCACTTTGTAAATCAGTGGAGTGCCATTTAGACACAGCTCTTTGGACTCTCCTAGCAGAACCACGTTCTCCATCAGCAACTGCTGTAGCTATCCCCTCTATAACAATACATTTTTCATTAAAAATAAACTGCATCAAACCATAAAACTTGGGAGGCAGCCAACACAAATATTTGAAGCAAAAGCATTATTTTCATTTTTTAACATTTTACTTCAGAATTTAATATCAGCCAGCTATGTGTGTGGTACGGAGGAGTCACTGAACGGTGAAAAGGAGTGGAAAGTCTGAGAAAACACACATGTTCCCAACACCTATCCTACTGCCTGGCACATAGCATCCTTTCCACATTTGTTGATAGATTGCTTGAACTACTGCATCGCTCTTTTATTTCTTGGATAAGTGGGACAATCCATGAATTTCTATTTTGAGACATTGGTCCTCTAATTTATTCTTGGGTTTCTTCTCCCTCCAGTAGTCCTGAGACATGGATTTACCTTTAACTCACCTCAAATCCTAGCATATTGTCTTTGAATGTAGCTCACCACAGGGTTAAGAATGCATGATTTCGGTTATAGTTTGGAGATTAATGGTCCCCAGAAAACATATGTATCAAAGACTTGGCCCGTCTGCAAGTATTCACAGGTGATGATTAGGGAGCTGGTTGAATCATAAGGGCTCTAACTCAATCAGTACATTGATGGATGGATTAAGGCCAGTGTGGAGTCATACTTGACTGGCATTATTCAGAGGCAGAATCTAGAAAATAGAGTCTAATTGAATGATTTAAGTCACTGGAGGGTGTGCCCTTGCAGGAAGGATATATTTGTCCTGGTTGTCCTCTCCAACTTCCTTTCCTACCCGCCTCTCCCCACCATCTCCCAGCTACCATGACAGAAACAGCCCAGCCAAGATATTCTGACTCACCACAGCTCAGGAACAGCAGAAAGAGACTACAGTAACCAGGGGAAACCACAGAATGAAGTCTCTGAAACCATACTGTTGTGCAGTATTTGTTTACACTGTGAAGATGCGTCTTTGCTAAGGCACCTTCTGATTGGTTTAATAAAAAGCCAAATGGCCAATAGCTAGGCAGGAAGAGGTTAGGAGGGACTTCCTGGCAGAGAGAGGGAAACTGGGGGGAGGAAGCTACGTGTGCATATTTCACCAATAGACTCAGAGCAAGTCAGATATACTGTACTAAGAAGAAGTAACCGAGCCACATGATAGATTGTAGAAACAGGTTAATAGAAACAGGCTAATTAAGTTATAAGAGCTAGTTAGAAAAAAAGCCTAAGCTAAGGCCAAGCTTTCATAATTAATAACAAGTCTCTGGGTCATTATTTGTGGGCTGCTGGTGCAAAGATAGTTGGACAAGAAAGTTTGGTACAACACACCAAAACAATCCTTTTCTCCTTTAAGCCGATTTGAACGGTCATTTTGTCACAGGTGAGACAAATAACTAACATAACTGCAAGAGCTTCGTTTACTTGGCACTCAGTTCTTTAGATGCAGCCTTCATTTTTGCACAACCCAGGAGACACAGCTCTGCATTAAAGATGCCTTAGAAAACATTCTTTCAATTCATATGGTTCTGTCTTTCAGATTTAGGACCATCCAGTCTCTGGACTTCGAGAGGAAGCTGGTTGTAAGCAAAGTGCCTCCTGATCGATCATTGGCAGGGATGAGAAGGAAGGTGGAGAGACAGTAAGAGCAGCCTTGGAAATCAGTGTAGAAAGAAACAGAAGCGAGCAATCTTGTGTGGAACAGGTGTTTGATAATTGCTGATGGGAATGAATGAAATACAATTTGCAACAACATTAATCCGACACATATCTAATGATATGTGTTGTTCCATGGTAGTTCAGGCCAATAGTTTAGTAGTTCACACACATAACTGTAATTAGTATTATTTTTGACAGATCATTGTAGTTTTTAATCTCTTGTTCATTAGTTTATGAATGAGCAGCAATATCCACAGGCTCTTTTTTCTCCAACCACTCAAATCCTAAACAAATATTCTCATAGATTTGCTGAGAAGCATCAGGGGATTTCCCAAGACGTGGACTAGCCTGTGATTCCTCTGGTTTTCACTGCTCCCTGACTGTGTCTAGGAAGGAACCTCCCTTCATGGCCTCTGAAGATAACAGGCCATGAAACTGCCCGTCAGTGTGGTCAGGGAGGAAGAAGAAAGCACAGTCCTAGGTAGCTAGCATCAGATCTTTTCCTGTGCTGCAAAGAAGAAAGGATCCAAAGGACACGGATCCCAATTAAGATGCTTGCATTGTAGTATTATCATGCAGATAACTCATTTTCTGACTGAACTTTGAACTGATTAAAGATTGCTTTTTTAAAATGTAACGTGGGGAGGGGTTGGGTGGCCCTGGAGAGATGATTCACAAGTTAAACTCCCCTGTTGCCTTTCCAGAGATCCCAAGTTCAGTTCCCAGCACCTGTATTGGGAGGCTGACAGTTGCCTATAACTCCATCTCCTGGGGATCTGAAGCCTTCTTCTCACGTCTGTGGGCACCTGCATAGACCTGGCATAGATACAGAGAGAGAGAGAGAGAGAGAGAGAGAGAGAGAGAGAGAGAGAGAGAGAGAGAGAGAGAGGGAAATGCTTGAGCATAAAAAATAAATACCATTAAAATAATTAAATGCAAAATGAATGGCTGGGAACTTGTGATATCAAAGACTCCTTCCAGCTCTACCTTCAACAATTCTGCTCTTAGATTTGCTTTAGGCAGGAACATTTTAATTCAATTATGAGGAGACATATAGAAATTGTATCTGAGGCGATTTCATATATTACAGGGAACATTGATTTTAATTAGCTAAATAGCCTTCTAGAGACTTAAGTTGCTTTCCGTGTCTTGTGGTGCCTGCAATGCTCTCTATGGAAGTAATAGTTTCATCAGATCAGATACTATGCATTAGTGTCTTGAAGGGAAACATCTCTATGTTCAACCACTTTCTTTTGGGAATCACAAGCCCAAATCTGAAGTTTTCTGCCCATATAAATAAAATTGAGACCTATTATGTTCATATCATGATTTATTGTTGTTGTTATTATTCTCCATTTGTGAAATAAAGTTTCTTTATATAATACCATAAAAGTGGCTAGAAAAAATAATGACAGTTCCGAGGAATATCTGTATTTCTCTTTACTTCTGAGAATGTACTGACAACTCCCAGCCTTGCAAGATTGGGGTCTTGTTGATTAGCTTTGGGATTCTTTCACAAAAGATTAATAGTTATCTTCATTTGTGTGTCTGAGTGCAAGTATCCAAGGAGGTCAGGAGGGGGTCAGATCCCCTGGAGCTGAAGTTTCAGGAGGTTGTAAGCCATCGATGGGGTTCCGGAAACCAACTTTGGATCCTCTGGAAGAGCAACAAGACCTCTTAACCACTGAGCAACCTCTCCATATTTGGGTTCTCTGATGCATATTATATCAGTCATCTTAGGTTGGGACAACCCTTGTCAAAGGGCGTGCTCAGAGTGTTCCATCTCAAATAGTCCTTTTCCCAAGCCATGTCTGTGCACACTCATCCTGTCCTCCTACCCGCTCAGTCATCCTCTCCCCATCCTTCATCCCCCAAACAGCGAATCTCGTGACAGTTCTTAAAATCCTAATGATCCGTTGTGCTTAGAAAAGGCGAACCCTGCTTGGACCAGTGGGTAGCATGGCATCCAGTCTAGTCAGGAGATGCCACCACTGGAGTGCACTGTGCTGTAAAGTGGGAATCTTTACTTGTGTCCATTGCTTCCTTCGCCAAGGATGCTTTGACCACAAGGCTCTTTCTTAGATATGGAGAAACAGGCCTTACCACCCCAGAAAACAGTCTGAAAACTGACTGCAAGGTCACCCCAATTCTACCAGGTCTTACCACCTTTCCTTTTTATCCCCTCGTTGGGGGTTTGAACTAAGGAAAAGTGTGAATGTCAGGATAATAAGTTCCCTCTTTGATGCTGTCCTCACTCTCAAGTCTGGCAGAAGGAGTCTGAGCTGAGAATTTCAGCACTGACCAAGGGACAACTCAGAAATGTTTACTAGAGTCTGCTGAGCCCATTCAGAGAGGGGCACATAGTTGACACACTGCGCAGGCATGAACCAGTTACCCCCCTAAACACAACCTTCAACACCAGAGCTCGGGATCCTTATCATTTGCTACCACATGTGAACAGAGTTTTCCAAAAGGACAGTTAACTTTCCAGGCTACACTCTGCCCTGATCTTTGAAGACCTGTGTATACTATAGAACCTATTTAACCAAGGTTTCTTCTTGAGTGTTCTTCAAGTACTCAGATTTACTGTGGTCTATTTTACTGATGTAATATCAGCTAAGATATTTATTATTCCTTTTGAGACAGGATCTCACTACTTAGCCCAGGCTGCCTGCCAAGTCATGACTCTCCTGCCTCAGCAAACTGAGTCCTGGAATTCCAGACCTCTGCCCCCATATCCAGCCGCATAGGATAGTGAACTACTGTGCACATACATTTCTCTGGGAATTCTGAGCCTAAGAAGAACACCTTTCCCTTCTCCATGCATACCCACTCTCAGAATATGTAATATGTGTTATTGCCAAAGATAGGAGCTCCCGCTCTCAAGAGCAGAATGTATGAAAAGATGAAATAGTCACAACATCTTTGTCAAAAATTACATATGAGGAGAAAAAGGGACTGTGTTAGTAAATATTTGTTCATTTTCACACATTTGCTGATTGTTCGAAATGTTTTGCTTATTCTTATTTGATTTTATTAAAATATTCATTCTATTTGGAAGATGCTATGATTCCCATTTCCAACCCTAGTTGTTTGCTTTGCAAAATTAATTAGAAACTGGCTACTGTGACTTGGTGAAAGTAGGTTATATTTGCTGAACTTGAGCTGGGAAATCTTCTTTTGTTTCGTTTAAGCAAGATTCAGGTAGTTCAATAAATGCCACTTAACTGGGGCAGACTTGATCAGGGAAGTTGCTGAATTGGGAAACCAATTAAGTCTAATGATAATTAGCATGCACTGCTGCTTAATTGGGATAGGTGGTCCATTGAGTTGGTATCACTGTAGGTAATTAAATGAGGCTCTTGGAGGTTAAGAGATAGAGTCTTCTTGATGCTTTCGAGATTGAAGGCAATTTATTTCCTTTCTTGATCATGCTGTTGCTGTTGAGACAAACTCCATTTCTAAATAACTCAAAAAGTGCTACTGGATTTGAGAGAGCCTAGGCATCTGCATTGTACATGAATGTGCACACAACACACACACACACACACACACACACACACACACACATCTTTCTACATATAGATTATGCATTTAAAGGAGTGAAAATAGTGAGATATAGAGTGCTTCAGTGACTTATGCAAAGTTGCCAGTATTTAATGATAAAAACCAACAAACCAGCAAACATGGCCTTCAGAATTCTATTCTCCTGTGTGACCCAGCACCCAATTGCTCACCCTGTGTGTCTTAGTTTCTTTTCATGTTGCTATCAGCAGATACCAGGCATGAAGCAATTGAAAAGTTACTTTGGCTTACAGTTTTTTTGGTTGGTTGGTGTTTTGTTTGTTTGTTTGTTTTGTTTTTTCGAGACAGGGTTTCTCTGTATAGTTTTGGTGCCTTCCCTGATCTCACTCTGTAGACCAGGCTGGGCTTGAACTCACAGAGATCCACCTGGCTCTGCCTCCCGAGTGCTGGGATTAAAGGTGTGCGCCACCAGCGCCCAGCCTTGGCTTACGGTTTTGATGGGATAGTGTCTACTACAGTGGGGAAGACACTGTGACAAGAATAGGAGGCTGCTGGCCATATTCTACCCACAGCTGTGAGCAGGGAGCAAGCAGGAAGTGGGGCGGGGTTATCACCCTTCAAGGCCCACCCCCAGTGACCTACTTCTTCCAGCAAGGCTCCACCTCCTAAAGATTCCACAATTTTCCACACCCCCCCCCCCCCCACACACACACACAACCTGGGCATCAGGTGTTAAGGCACAAAAGCCTACAGGGAGCATTTATATGCAGACCACAACGCAATGTGAGCAGAGTGCTGTGAAGAGCCTGTGTGGGAGCCCAGGGACTTGGCTCTGGCTGTGATAAGACATTGGCCTTTCATGGATGCACATGCTTCTTTTATTAAATAAAGGTGTGGGATTAAATAATCACAAAGATCTCTTCCAGCTGTAAAAACACAAGTGTCTCTAGCCATTTTATTTAAAAGTTTGTTACTGAGAAAAAAAATCTTCATTTTAAATTTGTATGAAGCCTTCCATTATTAAGCAGGTCACTGGCAAAAGGTAATGATAATATCAAGCTCCATATTAAAACAAAGCAAAACAGAATTGATTTCCAAAATGTAGTTGGGTGGCTTTTGAAAGAGATATGGGGGAGAAGTTGGAAAGGAGATAATGAGGATAATCCTAGGATGATTTTATGTGTGTGCATGTGTATAGTGTGAAAGTGTGCACGTGTGTGTGCATGTGTGTGTAGTGTATAGGTATATATGTAGTATGCAAGTATGCATGCATGTACATGCATGCGTATGTACATGGTATGCGGGCATGTGCATTGCCTATGCACATACATGTGGAAGACCAAGCAGGACCTTCAGGGTCTACTCTGCCCCTTTCTGCTTTATTGTCTTGAGACAGGGTCTGAAGCTCGCTGTTTCAGTTAGACTAGCTGGCCAGAAGCTTTGGGGATTTCCTCATCTCAGTCTCTAATGGGATACTTACAGCCTTGTGTAGCTAGAGTTTTCCTGCCTGGCCCATAGTCAAGACAAACCTGTCACCCGCCAGTCCCACAGCCGCTCAGACCCAACGAAGTAAACACAGAGACTTATATTGCTTACAAACTGTATGGCCGTGGCAGGCTTCTTGCTAACTGTTCTTATATATTAAATTAATCCATTTCTATAAATCTATACCTTGCCACGTGGCTCATGGCTTACCGGCATCTTCACATGCTGCTTGTCATGGCGGCGACTGGTAGTGTTTTCCCTACTCAGCCTTCCACTTCCCAGAATTCTCCTCTCTCCTTGTCCCACCTATACTTCCTGCCTGGTCACTGGCCAATCAGTGTTTTATTTATACGGAACGATATCCACAGCAGCCTTGCCCTGGGTTTTCCTGGGTCCTGGGTACTCAAACTCTGGTCCTCATAGCTGTAAATCAATTGCTTGTACACACCCAAACATCTCTTGAGCTCCTCCTGGAATGATTTCTGACTATGGAATATTTTTAAAAGCATAAAGCCATGGCTTGGTAAAGAAAATAAAAGATACTTCTGTGCCCCATATGTGGAAATACTGCTGTCAAGGAATGGAGAAGAAAGTCAGATGTGTAGGACTCCATGAAAAAGAGCATTTCTGGGATGAGCCAGATGCAGAGCTCTGGTTCTGAGGGTCAAGTGATCTGAATAATGCTGGAACTGGCATTTGGACAAGAGTGCAGATAGAGAAATAAGGTTGCTAAGTCCAAGTAAGACAATACGTGTACAGTATTTGTTATTGAGAATTACTCTCTAATTTACTTTGACTTGGATACGGGTATAAGACATTAGATCAGAAGCTAGTTTCATCCATTATCCTTTAAGCACATAATATTGCCAAGCATTTAAACCAAGATGCTCAATCATTAAAGAAATATGATGATCACTGATGTGCAGCAAAGAGATTACAACTTCTTAAGGTTTCATCTACTCCTGACTCCATTTCAACTTAGAAATTGTTATATGATGTGGGGAGTATAGGTACATAAAATAGGTAGACAAGTCAGAAATTTACTGACAAATCACCATTAATTTTAAAACAATTTTTTCTTATTGTCTTAGTCAGGGTTTCTGTTGCTTTGGCAAAACACCATAACCAAAAAGGAAGTTGGGGAGGAAAGGGTTTATTTGGCTTACACTTCAGCATTGCTGTTCATCACTGAAGGAAGTCAGGACAGAAACTCAAGCAGGGTAGGATCCCAGAGGCAGAAGCTGATGCAGAGGCCATGGAGGGATGCTGCTTACTGACTTACTTCCCATGGCTTGCTCAGTCTACCTTCTTATAGAATCCAGGAC
Organism: Peromyscus californicus insignis; assembly: GCF_007827085.1. Taxonomy (NCBI): domain Eukaryota; kingdom Metazoa; phylum Chordata; class Mammalia; order Rodentia; family Cricetidae; genus Peromyscus; species Peromyscus californicus. The sequence continues at coordinate 16,374,323 of NW_026294606.1, forward strand.
CACCAGCCCAGGGATGGTACCACCCACCATGGGCTGGGCCTCCCCTCATTGATCACTTAATGGGAAAATGCGTTACAGCTGGATCTCAAGGAGGCATTTCCTTAGCTGAGGCTCCTTCCTCTGATGACTCTAGCTTGTGTCAAGTTGACACACAAAACCACCCGGTACAGTTATGCATACATGTATTTGTACCACTTATAAAAGATGAAAGCACATTTATATTCTAGTGAGATGGACCTGCACATCTGTCTAATACAATACAGCATAAGGATGTGTTAACCTGATATGTGCTGAGGAATATAGGAGAACACCACACCGTTATTTTGGGGAGTTAAACAGTAAGGATCTTCCAGAAGAGCAGACGGCTTGCATGTACAATAAAACCACCCCAAGCCACAGCATACAGTGGCTTCCAATCTAAGCTGTTACAGGCTGTGCTCATGGTATTGTATGGCATGATGGTGTGCACAGTGCAAAAAATTCATGTTCTGTGTCAGAACTAAGGCTTCAGTGACATCATGGTTGCTGTACCAGCACTGTCAGAAACACTTGGCATTCGCCACACCTTTGGTTTTGAGTCCTTTCTTCTTCTTCTTCTTCTTCTTCTTCTTCTTCTTCTTCTTCTTCTTCTCCTCCTCCTCCTCCTCCTCCTCCTCCTCCTCCTCCTCCTCCTCCTCCTCCTCCTTCTCCTCCTCCTCCTCCTCCTTCTCCTTCTCCTCCTTCTGCTTTTCCTCTTCCTCCTTCTCCTCCTCCTCTTCTTCTACCTTCCCCCTGTCTCTGTCTCTCTGTCTCTGTCCCTCTGTCTCTCTCTCTTTGTTATCCTGCATTCAGAAATCTTATACTCTTGCCAAATTTTTCACAACTCCCACAGTTATAAGACCTCTGTAGGGGGTCTCAGTCCACAGTTTAAGAAACTTTGATCTAGACTTCCCCAACTCTTCTTCTCCTTTTAATTAGTCTCTCAAGGCTCATCCTGTTCACATTTCCTCCAAGTAACATCACGCCAGCTCTAGATGGCTGACGACTGCATTTGGAATGTTAGCTGGATTTGAAATGTCATCTATTGGCTGCTGAACTTGTTGTGGATTGCTTGAAATACCTCACTGGCCTGTGAACTGTAAATGCTGCCTAAATATTTATTTTTAAGTTGCTGTATAGATAAACATAGAAATGTATGTAAGCACACAGATAATTATAGTCATGTAGACAGAGTGAGTCAATCTCATATTTTTAAAATAAAATAATATGCACTCAAAAGTCAGCTTTAAAAATATATTTTGAACAAGTGAAAGGCTAATTTTAGTTCTCTTACCCCTCTGTGTAATTACCACAAACAGTCTTGTAAAAAGTCGGTGAAATAGTCCAAGCTACAAGTTGAGGGAATGCATGTGATTTAGTCAACAAATAAAGGAGCCAGTAGAACAGTGGTTCTCAATCTGTGAGTTGAGACCCCTCTGGGGGTCACACATTAGATATCCTGCACACAAGATATTTACAATTCATGACAGTAGCAAGATTACAGTTATGAAGTAGCAATAAGATAGTTTTATGGTTAAGGGGGTTACCACAACATGAGGAACTGTATTAAAGGGTCGCAGCATTAAGAAGGTTGCGAACCACTGAAGTAAATGGATGTAGATTTCCAGGTGGGCTGCTTCCTGTACAGAAGCCATTGCACCTGAGATCCACACAGACAATTCACAGCCAGATGGGCGTGGCCCCAGAGGCAGCATGTACTCCCTGTTCTACAATACAGTTTGCCCACTTCTTACAGTCTTCACATTTGAAGTCTACTTCTGGAGTTAACTGAACTTTGTCACGTTGTTTTGTGTCTCATATGGCTCTTGAATAAAGATGCCTCTGGTGAATAGACCTTGGAAACACTTCTTTCATCAGGGGAAAAAAAAAAAAAAGCTATCCATCTGGCGTTAGGAGCCTTCATGTCAGTAAGTCAACATTATTTCCGTGAAGTTTGCTCTGCTCTGCCACTTGGGACATGCAGCCCGGCACATAGGGAGGAGGATTCGGGGGTAACTGGAATAAACTGTCCAGCCAAGCTCCTTCACCAGGGGGACAAGGCAGTTTCCTGCAGCTCTGGCACTGATGAACTTTATACTCCACAGATTTCATTGCTTGATTAAAAATGTGCTCATGCTTGAAGGCGGACTCTGCTGGGGTTCCTAAGAAGGCACAAGTACACAGAGAGAACTGTTGGAGGGACTTCAGGAAAGAGCTTTTGGGGAGCATGATTTTGTTTGAAGAGTTACTAGAGCCTGTCATGATAACTCCCCTATAACTCACTGCTAGGCTTTCTGACCCACCTTACATGAAATCAAATTGCACCTGAGCAAATACTGCAGGGTGTAGCAAGTGGAAAGAATCACTTTCATTTTGCAACCACAAATATTACAATAGCCTCTGCACATATTTTAGGGAAACATCTTTTTTCTTTCTCACGTGAAGTCACTTTGCATGAAATTGCAGGACACATTTGGTCACCGTGGCGAATCAGAGTTGTTCTTCTACAGTGACGGCCTCCAGGAAAGCCAGCATGTAACTGTCCAGAGAAAGAGTACCGCTGATATCATTTCACACGGAATGGCAGATGGAGAAAGCACAATGTGGAGATTGATAGAAAGCACTATCAAAAGGTGGGTACCAGTCAGAAAATAGACTCTATTTTAAAAATTGGTAACAATGAGATAGTCACATCCCTGTGTGGAACATTCACTATTTCAGGTACTATCCTCAGAATTACACGTGGCCTCCATGTTGGAATCCTTGCATCTGTTGAGTTTGGACAGGTATCATCCCACTGCCCCACTGCAGAGGCTGAAGCATGGGCACTCAACATTCTGCTCCGTGTTGTATACATCCTGAGATAGAATCAGGCTCTAAACTGAGACACTGTGACTCTCAACACTGTTACACGGGTTATTTCTCCTTACATGCAATCAAGCTCAAACACAGGTGCAGTTAGAGTGCAGAGCTGGCCAAACCACTGGTTTCAAGAATTCTGCCCTGAAATAAGCCCCAAAGAATAAAAAGCAAGCCCAGCATGGTCTTGGTCCATGGATAAAGTTCTGTCTAATTTTTTGCAGAGAAGTCTGCAGGGGAGAGAACCTTGACTGTTGGAGCCTGATTTTTTCAGGTGTAGGTCCATCAGTGTTGTCTGATACCCCCACGGTATCAAAGCTCTGTGGTTTGGGTGAGTTAGCCCCAGAGGCTCATTTACTGAAAAACTGGTCTGGGGCACTGTTTGGGAGCACTGTTGGGAACACTAAGAGGCGAGTCCTGGTTGGAAGAAGGTGAGTCTCTGGCAGGCGTGCTCTGCAGGAGATAGGCAGACTCGGGCCCCATTCCTCTTTTTGCTTGCTGGCTGCCACGAGGTGAGCATCCTCCTCTCCATATGCTACTGCCACAGTGCATTTCCTCACCACAGTCCCAAAGGAAGCAGGGCCAAGCATCATGGACCAACATCTCCAAAACCACAAACCAAAATCCGCCCTTCCCCTTCATTATGGCAATGGAAAACCAACCAGCCGAAGAGTTACCTGTCACTGTCTATTCCATATCTATACAATGATGCCAAAAATCCCACCGCAGACTATTTTGGTGAAAGCACTAAATTGAAGAACTCCTTACAGATTTAACTTAACTCAGTGTTTCATATCTATTACAGTTTGGGTATAAAAATGTCCCTCAGAAGCTCATGAGTTTGAACAGTTGGTCTCCAGCTCCTGACACTGTTTTGGAAGATTGTAGAACTTCTAGGAGGTAGGGCTTAGTTGGAGAAATGTGTGGCTGGGACACAGAGTTTATTGCTATGGCTGGACCTAAATTCCAGCCTTTTGTCTCTGCTCCTCTTCTACTGGAATGTGAGAAGGCAAGGGGTCCCAGTTGCACAGTCCCACCGTGAGGAACTGCAATCTGTTCCTCTCTTAAGCTCCTTCGTGTCAAGGATTTGGTCACAGATGCCAGAAAACTGACAAACACAGTATCTAATGTGCTCTTAATCAGTGGTGACAACCACTATCACTAAATTAAAGAATTTAGATCAAGAACATTGACGAGGTCTTGGAATTCCAAAGCAATTGCCATTTCTTACTATTTTTCTTCGTTTCCCCCTTTCACTCTTATTTTGTATGTCTCCCTTTTCCTATGGATATTTTTAAATGGTAAAGTCCTTCTTTGAAAAAAATTTTAAAAGATAACTTTTTAATTATCTTGCATAAAAGGAAAGCTTTTGAATTCATTAGAAATAAGGGATTGCAGAGATGTTGAAAAAAAAGTTTGTGGGCAAAAGAAGTGATTTCTGTGAGGATGATGGTAAGTTGAATTAGTAAGTTATAAAAAATATATGGAAAAACAGTGAGAGGAAGTTTGTAACTTCAAAGGACAATGCCTGGAAAGAAGTGACGAGACTGGCAAAGCAAATAAGAAGGAATAATGTCCCTTATTCAAGAGCCAAGATTCAGATGGCATGTGAGCACATATGGGCGAGTGATAGCCTTTGCAAATGTTGCTGAAGTGTTAGTTAGCCACACCTGTAAAAGACTGTCTCCTCCACTTCCTCACATTTATGGACACAGTGTTTTCACCAAGTTTCAATTTGCTGAAGTCTGAGGAGAATGCTCCAAGGAAATCCATCCATCCGAGCAAAGCCAGGCCACATGGAAGGAAGTGGTGTGGTTGGAGGGAGAAGAAGTAGGGTTTACTCCTGTCCCTGATCTCTCCTAGTGTGTGATCTTTGGCATGTTTTTTTTTTTTTTTAATGTCCCTAGCCTCAGTCTCCCTTCTTACAAGAACTGCTTTGTAGGTTGTACAGTTTGCTATAATGTGCGGTTCCCAGCTCTGTGGTGGTATTGTGTTCCCCAAAATATTGTGTACCTTAGTAACTTATCTGGGGTCAGAGAACAGACAGCCTCTAGATACAGAGGCTAGAAAATGGTGGCACTCACGCCTTTAATCCTAGCATTCCAGAGACAGAAATCTCTCTGGATCTCTGTGAGTTCAAGGCCAAATTGGAAATAGCCAGGCGTGGTGACACACACCTTTAATCCCAGAAAGCGAGCCTTTAATTCCAGGGAGTGGTGATAGAAAGCAGAAAGGTTTATAAGGCGTGAGGACCAGAAACTAGAAGCATTTGGCTGGTTAAGCATTTGGCTGGTTAAGCGTTCAGGCTTTCGAGCAGCAATTCAGCTGAGACCCATTCTGGATGAGGACTTAGAGGCCTCCAGTCTGAGGAGACAAGACCAGCTGAGGATCTGGCAAGGTGAGATAGCTGTGGCTTGTTCTGTCTCTCTGACCTTCCAGTGTTCACTCCATTACCTGGCTCAGGTTTGATTTTATTAATAAGACTCTTTAACATTCATGCTGCACAGCTCAGTACCATTAGGAGATTATTAGAATGGATACCCCATGACTCACCTGTCAGAGGAAGGTTTATCAAGCTATCCAGATGATTCTAAAGCAATGTTAGAGAATGGTTGGCCATATCCAATTTCTAATATATAAACGGGGTCAATAGAAGTAGCTTGTAGTAAAGTAGTGGTAGTGGTAGTGTGTGAGGGGCTCTTGGTGCTAGGAGCTGGATCTATCTATCTATCTATCTATCTATCATCTGTCTATCTATCTATCAGTCTATCTATCTACCTATCCATCTATCTATCTATCATCTATGTATGTATGTATCTATCTATATATCATCTATCTATCATCTATTTATCAATCACCTATCAATCATCTATCTATCTATATATTGTGGACATACTGTATACTCTACTAAACTTGCCTGAGGATCAGAGGACAGAGACAGCCACTAGATTAGACATCGAAGTCAGGCAGTGGTGGCACACACCTTTAATCCCAGTACTTGAGATCTCATGCCTTTACTTAGGAAGCACACACACCTTTATTACAAGAAAATAATATGGCAGGGCAGAGAAAGGTATATAAGGTATGAAGAAATAGGAACTCTTTCTCTTTAGGCTGAGGATATCATAGAGGTAAGAACTAGTGGCTGGCTGTTCTGCTTCTCTGATCTTTCAGCATTTACCCCAATATCTGACTCTGGGTATTTATTATAAGACCAATTAGGATTTGTTCTACACTCTGTATTTGTCATCTGCCTATCTATTATCTATTTTTCATCTGTCTGTCAACCATCTATCTAGTAAATGCACTGCTAATTTGATTATTTCTAAAATACCTTCCTTATTTTCAGGACTCTATACCGTGAGTTCTACCTACCAAGCTGTTTCTTCTCAAGGTCTCTCTCTCTCTCTCTGCATTCTTCTTCTACCTCATGGACTGGAATTTTCCAGAGCACAGCTTTCATATCCCTTTATTTTTTTGATATACATATGACTCATGTTTAAATATTACCTTTGAATTTAAGGCTCTCAATATGAGTTTGCCTTGCCTGTCCTGTGAGTTTTGTCAACGCAATACAAAGCTATTTCCATCTAGGTATACAGTAGGTGTAACAGGCAGAGACTCCAAACAGAATTCTCACATCCTCCTCCTGGGTGCCCTCCATCATCAGCTGACACTATCCCTGGCCCAGTCCATAGATCAGCCTTGACTTTACTCTTACATTTATGGACATCTGTTCTAACTTCAACAGTGAATCTTGTTAACTGTCCTTTCAAAGAAGTTTTTACTATGTCTGTTGCTAGAACCCCATAAGCAGCTACCATCTGGGATATTCCAACAGGCCAGTGACTCTCCTTCTGCTCCCCTGTTCCCAACCCCTAGCTCCTTTTTAAAAACGACAGAATCTCTCATTGACCTGGAAGTTGTGAAGTAGGCTAGGATGGCTGGCCAGTGAGCCCCAGGTATCCACCAGTCTCTGCCTCCCAGGTATTAGAGTTGCAAGCATGCATCTCAACATTCAGATTTTCTACGTGTGTTCTGAGGACCAAAGTCAGGTCCTCAGGTCCTTGTGGTTACATAGTGAGACCTTACTGGACCAATCAGGAGACTTTACTGAAGTCACCTCCCAGACACAGTTCATGTTTACTTGGGGCTCAATAATGGAATGGGTTTTATGAAGCATGGCTTTCCTTATGCTTAAACTTTATTAAATGAAAAACAACTCACTGGTTAAACCATGTGAAATGTATTTCTTTCTTGTCAAAGAAGCATAATTTGATCAGTGTTCAAAAAAAGATTTTTTTCTTCCTTTAGAAATTGTGTGGGTTGAAGAATTCTCTAGGCTGTCAAAATCTTCATGACTAATAAATGTTACCTGTATCAAGTCTTCTAATTATTTCCAAGATTTTGGATTTTAGAGCCAATGATTTCATTATTTCACCATCTGCCAAAGAGTGTTTTTGGCAGGACTCAGTAGAAAAATAGGCTATGTGGATGAAAACTTGATTAATTAAACAGTAAACCTATGTCTGAAAGTGATACAGTGAAGCTGCACTTCATCCAAACCGAGGATGCATTTGGTACTATTAGTTCTCTGATGAATGTGAGCCCATTCCATGCCTTGCCCATTGAACATGTCAGTCATCCCAGAAAGATTAAAGAGAAAGAGATGAGAACTTTCTGTAATGGTTAGGATTCAGTTCTTTAGGAGTAATGCAGATCTCAAATTTATGAAGAAAGTGTACACAGAGGCTGATGTGTTTTCAAAGTGCGCTTGCTGTAGGACTTCTGATTCAAGATTTGGATGCTTCTGTCATTCCTAGGATTTTTTTCTATGGGGGTGGAGCATGTGGCTTTTTTACTTCTGGAGTGGCTTTGACATCTTGTATCAAGACAAAATGCTTATAAACAGAAATGCTGCACACACACACACACACACACACACACACACACACACACACACACACACACACGCTACTATCTGGGGAAGGTATTTGAGTAGTGAGGCAGCCAGATTCTTCCATGCATTGGCAATTTTAATAGAGAAGTGACACAAAAACCTGCCCTGTGCAATGACCGACAAAGACTGGTACTCAGTCTTCGGGTGTGACTGTGTCTGTTCACAGGTATTCCTGGGATATTCTGTCTTCAGAACGTGTGTTTCATCTCCAACTCTACTGCTTAGCACCAAGCCATGAGGAAAGTGCTTAACCTCTCCTACATGCCTCGGACTCTCTCTCCAGAGTTAAGATGGTAGTGCCCACTCAAAGAGACTTGAGGCGTTCATATGTGGGAAGAACGAAGTCTGGCACAGAACAGTCCTTCATGAATGCTTTTCATATATGACTTGCATTATTTAACAAAGAGCTCCTAGAAAAAATATAAATAATTCAGAGAGCTATACATTGCAATTTTTATATCTGTGTAAACATGGAAGCAGTTATAAACATAGAGAATAAGAGAAGAAAAAAACGGCAGTATAGCTATGCAGTAGGATATGGAGTGAAGCATGTAAACATTTCAGTAATATGTAAATTCTATTTTTGATAATATTCAATAATAGAAACATGATGTCTAATTTTATCTCAATATAATTGCAATGAAAGAAGACTTTAAGAAATTGGTACCAAAATATAAAATACTGCTAGTGGATAATAGAGGTGGTCAGATTTAAGGGTGATATTTTTTATATTTTTGTGCTTTTTCCTGTAATAAATCTGACAATATGGAATAGGAAATAAGTTGTGCTATATTTGAAATAAGTATGTCTTCAGGACAAAGTTAATGTGGAAAGGAAACAGAAAATGTGCAAACAGGGAGAAAGTTTAGGGATCATCTACTTTAGCTTCCCTTCATTACTGGGGAAATTACTGTAGCTAGGACAGATGTGGTCTGGTTAGAGCATGAATGCAGGTGTCCAATTTCCGCTGTAGCCCATCTTGTGGCAACAAATTCAGTGGGTAGGGATTTGCTGCAAGGTTTCTTCTGCCTATACTATAAGGGGAAATACTAAGCTACCCTTTAGAAGTTGAAATTCTCTTCAATTACAAAATTATTTGAGAGCTTCATACATGCAAGTAATGAGTTCATTTTTCACACTCCCTTCCCCTCTCCTCCTCCCTCTCCCTCTCTCACTGGGGCCTTCCTTCTCAACAAGTCCCCCTCCTACCTCCATGGCATCTTTTTGTGTGTTGACCCCTTGGTTTAGCATGGCAACTTATCAGTATTACACCTCCAACAAAGGGTTAATTGCCCATAATTCCTTGGGAAATGGTGGGGTCTCATGGGCCCCTCCTCCATCCACGATGGCATGTGCTGCTCTTACAGATCTCACACAGACAACCACAGCTGTAGTGAGTTCATGAGTGGAATGACGCCGCCCTGCTTGGACACCGTTTTAGTGCTCATCTCATCTTTTGGCTCTTACATTCTTTCTGTCCCCTTTTCTGTGATGTTCCTGAAGCCTCAAGGTGGTGACAGAGCTGTTTCCTGAGGACCACCCAGCCCAGAAACTCTTTTCTTTGGGACTCTGGGAAGGCATCTTTGTGCCTGAGGAGGAAGTGCCTGATGGCAGAGGTTGTATAACAATACCCATAGTTCAGAGTGACAGACTTTCATTGGTTAGCGGAACAGAAGAAAAATGTTTCTAATTAAAAAGCGATGATTAAATAATCTTTTTGAATTATTGTGTACACAAATGGAAAATATTCTGTATTTGCCTTTTAAAAGATTTTTAAAATTCTGTGTGCTGTTGCCCATGAAGGTCAGAAGAGGGCGTCAGCTCCCCTGGTGCTGGAGTTACTATAAATCACCCAAAGTGGGAGCTAGGAACTGAACTTAGGTTCTCTGCAAAAGCAGCAAGCGCTTAACCACTGAGCCATGTTGTAGAATATTATTTTAAGATATGTTACATTCATTTATGCTGTGGAACATTTGTTTAATGATGCAAAGGTGTGTTGCATTCTTTTATTTTGCATTTGTTTAACTCTGTGAAGCTGTCTTACTTTGCCTGTCTAAAACACCAAATGGTCTGATAAAGAGCTGAATGGCCAATAGCAGGGCAGGAAAAAGGACAGACAGGCACAGCAGATAGAATAAACAGGAGGAGAAATCTGAGAGGAAAAGAAGAAGAAAACAAGGAGAGGAGGACGTTGGGCAGCCACCCAGCTACACAGCCAGCCATGGAGTAAGAAAGAAAGAAAAAGAGAAAGACACAGAGAAAGATAAAAGACCAGAGGCAAAAGACAAATGGGATAATTTAAAGTTACGAAAGGCTGGCTAGCAACAAGCCAAGCTAGACTGAGCATTTATAATTAAGAATAAGCCTCTGTGTGTGATTTATTTGGGAGCTGGGTGGCAGGCCCCCCAAAAGAGTGAAAAACAAACAACAACCGAGCTGTCTCTCCAGCTTGTCTTTACCTGTATATTATATTACGTTTGTATTTACATGGTTCTAACTTATTAGCAGCAGTGAAGCTACTTGTGTCCATGTAACATCCAGGATAAGTCGAATCCCTAGTTAGGCCAGTCTTCTTCTTCATTAGTGCCTCCAGCCCAGCCTCTTAGTGTTTTCTAGATCTTGCTTTGCTTTGTTTTGTTTTCATACTAGGGATTGAATCCAGGCCATGCACATGCTAGGTTATGCTCTATCACTCAGCTATATCTACAGTTTCCTTTTTCACTTTTTATTTTGTGGCAGTGTTTCACTGAGCTGCCCACCCTGTCCTTGAACTTTTAATGCTCCTGCCTTAGAATCTTGACTAGCTATAATTATAGGATTGGCTACTTTGTAAATGCCAGATTATAGAAATTAAATTTTGCAAACATTTACATATTTGGGTGAGCTCATACTTTAATAAGTTCATCCTTCTGTTTTTCATCCTTTTACACTTAGTTTTCTTTTTAAAGTACAATGTTGAACATTCTTTCTAAATAGTTCATATTGTGGTTCTATTTCAGCTCCTATGCAACTGAGAATATCTTTAATTTTCTGTTCAAATCCAAATGCAGTTGTACATACGTCAGGTGTTGTTAAAGTTGGGTTCCCTTCCCTTCCTTTTTTTTGAGGCAGGGTCTTAGTAAATATCCTAAGCTGCCCTGGAACTTGCTAGATTGCCAGGCTCACATTGATCTCCCTGCCTCAGCCTCCTAATTATAGGCATGCGCTTTAGATGTGAATCCTTTGAAAGACTCAAACTAAAACACTATTGTTATTTCAGGCTTGTGCTACTGTTCCAATACCCAGTGTCAGGCTGGAGATGTAGCTTAGTGTAGCACTTACTTCAAATGTTCAAGGCCCTGGATTTGATCCCCAACACCAGGATTGAGGATATGATATCTAATAATACAATTTTATGTCCTGGATATACATCAGGCTTTACTCTCTAGAAACTTTTACAGTTTTTTTTGTTTTCTATAATGTTCTCAGATTAAAGGAAAATTCTCCCAGAGTTCTCATCTGCTCTGTTTTGTACCTATGCTATGTCAATAGAGAAAAAAATTCCTGTAGAAATTCACACTACAGTCTCAAGTTATTATTTGTTTGTAAACTTATATGTTAAATGCTAACTATGTATGTCAACATCTAGGATTCTACAATTTAATTTTAAAGATATATAGAAGTTTTCAACTAAATGAAAACCATTCTAGACAATATAGGAAATGAACATGATAATGAACATTTTAAACATGCCTTAGCTTTGAATAAACAACTGGACAGATATACAGATAACCAATACAGTATAATGATATTATGTATAATATATTAATATGAACTTTTGTGTTCTACTAAGGAAATTCTGTTTAAGGCACCTTGCCATGGCATAGTTTACCTAGACAAGCTTCAGAGAACATCTAAAACATTTCAAAAAGTAAAATGTTTATAAACAGTATCTTGAATGGAATTATTGCAAGAAAATTTGAAATAACAACAATAAAATGCTAAACAACCCATAATAGCAAAAGGAAAAACACAAGCCCATTAGGAATGAATGCTTATCTGCTTAAATACTGCAGGGATCAAATTATAAATTGAAATGTTGGTGATTTATCAAGGTCAGCCAGGATGTAGGAAAGTGTGTATGGATACACACTGCTGTAGTGTGAACTGATACAGCCTTTTGTGCAGTGCAATTTGAGAATACTTATCAAATTTAAACATGTACATACCCCTTGACCCAGGAAACCCACTCCCTGAAATCTCTCATAGGAAAATATTTACACATGCAGGCAAGGATGTGAGCATAAGAAAGGACATTTTCAGACTTCAAAACCTCAATGCATATTTATGTGAATAAAAATATTTGAAATAATAGACTATTAGCAGTGGGTAACACTGTAGAAGTGTTAAAGACAAGACTGAGAAGAGAATTTACTTTTTCTTTAGGTACATATGTTTGTATTACTTGAAATTTTATAATGAACAAAACAATAAATTAATGTATTCAAATTTAAAGCACCTAAGAAACAAAATATCATTATAAGTGGCCAAAGATCTATTAACACAACAATTCAAGTCCCTGAGTATTATTGTTGTATTATAAAGAATGAAAATATGCAAATAAAATAACCAGTGATAGAAATTATGTAAACACAGTAGCTCTAAGAAAAATAAGGGAAATATTGAAAGTTAAAAGTAAGAGTTAACTTATTAACAAATTTATACAAAAGCTGGTTCTCTGTAAAACTAAGATATAAAATCTCTTGGACAGTCTAGAGACAGCATAAATAAGCAAAATTCATAATGAAATAATATGGAAAATATAGAGAAAGATTACATTATAATATTTCATTTACCTTTAAGCAACTCTGTATGTTCGATGAAATGTGTGAGATTCCACTATTGGGTTCAATGAGTTTTTATTTCAGTTGCTGTACCATTCAAATTAAGCTTTTGTTTGCTTCTTGTCTTTTCCACTTCTTCACCAATAATCTCTATTTTACCAGTCTATGCCAATTTCAACCTCCACTCTAAAAGCATAGTTTCTACTTGTTCTTTGAATATATTCATCTCAGTTATTTCAATGGCTTTGTGTGATACATATGACACTTTGGTTTACTTTCTCAAGGTTTCATACCTATTTCTCCAAAGATGAGTCAAAGTTCCTTATGTCATTCAATATTGTGTAAGTTCTGCTGAAGTCTGGAAATAGAAATACAGTATTATTACAACTCTAGATATTCCTTTATTTCCCCCTAACAAGGGTTTATGGTTTTTGCTGTTTTTGCTTATTTATTGATCAATTGTTTGGACAGATGATTGCACTGGCATTTGCCACTGACACAGTATGAGATCGATCTCCTTAGAGAACTCAGCTTATGGTATGTACACTGCCATCTCTACCATCCCCAAATGCCAAGAATGACAGTGGCTTTAGCCACTGGTTTTGCTTTGGCTGTACATTTCTCTACTCTCCCTAAAGGTTTCTAGATGTCCTGTCAGATGTTCCATACTAAGTTTTTAGCATCTATAATCAAGTCAAGTTTTTACTAATGCCCAAGAATATAAATTGGTCTGAAGTCTGGCTCAATTAAAATCAGGCCCTTTGTAAAGTTATTTGAATTTTCAGAACAATTAAAAATAATAATTGATCTTCCTACTTATTGAAACATTTCCCTCTGGAGATAGAAGAGTGGAGGCCCATGAAACCCACATGAAAATTATATAAGCCTCATGAGGCCCCTCCCCAGCAAACACCTGCAAGGGCAAAGTCTTCTCTCTGCTGCAGCTACAGCAAATTGCAAAGAACTCCAGTCATGAAGGTTTGGTCTGTCATCATCCATCTTGGGGCAAGCTTTTTGGTGATGCAGCTGCTCAAAAGTCACCCATTCTCCTGTAGTAACCCAATAAACTCAATGACTCACCAAGCTAAAACAAATGATAATAGCCATAGGTCAAAGAAGTCTCAAGGGAAATTTTCAAACATTTTAAACTGGCAAAGCATAAAACAAACTTGAAAACACAGCACATCAATCTTGTAAGCAAGATGCTATTAATTCAATAGATTGTAGAAAATTATAACTTTAAATGTTAATATTAAAAAGAGTAGAAGTCTGAGGTTAGTAATTTAGGCTTTGATCTTAGGAAGCTAGAGATTAAAATTTTACTTCAAATAAGTCAAAGAAGAAAAATAATAATAAATGTATATCCATGAAACTTTAAACAGAACAACAAAGAACATAAAAATTAATAAAATTTATAAAGCTCTAGCCACAAAGTACAGAAAGCCCAACAGGAAAATGTAAATTCTTCATATTAACAGTGAAAAGTAAGACATCATTACAGACTCTACAGGCACTAGAAAAGGAGAGGTAGCATATCAAGAGTAATTTGATGACTACAAATTCAACATTTTAGATAGAATCAAACAAACAAATATCAGAGAGGTAAAGAACAACAAAATTCACCGAAGATAAAAGAGATTCATTTAAATAGCTATATTTATTAATGAAATTGATTTCTTTTAAACAACATATAGGCAGTCTTGATCTTTATTTCGGTCACACAGTTTTTGAGTCATTGTTTGTTTATTCACACTACTCTTAAGCTGATGCTTACTGGCATTACTGGTTTAAAATCTAACTTTCTAGCAGTTTTCTGTTAATTTACTATGTTTTCTTTCTTTTTCCCTCATTTATCATAAAGCTTTTTTTATGGTTTCATTTTACTTTCTCCATTGATTATCCAGGTATTTTAAAGAATGTTGGGTGGTGTTGCTGGGTTTTCCTACATGTGTATTTGATTAGCCCATGTTCACATTTAAATATCCTACCTCTTTATGCATAATGTAAGAGCTTGTAAAGATACACAGCTAATTCTGTTTTCTTCTATTTTCCTACTGTGTCACACGATACACTTTTAATATATGCTATAAACTTAGTGTATGTTTTTATCTATGACTCAGACAGTTACCTCTCAAGAGTGATAAAATGTAAGAAAGCATCCTTATCTCTCTTTTCAGTGCCTTATTTTATTTATTTGTTTTGTATAGACCTAAGTTTGTTTCTTACTATTGGGGTAGTCCCCTGATCAAAAGATTTCAAGTAATATGTTTCTCTTTATTGGATTTTTGAGACAGTATGTTTTATGTTGTACACAGACTAGCCCAGAATATTTAGCTCATGCTGACTTTCAGCCTCCCAAGCGGTGGAATGACATTCAGCTATCAAATATTTCCTTAATAAATCTCTGTCACATTACCATGGTTTATTTTTCTCTGAGAAAACAATGATATTTTAAAAAATTATCTATCTCTATTCCTATTCATTTCCTCTAATCTTTCTCTTCTCCTGAGATTACAAACAACTGATGTAAATTAGCCCATATCATCTTTATCCACCCATTTGATGTGGCCTTTATGGTCAAAGTGGAGTTTTCCTCTATTCCTGCTTTTCAGTTTCATTTTTGTGTTTCTTTTTCAGGTTCAGACTTACTGTTTACTGAGCCTTTCCTTGTGCTGCAGGCTGAGTTGGAGGCCGTCCTTCTTCCTATTTGTATTTTGAAAGTCCTGAACCCAGGATTCATAATCTGACCATTTTAAAGATGGGATCTTGCCGGGCGGTGGGTGGCACATGCCTTTAATCCCAGCACTTGGGAGGCAGAGCCAGGAGGATCTCTGTGAGTTTGAGGCCAGCCTGGGCTACCAAGTGAGTTCCAGGAAAAGGTGCAAAGCTCCACAGAGAAACCCTGTCTCAAAAAACCAAAAAAAAACAAAAAACAAAACAAAACAAAAAAAAAAGATGGGATCTTTAGAGGTGACTGAGTTAGAATGAGGTCATTGTTCTGGGTCCCAGTGTGATCTGACCCAGGTTCTTATAAAAGAGAGGGGACACAGATACAGAAAGACCACACAGAGATGCTGGGAGATGGTTATCTATAGGCTGAGTAGAGAGGTGTCAGAAGAAACCCACTCCACCAACATGTGGAGCTCAGATCTCTAATCTGCAAAGTTCTGAGGAAACAAATATAAGTTTCTGCTGCTCCAGACAAATGAGCACCAATACAGCAATGTGTCAAGCCTCCGACAGAGCCTGTTTGGGATGTCAGCCTCTATCACTGTGCCTTTCATTTCTCACACTTGTACTCAATACTTTCTTGTAGGTAGTTCTGTCTGCTGAGGATACCCAGTTGATCTTCTATGCTGGTTGCCTTTTAAAAAATATTTAATGTGTGTGTGTGTGTGTGTGTGTGTGTGTGTGTGTGTGTGTGTGTAAACCATGTGTGTGCATATGCCTATGGAGACCAGAGAGGGCATCAGATCCTCTGGAGCTGAAGTTATAGGCAGTTGTAAGTTGGCATGGGTGATGGGAACTGAACTTGGGTTCTCTGGAAGAGCAGCAAGCTCTGTTAACCAGGCAGTCATACTTTTAGCCTCTTATGTATCTTTACAATTAGAGCCCATAATATATAAGTCATAGTTATTTAGAATTCCTTGTCAGATACTCCCAACATCTGTGTTATATCTGCATCTGCTTTTGTTTTGTGTTTCAGGGTGATGTTCTGGCTTTCACTTGTCCTTTGTTTTTTTATTATCTATGATTTTTTTTTAGTTTCTATTTTTATTTATTTTTTTTTTATTTTGCAATACAGTTCAGTTCTACATATCAGCCACGGATTCCCTTGTTCTCCCCCCTCCCGCTCCCCTCCCCTTCCCCCCCAGCCCACCCCCTATTCCCACCTCCTCCAGGGCAAAGCCTCCCCCTCGGACTGAGATCAACCTGGTAGACTCAGTCCAGGCAGGTCCAGTCCCCTCCTCCCAGGCCGAGCCAAGAGACCCTGCATAGGCCCCAGGTTTCAAACAGCCAACTCATGCAATGAGCACAGGACCTGGTCCCACTGCCTGGATGCCTCCCAAACAGATCTAGCCAATCAACTGTCTCACCCATTCAGAGGGCCTGATCCAGTTGGGGGTCCCTCAGCCATTGGTTCATAGTTCATGTGTTTCCATTCGTTTGGCTATTTGTCCCTGTGCTTTATCCAGCCTTGGTCTCAACAATTCTCGCTCATATAAACCCTCCTCTTTCTCACTAATTGGACTCCCAGAGATCCACCCAGGGCCTAGCCATGGATCTCTGCATCCAGATCCCTCAGTCGTTGGATGGGGTTTCTAGCACGACAATTAGGATGTTTGGCCATCCCATCACCAGAGTAGGTCAGTTCGGGCTGTCTCTCGACCATTGCCAGCAGTCTGTTGTGGGGGTATCTTTGTGGATTTCTGTGGGCCTCTCTAGCACTTTGCTTCTTCCTATTCTCAAGTGGTCTTCATTTACCATGGTTTCCTATTCCTTGTTCTCCCTCTCTGTTGTTGATCCAGCCGGGATCTCCCGCTCCCCCAAGCTCTCTTTCACTCGACCCTTGCCCTACATTACCCCCACTCATGTCCAGGCTGTTCATGTAGATCTCATTCCATTTCTCTGTCATTGGGTGATCCCCGTGTCTTTCTTTGGGTCCTGTTTTCCAGGTAGCCTCCCTGGTGATGTGAGTAGCAGTCCAGTCATCCTTGTTCCACATCTAGTATCCTGCTATGAGTGAGTACATACCATGTTTGTCTTTCTGAGTCTGGGTTACCTCACTCAGGATGATTTTTTCTAGATCCATCCATTTGTCTGCATACCTCATGATGTCATTGTTTTTCTCTGCTGAGTAGTATTTCATTGTGTATATGTACCACATTTTATTTATCCATTCTTCAGTTGAAGGGCATCTAGGTTGTTTCCATGTTCTGGCTATTACAAACCATGCTGATATGAACATAGTTGAACAAGTGCTCTTGTAGTATGATTGAGCATTCCTTGGGTATATGCCCAAGAGTGGTATAGCTGGATCTTGGGGGAGATTGATTCCCAATTTTCTAAGAAAGTGCCATATTGATTTCCAAAGAAAGAGAACTATTATCTATGATTTTTATTGAAGTCTAAACATCTTCTGCATTACAACAAAGGCTGAGCTGTGTGATGTTTGTTTCTGGAGATGAATACGTTACTCCTAGAATTTTATTCTGTGGACAGGGTTAGGAGTTAGTCTGGGTTTGAGGATTCTTGCTATGGTTACTCTCAGTGAACCATGTATTTGTGTACTGATGTTTTATGTTCAGGGTGGGGACTTTTTGCTGTTGTTACTGCCATTGTTTTTTCTGTGCTTTAATAGCTGGCCAATCCTCAACTTGGGGTCTTTTTTCAATACAGTGCTTTGGAGAAAGCTGTCCCTCAGCATATTCTGCCTCTCTCAGAATATATCAATGCATGTTAGCCAGGCATGAAAGCTTAGGGTGCTGTAGGTTTTGGCAAAGTCTCAGTCTTAGGGCACAGTAGACTACCTACATCTCCTGTTTATGGCTTCCCTCTGACCATGAAACCTGAAGCTCAACTTTTATAGCGGTTGTGTTCCCTTTTTGTCCTGCATGAGCCACAGCCCTGGAGCTGGTGGCTCTCCTCAACTTTCCTCTGCAGATTAAGCCTCCCAGGACAGGGTCTTGACCAAAATTCTATTATTTACAAACATTGCCACTTTTTATATGAAATATATCCAAAACTTGCCCTCCATTGGGAAGTCAAATTAAATAGTAAAGTTTAATGAGCAGTTCTTTCCATTTTCAATTTTTATCAGTAATAAAGGACAGAAACATAATTTAAATGTGATGTTATTTCTGGTTAGGCCTTAGGGCTTCAATTTAAATCCAGTGCTCACATTCTGGCTTCATGGGAAAAGTGCATTTTCTACTCTGGGAAGCTGATCCTTAATTTACTTGGAAAATGGAATCTGAGTACAAGTGTGGACAGGCACTTTGCAAATCTATGTAGTCTCTGCTTCCTGCCTGCAAGGATCTACCTAGTATAAGGATGATGTAGGCCTCCCAGCCCAAGTCTTCATGGCCACCCAGGAGATCTACCTAAGGATGGTGGCAGGCCTCCCAGCCTGAGTCTTCACTGGTTACCAGGGGATCTACCTATTCTAAGGATGGTGGCAGTCCTCCCGGCCTGAGATCTTCACTGGTCACTAGGGGATCTACCAATTCCTAAGGATGGTGGCAGGCCTCCCAGCCCGAGTCTTCACTGGCCACTAGGGGATCTACATAGTGTAAGGATGATGGCAGGCCTCCCAGCCTGGGATCTTCACTGAAGAGACACAAAATAGATCCATGAGGATCTCACAGTGGGCACACAGGATGAGCAAGAAAAAGGTTTTTCTGTATGAGGCATTAGTGTTTGGGCCACAGTTGGTACCACACCATCACCTAGCTTTCTGATGCCACTGCTGTCCTCAGGGTGACCAGTCTCTAAAATTTTATCCATATTTCAGTTGATATCCAGGCCAGTCTTTAGTGTGGAAAGCCCAGGTAAGAGGATCACATGATGTCTCATTAACAACCCAAAATATTTTTTATTGTGGAGAAGACACACAAGATCTTGAGTGTCACCCAGGGATACAAAAAGCTGGAAACAGCTGGCATCTACTTTGTGTCTTTTATGAAGAGTTATTGGGTTTTCCTATATGTAAAGCCCTTTAGTCTGTCTGCATTTTTATGTTCAAAGATATGTCCAAGTCCTTACTCTTGAGTGATAATTCCCTGGCCCTTTTTCATATCCCCGGAACTAACTTTTGTAGACTATTTTATTCACACTTAAATGCAGTATGGCTACATAGTGAGACTGTGTTTCAAGTAAGTGTGTGTGTGTGTGTGTGTGTGTGTGTGTGTGTGTGTGTGTGTTAGAAGATCACTTATAAAGGAAAATTTTCATGTCATTTTTCAGTATTTTACAAGGAGTAAGAGTGTGACTCTCATGGAGACCAGTATTCTCCACGTGTAAAGCAGCAACAAAGGGGTTTCTCCACCCAGTTCTCCGAAGCTTATGGAAAGACAGAGGAAACACTGGGAGGCAGGCCACAGACTTGCAGTGAAGGCTGACAGTGAATGCAGCGTGCTCTGCCCTAGTGATTAATTCCAGGAGATCTTATCACCAGGCAGAGCAGGAGGAGATGCTGAGGGTGCCTTATAGGGGAGAAAAATTAGGCTTTGAGTTCTGGGCACCCGGATGTTTGACTCCGTCAGGTACTTTGCTCATTTGGAGATAGCATTTTGTGAGGGAATTTGTTTAGTTTTTCTATCAGCATTTCCCCTCACACTTCAGTAAAATGTAAAATAAACTCACTGGCTGCCAAAGCCAAGCTTATAAGTAAATAGTGCTGCAAAGAAAGCGCTGGGCTGCAGGCCGCTGGGAGGGCCGAGAGGCCAGCTTGCTAAGCCTTTGTGTGATCCCCTTTGAGATGACTAATAGAGACAGACTACAGCATCCAGGAGGGGAAAATTCGTTTTTATAAGATTATAAAGCAAGGAGGCTGTAAACATGTGACGTAAAATGTTCTGAAGTTGCTTGTCGTCTTTGCTCTCAAAGCTGTTCTGGCTTGGTTTCAATATCCAGGATATGGCTCAAAGGGACCTCTTTCTTTTGAGAACCTGGTGTGTGCCAAGAACCCTTGATCCAGAATGCTTCTGGGAGCCTGGCTTGGTTCTGGAAGTTGGCATGGACTCTGGAGACCAAAGAGAGTAGATAGACAGACAGACAGATAGACAGATAAAAGATACAGACTATATATGTGAATATGGAGTAGGAGTATGATGTGATATACATATGCAGATATGTCTGTCTCTATATGTTGCTGTTTTTAATTCTGAAACCTTCATCTCTGAAGATGGTTCCACCTCTCTCCATTCTTTTTGAGGTTTGAGATGTTCTCAAATAGACAGAAAACCATCAGAGAGACAGAATGCAAGTGAGAAAGA
This sequence comes from Peromyscus californicus insignis, assembly GCF_007827085.1. Lineage (NCBI taxonomy): Eukaryota > Metazoa > Chordata > Mammalia > Rodentia > Cricetidae > Peromyscus > Peromyscus californicus. The sequence continues at coordinate 16,394,980 of NW_026294606.1, forward strand.
ATTTTCCAAAGCTCTTAGACCAGTTTATAGTGAGAAACTGGGACCTGGCTTTGTTCAGTCCTCTAACAAACCCTCAAATTCTCCATTTCTGTACAACCCTCGCGGCCACTGTTCCTTTGATGTGCAACTTCCACTTCACCAAGAGCCTTATGGTTTGTGTTTATAGAGTTATTATTGGGGATTTCAAAGATTTATGTGCTCAAAAATACTGTTTACTTCTTTCTCAGTTTTGGCCTTTATCTTTTCCTGAAACAAATGTGGTTAGAATATGGAAAAATTAGCCGGGCGGTGGTGGCGCACGCCTTTAATCCCAGCACTCGGGAGGCAGAGCCAGGCGGATCTCTGTGAGTTCGAGGCCAGCCTGGGCTACCAAGTGAGTTCCAGGAAAGGCGCAAAGCTACACAGAGAAACCCTGTCTTGAAAAACCAAAAAAAAAAAAAAAAAAAAGAATATGGAAAAATTACTGGATATTCATATTATATGGATACCATGTTCTGAAAGGATTGTGATGGGTGAACAAAGGTAGGTGTATTTCTAGTCTGTCTCATCTATGATTAATCAGAAAAAAAGCTAGTCAAGGACTTTGCATAAAAAGATGCTATTATATAACAGCATAAAGTAAAGCAAGGGAGCAAACGCTGGTAGGAGAACCAGGCAGAGGAAGGGAAGGTATTGGCACACATGTTACATGTTCTCACTTTTATGCGGAGCTTGGTGTCAATGAGTCCTTACACATGTGTGTGTTTAGTTTGGAGAACCTGCAGAATTCAGCAAGTTCTAAAGGCATCATTGGTGAGGAGGAGGAAGAAGGATCTTGAAGGAAGAAAGACAACAGGCAAATTGTTCTATTATTGTTTATATTACAGAAATAATATAGATTATAAAGAACCATATATCTGGAGAATAGTAGATGGGATAGAGACCAGCAAATCATCCCTGAATATAGATTAAATCTGATTTAATTTATATTCAATATATATGTCCTATACAATATAGACAATTTTTAGATTTTTAATGGTTAAAAAATTTATGACATGAAATTGAAATCATATATGTCCTATACAATATAGACATTTTTTAGATTTTTAATGGTTAAAAAAATTCATGTCATGAAATTCAATAACAAAAATTTGTTTGATCAGCCACACTGATTCATCTGCATGCCATCCACAGCTGTCATAATGTGTCATAATGACAGAAGGGATTCTGACAGAGATCCTATGTCTCATATTTTCTAATTCAGGAGAAGTAGAAATATGATAGGTTTACTATTTTTTTTTACAAGTATGTCAAAAGTACACATTGGAGAAAGATGGCTTCTTCAGCAAATGTCGATGAGAAAACTGGATATTAACAACTAGTAAAACCAAATTAGGTCCGCACTCTCACTGAGGAAAAAATAAGCTCAAAATAGATTTTAAAAAGCTTAATGTAAGACTTGAAACTGAAATCTCTAGAGGAAAGCATAGATAAAAAAACTTCAAAATCTAGGCACAGGTAAGAACTTTCTGGAAAGGACTCCAGTAGTTCAACAAATTACATGTGCTTATGACATGAAAATAGAAGAGGCCTGTGTGAGAACAGGAAGTGGGGAAAAGAAAAGAGAAGACTCGCTTACATATGGACTCTAGACTTATTGTCATCTGTTTGTTTGTCGTTTATTTATTTTCTATCTTTCTATCTCTGTCTATCTATCTATCTATCTATCTGTCTATCTATCATCTATATCTATCTATCTATCTATCTATCTATCTATCTCTTTCTCTCTATCTCTATCTGTCTGTCTATCTATCTATCTATCTATCTCTATCTATCTATCTATCTATCTATCAATCATCTATCATGTATCTATCTCTCTTGGATACTCTTCTTTCATTGTGAAGATACACTATGACCAAAGAAACATGTGAAAGAAAGCATTCATTGAGGGCTTGCTTATAGTTTCAGAGAGTGAGTCCTTGACCATTATGGTGGTAAGCAAGGCAACAGGCAGCCACACTACTGCAGCAGTAGCTGAGGGCTTACATCCAATCCACAAGCAGGAGGCAGAGAGTAAGACTAGGCTTACTGTGGGTTTTTGAAATCCCAAAGCCTTCCCACAGTGATACACCTCCTCCAATAAGGCCATAGCTCCTAATCCTTCCCCAAACAGTTCCACTAACTAGTGGCCAAACACTCAAATATGTGATCCTATGGGAATCATTTTCATTCAAACTGCTTATATCTATCTATCTATCTATCTATCTATCTATCTATCTATCTGTCTGTCTGTCTGTCTGTCTGTCTCTATCTATCTATCTAGCTATCTATCTAGCTATCTAGCTATCATCTCTCTCTTATTATCTATCTTCTATCAATCATCTGTTTATTATCTATTAATTTTCTATCTATCATCTACATATCTCTATCATCCATCTAACATGAAAGCTCACTGGGGACTACATGGAGCCCAAGAAAAGGGATGAATAGGAGGGTGGGAGAAGAAATGGGAGCCATAAAAATGAGAAATACATATGTATGGAAACATCACAGTGAAATCCATGATTTTGCATTAATTTCTTTAAGTAAAATAAACAATAGGTTATGAGAGAGCCAGTTGTTTGTAAAGAGCAGGCCACTAGATAGCTTAGGAAACGAAAGAAAAAGTACAATGTAAAGAAATCAGTGAAGCCTAAATTGAACAACACATGAAGCTAGTCATGTGAGACAGAAGAAATCAAAGATTTATAAGGAATAGATCGGAAAAACTCAAATGGAGTCAATTTTTGAAGGAAAATATGTTTTATGTAAAACATCACAAAACATAGAGGGTCTCAGTAAGGTTACTTCAGTGAAGGCACCAGACAAAACTATCACTGTGGGGCTTGGCCAGATGGCTTAGATGTTAAGAGCACTTGCTGTTCTTATAGAGAAGCAGAGTTCAATTCCTAGCACTCACATGCTCTCTTACAACCTCCCTTACCTCCAGTTCCAGGAGCTCTGGTGTCCTCTTCTGGCTTCCAAGGGCACCAGACATGCATGCATTCACAAAGATAAAACACTCATACACATAAAATTAAAATAATAAATAAATCCCGAATTACCACAGTGTTATTCCCAACAAAGCAGCAGGCATAGCTTCTTTCATAGAGGATTCAGATCTCTAAAGGAGAATCATGGCAATGGGACGTAAACTGACCTGGAGAATCATTGCAAGAGGAAACCTTCAAAGTATACCAGGAGCAGCATTGAAGTAGGACCTAAACATCTCTGTGTGCAGATGAAAACATTCTAAAACTAGTTTTCCAAACAAAGCCAAAACACAACAAGTAATTATATTGATGATAATAATAATCAGGAATATAGACAATATCACCTCATACCTATTAGAATGGTTATATTTTTGTTGTTTATGCATTTTTTCTTGAGACAGGATCTTTCTATGTAGTTCAAAATCACAATTTTACTGTCTCCACATCCCTAGTGCTGGGATTTAGGCATGTCCCACCATAACCGACTGGGATGGTTATTATTAAAGACATCAACAAAAAGAATGAGAACTCTTGGAGGCAGGGAATGAGGACATGAATGGTACAGGCAACATGGAAAAGAGCCCAGTGTGGGGTTGAACTCAGTCTGTAGCCCAGGCAGGCCTTGAACTTGTGATCTTTTGGCCTCAGTCTCCTAAGTTACTGGGGATATTGGCCATCACTGCTCAGCTTTGTATTTTTAATTTTAAAGCAATATTTCTTCTTTATTATTTACCCCAAAGACTTTGAATTAACACACCTCAGAGACACTTACTTGCACACTGATATTTATTTCAGCACTTGTCACAGTAAGATATGGAATTAACCTGGATGCCCATCAGCAGAAGAATGGATAAAGAAAATGTGGTATTTATACACAATGGAATTTATTCAGTCCCAAAGAACAAAATTATGATGCTGTGGGAAATAGGATGCAGCTGGAGATTACTATATTAGGTAAATTAATCAAGCCTAGAAAGACAAATATCTTATGCTTTCTCTCATTTGTGGATCTTAGATTTCTTACAGTTACATACAATTATGTATCTATAGGACATGAAAGTGAGGCAAAGCTATCTAGGGGGTGGGGCACTAATAGTAGGGAAGGAATGGGGGGAAGGTGGAGGGATATGGCCAAAGAGCCTTACAAACTTGTGTAGAAATGTCCTTATGAAACCCAGTACCACGTTCAATGCATGTATGTCGATAATTTCTTTCTCAGCGTAAATGTGTCACTGTTTGAAATCTATGAGAATGGAACAAGCAGCTGAATCTATTTCCCAAATGAGGACTCAAACAACCAATAGCATGAGTATAAAAACCTGTCACCTTTCTGCAGCAACAGCCCTTATGTTGAGTTTTTGGAACATCCCCTGGAGAGGAGAAAGTACTCGAGATAAATGCACTGGGACAATTTTAGTGCCACTCATAATGTCATCCTTGGTCTGGAGTTTTGATCTCATTCTGCCCCAGTCTTCTAAGGAGATGAGAAAATATTCAGGCCCTTCCTCCTTCAGGTTCAAATGAGACATTGTCATAGTATTATTAAGAGTTAAGGAAATCTGGAATCAGTTTCTTGGTAGTAGAAAATCAAGCCAATCGTTCTGGGACCATGAGGAGTACTGGCCTCAGATCCTGGGGATTCCACTGGCTACCAATCTGGGTTTCACCTTAAGAAATTTGTCTCTATCAGCATTTGTCTCCTCCTCAGGAAACGAGATGACAATCTGACCTACTTGCTACACAGAGCTGGTGAGTCATGTTCACAGAGTGTCACAATGTGCCTGTTAGAGCATGCGCCATTCAGCTCCTGTCGTCACCAGCCATGTTTCAATCTCTTAAAATGCAGATAGGTTGCAGACCTACTTTGTGGTTCTTCTCAACTCTATCTGAAACAGACCATCCTGCATATAACCTACTGATTTACAAAAAGAAAGTGTATGCAGGGCCTCATGTAACCAAGGCATGTCTTGAACACCTGATCCTGTTTCTACCTCCCAAGTCCAGGATTCCAGGTGTGATCCATCATGTCTACTTATCTGCAGCTTTTTAAGTTGGAACACGGCCATTCAACCGGAGCCTTTGGACATTTGTTGTTTAACTGTTTTTAAAAGACCACTGGAAAAGAAGGCTTAAGGTGGCAGGTGGCCTCTCTGTTTTGAGTTAGTACAATAAGCTGACTGATGACAGAAGTCTTGGAATCAGAATCCTGGATACTCTGTCCCAGCTACTGTCCTCTCCTTGGCTTGGCTTCCTCACCGCTATCCACCAAATGCCAGATTCAAGGGGGCATCGTGTCAGCAAAGAAAAGGGCCTTGCATAGTCCAGGGTGGATAAAGTGGTAGTGGCTGATTCAATAGGTACTCTTTTGATTTACATTTCTAAGTGTGTCATCATGACCCACCCCAGAGATATCAAGCACACAGCAAGTAAGGAGAAAAAATGCAACCCAAAGACAAAGTAACAGCGTTAGTGAATAATATTAATGTTTAAGGAAAGACTTGGGTTAATTTGGGGGCTGACTTCCTTCTTATCTGTTGCCAGATTCCATTGCAGAACTAGAAAGGTCAGAGTTGGTATGTTTTCTGACTTCAGAGGTTCATTATGCTCCCTCTAAAGTCTATAAAACATCGATTGTGTTTTACGCCTCAGATCTTGGCTCTTAGAGGAGTCTGCTCCTCTTTATAAATAGCCCAAGGTCACATGTTACAGAAGCCTTGCAACTCACAGGGGATATCCTTGTGAGGGACTGCAGCTGTCCCAGATTCTACTGAGCAAAACTGTGTTCCTTTCTTTCGTCCCAATAAATGCTTATTTGGTAAACTTTATTTTTCTCTCATAGTCATTCAAATGAGTCTCAGAAATGTCGCCTCTAGCATGCTGCCTTCTCTTACTTTTATGCAATTCGACAAGTAGCAGAGACCCTTGCTAAGTTCAGTGCCCAGATAACAACTTACCTGAGTGGCCTTTGGCTGGTCCACTCACAGCCCTGGTGTCCTGGCTATCCGGTTCTTTACTTCTAGGGTAGTGGGTCCATCTTGGTTTCGATTTCAGTCTGTTCCAACTCCATGGGGAGACCATAAAATGTTTTAGATAATAAACATAGTAATGACAGTACCTATGCAAGCCTAGTTATATTAAATTCACAGTAGCAGATCAGCCATCTGTCATGATCTGAACTGTGTCTGGGAATTTATAGCAATTTTCAAACCAGAGTGAAAAAGGCCCCATGGTAGAGACACAGTTTGGCATATAGTAGAAATATGCATGTATGTCCCTAGAAATATGCATACGTATATATCTAGGTCTCAGTTTTACCTGTTGCAAAACAGAGATAATGACAACTGTCTTTATAGGTAGACCTATCATAAAGACTGAGCAGAAGGTCAGTTAATACTTGAAGGCTAGAAACACCCAGCAATAATATAAATGTTTCCATGTTTTCAAAGCTCAGATTACTCTTCTACAGGCATTTATCATCACACCTTTACAGTTCACCTTCTTGGCTTGAAGAAGAGAGAATGATTCAGATGAGTTTGTGGACTCAATGACCAGACAGGTTAGAAAATGCTGACACTGGTTTTATAAGAGGCCTTGGAATGAGAGGCAGCTCCACTGTGCTCTTTTCAGGGAAACATGGGCTCTGTAATAGGCTCTACCTTGGTTTTCTTGACTTAACCCCCTGTCTCAATTATTTCCCCTATCAGGGATTCCATTAGGGAGATTCCATGTGATGTAGACTGGGTTATTTTGGTAACATGATAGGTCATATATTGTGGGGTGTGTTAAAATGACTCTTATTTAAACCACATTTTATAATGACATTGAGTACAACTGGCTAGATTATTAGACTCTCAGATACTCAAAGTAGATCATTTTTATCTTGGCTTATGCTCAAATTAGATTGCACCAAAAGCTGCCACTTTTTTCTACATATCCTATAGCAGATGTTATATGGACCTTAAAGGATAATTTATTTCTTTTTCTATTTCTGTCCATGACTATGGAGTGTTTTCTGTATACAAGATTTCTAACAAACTGCTGAAGGATACATAAATGGCTTTCTTCAAAAATTATCCTAGGTAACTTATTTTGAGACACTGTATAGCTGGGTAGCCTAGACTATCGTCAAATTTGTAACCTCTTGCCCTACCTCACAAGTGCTGATATCTCAGAGGTGTGTATGCTGGCTACTATGTCTAGCCCTTTCAAATTGTCCATTTCCTTGCACTGCTGAGCGTTAAATCTAGTGCCTCACACATGCTCAGCAATTGCTCTATCCCATACTCGGCTCGAGGAGCTTAGAAAATTCCACGAATAACCTACTTGGTGCCATAACTGACCCGTAAACCAGTATTCTCATTGTCTTAAAAAGCGTGAAAGTTGCAGGAAAATTGGAGTTTGCTATATTTAAATGTCTTTGATGTGCATAGTTCTCACAAGGAATCAATAGGAAGATGAATTCATCACTGTTGCTTTTAAGGTTAGCTTTTCTGGGAGACTTTGGCCCTGGTTAAGCAACAAATAGAAAGGTCACGTGGCTCTTTCCTCCTAACAGTCTCCCTGTTTGTTGGTCTTTATCTCTAACTGATAAATTTTCATCCTGAGGCTATTCCATGAAATTTAATTTTTATTCACTAGTACCACGGTAGTTATTTTTACGGACATGATTCACACTCTGTCTTAGTGTTTTAAAACAGTCTTTGAAATAGTTTGTGTCATTTCTTTGAAATCTATTGAAATAAAATAGACAAAGATATGACACCATTTTGAGGAAAGGCCATAGATGCCCCTGTCCATGAGAAAGATACGCTCAGTTGATCAGAGCTTGTGATCTGTAAGTCTGAAGCCATGGATTTAGGCTTAATGGGTTGCCTCAATGGCTGGAGGCACCTCTACTCTTCCAGGGCACCAGACACATTTCCATGCACTGTCTCCCACCCATCATCACTAGTAAACAGAATGCAGCTTTGGGTTTAGTAGACACGTCTATTATCTTTTCCTCCCACACTCTTCTAAGCAGTAGAATACATCAAGTTGGCCCAGGTGCACCTGTACCATACTTGTCTTTTGTTCCCGTGTCCCCCAAGTTTGATTTTACTTAGACAATGCTCATAGCTGCATTATTTCCTCTTTTGCATAGGCCTTCTTTCGTGTGTTCTCTCAGATTCAAACATCCTCTTCTTTAACTCCTTTCACTGTCCTGCCCTCTTCATCTGGCTGAGCTGTCCATGATGGAACTCATGTCAATCGCCGGTTAAGTAGCTGCTCCACACCAGGCGGCTGGACCCTCATCTTAAGCACGTGTCCTTCCCTGCTCCTCGCAGTGCTCTTTGGAGAGAGTTGATATTCTTGCCCCAATATTACTATGCAGTAAGTGGACATTTAGAGAGACATCAGTTTGTGGTACTATTGAATGGTAGTTTTTTTTTTTTAAATCATAATGTAATTATTCATTTATTTCCCCATCTTTGCCATGATACTGTGTTTTCTGACTGTTGGGCCATATCTGAAAGGATTTTTGCACCTTGAGCACATAGTCCAGAGGCAGAGACATGATTAAACATCGGCTCATTTTGTTAAATGAACAAAAAGATGAATAGAAAATAATTAAAGAGAAAAAAAAACCTCACCTGAAAAATTCATAGAAAAAAAAAAAGTCTTCAGAACTGGGTGCTGCCTTATTCTATCACACATCTGTTCATGTTCTCATCCTCTAGGAGACTGAAATAGAAAAGCTTCAGAGAAACAGCAAGTGAAACATTAAGGTGAGTTGCATTTCAAATACAAAGGAGAGCTATCTGGTTTTATAAAAAATTTCCAGAAAGCTTAAAATAAAATAACCTTAAAATCTTAATTGGAGGATCTCAGAACTTTAGTGAGGGAATTTAACTCACCACTTTCAAGGTTTATCAACTTTAATATATGAAAAGTAAAATTGGGAGTAGAACATTTGGATATGTATGTAACTAATTTAAATTGATAGCATATAAGAACTTTACAAAGAAAAATTTAAAATATGAAAAACATTAAACAGTGAGTCATATAGAACTTCACAATGAATATCTGCTGTCAGTTATTCTGTATTCAGTTTAAGGGTTAAATAGTCAAGTAAAATTTAAATGTATTTAGTTTTAGGACCTTGACAAAAGTACAGAAAACTATACTGTAATGTAAGATGTAGGCACTGGGTTTATTAAAAATTCCAAAGTTTAATGACCTATCAAGTCCAATTGTGTTGCCCATCTACACCTTGATGTGCCATTCGCTGGATCAGGGTCAGTCTACCTGGGGCCACACCCTTAAAGAAAGCTGACTTCCTCCCCCATAAGCCATCAATAGACAACCTAACTGCTCCCTGGGGGTGGGGCCCCTGATTCCCTCACACTCTTTGTTGGAATGTTGCTGGCTTGATCTTGCTTAGATCTTGTGCAGTCAATCACAGCTGCTGTGAGTTCATGAATGCAGCGTCCCTGTTCTGTCCAGAGGACACTGTTCTTCCCCAGTCTCTCAACCTCGGGCACTTACAATCTTTTGCCTCCTTTTCTGTGCTAGTACTTGACCTGGGGAGTACCAGTATGCTAGATGTCCCATTTGGGGGCAGGTATGAAGGTGGGAGTGGATTGGAAAGATCTACAGGGAAGAGCCGAGTATGTGTGAATATGCTCAAAGGCATTGTATGAAGTTCTCAAAGAATTAATAATTGTTTAATTTCAAAGTTTAGAGATGCCTAGTTCAGCTCTTTCATGTAAAGAGCTTGGCAGTCACTATTTCTGTCCTGACAGATAAGGAACTGAGAGTCCCTGGCTTTTCTTAGACCTCTCAGGGTGTTGTCACCGGGAGAATTGTCATGCTTGAATCTATGGAGACAGTTGAACTGACTATCACAGTTAAGATGAGCTAAACTTGCACAAAAACTGCTACTGTCAGAAACTCATAAAATCACTAAACCGAGGTTTAATCAAGTAACAAAGGCAATATGATCAAGAAAAGTGACTCAGAATGATTTAGACCTCTATAGAAATAATTGCAAAACCATAGTATTTCTAGAATGTGACGTAAGAGAGAAGGTAGGTGGCTTCAGATTTAATTATGGGTTTTTAAATACATCGTAAACCCATAAATTTATGTCAAAAACATCTTTCTTGTGTGTGTGTGTGTGTGTAATGTGTGAGTTTGTGTATGTGTGATGTGTGATGTGTGTGTGTGTGTGTGTGTGTGTGTGTGTGTGTGTGAGATGTGTGTGCAAGTACACAAGTACTATGGTCCACATGTGGAAGTCAGAGGAGGACAACCTTGGGTTTCACAGCTTTTGCCTTCTACCTCATTGGAGACAGGGTCTTTCTTGTAGTTACTGCTGCCTCTGCTTAGCCAGTTGGCCTAGGAGCTGCTGGGGATTTTCTTATCTCTGTCCCCATGCTTTCCATAGAAGTATTGTAATTACAGATGTGTACTACCTCGCCTGGGTATTTGAATTCAAGTCCTCAGGCTTGCATGGCAAATATTTTACCCACTGAACCAACTCTTACTCCCCAAGGTTAAAAACTCTCAGTTGTGAAAGATTCTGTTGAGAGAATGAAACAGCCAACCACACAGTAGGACACATTTTGCCTCACAATTTCTTCTCTCAGCTTTTTCTCTTTGACGGTGAAGATGGTGTGTAGCATAAATCTTAAAAGTTCTTATTAATAAAATCAAACCCGAGGCTAGTTATTGGGGTCAATGCTGGTAGATCAGAGAGACAGAACAAGCCACAGCTATCTCACCTTGCCGGATCCTCAGCTGGTCTTGTTTCCTCAGACTGGAGGCCTCTGAGTCCTCATCCAGAATGGGTCTCAGCTGAAATGCTGCTCAAAAGCCTGAACGCTTAACCAGCCAAATGCTTAACCGGCCAAAATGCTTCTAGTTTCTGGTCCTCATGCCTTATAAACCTTTCTGCTTTCTACCACCACTCTCTGGGATTGCTTTCTGGGATTAAAGGCGTGATGAGTCACCATGCCTGTCTGTATCCTTGAACTCATGGATTTCTGCCTCTGGAATGCTAGGATTAAAGGCATATGCTATCACTGCCTAACTAGTGGCTTTTCTGTTCTCTGACCCCAGATAAGTTTATTAAGGTACACAATGTTTTGGGAAACACAATACCACAATGGTGACGAATTCTCTTTTAATGGATTGCTATACAAAGGTCCATTTTACTAAACAGTTGCACACATCCCTACTTCCAAGACATAGCCAGTGTCCTGGGTCCCCCTCTGTAGTCTGTGGGTGCCTTCTCTTAAATACAGAGACAAAATAGAGGGATACTCAATGTTGCTTCACAAGCAAATGGTGAGCTCCAGTTAATAGGCATTCTTTTCAACTCCAAAGTCCTAAGTCTGTTCACTCACTCTGGTGCTGAAGTTGGGTCAGGAAATCATGAAGAAATGATTTTTCATGGAAATTGAAGAGGCCTTCTGAGGAGCATGTCTCCTTGTGCTGATAAACCAAGCACTTGAGAGCAATGAGTACTTCTATCCTGGAGGGTGTCCTCCTTGTGTGGCCAGAGTGCCATGCTATCAGTGCATTCCCCAGATGCTCTCTCCCCAGTCTGCTCTCAGTGCCTGCATATAACCACAGGAAAATGCTTCTGGCTTCGTCCTCTGGGTCAAGTTCAACACAGCCAAACTCCGCAGTTGCAATTTCCCACAGCTGTGATGCAATAGACTTGGAATGGGACACATAGTTGTTTTGTTTTTTTTTTTTACTTTTTTCCTGTCCCAAATCTAGAGGTCACTGCTGATCTGCATGAGAAGCCAACAGAGGTGATAGATCTTGAAGATTAATCTTGAGGAGAATATGAGACTCCTTAAGATCATCCAGTGTCTTTGTATTGCACAGTCCTGGCATTCAGTCCACACCTGATAACTGATTGATTTTCCTTCAGGAGACTTTCAAAGGGTTATGGGAAAAGCAAACGAGAGGATCATTTCCTTTAAACTCACTCTAGTACCCTGGACTGTTAGATTTGAAATGATAACAGACTAATTTGTAATTCTTGTTGTGTCACACATGCGACAAGCAGGATGAATGGGGACATGAGCAGCTCTGGAGCCCGGGCTGGATTTAGAAGTGTTTAGCTTGCATTATCATTCCTCCCTCTCAAACAGACTGAAGTCATTGGCTAAGTTGTTTTCTTAGATTCAAAGTCAGAAATAGTTCATTACCTCTAGGAAGTACCCTAAAAACAATCCCCAACATTGTCCAACCTTTCCTTACATGATAGATTCATAAAGCTATAGACAGGATGGCTTTGTACAGTCAGCAGCAGACTGTGTCCAGGGAAGTCTGGAGACACACTCTCTTTCTGTCCCCAGCCTTCTGGCCCCTCCAGGACAACCTGACACCCTGCTGCTGGGATTATAAAGAGTGATTGCTATAGCCAGCAAGACAAGGGAACAGAGACTTTTTTTTTTTTTTTTTTTTGGTTTTTCGAGACAGGGTTTCTCTGTGTAGCTTTGCGCCTTTCCTGGGACTCACGTGGTAGCCCAGGCTGGCCTCGAACTCACAGAGATCCGCCTGGCTCTGCCTCCCGAGTGCTGGGATTAAAGGCGTGCGCCACCACCGCCCGGCGAGACTTTTTTTTTTTTGAATGGGTCCCATACTGCTAACCAAGCTGAAGACTGATAGAAGAGATTATAGAAGGGTTTCTTCTTCAAGGCCAAGGTACAATGCATAGTCTTTCCTCTAAGTGACAGGTTCTATCCAACTGCTTCCGTAGAAAAATAAACCCTAACCTCTGCATTGCACTTCAGTTTGCAAGCTTTAGGAAAACGGGAATACATCCTCAAAGACCTTACAGGTGAGCTCTTTTCTGTAACAGACAATCACTTCAGTGTCTGCGCTGTGCTGATTGACGCCATGGCTTATCTGTGCAACAGGGGAAGGCACGCCAGCAGATGTTGTGTAAGAGCAAGGCGCTCAGCTGGCTCTGCATGGCAACTTTGTTGAACAAGGAACAGGATGAGCTATGATGGCTGTAAAAGGAAAAAGATGCTTTCTTGTCTACATCAGAGCTGTATAGAAAGAAGAAAAAGAAAACTGCATAAGGACAAGCTGAACACAAAAAAATCAATTATTTCTTCATTCATATTCCTTTTGGTAAGAGAAAAATTATATGCTGTTGGGCTTGGTACCCTTTAAAACACTGAAAAATCAATCAATCAAATAAATTAGGTACTTTGGAATTTTACAGTTAATGCCAAGGACATGCCGTAGGGGTTGCTTATGAATTAAGGATTATTTTTTCCTAGAATATTGCATTAAAATTTTTTTGAAATCATTTGAAACAATACAATATAATAAAAATGAATGTGGAAAGAGAACTAATAATGAGTGAACAGGGGCTTCATCTAGAAGGGTGGAAAATTCATGTGGAATTTGGCCTTCTTGAATTTAAAATGTTTATCCACTGCTAGCTTTCAGAAGAAATTTGAAATAGGAAAGTATGCTGAAACCCAGGGATGCCCTTGTTGTGCAATGAAGGAAAATCATCACCATGTACTTCTCAACCTAAGATTTATTACACATCTCTTCCCTGGGAGTTCTATGGTTAGTCCCCATATTAAAGCCCAGAGCAATTGGACAATGGTCCAATGTAGCACGAATCTTAAAAAGTCTTATTAATAAAAACAAACCCTGAGCCAGGTATTGGGGTGAATGCTGAAAGATCAGAGAAACAAAACAAGCCACATCCAACCTCATCTTGTCAACTTCTCAGCCAATCTTGTTTCCTCAGACTGGAAGCCTCAGAGTCCTTATCCAAATGGATCTCAGCTCAACTGCTGCTAAAAGCTTAAAAGGACTCTAGTTCCTGGTCCTCATGCTTTATATACCTTTCTGCTTCCTGCCATCACTTCCTGCATTAAAGGCATATGTCACCATGCCTGGCTGTTTCCAGTGTGACTTTGAACTCACAGAAATCGGAATGGATCTCTGCCTCCGGAATGCTAGGATTAAAGGCGTGTGCTGTCACTGCCTAACCTCTATGTTTAATACAGTGGCTGTTCTGTCTCTGACCCCAGATAAGTTTACTGGGGCGCACAATATATTAACCACAGTCCAGTCTATGAATATGGAAGCCAGCTTTGTGCCCCTGAGTTTTGTCATCACATTTAGCTGCTTTAAGAGAAACTATTCATCCTTTGTGCTGATTATAACTAGTGAACATCTTCATAGATATTTCACCACACATTTGTCAGGTAGTGTCTATACTTTCTTTTATAAGAAGTGTTAGCATTTGAAAATACTTTGAGCATTTTGTGTAACCATGTAATATAACATATATAAAACAAAAATACTTTTGATGCTGAATAATCTCTAGCTTTTCAAGAATAATCAGACCAGGCTTAGTAAAATTAGAAATTGTATTTTTGTCATAGTCTCATAATTTTAAAGGGTGCTAATCCCTGTACATTATACACAAGAAGACTCTGTATCACATGCATTTACATAACGAATCAACGCTTTCTGGTAATATTTATTTTATATTGTATAGTATCTATTATCTGTTATCTAACAGTGATGCTGGAAAGCACTTGTGGATTCTATGAGAAGAGACTGCAAGAAGCATTCCCTATGTTCATGGACTGAAGCTACTGAAAACCAATGTAAGAAAAGAAGGGAAAGGCTTTTGTTTGGTCCAGGTTGGAGGGTACCCCCATTATGGCAGGGGAGGCATGGATATAGCCAGTCTTAGGATGGAGAAACAGAGTGCCTGAGCTTTCTCCTACTGTTGTTTGCTTAGCGCCTGCGACAGAGAACTCTAGGTTATATATATGGAAGCAGGTTGGAAGCTGGAAGCTGGACTTCCAGAAAGGCTCAGGTCACAGGAAACTGGAAAATGAGGCTGAATGTAATGAAAATTTGATCAAGGGTAGAGACAGTACAGAATTTTGTAAGAGGCTGGGGGGGGGGGAGGTGATGATCATATCTGGGGCATTTAGCCTCACAAAATGAAGACCTCCAGCTGAAAATATGTCAGGAACAACTGTCAAACCTCCAGGTCCATGGACAAAGAAACTGCTCAGGTGTCTCACCAGGTGTCCCCTCCTGTCCGTGAACAGAGACTTCTTAGGTACTCAGGTTCATCTCTTGCTCCATTGGAGTCTTTGAATGTCTCATTCTGCTTTTAATGTTAAATAAAGTCAGTTTTCTTTTCTATTTTATCTGGCTGCTGAGGATTGAATATCACAGCTTCCTGCATGTTAGGAAGTGCTCTACCACTGAGATACATACCCAGCTTGCCCTCTTTGCCTCTTTGAATGCTAAGTTTTTGCCTTGCATATATATAGATTTGACCAGAAAAATGTTATTATGAGCATGAATTGTTTCATCTGATAGTAATTAGGAATGAAATGGAAGGCATATTTGAAACACTGATGATGTAGCCAATTTGATTCATTAGTTAGGAAGTAGTTTCTGGGAAATCTTCTGTAGATATTTCTGATGGGTCCTACTAACCTGCTGTCCTGCCCCATCTTTTCAGAAAATAATACATGTGTCGGGGAAATAATCTGCCTTGGGCACCTGTGGTTAATGTCATGGTTTGTCCAGCTCTGCCCAATGATCCGGTCCCAGTCATTTGTCAACAACTTGTCCAACAATGCTAATGCTTCTTTAAAAAAATTTTTTTTTTATTGAGATAGAATTACATCACTTCCTCCCTTCAACCCCTCACAGCCACCCTCCCTCAAACTGTTCCCATGTTCACCACTCTCAAGTTGATTACATCTATTACATATATATGTATGTGTATGTACAAATGCATGTACGCACGCGTGCACACACACACACACACACACACACACACGCACACATTTAGCTGAGTCCACTTTTGTTGTTTGTGTATATATGGTTTCAAGGCTGACCAGTCTGAATTGGACAACCAATGAAGGGGCTCATTCCTGGGAGAGGCTAACTCTGCTTCTCCCAGCAGTCAATAACTGCCTGTAGTTCTTTGTCTACATTTTCATGGGGCGGGGCCCCATGAAAATTTCCCTTTCCCACGCTAAGATGTCCATGGAGATTGCCATTGTTGTAGTCTTGTTTATGCATCCATTTCTAGAAGAGACTGTTTCACAGAATTCCGAGTACTCAGGCTCTTACACTCTTTCCACCCCCTCTTTTGCAATGTCCCAAGAGTCACAGATGCAGGAGCTGTGATGTAGATGTACCAGTGAGGACTGGGCTCCCCACCATCCACTGGTCTCTGCATTGTGTCCAGTTGTGTGTTTTTGTGAGGGCCTCCGTTTGATATAATGAGAAGTTAATGTGACGAAGGGTGAGAGCTTTGCTTCTGAAGACCTCAGAGCATTTCACTTTTCTTAACATTTCCAATAACATACTATTAAAATAAAAGTCCTCATCAGTTAACAACTTATTGGTTGACAGCTGCTGTGATGGCAACCTTGATCCAAGAAATAAGATTTTTCAGAAAGACCAAAAGCAACACTGAGAGAAATTGAGGGGATTACTTTTGTGTTTGTTATGACATACATGTGTGGAGTTGGTATCTTTAGTCCAGAACTCTGTCCTTTACTCCACACATATCCATACAGAAGTATACACACACACATATGCACACATACTCACTTTCTGGGAACTCCATCTGCTGTTTGCACATTGCCTGTAAGTCAGTATGTTCAGGATTGAATTTATTATCTTGCTGCATCTCCTTTCCCAAATCTACCTTTTCTTTCTCTACCCCTTAAAAGAGTGGGGGGAACACACTCAGTTCATCACAAAAGCTAGATGCTTAAGCAATATCTTAGCTTCTGTGTTGTTCTTTGAGAATACCATAGTACTATCATTTGCCATCTTTACTGAGTACATGTTCACACTAGAATATATTTATATGTGCCCATATGCCATCTTATTTAATAGCAACAACAACTCTCTGTGTAACCTATTATGGTTTTACTCTCTGGATAAAGACAATGGGTTTTAAGAGACTGTGTTACACATTCTTGGTCATAGGAGATCTCAGTGAAAGTGTCATCTTTCCTAACTTTAAGTGCCCAACTTTTCTTCTTCATTTATTTGCCTGCCTAACCCTTCTACAAAGGATGTACTTCCTCGGTGGTCTTTGGTCCTTCACCTGGTCTGGATGCCTTTTTCATCCTCTCAACCTCATGCCTCACTCCCCATGACCATCTTTATCACTGTTTTGTCTGTTGGCTGCACATTGGACTGTAAGCCTTGGGAGGATAAAGATCAAAGTGTTCACTTTCCCATTAGCCTACAGGCTGCAGCATGCAGCAGCTGAGGAGCATTAACATAATGAAAAGAATGTATAAGAAACACACATATTTGGAAATATAAATAATGTAGCCATTATGAAAGACAATGCTATGGTCTTTTAGAAAACATGGTATTAATCAACATCTGATCCAGCAATTCCTCTTATGGTTATGTACCCAAAAGGGAATAAACTCAATATATTGTAGGAGTATCTGCATCCCTTCCTCATTGTTTCATTACTTAGGTAGCTAAAATATGGATACAACCATTATTACCTAGATGGATACCCAAACTGTGTTATACACACACTGGAATAACATCCACCACTAGGAAGAAGATCCTATCATTTAAAACATTGTCCATAAGTCCAGAAGACATTATGCCAAGTGTAAAATGCTAGACACAGAAAGACGCATACTGTATGACCTCACTCATATGTGGAATTTAAAAGATAGAATGTAGAATGATTGTTACCAGAAACTGGGGCAGAAGGGTGGACAAGAAAAGAGGTGCCACTGATCAAAAAGCACAAAGTTTCAGCTGGACAAGAAAAATAGGTTTAGTGATTTATTATACAGAAGGGTGATAAGAACAACACATTTCAAAATAGAAGCATCGATGTTAAGTGTAACAGAAATGGTTTTCTTCGGAGAGTATTTGTTTTACTTTTGCTTAGAACTGGCCCTTTAAAGTTCCCTTTTCCTAGATATTCTGTTCTTTAATATTATCCCATCTGAGGTCTCATGAGTCCAAGTCATTGCCAGGTTCAAAGGCTGATCTTGCAGAGCACAAATCTGAGCATTTATTGTGTTTATTTAACAAAGCAGAATATTATGCTTTTTATGTTCTACCCTGTGATCTGGGAAGGGATGTGGCTTTCTTGTTTATCCCTTCTCTGTGGTGCCATTTTGTGGAATTACACAGTGTCAGTGTTCAAATGGAACTTGGAGACCATTTGATCAAATCCCTCTGAGGAAGCAGAGTCCAGGAAAGATAAAGCAGAGTACCAAGATCCTGCTGCCAGCAAGCCCTGCTGCCCTCTCCACCGTATTTACTCTGTATCTTGCCATCACTTTACTTTGGGAAGTCAGGCTGATCTGTTTGGGAAGTTGGCCATAACAGCTCATCTGGATTCTCCAAACCTGCTTGAGACTCCCCAAAAGGCTTCAGTTCAGTGCCTTATGTCCTCAGGGTCAGCCAAAAAGCTGACTTCAGGATTAGAAGAGGGTGGTGTAATCTCAGAGCAGCCTGGGGTGACCAGACACTAACAAGGATACTGCCAAACAGAAACAACGGCCAGTTCTGTCACCCATGCAAGGATCTGTAGCTCAGCCAGAACATCTGGGGGAACTATTTGCCAAGGCCAGTGCTGAACTCAAGGAGGCTGTGTAATCACATCTGGAGTCTAGACCCTGTGGCTCTCTCCTGTGGACTGACCTCTTTTATGCCTCCTGTAGGGCTGAGTCTCTCTCCCTCTACCACTTTGCCAAAGCACCCCCCACACAACTGTCAGTCAATCTTTCTCTTCTGATTTTTAAAATTCTTCCTTTTTCCAAATAATTTCTGACTTAAGTTTTTCCAAATAAACATCTTAGATAAAGAATTTTCCCAATAAGAAGGAATTTGTACAGTCATAATGTCAGAGTAGAAGATGTCCCTGAACAGTTCTGGAGAAAGGGTGTTTATTAATCAACTCCATGACCTTAAGAGCCATGTCACTGGGAATCCACACTTCTTGTCTTCTAGACCACAATTGTAGCATTCCACTCTTTTATTTTCCCAGCAGAATTCTTTTATCAAACAAAATATTTTAAAAATATTTATTTTATGTGTACATGTGTGTGCCTGAGTGGATGTATGAGTACCATGTGCATGCCAGAGGTCAGAAGAGGCGTCACATCCCCTGGAACTGGAGTTACAGATGGTTGTAAGCCACTATGTGGCTGCTGAGAACAGAATCTGGGTCCTCTGCAAGAGTGCTAAAGGCTCTTACCTGCTAAGCCATTTCTTCAGTCTCCAAAACAAAATCTTTTAAGGTATGTCAATATGAGAAAGAATGAAACCCTTCTTCTAGTTGTATAAGGGAGGGTGTAATAGTTTCACCTTGGGGAACAGACATTACAAGCAATGCATTAGTGGAACACACAAAGGGAAGATCCCCATTTCTTCTGTTTGCCTCAGAGGATAAACAATATTGGTGATTACCATGTGTTCTCGTTGTCTCTTTACAGTCCTCAGTCCCTCACAGTAAGGCACCACCATGTGATCAATTCTGGCTGGAATACTTGCCACTTCTGAGTTGAGACACTGAAAACCCTTGTGGGATCCTTCACGATTTCTCTTCTTATTTCATCAGCAAAAGCAGTTGCTGTACTCTAAGTCAGCTGTAAGATGACTGACCCTTTAGCATCCTGCATCCTTGATGACTCTGCAGAGGAGAAAAGTTTTTGGTACCACAACAGATATGCTATGTAACTGGACAACAGCCCTTTGGGATTTGGAGGGTAATCTTTTTCTCCTGGAATAAAGCCAGACTGTGTTGATGAAGGTCATGGGTAAGAATGGGGCGAGGGGACAAGCAGCAGAATAAGAGCAACAGTCTTTCATGTCAGGTCTTATTCAGCCATCTGCACATTGTGGAGCCACATCTTTTAGTTGAGCTACACCATGAGACAAAACCAGGCCATCTAGAACAGGTTTATTTGGATGAAGAGAGTTTCATAATGAACATAAATAGCAACACTTTGCATATTACTAATCTAGAACCCCAAATAACAACTGTTAAAGAAAACCCTTTTCAAACATGGAAGGTGCTTGCATTTCTACAGAATCTTAGACCCTGAAGAGACAAGGCTAAATCTCTCAGAGCATCAAAGGGCGGAAGGGCATTAGAATAGGCAGAACAGGGCTTATCTTCCTTTGTAACCTATGCAACCTTTTATCTGGTTTGCTGTGCTTCGTCCTGCAGGGCACAGGCACCTAAGGGTTAAGAGCAGCAGATGTGAACATGTCATCTCTGAAGGCCAAGGAGAGGTCAGGGTAACTGAATCAAGTGCTTGCTGAATTCCTTGGGTTCTCCAGCAGAAATGAGTTCTGGTTGGTCAGTGCATCAACTGACACCACACAGACTTCATCGGCCGCCTTCTTCCTCAGTTCAACTTCCCTGTCTCTTAACATTTTTGACTCACATCACACTGAAGGGAAACACTTGCACATAAATCCTTATCTCAGCACATTTGGGGAAAACCAAAATGAGACAACAACCATTTCACCCAAATACTTTGTTTTCTAGGGGGTCCAGGCCTTCTATCTAAGAGATTAGTAAACACCATGGATTCCTCACATAGAAGTCAATTTCAGGTCACAGAATGCATACTTAAAATGGACACCAACACAAGAGAATTGCGCATTTTAAATAGAAATTCATTTACACCTTCTACTGTGAAATTGTGACTATGCCTACTGTTTTTCCAGTAAGATGATTGCTACTATTCATCTTTTGCTTGTTACAAAAAAAGTCCTAAAAAGAGACCATGTGTTTCTGTTGTCTACCATCCTCATTTTTTCCTAAGTGAATGAGCACATGATTTTTCCCTGAAAGCATTCCCAGTTTACTGGGTCAGAGTTTTCTTTCAGGTTCACCAGAGAGTATTGGACTATGGAGCAACAAAGGCTGATGGAAAGGAGGAAAAAGCGGCCAGTGCACTGAGGAGTGATTTGTGCTCTGGGGTATTAGAGAGAGTGCAGACATTAGAATGATACTTGGTCATGCCTGAGCTTGTAGACATGCCTCAAGGACACATTGTCCCAAACACAAACAGAGTAGATAAAATTAAATAGGAACAACGTAGAGAAGATGCCAATGAGTATGTAGCCCAGAGAAGGCACATATGCCTCATCCTAGTAACGAACTCCACTTTCTATATGTGCACTTTGCAAACCTTTGATTAAATTTTCAAAAGTGTTGCTAATATGTTCCCTGGCCCCATTTTTGCAGATATCTCTTTATAAAGTGCTGGTATTCAATTATATTCCCACCCATGGTGTGAACTCCTGGCTGTGTATCAATGAGTCCCAAACCAGTGTCTCGAGTCTGGACTTAATTTCCAAGCTCCTTCTGTAAACTTTTCTCTGGATGCCTGGAAGGCACTCTGAGCCCAACAAGTGCAAAGCAGAGTGTTATACAACTTGTTCCTGGAAAGAGGGGGAGAGAGGGAAGACAGACGGAGTGTGTGTGGGGGTGGGGGTGGGGTGGGGTGGCTGTTTGTGTTCTGTTTTTCTGTCTTAACAAATGAAAATTCTGAGATCCAAGCTCTCCCAAGCCAGGGATGCATGCAAGTTTGTCTACCGAGCATTGGCTCTTTTTAATGGCTTGCTAACCTCATGTTCTTCTTATTCTGGTGCAAAAAGAATTGTGTGGCGCCTATACTAGGAAACACTTTATCTCATCATTATCAGTAACAGAACAATGTGGCTTGGTACATGACTTTCTGGATTTTTGTTTTGTTGGTGAACCCAGGGCCTAGCATATGATAAGCATGTGCTCTACCACCATACAATGTCATCCTTTCTATATGAGTCTCATGGGAAATAAGGAAAAACATAGTCTCAGTATAATTGCCATCATACTTAATGACTAAAGAACTCTGAAGAGTATAGGGAAAGAATAATATGCATCGTTACATTTTAACAGGAACATTAACTGTTTCTAAAACATATCTTTAGTATACCCAATATACATATAAATGCATTATATACGTGTATGTATGTGTGCAATGTATAAAGAACTGACCCTGAACAAGTAGTACAAATGTTTACCCTAATTATCTCCAGAATAAAGCATGATTTCCATTTAATTCCTTATACTCTTGGCTCTTCTCCAAATTACTTTCAAATAAACATGCTTTACTGTTATAATAATACAAATGTATAAGCTAAATTCTTGTGCAATATTGTCAAGGCTAAGGACTTGTTTCTATTTTTATCACTTAAAATTATAGTTCTTTAATATTCAGTGAAATTTATTGAATAAAAAGCCTCTTTGTTTCCAATAGTTGATTCATATGTTTATTTTGTTACAGAATTGTAAGGTAGCTTCTTTCGTGCTCTGTGTCTCATCATTTTTTGGAAGCACTATAACATGCAATGGGGTACAGCATTCTTTTTATTTCTTCAAAATGCCTGGGCTCTTGTCCATTTCATCACTTCTAGGGAGTCATGAATAAAAGCATGCTCACCCCAGACAAGGCACCAATGACAGACCAAAGTGAGGATTCCACCAAAATCCACCTCGGTGAAGCATTGAGTTTTATTGGGGTTACTTATAGGAGTATGGGTGACGGGTAGTTACAGTTACAGAAAGGACTCAAAGACAGCTGTATCACCAAAGTCACCCCAGCATGTGTGACAGCTCATGAAGCTGGGAACCTGGAGTGCACTGCACAGCCTGCAGTCAGCTTGACAGGCCAAGGAGTGTCTTTTCCAAGCAGCTAAGCTGTTCTCCTCTTCTTTTAGGCACCGTGGCTGTGGCTGATTGACCTCTTTCTGGGAACAGAGCTGGTCTGAAAAAGTCAACCGGTAACTCTTACTGCTATATACCCTTGTGGAGGGAGGAGCCTGGAGATTACATCAGTTTCAGGAACTCCCTGAAGCCTTTGAATTGTTTACTGTCTGAGTTTAATGAGCTTCTCCGTAGCATGAAATGTTTTACCTCCATTTAGAGTACCCTGCTTAGGGCATTACCCCCCACCCAAAGTGGAAGCTTTTAACTCATATACAATTGCTACACAATAGCCCTAGATGTTTGTGTTGAGTTCAGAACCAGGCAATGTGTGCAATCATGCTCTTTATATTACGGAAGATATGGATGACACACCATCACCCGGAATTATACCGCCATTCATTAACTTTACGGTTCTTCAGAAAAGTAAACAAATTGAGAGTCCTACTGAGAACCGACTTTTCTCTCTCCACATATAGTGAAATAGGATTAAATGTGCTTTGATGAATGGAGATTTTATCCATATAGGGCTGGTAGAGAAGGACTTTAGAAAGAGAAGAACAATCATGAGTGAGTGTGAAACTTAGAAAGATTATGAATATTCCTATGTGTCCAAATGATGGTAGTACTCACTCTTTCAGTGCTGGGGATGGGGCTCAGTGCTTTGAACATTCTGGGTAAGTACTCTCCCACTCAGCTACACTCCCACTTCTGCAGTGGCTTTGAATGTGACCCATGTTAAGGAAAATACTGTGCACAGAGAAAAGTATGACTTAATTCAAATATCTAGGTGAATAGGAGGCTGAAGGCCTCCATTTTGCATTTCATAGGAGTTGAATGTGGAGAAAGAAGAGGGACTAGACCCCTTTCCTGTCCTCTTGCTAACTGCTCCAAATGTGACCACCCAGGTATCCAGAGTAATGAGAGCTTCATGTTGTCTCTTGTTTGTCCCCATTCTCCCCTCCAGCACACTGTCAGTGGCTCCTTTCCTCTGTTTAGAATAAGCTCTCTTAGAATTTTGTTAAAAATTTATTACTGTGCCTCTGAGGTTAATTCTGACTGTTAAGTGAACATGGATGGAAATGATTAACCTTTCACTTGGTATTAATAGCAAACTGTAGAAATTTGGTAGCATTAGCCTACTTTATAGGCTATTAGTTCTACGTCCCCATCCCATCTCTTCCCACATGTGACCATCTGGTTCGCTGAGTGCAGCTGTTCACTTGTGTCATTTGCATGGCTACGGGTCCAAAGAGCATAATAAGAGGCAGAGCAAGCCATGCACGTGTTGGAAGGAGAGAGCTGAGTTATGTACCCCTGGAGTTCTCATTTCAGAGAATTCCACAAAATGCATAGTGCATCACTACTGGGCAACATGATTATTTAGTCGATGTTCTGACCTCAAAAAGGGACAGCAGGTTCAGCAGTCTGTATTTGGGAGAAGAAAATTGTTTATCAAAGTGTGTTTTCAAGTGACAAATGATATTAAATAAGCAGGAAAGCAATATCCCCTGACTTACATCGTATCTACTCTGATTATAGGAAATGAAATATATGCAATATAGTACCTGGCATCTAGTATTGGATACATAATCCTACCTTCTCTGCAATCTTGAAGGCTTCTCTGCCATGTGATTTCATACACTAAGAAGCAGGAAATCCTGCTTCAAACTCAGAAATCAATGTCTAATGAACTCAGTACACACAGTTAATTCTAATGTGAGAACCATTGGCTTTCAAGACTCACTCTGGGTGATTCTTCTCATTGACTTAGATACAACTATATTAGATCATCATCATCATCATCATCATCATCATCATCTTCCATTTCTTCTGCTTTTTCAGATAACTAACAATCGTAAACAACTGGAATTATTCTGAATAATCTTTTTTCTGTCTTCAATAACCCATCTTCTTGACCTTGGTTTTAGTGCCAAAGGTCAAACCCAGGACCTACCTCACAGATGCCAACCAATTGCTCTACCACTGAGCCGTAACTCTGGTCTTAATCTTTATTTAAACATCTCTTTCATCAGAGCCTCATCTTTCAAAGATTTCTTGTTAAAGTACCCCTGCTACCAAGGGGGGGTTCAGTTTTCCTTCCTTCCTCTCTCTGTGCTTTGCTTAGGCTTCTGACCTGACGTCATGTGCACTGTTCCTTTGTCATCACTGGATGTCACATTATGGTGGTTTATTTTCTTAATTTCTATATTGTTCTTTGCAAATCTCTCTCTCTCTCTCTCTCTCTCTCTCTCTCTCTCTCTCTCTCTCTCTCTGTGTATATGTGCATGTGAATGCATGTGTGTTCATGTGCACATGTGTGTGCATGTGTTTTTCCTTAAACTTTTCTTCCAAGTTTAGATAATTCTTCTTCAATTCATCTTCTATCCAAATCATAATCACTTCTCAATGCTACAGTCTTTCAGGAAGATGACTTCAGCCATTTTTCCATCTACTGTTATACCACAATGTCTCCCACACGGCTTATTAATTTCCTCAACAAGTACAGATGCAGTCTTCTGTTAGAGTGCACATGCTGTCTTCCAGACTTAGACATTCAAATACCATGTTGGCCTTATAATAATTAAATGCTAAATTTTGAAAAGCAAATAAAAAGGGTTATCTAACTTCAAATACACTTTTATTCTCATGAAAGACACATTATTATTGATGATTGACTATCTTAAGTGAAAATTTCTCTAATGTTTTTAGAGGAATGTAATTGTGATGGATGAGAAATTATTCTTCTATAAAGGCAAGGGAGGCATGCCTATGAGTGGACCACTCAGAGTAGATTTATCGGAACAGGATAGAATAAGATAAGCCCTCTCTTTAGATTATGTCCCTGAGTGCAATAGCCCAGGACAATAAGGTAATGCTCTGTGTTTCTCTCAGTTACATTAAAAACACCAAAGTAAAACAATACACTGTTTCTTTCTCCTTACCTTTGCCACTGCAGAGGATACAGGGGTATCTGCAGAATGATGAAATCACACCATGTAATGAAAGAAATCCTGGTTATAAGTTCCAGATAGCATGCTGACCTACTGTGTGATGCTGGTTGAATCACTTTACTGTGTGATTTTTCTGGAGACTACGTCTATAAAATGAAGATTGTACTGCTTTTTCCTTGGAGTGGGTGTAGGAATTCTAGAAGTAAACAAATGTTCCTGGGTCAGAGATTGGAAAATTAAATTGTTGTCAGTCTGGGGCTAGTTTCTGAGCAAGGCATGATGTGTGGAACACTCATCATTTGGGGAAACCTGCAACCTTCCGCCTACATCACTCTCCCACTACCGCAGCTCTCCTGCCAGCAGTGAAGAATGTCCACTGCAGAGGTGCATGTGAGAAATTCGGGTGACTGCCTTGTGTTAAGGAAGGTCAATGTCACTTGTTACCAGAGGATTTCATTTCATGGTCCCAACAGATTTCCCTCGTCACTGCCGGATGCCAAGTAGTACACCCGCTACAATCACCTATGTTCTCATTTCATCCTGCTCTAAGATGTAAGTGGCTGGTGAAGGCTTATCTTGATTGTCAATGGGAAATTATTTAGAGTTATCTGGGTATGTCTGTGAGGATATCTCCTGAGCAATTAAACTGGAGAGGGAAAACCCCACCCAAATGTGTCTAGCATAATTCTATGGAGAAAGTGAATGGAGAACCAGTATCCATCTCTCTTTGCTTCCTGACTACAGACACAATGTAGATGGCTACCTTCCCCTTCCCCTATTTCACTTTCCCTGTCATGATGGACTGTACTCTCAAACTCTTAGCTAACATAAACTCTCCCTCCATTAAGTTGCTTCTGTCGGGTATTTTTTCTCAGAAACAAGTGAAGCACATGTTATCAATCCCAAAGAAGAGGGAAATCAAAAGCAGCAAAGTGAATTGCTCAATGATAGGACTAAGTTTATTTTTCCTCCCAGAGAAATACTATTTTCCCTCTATCAAGATGTCATTCTGAAGTTAGCTTGCCCTAGCTTCAGGTATGACAGTAGGAGACACATAAGGGTAACAAACTGATACAAACAGTACACAATATTATATTTAAAATGAATTGTGTTATTATAGCCCCAAGTTCCATATATTATTTAGGATAACCTACACAAAAACATATGAATTAAAAACATTGGAGGATGAAAATCAATTAAAAAATATGTAATGCATCCACACTTAGCTTTATCATTGCCCCTTTAGATGTATAGTGGTACTGGGACATCAGTATTGTATCCTTATATGGCTGATGGACACCTATCATGAAAGTACTGAAAATGCTTTGTTTCAGAGATGCTATGAAGCATTAAACCTGAGCAGTGTATTGAGCTAAGTACTAATGAAGACTAAACCTTGCCACATTAATCTGGGAATCTCAGTGGTATAACACAATTAAAGCAATATGTCCCCTTATATCACAGTAGAATACCTATCAGCCTTCAGGAGGACTGAGGCATTTTGTGCCACAGTCATTCAAGAATTTAGCCTTATCTTGTACCTTGACATCTTTGAGAATCTCAGATTCTTCGATTACATTCTTTTCTTTGGGCAATGTTGAAGCAATCAAGCATAAGTGAATAATATCTCAAGAGGTCTCTGGGGGTCAGGACTGAAAAGGGAACATTTTGCTTTCTCCCACATTCCTCTGGCCGGAATTCAGACACATGACTTCATCTTTCTGCAATGGAAGCTATAAATACAGTTTAACTCTGTAATCAGGAGTAGAAGAAAAAGGGGTCTGGAGAAAACTAGCAGCGTTTGCATAGCAGTTTGCGGACAGAACTAAGAACGAATGGCTTCTCTACCAATACTACTTCCAGCTAAAATAAGAGGGGTAGTTACCTAAATGGAGGAGTAGCCACCTGAATGAAGGAGTAGTCACCTGAATGGAGGGGTAGTCACCTGAATGGAGGGGTAGTCACCTGATGGAGGGGTAGTCACCTGATGGAGGGGTAGTCACCTGAATGGAGGAGTAGTCACCTGATGGAGGGGTAGTCACCTGATGGAGGGGTAGTCACCTGATGGAGGGGTAGTCACCTGAATGGAGGGGTAGTCACCTGAATGAAGGAGTAGTCACCTGAATGGAGGGGTAGTCACCTGAATGGAGGGGTAGTCACCTGATGGAGGGGTAGTCACCTGAATGGAGGGGTAGTCACCTGAATGGAGGGGTAGTCACCTGAATGGAGGGGTAGTCACCTGAATGGAGGGGTAATCAGCCAAGTGGTGGAAATTTCTGGTTTGTTCTTTTTCATTTTCAAACTACCATGCTGTGACAGTAAACATTACCCTCTTTTACACTTTGTACAAATTCACAAAGTCACTACTAATTAATCCTTTGAAAGTAGTTGAAGAAATTGTATGTTCCGGTTTAAATCTTACAAAATAGTGCTGTGAAAACATCTGAGAGACATTTCTATTTGAATTGGCCTAGAAATGTAAAAGGCCTCAGTAGGAAATTATAATTGATGATGTACCTGGTGTGGAGTTTTGATTAGATGATTTAACAGACATTAACCTATCAAAAAGAAAAAAGAAATAAAACGAATCAAACAGAAACCCACAAACTAGAGCATATCTTTCTTCTAAAATATTTTCCTTAAGCAGAAATAGAAAGGATTATCATGGGTTTAGCATGACACTGGAAAAAATCCCTTTACTAAACATGTTCATATCTGCTTACATATATATGTATGTGTATATATATATATATATATATATATATATATATATATAATTGCTACACATAAGCAAATGTTCAATAATTACGATTAAGCATCTTGGTAAGAGTTAAGTCTGTTATTGTCTTCTATATTCCTCTATGTTGTTACTACAATGTACTAAGAGAGCCATAAACATGCTACAAAGACTATTGAATGCATAGAGGTTTAAAGTCAGGTATCCTCAGAAAAACAAAAACAGTTCAGCTTGGGTACTGACCAGGGAACTGGTTGCTCAGGTCATTGAGGCACTGAGAAACCAAATGAGATACAGTGAGGAAATCTAAGGGATTCCCATACTGGGAGACCATACCCATTTCTAGGCTGGAGACACCAAGAGAGGAAGTGATGTTCCTTCAGCCCAGGGAACGGGGACACTCACAGGACACTGGATGGAAACACAGAGGGCAGCTGCAGATGTGGAGAAAATAAAAGAGCTGTCCATAAAACAGGTGAAATGAATGCCCAAGTGATCGCCTGAGGCAGAGATGACGGGGATGGCATCATTCTAGCTTGATTTCTGTTACTGTGAAACACACTATTACCAAAAGCAAGTTTGGGGAGGGAGAGGTTTATTTTGTCTTACACTTCCTGATCACAGTCCACTATTGTTGCAGGAACTCAAAACAGAAATTATGGGAAACATTGATTTCAGGATCATTTATGCTCAGTTAGCTTCCTCATGGAGCCCAAGATACTTGCCCAGGAATGGTGCCGTGAGTTGGAGCCATCCTGTGTCAATCAGCAATCAAGACAATACTCCGAAGATATTACACAGGCCAATCTGATCGAGGCATTCTTCAGTTGATGGTCCCTCTTCCCACATGATTCCAGTTTGTATCAAGTTGACAGTAAAAACTATTCAGGGAAAGTATACTTCACCTTCTTGATTTGCCTAATCCCACATTCCCTCTTGAAGCTCCTGCCTGTATTTACCACCCATCAAATATGGCCAAATCGAGGCTAGAAGACAGACAGGAAAACACCTAGGTCCACCTTTCTCCATGATGATAGAAAGAAGCACAGGGGAGGGGAAAGGAATATGTTGGATGATTGATTGGAAGAGAGGCAACAGTGTACCTGGATGGTTCCGTCTCCATTGAGTTATCTCATCCAGTGTGTTGATTGACAACTTACCTCTATTTAGCTTCTTAAAGAGTCACTCCATGTTCTGTCAAAGGGATTCCAAATGCTTGGAGTCATGGTGTGTGTGCGTGTGTGTGTGTGCGAAAGCACTTCTTCCTATGTGGATGCATATACGCATGTGATTGTATATATACCTATGTGTACATGCTTGAAGAAGCCAGGAGACAGATAGCTTTGGGTGTCATTTATCAAGTACTATTAACCTCTTGGGGGGCAGTATTTGTGCGTTATATATGTGTGGTAGATGCACGCACATGTGTGTAATGTGGATGTGTAAGCACATGCCTGAACATGCATTGGCTGAAGAAGGATATTGAACATCCTCTCTTCCATTCTCTGCATTAGTCCTCTGAGACGGAGATGCCCCCTGAACCCGAAGCTCAGCTGGCAGCCAGTAAGCTCCAGCAGTCCTCTTATCTTCTAGCCCCTGGCACTGGGGTCACAAGCACACGGGGGCCATTTTTCCTAGCACAGTTAGCACTTTTACACACATCATTTCTCCAGCCTCTCTGCCCACTCTCTTTTTTGGTATAAGGTCTCTCATTGGCCTGGAACTCACTTAATAGCCTCAGCTGTCTTGTCAGAGAACCCCAAGGGTTTACTCATCTCTGCCTCCCCAGCCCTGGGGTTACAGATACACACCACAGGGCCTGGCTGGTTTTTCTATAGAAGCTTGAGATCAGGCTCAGCTTCCAAGGCAAGCACCTTGCTGACTGAGCTCTCTCCCCAGCAGCATGGTTTTAAGTAATACTGTCCAATGAAAGGAAATCACTATCTAGTGTTCCAAAATACATGTTGGAAATTTGACTTTTAAATTTAGACTCTGTTTGGAAGGAATTGGGGCACAGTTGGAAAGACACACACAGCACCTTGAAGATCTCCTAAAGAGTAAGAGTTGCATATGGGAGGAAAATCATATTCCTGGAGAAGCAGAATAATAAATACTTTGAACACCAAAGTCACAGAATCAGTTGATAAACCCTGGAAATTCATTCCTTAACCACTAAGAATTACACAAATGTTTCCCCATAACCCCTACACATCTTCCAAATCTATAAAGTCCCCTCGGAGTTTAGTTTAGTTTGCAATAATGAAATATCTTCAGGATGTAATTTCAGACAGACAGCTCTCTGAGAAGTGATAGATATGAAGCCACAATAGCAGAAAGAAAAGAGTTGAGTACAGGAAGACTCTCGGGGCAGTCGTGACAGTGATGCACTTCCTTCCAGCCATGCTAAACCTTATTAAGGAAACATCTAAAAACACGTGAAATGCTTTAATAGTTCACAAAAATAATTAGGGTTCTCAACAACCTTAACCGAATGGTTGTCAATGGAATCCCAAAGGACAGTATCTAATGTGTACTTCATCTGCGAAAGGCTAGTTTTCAGTCTTACTGTTTTGTTCTGGAATGGCTGTCACCTCATGACTAAAACAACCCAAAAGTGCAATCATGACATAGGCATCCTCCATTAACTGCATACCCTGGGAGCAAGGAATATTACACTATAGCCAGCAGCTTTTTCTTCAATGAATACCACCTCTCTTATGATTTCTGGTAAGGATTAGCAACAATGCTGACCATGATCTTGACATGTATTAACTTGGTAACCCTTAATTTTTCCTCATAGTTATGATTTTATTCTTATTTTCAGCATTTCTGTATCACAAATTATCAAGGTAGCTCCTTCGAACAATTAAATGTCCTTTCCCTTAAGAAAAATAAAGTACCCTGTTGAATACTTTAAAACGTAAACACCCTTGAGAGGAGTTACTTTTACTATCTGGGCACTATGAGTATTTTTAATACTTCTGATAGCCATTCAAGAGCAGAGTTGAACTTGCAGCTTAATGGG
The DNA here is from genome assembly GCF_007827085.1 of Peromyscus californicus insignis. Taxonomy (NCBI): domain Eukaryota; kingdom Metazoa; phylum Chordata; class Mammalia; order Rodentia; family Cricetidae; genus Peromyscus; species Peromyscus californicus. The sequence continues at coordinate 16,426,484 of NW_026294606.1, forward strand.
GGAGGACCCAGTGCAGCCAGGTCCACGTATTAATTGAGTTGACACCTATGGCCCCAGCCCTGGGGAAGCTGAACAGAAAGATGGTGAATTTAAGGCTAGCCAGGGCTGCATCCATGAGATCTTGTCTCAAAGGAAAAGGAGGAGGGTGGCTGGAGAACTGCCACATACTCATGAGGACCCGAGTTTGAATTCCCAGAACCCACAGATAAAGCTCAGTAGCACATGCCTGTAAATCTAAATGCATACACCACACATGTAATATAACAACACATGCTAAGTGAATGAATGGATGAATGAATGATAGTCACTAAGCAGCATGCCCAGCATGAGGAGTTGGGGAGTCTGCATATAGAATACATGAGTGTCTGGGGTCCACATATGGTAAGAAATCCCACTTTCCGAGTTTCTGTTATAAAAGCAAGAATGATGGCACACATCTACTATGCAGGACACAGAGGCAGATCAGGAGTTCAAGGCCAATCTTGGCCTCGTATCGTCGTACACACACACACACACACACACACACACACACACACACACCACTTCAGATTAAATGAAGGAATGGCTAAAGCCTGAACTGAAGGGTGTCAATTCTCAGAACCCAGGAAAATGTACTCTTATTTGTTACATGTGATTGAGAAAGGACATCAAAAATTAGCAGGAATAAAATGTTTCTAAAGCAGCATATCTTTTTATTGCCCAATGGGACTGTTAAAGATCTAGAATGTTCCATGACTAGAGAAAAGGTGTTACACTGGGGAAGTGTTGTTTCCAACTAACAGAATATTCTTGTATAAACATCATACTAGATGTGTATGCAGATATGAAGACATCTAAAATCATGCTTCTTTTTTAAACCTGTGCATACCTGTAACATTATAAAGAAATTTAATTTTGTTACATACATAAAATTATAGATATATAACAAGAAATAATTTCACAAAGAAACTTATTTTTAAATAGAAGTACATAAATAGTGGGTTTAACTTTATTGTGTAGGACAACAAACCACCTCTCCTCAGCAAAGCAACAGGGTGTTTCTTTAACATGGAACCTAGGTCATTTCAATACTTTGGAGCCACTGGGTTCAAAGTGCCAGGTAAAGATCAATATATTTGATAAGTAGAAAATAAAGAAATAGCTCTTATCTTCTACAAATGTACTTACCTAAAATCCTGCTGACAGCTTTGGCAAGCAGTCCTCTTGCAGAAAATCTTTGCCAAAGTAGGAAATTCATTGAGAATGGGAAGGGGAAAGGGAGATTTTCCCAGTAGAAGTACCCAAAGTATAGCTCTCTTGTCACCTGGGTTCTGCCCTGGCAGTCTCAAAGCCACCAGCTTCCAACATCAGCTGCAAGAAAATGAGTAGATGAAACATATCTAAAGAAGAGGTCGAGGACAGACGCCTTTGGTTCTGTGGTGGTAGGGTTGGGCCAAGGCTAAGGATTGCTCCTGCAAGCTACCTGACTTCTTGAGCCTCATTTTACAGGCTGTCAGTATCTTTGAGGTCATGTTCTTCCGCACAGGTCAAGTGAAAAATGAGATGTCACTGGGTGGGGAGAGAGAGTAAAGTCTTCTCGGGAGAATATAGCCCATGGAGACCTAAGTGGACTTCTTAGAATTTTTTCTGCCTCCAAAGTTTTCTAATCCACTAACTGGGTCATGGTGGACTTTGGACAGTTTTAACTTCTTGGTGTAGCACCTCTCACAACTCCAGCAAAATCTTCCCTTTGAAAATGAAAGCCATTGGACAGCAGATAAAATAACTCCATTGGCATTATTATTTCTAGGCATTTTCATGGCTTCAAAATATCTTTCTTGAGTAAGTTGAGGGAGGATTCCTGCTCAAAGACATATTACTAAAACAAACAATTTTCAAAACATGTTGACTTTCTATGGTAGCTTTTCAGACTCTATACTATTAAATGGCTAGTGGTAGAAGTTTTATTATTGTCACATACTAATTTATTTTTTGCATTTATATCTTATTTTATTTCAAAGTTTAAGATGCTAAAAATAACATAATGTAACTTAAAAATAAAATAACTCAATGTGGAAATCAGGGAATACCATGGATAAGACTGAGTTTTATATATGTGTTCTTTTTACCTGGTGCTCAGAATTAACTTTTCAGTTGCCCAAATGGATGATCCAACAATAATTTTATCTTTTTGAAGACTCAGAAGGTAGAATAAAATTCTAGCATTCTTGCTTCATTTCCCTTAGAAACCCCTTTTGGGTCCCAATCATAATGATAGGTCACCCAGTCCCTGTGACCAAGTTCATCATTTGAAAGCCTGTGTAGTGATAGCCTCATAACTGGTGAAACATAGTAGCAGATCAAAGAGTTTCATAATTAGCTCAAGTTACAGCTATGTACAAAGTTCTACAACCTCAAGAGTGCAGGCATCCTAGAGGTGATGAAGCAGTGGAAAACTCTCAAAGAAAGATCAATCCAATACTAAGGCAAGCATCAACTTTTTAAATAGCTTTGACCACTTGACTCTACAGAGAGAATTTCCAAGGTTCATGTTTGCAACTTCTCTCCATCTAATTCTCACTCAGTTATCTCCTATACTTCCCCATGAGTGAGAAGTAGATTTTTACTTTGAGTTATAATTTTCTGTTTGTAGAAGCTACCATATACCGAATGCTGATACACCTCTGAGCTCAGTGGGAAAGACTAATGCACTGGGAGAGGAGGGGTCGTGTGCATCCTGGCTACATTTGAGGTCCAGTACTTTCTGGTTCTTTGAGACTCATCATATTTCAGAGATATAATAAATTAGCATCATGGTGTCTATACTCCTTTTCTTTGTGCCATTTTATGAAACATAATCAAGAGTCTATACAACATGGAAAAAAAAGAATGATTCTCCTCCATCTTATGATTGCTTCCACACATATTTATTGTTGTCTAAAAAAAGGTAACAATGGTAACAACATATTCCACATATTAAGGGGAAAAAGAACAAACCTCCCCAGCTCATAAGAGTGTCTTTGGGTTGTAAAGGCAGACGAGGGAAAGACATTCAGGCTGTGTCTTCTCTCTCATCACTGTAGAAATCCCTCCTTTGTATTAATTTCCCTTTGAGGCAGGAAGGATAGTTCTGACACTATTCTGCTTCCAGGACTGGGTGGTGACTTGGACTCTTCTTATTCTGCAAGGTAGGATCATGTCAGGCCACACTTAAGTCATGTGACTATGTAAGAGTCCGAAGATATGGTCTAATCCTTCAGGAGCATGGGAAGTATTGCGAATATTATCGTGATGGAAAGGATAGGCACAGATGTGTACTGTCAGTGAAGTTTTGAGCATGCACAGTGTGAGAACATCATCAGTGGAATTCCAAGAACTTTAAATACTGTGGGAAGTGAAATTCCAAAGAAAGACACAGCATCTAACATGCAACTATCTTTCCACTAATTATTTCAGTAGTAGTCAATAACCTTCACAAGGCTAGTGGGTTGTCAAAACAACCATCAATTCTACAGGGAATTTTTTTGAACTTTAATGAATCTCTAATAGTGATTGGAATTTGTATAATAATTTCAGAATTAGATAATAATGATGATACAATCTCGGTAGTTATTGTTAATTTTCATGTAGGACCTTGTGAGAGCAATTCATGTCTTCTGTAATACTGTAAGGGAACAAAGTTCCTCAGAGAGCCTAGGTACAACTAAATTGGTAGGTAAATTTTTTTTTACAGATGTTGGATGTATTTACACTTTTATTGTTGAACTAGAAATCCATTTGGTAGAAGGTGAACAGGTGTCTCTGAAGAGATATCATAGTGGGAAGTATTCATGGAATTTCCATAGTTAGTTGCAACCCAATAGCACATACTTCATAACATTTCAGCTAAATTAGCAGATCCATTTTTTTGTGTTATATGGGGGTGGGAAAAGCCAACCTTTTTAAGCTCTTGGAAATTAATCAGACCTTGTTTCAGCCTTCAATTTATGAAATGAAAAAGTCTCAACTAAGAACTCCCACCTTGGCAGAATTTTAAAAAAGGAAAGAAAGAAACTCATCCAAGGGTAAAGAAAATCAATGCAAAGACAGCGGAAAGGGGAAAAGAAGTCTAGGCATGGAGGTTTGAAATGTAGTTCCTCTGCATGATGGATGTCACCTTTGAAAATCATCCTGGTAGCTTCTACAACACTACATGACTTCTGAATCAATAAAGGACTTGTGTGACAAGAAGGCCTTTTCTTGGTGGCTGTGCCTTTGGAGAAATCTCACAACCACAACTGACACATCTAAAATAGGAACTGGGAAATGGCAACCATGTCTTCTCAATGACCTTATCAAAGCATGGAATGAACGGTGCAGTTTAGCTCTATGCCAAGCTTGCTATTTGATCACAGAGCTCATTTTGAACTTCTCTTGGTATGTACCTAGATTCACATTTCCCAACCATCTTTGCAGCTAAATGTGGCTGTGTGAATCAGTTCTAGACAAAGGTATATGGTGCTTCCATCCAGGGACGAGCAATTGACAAAGGAATCCCGCCTTGTTCAGAAGCCTTTACCAGGTCAATCTTATGTTTGCTACACTGGGAGTTTCTCATGGAAGTGCTGTGGTAGAAGACGGGCCAAGAATTAATCCTCAGAGAAAAGCCGTCTCTCGTAAATAGGCATTGTGGTGTGTGAATGGAAGTATATTTCTTCATGAAGTAAGTCATTGAGACAGTGATTTGTTAGTTTCAGTTTTAAATATATCTGTAGCTAGAGTTTTCCTGCCTGGCCCACAGTCAGGACAAATCTCTCTCACCTGCCAGTCCCACAGCCGCTCAGACCCAACCAAGTAAACACAGAGACTTATATTGCTTACAAACTGTATGGCCGTGGCAGGCTTCTTGCTAACTGTTCTTACAGCTTAAATTAATCCATTTCTATAAATCTATACCTTGCCACGTGGCTCGTGGCTTACTGGCATCTTCACATGCTATTTGTCATCGTGGTGGCTGGCAGTGTCTCTCTGACTCAGCCTTCCACTTCCCAGCTTTATTCTCCTCCTTGTCCCACCTATACTTCCTGCCTGGCCACTGGCCAATCAGTGATTTATTTATTGACCAATCAGCAACACACTTGACATACAGACCATCCCACAGCATATATCTAATTCTTTTATTAGTTACAAAAATCCCTCAAATCTCAAAGTAAACACATTATTTACCTGACATGACGTACTTGTTATGTGAATCCATCTTTTGGATAAGTATTTATGGCTCAAATTCCTCCCTCTTTAGAAATTATGGGGTAGCCACCAAATCCCAAATCTCTTACCACTCACACTTCCTCCATGGGGTACATAGAGAATAACACATCACACACAGTATGTCATATATGTTGGGTTATCTTGTAAATAGGATCCTATGATAATTAATGTGTTATAAAGGGAAATACATATTCAGCTTCCAAACCCTGATTCCTGGTACAAAGAAATCCTTGTAGATAGGGGCACTAGGAAAAAGATTTTTTTTCTGCTTTTTATCTTTGATCCCTGGTTTCTGGCATCTAGCTCCCAAGACCTTTGCAATTTCTGAGATGCTAGGAACACCTCACAGAGAGGTACTATATCCCTTGGAATGTTCTGGATGAGTAAAGCATCTTTGGTGGTCCCTAGTAAGCCCATAGGATGCCCGAGGTTGGAGACTGGTTCCCAAGGAAACCACCTCTGTGATAAGATTTATTTTTAATATTTATTCCTGTCTCCAAATCCTACATAAAGAGAGAAGGTTGAGTAAATCACCAAAAGCCAGTGTGCCCATGTAATGAAGCCTACAGAAAAACTAAGGAGGACCAATTTTACAGAGCTTCTGTGTTGAAAAATTCATATACATGCCAGGTGGGTGGAATACTCTAATATATTATATATGAAAGAGTCTATACTCCGGATCCTCCCTGACCTTGTTATGTATAGTTTTTTGTCTATAAATTCATGTCTATTATTATTATTATTATTATTATTATTATTATTATTATTTCCTTTACTAATAAACTGGTAAATATATGTGAAATGTCTCCCTGAGTTCTGGAAATTGCTCTAGTAAATTTCCTGAGCCCAAAGAAGAGGTCATTAGAACCCCAGTTTGTAGCCAGTTAGTTAGAAGCATAGGTCACAACTGGGAATTGCAACTGACATTTGAGGTGGAGGCCAGTGCAATAGCACTGGGTTCTCAGTTTGTGAGTGGTGACACTATTCCCATAGGTAATGTCAGAATTCAGTGGAATTAATTACAAGAGACCTAGCTGGGCTGTCATGGAGGTCAACCCACACATCTCCACACAAAGGTGTAAGATTGGGTGGAGTAGGAACAGCATCCCCCCACCGCCATCTTTAACAGGCATTACAACTTAATTCTAGGCATTGCTCTTTATCTTTTTAAGCAATAAACACATCCACCATGACCATCACCTCAGCAAAGTCTAACCTATTCTCCAGCCCACAAAACGCAGGGTCTAAGGTCTCAGAGTCTGTGTTACATTTCCTAGACATTTTGCTGTTTGCTTGCTTACTTCTCTTCCTTTTTACATGACATGCAATGAAAACATTTTTACGCTGGACTAAAGTGTGGCTGAAGCATGAAATTCACAGAAGATGCAAAAGCAATGATTTATGCTCCACACTTTAAATGTAATCATATGAGCTCAAAACTGGCAGCGTGAAAAGTCAAAGTCGCTGTCAGTTATCTGAAGGACCAAATATTGTATTCGGATGATTTAACACCAAGCAAACAAAAGATTTAGATAACACTTGGTGCTTTTTGTTAAAGTTTTTGGGAAAATATTTAAAGTATTAATTGAGATAAATTCACATATGCATTATCAATTGTTTGATAATGTAATAGTGATACTTAAAAACTTCAGGTTTACCTTTACTAACAGAATTATTCAAAATGTGCTTTAAATTCATTGTCTGATTCTGCACATACATTTATATAATATGTCTTTAGATATATATGACAACGGAGTAACTTTGCAGAGATATTTCCTTTAAAGCTTTTGTATTTTCCAGTACAGTATATCATGAAGAAGCATATGGAATATGCACGTGCCCACTAAGTGGTGATTTTCTGAGGTATTTAAAACAAAACAGAGAAATGTAACTGTGTGGGTTGACTTCAGATAGGAAAATAAAAACCAGGCAGAGTCTTAAGTAAGTTCAGGCCACCCTGGTTCATGCTGTATGGTGTTCTATGGAACTGTTTTGCTAAAATCCCGTAACTGCTCCAGTAATCTTCAACTGTGGCTGCATAATATTACAGTTACATTACAGCTGGGTTCAAGATCATTGCTCTGTGCTTACATTACCAGTGAGGTCCAGTGAAGAGAAAAGGATAATGTCTACATTTACATTGTTTCTATTTTAAGGAGAGTCCTACACCAGACTTTAAGACTCTCATGGTGGGCAAGAATTAGGAGGTTAACCAGGTGTCAATAATTTCCCCCAAATCCTGGTAATAGTAAGAATTTAGTAAATATCAATCAAGCATTGCTCCTATACTAGATGAAATTGGGATTAGTGTGTGTGTGTGTGTGTGTGTGTGTGTGTGTGTGTGTGTGTGTGTGTGTGTGTGTGTGTCTGTCTGTCTGTCTGTCTGTCTACAGTTAGGCCAGAAGTCCATGTTGATACATACCTCAATTGTTCTCCACCTTATTTTTGAGACAGGGTCTCTCTCCGAGGTTATAGGGAAGAAAATCTAGGTTCAGTAAGAGGTGAAATCCCCTAGAAGCAAAATATTGAACAGTGAGAGTGATGTGATGCAGACGAGAACCAGGGCTCACGGATGAAGAGATGTGCGAGGAGCCGCTGACATTCCGGGGCTCGGCTCACAGTGTGATAGCCGTAAATCAGTAAAGATCTGGAGAGAGAATTGCAGAGTACTGAAGTGAGAGAGGGGAGGGAGTTTCCCATGAGTGGAAATTCACATTTACAGATTTTTTCCACGTAGGTGAGAATTTAATTTACCTCCAGAATGCAATATCCACAAATTGTGCTTTTTTTTTGCCACTTTCAGCAGATTTTTTAGTTCATAATTTTCCTCTGGCCTTGGTTGTAAGATATTTATGCTTGGCTGTGTTCATTGTTTTTTGTGAACTTATAAAAATTGCTTTTTTATTAGTCTATAAAAGCCATGTTTGGAGACAGCCTAAAATAAAAATTAATGCAACTTATCACCCTATAGCACGGAACAAGTGCCTGCTTCAGTCTCTGCTCTGAGCACCACAGATGCACTGAAACCTAATAAAAACTCTTCCCCGGCCCATCAACCCTCACCAAGAAGCAAAGAGCTGAGGTCTGTGAATTGCCCACCATCAAAAGGGGGGCTCTAGAAAGCTGCAGAATTAAAGTTGAGAGCAGGTATGCAGTAGCTCCAGGCACGAAGTCTGGGCTTTGTGAAGAGTAGAATGTTCGTCACATGATATCCTTCTTTTAACACCTTTGCTTTAAAACAATATTGTCCTTTTGATTGAGGCATGACTCGGTCTGGCTTTGGGACCCATCTTCCTCGATAGAGAAGAAAGCTGCACTCCCTGTGGTGTTTAAATAAGAACTGCAGGTAGTGAGACCTGTGGGGTAAGGCATGTTTACTAACGATCTTCACGGGGCCATGTGGGGATGGGTGATAGGAGATCTGTAAAAGGAACGGGTCTGGGAAAACAATGCAGTCATAATACCAATTATTATAGTCAAACATAAATGACAGCATACAGCCCTGCAGACGTGAGTGCTTCCCAGAGAGGCTGTGCCTTTCAGTCTACTTCCGAATGATGTGTCCACAGATGCTGTGTGTCTGGTCATTAGCACACAGAGTGCTGAACATTGAGGGAGAGAGAGACAGAGACAGAGACAGAGACAGAGAGAGTCAACACTAGCAAATGTTTAGACTGTTCCCTGGGTTTTCCATCCCATCTGCTCGTGACATAGGCCCACAGCCTTTAAAAGGTGATACTCTTCCTTGTACACTGCCTTCCTCTGGCTTGCTGCCCTTGACCTGGGTCAGGAGTCTTCATGGGAACAGTATGCCCTTGTCTTCATCAAAAGCAGTCCCACAAAGGGTGGGGGAGGCGGTTCAGAAGGCACTGGTAGGGAAACACCACCCCAATATGTTTTCTGTCAGATGCTCTTCAGATGTGTTCTTGGGGAGAGATCTATCACCGAATCATTGTTGTTATTCCTGTACCCCATTTTATTTCAGCTAGCTCCCTGATCCCTGGTCTTAACTATGAAAATCAAATGATGTGTCTGGTTAGCTTGTGGGAAAATATGCTAGCTCTCCCAAATGTTGTAAGAAGCCAGTTGAAATGATGGGTGTGAAAAATAGTCACAGTGGAAAGATTCTAGCTAAATAGACACCATCTGTACCCCAAGAGTAAACACATCTTGTCCAGCTTCTGAGGTGATGATCTCTGAGCTATTGCTCTTTGGGGTCTGTTCATGAATCTAGGCCCTGAGTTCCCAGGACACAGACCAACTGGATGTGTGAGGAAGACTTTATGAGAAACCGCCCCCACCCCCACTCTTTCTGACGGGCTTCAAAATCAGCACGCCAAAGAACATTTTATCCTAATATAGAAAAGAGTCAGGATGTGGATGCTTCTTTGCTGAAGCCTGCATGCTGGGGAGAGGGAAAAAAAATGGCGTAGCCCTCTCTCTGGCAAGAGTCGGGGCTGAATCATCTGGGAGTGTTTGTGGTGAAATTACATTTTTCTCTTCAATAGTGAAGTTATTATCACTGAGTTATGGACAGCAAGTCCAGAGTGGCTTTGGTAACATATACTCTTCTCATATTTTAAAATCACATAACGTTTGGCTCAAACATAACAAAACATCCAAGAATCTATCATTGTGAGAGGAGAGCAGATAGGAGGAGACCCAGAGGGAAAACAAAGTTGGCTGGGATCTAGAAGTAAGGAGCCAACAAAGCCATGAGGAGGATTTGCTGTCTCTTTTGATCTAAGAGAGGAGATTGTGTCATATCTCCATGATCACGAGAAACCAAAGGTCACCCAAGTGGACAGTTTTCCCAGAAGCATCTATGAAACAAGCTACAGAATTGGTTCTTTGTCACTCGACCTGTTATGAGACATTTTCTTGTGATGGATGAATGAAAACATACACTCATTTGCCTGCATTACCTCGCTGATGAGAGGTCTTCTCACAGTGGAAAGGGCAGGGAAGCAAAGAACAGGGAGCTTTAGTGAGGAAGACCCTGCTGAAGGAGCCTGTCCCATTTCTAATGCCCCTGGTTGGCATCTTTATCCGGCAAGTGCAAGAGTCTGTCAGGTTATAGCCCTCACCACTAGTCTTTCATCAATTCATCCACACAGCTTTCGTCTGATCCTTCTATATGATTACACTGTCTCCTGCAATTTTCCCTGTGCCTAGTTTCTGATGAGCTCCATGCGATTTTTTCAACCTTAACGTTTATAGAATATGAACAGTCCCTGATCCCTCCAATCCAGAAGTTCTGGAGGAGTCCCCCTCTAGAAGCTCCCACTAGTCTTCTGATACAAGATTACTTTCTTCTCAATATTCAGCCACCTCCCTTTAAAAATGTCACTATTATTTGTGTGTGTGTGTGTGTGTGTGTGTGTGTGTGTGTGTGTGTGTGTGAATATATACCCATGTACATGCCATCATACCCATGTGGAAATTAGAGGACAACTCTGTGAAGTCCATCCTTCCCTTCCACTCTTATGTGGAAGTTCTGGGGGTCGAACTCTGGCCATGAGGTTTGCACAGCAATAGCCTTTACCCGTTGAGCCATCTCGCTGGCCTTTGCACCTCCTTCTTTATTCAATCACTCCTTGGTTTTGCCATTCTCATCAGTGGGCATCACCTTCCATATATCTGCTTCTCAGACCTGTCCCTTTGCCAAGCCCCTTCTTCAAGCTTGCCTTCCCTAACACTAGATGCATCTCGTGTGTTTGAATTTCCAGAACATGCAGTACTCATAAATACCTTTGAAATTTTGGTCCCATTCAAGTTTATTTGGATATTTCCAAAGTGGTTATGTGTTTGTATCTAACGTCTTCTTCAACACTGGAAACTGGGCTTATTGGTACATGCCTATAGTACCAGCACTCCAAAGACAGAGGCAGGAGGATCAGACATTCAAGGGAATCCCCAGCTATGTTGTGTTCAAGGACAGCCTGGAATACATCAGATCTTGTCTAAAAAAAAATGCAGTTAACATGAGAAAAGAAAAAAATGCATCTCTATGTACATGTCCGTAATTTCTTCTTTCATTCTGTTGGTACCCATTATGGGCTTCCCATAGCTGCTGGGAAACAGATATTGGTTAATTTGATTTCAGGAAAAATTAAAACCCGTAAGAGATTAAAGCAATAATGGAGAAAAAACAAAATTCAGGGCTGGTATAAATAAGCCCTTAGCTTTCTGTTTTCAGTGTTTCAGGAATCCAATGCAGAGTTGGGAGCTGTGGGTGTGCTTTTTACACTTTGATTCCGTTTTGATACTCTCTCTTTGATATTTTAGAAGTTGATTTTGGTTAAATTTGCTCTTTTGGAAAGATTATTCCATTCTGCTTCATTATTTTGCAGAATTATTTCTGTAATTCAGGAAAAAGCACAATGTTTTGGGCCCGGAGAAAACACAACCAAGGGGAGTTCCTATGAAAATACTGAGTGTGATAGCTCATGCTTGGGGTACAGGACTCTGCAGGCTGAGGCAGGAGAATTGCCATAAATATGAGGCCACCCTAGGTTAGCCAACTCACAGGGGGAAAAGAGGAGACAAGCAGTATTGACAAAACATTCAGAAGTAGCAAATGTAAAGGGGACTGGAAATTTGATGTATTCGGTGATGTTGAAGCTCAGTACATTTCTGCTCTGGGATGGCCAGAGGACCTTGGAGAGGGGTATTGGGTTAGCATCTTGGAATGGCATTTATGAAGGAATTCCACAGCAGGAGTCAGATCTGGAACATAGCTCTTGATAAGCCATTGGGCTGTGTTACACAGATTTTCCAAAGGTATCACCCAGGAAGAAAATAAAGGTAAGATGTTTATTGTTTAAACACAGGGCTCACCAACCAAGCTCCATGACAACCCTAAAATGTTCATCTTTTTATTCTTTATGCCCCTGTTTCTCTCCACTCTCTGCATCACCCTCTCCTAATCACTGTCAACCAGGGTACCAGTTTTTCCTCATTCTTCTGCCTTAACCAGAGAGATGTACGATGCACAGAAGCTACTCTTGGGCTGGGGGTACAGCAGCTCAGAGCTCACAAGCCATCTGTGAATCTGGTATCCCTTGTAAGAAATGGATGTCCACAGGGTAATGACAATGCAGAGAACAGGTTTCTAGCGGTTTGGATTATTTACACTGATGGAGAGTCACACACTGGGGTAGCTACATGCCTATTGTTTGGCTCCTTCATGTGGGTATGATGCATCTGAGTTAGTCCACACAAACTTTGACAGTTACTTTTATCAAAATGAACTCATGCAGAGCCATGATGTAAAAGAGTTTCAGAACGGAGCAAGAATCAAATGTCCTAAAGCACACTGTCCCTCGCCACCACATTTCTAATCACTGTAAGGGGAATATAATCGATGTTCATTAAAAACAGCAGTCTTTCTTCATCTGCTCAGAGGCAATTGTGTTAATATGATAGATGGTTGCTGATAATTCAAGTTGTCCTTGGTTTCTCATTTTTGTATAGAGCAATTTTTAGTAGACCAGTCTTTCAGTGATAAGATTCAGGGAAGAAAGGACTGAATGAAATAATTATGACATTTATATTTAGGAATAGAATTCTAATTACAGTAACCCCCAAGCTATCCTACACCTAGGGAAAATGTGAAAAACCTCCATGCAGTGAAAATGACTCACTTTGGGGGAAATTAAAGGACATCATGATAAATAATAGCATTTTCCATGCTCACAGATTGAAGATTCAATGTTTTATTTGTTTATTCCCAGAGTCAGGAGAAAATTCTAAAGGATACACTTTATTTATTATGTTCCACTTTGGTTAAAGTAGATCATTAATTCAAAATGTTGAGGGCACCCTACTAATCAGTGACGGCCACTTGCATCTTAGGAGCATCGAAGTATTAAGGTCACCTCATCTTCATTTCCACAGTTGATCCAATACGATAAGTGGAACGCTCAGAACCATGTATGCAGAAAGAGCATCTTGCATCAATACACAAAAGTGTCTCTGCTAAATTGTCTCTAACCAAGTGTATTAAGGCTGTGGATGGTAGCATACATAGAGAGACTGATGATAATGTATCTAATGTTGAACTCAAATTGGTAAAGGCACAGTTTCTTCAGGATTTTCTAATCTTTCCAAACTTATTGGTATGATCACAATAACGCCTCTCAACATTCCAGTAGATTTTGTTATGGCCACTGTTGAAATAGGGAAGAGATATGTGGGAACTGTCATGTTTTTTTAAAAAATATAGTCATCCCCAAATTATCACTCTCTTAGGGAGTTCGGAAAACCATTGTGCAATGAAAATTGCAAACATATTATACATATACATATACGTATACATATACATATACATATACATATACATATACATAGCCCAAGGGACAGACTATCTGGAGGGACATCAAAGCTGGGGGACTAACAATATCAGGCATCAAGACTGATTCTCCAGCTTTGTTACTAAGACATGTGCTGATAACTTAATGACTTGACAGATAAACCAATAAGATAGAAGAGTGTCTCCAGAAATTGACCCAGGAATCTATAGCCAACAGAGGTATTATAAAGGTATCTGGGGATAAATTGAGGACTGTATGTGATGTCAGAAAAGATATGGATTACTTTGGTTACATATGGGAAGAGATAATGACTTAAAAATCACAAATGAAAAGGAAAATTTTGGCTAATTGAGCAAACCAAACTTAAGTTCATTAAGGCACACAAATGAAGAAGAGGCGAAGTGAACTCCAGAGAGGGAAAGGATATTGTCGATGCAGGGATAACAATTGAATCCTATCAGAAACTCTTATGTGTCAATAATTCAAAAACTTGCCAGTAGAAAAGTGAGTTAAGGATTTTAACAAGTCCTTCTCAAAACAACACAGATACATGGGAAGTGTCCATTTTCTTAAATGTCAAGGGGATTCTAATTAATACTGAAATGTGAACTGTCTACACTCCAACTACGGATAAAAGGATAAAGACAGACTAGATGAAGAGACAGAAATGTAAGGGAGCCAGCTAACAGCTTACACCTTTGATGGTGTGAAAACTGGCAAGACTGCTTGAGAAACAATTTGACTATATCCACTAACATATGTAAAATACAACGTAATATAATGACATACGTAAAACCCCAACAGTATATGTCCAATACAAACCCATATGTCTGTGGACCAAAACAATAGTGGTCTGATGTATCACTATATGCAAGAGCCAAATATCTATGAGCACATATAACCTGGACATAGACACAGTAACTAACTCCACAGCAGTGAGAATTAACAGACCTCTGCCACAGCCTTGTGTTATGTGATGAATGAAGAAAAGAAGTCAGAAGTTAAAAAATATATAGGCTACATATTCCATTTATATGAATTCTGAATACTGGATAAACTGAACCCTACTGACAGATGCCAGGAGACTGACTACTTTCTAGGGGTTGTAGTTGGACACCCCATGAAGGCTTTGGGTGCTGGTTAATGTTCTTAAAGTGATTGATGGATAGGGGAATGTGTTGACTTTCTGAAAAGTCATCAGACTGAGCAGTTATGATTTTATTTTGCATGTTTCTACAAATACATTGCACTTGGGCTAAGAACTTACTTATTTCTTTTTAGACATAGAATCTCACTAAATCATTCCCAGGTGCCCATAGCATTGCTACATAATCTGAGCTGGTCTCTAATTTGCAACCTTCTTGGTATCACCACTTGAGTGCTGAGATTGCAAACATGTGCCCAGTCACTAAGAACTTTCTTAAAATCCGTCCACATCTGTAATTGCCTCTGCTATTCATCCTACACCAGTGGATGCATTTGTTGCTGCAGTTGCTCTCTGAAATGGTTGTGCAATGTGCACAACTTTGCCTAAAATAATCAGGAAATTCCAACCTCACAGGTTCCATGTTGTCCTTTAAAGCTCAAAACACAATCAAGTTGTCAAGGACCTAGTTTGTCTAGCAGAGATAGGGAGATTCTGACTGAAAAGGGTATTTTAATATGGTCATGCATTATCTGTAACCTGTAGGATGGAGGGAGATAAGAGGAGAGTGGACTTAGCTGCAAACAGCCTTGTGATAAAAAACAAGTCACTTTATTTCAATGACACACACTTCCACTGTGATTTTTATCTCATACTTATTTAGTTTCAAGGCTCAGACCAGGCCTTTTTTTTTCCTCTTTGTTTCTCTCTCTCTCTCTCTTTTTTCTTTTTTTAGTTCTTCAGCCCCCAAGGTCAATGTAACCTATGGAAATGGAACTGGGAACTGTTCTTCAGATGCCGTGCATGCTGTCACTGAAGGCACAGCTGGGAAGGAAGGCAGGTGTGAGGCTAGAAATATTCACAGTCTGAACTACTTGTTCTGAGCTTGAATTGTAAAAACATTGTTTGAAGTGATTCTGTTGTTATTCTAATTTACTATCTTACAAACAGCCCCTTCACATCCCAGACATAGAAGCATCAGTTAAAGCAGAGATTCCCCATCCCCAAGAGAGTTGATGGGGAGGGGAGAACAGTCTTGGGGGGCATCTTAGAGACAAGTGGGAGAGCCGTGACCATTGCAAGTTTCCAAGTTCTTGTCAAGTACTGTGGCAACTCAACTCACATGCACCATCTACCCTAGGAACTTAGTCGTCCTATCCCTTTCTCATCTCTCGTCTTGTTCTTTTTTATACTTCCTCTACCCAGATACACAGACAGAATCACCTTGGAGAGATTTCTTTAAAAGAAGAATGAAATCTCTCATGTCACTGAGCTCCCATCTTACCCCGCCCCCTACCATGGATGGAAATTGTCATGACAACAAGTGCTGGTGAGGGTGTAGGGTGCACCCACACTGTGTGTATTTGTGTATGGAGTTCGGAGTATGGCCTTGGATGTTATTCCTCAGAATAATGTCTGCACTGGTGTAGTGGGTAGCCATTCCAGCTTTGATCTGGAAGTTCCAACCCCCATTGAGGCTTCGGCAACTGTCACGCCTACAAGGCGGGGCCAAGGGAGGCGCCTGGGGACCCGAGATCAGGATGTGTGAGCGCTCTCTCGGTTCCTGGACCCTTGACGGTGGAGGTTGACCAAGCAGAGCTCCAGAGAACACCGCTGGACTGCGATATACCTTCCCCAGACCCCGCGACCTACCTATCCCTTCATTTGTAAGTTATCCACTAAATAAATCTTCCTTTTAACTACGTAGAGTGGCCTTAATAATTTTACCAATATCTGGTGCCCAACGTGGGGCACGAAGCCACGACCCTGAGATTAAGAGTCTCATGCTCTACCGACTGAACTAGCCGGGCTAGATTTGGCTACCCACTACACACTGGGGCACGTAGGCATGTCTGTGGGGCATTGTATTAATTGTTGTAAGGTGTGTGGGAAGACCCCGAGCACTGTAGAGGGCACCATTCCCTAGACATTGTCCTGAACTGTGTAAGGGTAGGGAAATAAGGCCGAGCATACGCAAACCAACAAGCATGTGCATTTGTTGGTCTTAACTATGGATGCTGTGACTCACTCTCTGAAGTCCCTGCCTTGACTTCCCCACAGTAATGGACTTTAGCCTGGAATTGGGAGGTGAACCAAACCCCTTTCTCCATAAGTTGCTCTTTGGTTGGGGTACTTTATCACAGCAGTAGAAATGAAACTTCATGGTGATGACGTACGCCTTTAATCCCAGCACTCGGGAGGCAGAGGCAGGCGGATCTCTGTGAGTTCGAGGCCAACCTGGGCTACCAAGTGAGTTCCAGGACAGTCAGGGTTACACAGAGAAACTCTGTCTTGAAAAACAAACAAACAGAAATGAAATTGGAACAAAAATTATCCGAAGACAGCTTTTTCTGGCAGTGATGCTCGGTGGTGCCCATATCTTCATACAAGGACTTTAGCTAGGAATGGACATTTGTCTTGTGCCACTCAATGAAATAAAGAACTCAGAAAGCAATGCATTCTTGCATCGCTACCCTGTGCTTCCTTTGAGATTTGCATGTCTGTAGCTCAGCACACTTTGCTCGCATTGTGGGGAATTATTTTCTTACTGGCTATTAGGAAAATGTGTTTACGTGCAGACGTACTGCTGTTGCACAAGGAGACATAAGTCGCACTGTTGCATAAGGGGACGGAAAGGAGCCTCGATGCAGTTTTTATCGCCAGTTCTGGGCTCAGTTGAAAGCCACAGTTTCCAGTGTCTTTTGTGTCCAAATTCAGAATGCGTTTTTAAAATCCCCTGGAGGCTGTTTTGCAATGGGCATTAAGGAATTTGAGCAGCCATTAACAAACATCCAGAATTAAGAGGCAGTACACAGAGTGCATGTGTAGTGTGAGGTGATGGGTCCTCACCAGCATGGGTTCTGCAGTGTTCACTCGGCTTAGTTTCAGCATGAGAAAGTCAAAGTTTGGAGGACTGTTAAATTCTCGCTGCTGTAGCGCTGCTGCAGTGCACAGGCCAAGGCCTCCTGTGACTCCTCACTTAGCATTTAGCTAAACGGATGTTAAGTGTTCAGCTCTCAGCCACACTGGACTCACATCGGTGCTCGACAGACACCATGCATCTTATTTAGGTAGGGTGACTATTACCATGATGAAACACCATGACCAAAAGCAACTTGGGGAGAAAAGGGTTAACTCCACTCAGTTCTATAGAACAGTTCATCATCAAAAGCAGTGAAGGCAGGAACTCAAGAAGGGCAGGAACCTGGAGGCAGGAGCAGATTCAGAGGCCATGGAGGGGTGCTGCTTACTGGCTTGCTCAGCCTACTTTCTCATAGAACCCAGGACCACCAGCCCAGGGATAGCACCACCCACAATGGACTGGGCTGGGCCCTCCCCCATCAATCACTAATTAAGAAAATGCCTTACAGTCTTGCCTACAAATCCATCTTCTGAAAGCATTTTCTTAATTGAGGTTCCCTCCTCTCTGGTGACTTAGCCTGTGTCAAGTTGACATAAAACTCTCCAGCACAGCATGGGAAATATTTTCATCTGCACAGGAAGTTCTACTGGGCAGCACTGTTCCCAAGTAAATATGCAAAGGAGGCTTTGTGGGCTAGACTTCCCTAGACAAAAATGAAGTTGATTTTTTAAAAATAAAATTCAGAATTTCATATATGAGTACACTGTATTTGCAACATTTCCACCACCACCCCCAACTCCCTGTCAGATTCATGGTCTCTTTCATATATATATATATATATATATATATATATATATATATATATATATGCAACTGTGTAAAATGCGAGCTGTTTTTGTGCATTCTGGACAATGCACTCAATGCTTTGTGAACATCATTTCATCATATTAACGCAATTTGCTAAGTTCTATAATTTCCCTGCCTTAACAATTGAGGAGACTGACAACGTACTGAGTCCATTTGGTGTTGCTCAAATGCACGTGTGTTTATTAAGTGAAGGTTCTAACTGGGAACAAGCAAGCCTACTTTCATTCTAACAGGTTAAAGTGAGCAGTACGAAATAACGAAGAAGCCCATTTCCATTCTCTACAGCCTCCCTCTGTGTTTGGCATCTGATATTCCCATTTTCATGGTCATTTTAGAGGGAAGAGGCATTGTTTTTTTCTTCACAGTCCAGAGGGCATCAACCTCAACGTGCCCACGAACAATAAGAGCATCTTAAGTCAGGAGTCCCTGGATTCAAAAAACCCTTTTGCCTGAGAAGCTCTCAATGCAAAGGGTGGGGGGTGGTGAGACAGGGAAATACTTGTTTCCAGCATAATGTGTGCAGGCCTCTCGTCTTGGTGCCATAGACAAAGCTCTCGTGTCTGACCAGTTTTGCAATACCCAAGACACACATTCAGGATAACATGACTCTACCCTGGACTTGGCAAGCTTGTTAGAGACGGAAACGAGAGAATTCCTGTTAGCATATGCCAATGCTTGCCTCTCCCAATATAATCTCTTCCTGTGATAACAGCCGTCATCTTCCCTCTTTAGGAGACAGGAAACCATGCACAGAGATTTGTGCCTGTGATTCGCAAGGTAACATATCTGAGTGTTTACTCTCACACTAGTGTTAATTAGTTCACAGCAGATTTAAGTCTGGGAATTACACAAGTCAGCTAGCATCTCTGATGGACATCTTTTACACGGCCCCATTACGTTCCCACAAAACCCAGGCAGCATTGCCAAGACACCAATGGTGCCTGGTAAACACGGTTTTGGCAGAGAGCAGAGGGATTTTTCTCAACTGGCAACTAGGCTCGTCCAGGTTTACAAATGTGCCACCCTTGGTTAATTAGTGACAGTACTTGCTTTTAATTTAAACTGAAGCAACATGAGAAAAAATAAAGTAAAAAAAAAGTGGATAAATGAGCCCACTGGTCTTACTGCTGGAAAAAAACAAAACAAAACAAAACAGAACTATACAAGCATGAATGATCCAGTCCTACAAAGAACTTGATGGATATGGTTACATCTGAAACCTAAGAACATCTGGCCACACTGCACAGCTGTGGGGAGGGGGAGAAGAGTCCAAATTCAGAAACATATTTCTGTCACTGACATCCAGCAAACAGATGGCAATGGTTCCAGTAAAGTCTCTTAGATGTGATGAGAAGTTTTGAAACTCGAATGTCCGTAAATACCTTCTTCTGCCCCTTTATTTCCACCCCAGTAACTTGTCATCCACTTCTTCTCTGTTCGCTGTCTTTCTAGCAGTGACGTTGATGAAGGCAGAGGCTGCAGTTGCTGAAGCCAGCCTGCACTATATTCTTTACCAACCTTGTGTTTGATGCTAGGAGTAAAAGCAGCATCCTGTGATGGGAGGTTGCAACCTGGGCTGTATCTCATTGTTATAAGCACCAAAATGTTACAGATATATGATACATTTATAGGCAGTACTGTGACATATTGAATAATCATGGCATTCTAGCCACTCTGCTGTACTGTTCACTGTAGTCTTTGGGGGGCAGACTGTTGCTAGAGTTTTCCTGCCTGGCCCACAGTAGGACAAATCTCTCTCACCCGCCAGTCCCAAGCTGCTTAAACCCGACCAAGTAAACACAGACACTTATATTGCTTACAAACTGTATGGCCGTGGCAGGCTTCTTGCTAACTGTTCTTACAGCTTAAATTAATCCATTTCTATTAATCTATACCTTGCCACATGGCTCGTGGCTTACCGGCATCTTTACATGCTGTTTCTCATCATGGCGGCTGGCAGTGTCTCTCTCACTCAGCCTTCCACTTCCCAGCTCTATTCTCCTCCTTGTCCCGCCTACACTTCCTGCCTGGCCACGGGCCAATCAGTGATTTATTTATTGACCAATCAGCAACACATTTGACATACAGATCATCCCACAGCACCTCCCCTTTTCTTTTCTTAAAAAGGAAGGTTTTAACCTTTACACATCTCCAAAGTCAGCTTGGTATATTTGGGAATTTGGGCGTAGCTTCTCTTACTACTTCCTGCTGGAGGGGGGCGCTGTATCTTCTGGGGAAACAAAGAAAATTTTAGGATCATGGAGTAGTCCGTGAGGCTGTATCATCTGAGCCAGTTGCCTTGAAACGGTTCTGGATGTTGGATCATCTGGGCCATGGTGTCATCGGAGACCTTTCAGGGGGTCTTGGCTGGTCAAACCTGATGTATCTTACTCTGGAACAAATCCATAGCCTCTTGCTTTCTGTGGAAACAAAAGAGACTCTTTTCCAAAGCAACATATCCTTACATCCAAATTTTGAAGTCAAAGTATCTTTAAAATATACATACTGGTTTAACTCAGCTTCCTTTACAATCAAATATCTCTCTGTAGTTAAGAATCCCAAAGACAACACAATCCAGATTCTCTGTGTAATAGTCATCTCTACGTGGCTTATTTTTTATATTAATTTTACTGTCTCTTTAAAGACTTTATTTTTTAAAACCATGTATTTGTTTCTATATGTATATATCACCTTTTTTGTCTCTTTCAAGCCTACGTATATTTTACACACATTTTAAACTATTACATCTGAATCTGTCTTATTGTGAATCTGCTGCTGGCTCCGCCCACCTCAGCTTCCCAACATGGCAGCGGTATGCTTACCGCCAGCTCTGGGAGCCATCGTGGGTCTATGCTTTTATCCAAGCAGCATGTAGCCCAGAAACCTCTTTTTTTTGTTTTGTACTAGCAAAGGCTAAGTCCACCAAGCAGCTTAATGTGCCACTTGCAGAGGTCTCATTCCCGCCATATCGCAGGTCGAGCGCGCACACTAGGAACCCGCCAGTAGCTCAAACCGGCAGCTGCCGCTCATTTGAGAGGGACAATTAGGAACTGTTTTTAGCTTCGTTTTAGAATCTTATTTCTCAGTTTTTAGGTGGAAACTCTTGCCACCACGTTGGACGCCATTTGTTGCTAGAGTTTTCCTGCCTAGCCCACAGTCAGGACAAATCTCTCTCACCCGCCAGTCCCAAGCTGCTTAAACCCGACCAAGTAAACACAGACACTTATATTGCTTACAAACTGTATGGCCGTGGCAGGCTTCTTGCTAACTGTTCTTACAGCTTAAATTAATCCATTTCTATTAATCTATACCTTGCCACATGGCTCGTGGCTTACCGGCATCTTTACATGCTGTTTCTCATCATGGCGGCTGGCAGTGTCTCTCTCACTCAGCCTTCCACTTCCCAGCTCTATTCTCCTCCTTGTCCCGCCTACACTTCCTGCCTGGCCACGGGCCAATCAGTGATTTATTTATTGACCAATCAGCAACACATTTGACATACAGATCATCCCACAGCAGCAGACACTGTGATACTTTGTTTTATGAAAATGAGGAAAGTGCATATCTACAATTCTAGAACAGAAGAGGCTGAGGTAAGAGGATTTGGGCAATTTGAGGCCAGCCTGGACTACGCAGAGATATCCTACTTAATAAAAAAAAGGATAGTGGACAAAGTTTGTGTACACAAAGAGGTTATCCAGTCAGTAAGCAACAAAGTTAAAAAACCATGCTCAGGTCCTTGTTGGTAAAGAACAGGTTCTTAACCACATCTCCAAAAGATCAAAGAACGTTGTGGGGGAAGTCATGGCCCCCTGTTGGAGGAATCGTCTCAGACAGTCAGGAGTTGGGTTGCTTCACTCCAAGCTGTGAGTATCTGTGGTGCCTTGAGCAGATGCACCCAGAATCAGAATTTGAAGAGAGAGTGTTGCTTTTTGCCATGATATTTCCGTAGTCCAAAGGATCCTTTAATCAAGGACTCACAGACTTCTCAACCTTTGGACAAGGTTAATAAGGAGATATCTCTAGTTTATGAGTCACCTTCTCTGTGGGCAATCATGAACAACTACATGTAACATCACCACCCATTCAGGTGAGCTTTAAAAGAAATTAAAACTGTAAATACACCTGGCTTAGAAATACGGACTTGATGATGTGAAGCTACCAGACAGGTTGGAGCAACAGCTACTTCCTATCTATATGTTCTAATGATCTGATGTCTTCACCAACCAAAGAGACTTTGGTAGTGAGGTTGGCCATCTGTGGGAAAGTGCTTAGGAGGGCCAGAGTGGGCATATGGCACAAGTAGTGTGATTTTTGAGGCTCAGGGTGTGGCTTAAGCTGATAGTGGAATTTATAAAAAGTCGAGAATGATATTTTTTCATATTTGTTGAATTCAGAAGCACTTCACAAATCTATACAGTACCTGGGTTCACTTTTCTGGAGGCAGCAAGAGAAAAGGTTCAGAATGAAGGTTGGTATTTCAGGTTCTAGAACAATGTTCCAAAACAAAAAGAAAAAGACTTCATTGTGTCCAGATTCTGGCATGACAAGGGGACAACAAATGAAAAGATAGAGGACAGCTTCAGTGCTGCCATGTTGAGAAGTAGAATTCTGGTTCTATCGTTTGCTGTGCGTACTTCCAACCCCCACTTCTGTCTCTGTTCTCCTTCAGACTAGGTCCAAGAGTGAGTGTTCATTACCGCAGAACCTGCAGTAAGATCAAAGTTGAGATGAACCAACATTGAAGAAAAGTTATGTGGGCATCCCTTCCAGAGATGAGAACCATCTGTGGTGGAGTTCTGGCTGTAGGAATGGGTGCAAGTCTTTAGGACACAAGAAGGTCCTTAAGTGTATAGTCATCAGCCCTCTGTGGAAGGGCTGTACACGGGCATAGCATCGTCATCAATGACAATAGCAGCATAGCATTTGGACTGTTACGTGCATTGTCGGCAGTGCACTCAAGTCCTTGTGGACATCATTTCATCACAATGACCCAGTTTGCTAAGTTCTCCAATTTTCCTTCCTTAACTTTTGAGGAAACTGAGGCCCAGGCAGGTTACAACTTGCTCAAGAACAAACTTTGTCCAAAATTAGAGTAGAACATTGTGGAATCTGGATTTAACATTGTGTCCATCTGGTATCTAAAGGCCTCACATTGAACTCTTATTTTCTACTCAGAGCAGGCAAGACCTAGCCGCAGAGGGAGCCTATGATTTACCATCTGCTTGGGGACACATTTAAAGGTGATAGAAGTTGCTGTTGCTAATCACAGCATGGCAGGAACACAAATGGATTGTGTAGCTTCCCACTTCAGAGAGCAATGACAGGAAAGTGCACTTGTTGCAAAAGGAAATGGTAAATCGGGAGGAAGTAGGACATTAACACACATCAAGCTGTCCTTATTAGACAGACACTCAAGTGAGAGCTTTCCACCATTAAAGCCCCATTTTCTCTCACCTGCTTGCAATGAATGACCACTTAGAACGTTAGCAGACCTCCATTACCTGGTTTTAACACCCTTCCCTTGCTTTCATTTTTGGGCTGTCACAAGCACCTTTTTGGAAAATCACAGGCATTATGCTTTTAAAATATTTAGTGTCTTCCTAGCTTAGGTTGTCATTAAAGTGAGTCATTTTGTTTACTTATTTATTTAGAGATGCAGTTATCCAGTGTAGCCCAGCCTAGTCCTTCCTTGAACTTGAAGAAATCCCCCTGCCTCACTCTCCCCAGTGTCACATTGAGAGCATGTGCCACCAAGCCCAGCAAGTTAGTTGTCATCTTAGATAGAGAGAAGGCAGAATTTCAAAGTCTTTACCACAAGTGATCATTGTTAAATGGTTTGATCTGGTGTTGGGAATCTGCCTACAATGAGAATAATCATTCAGCATTTGCCTTAATAATCAGTCCTTACATGAGATGTTGGCTGGGGAAGAAACACCAATGTCTTACTGAGTCTGTTGTTTTCATGTGTTGCCTGCACCAAACTCATATATTAATAGTGCTATTTCTTGTGAGCAAGGCTTATTTTCTGCCCCTTATCATGCCAACCGTGGTGAAGTGCTCTCCTTTCTTTCCATACTTTTGCTCCAGTGAGTTTCTGGTACTCACTTCTATCTCTTTCATCTTTACCTTCTCTTTCGCACCTTCTAAAGCATGCCCCATGCCCCAAAGGCTCACCACTGCTTGCTTTTTCTTTACAAATCACGTCATTTTATAATCCTACCTGGTTTGGTGGATTTGCTGAATACTCCTATCGTGGTGACATCAGTCCTCAATTTGTATTTGACTCCAAAACTCAAACTCTGTCTGCCTCTACTGTCTGCCACTTTGAAGTGGACTGTGATGAGCAGGAAGCATGGAGCAAAGGAGGCTGTTCATTTCATGGGTGGCCAGGAGAGAGAGAGAGAAGACAGAGGGAGACGGAGAGAGGGAGAGGGCACACGTACCCTTCCAAGCTACACCCCGGGGTGACCCACTTCCACCAACTAGTCCCCCTGCCCTAGTTTCCAACACCTACCATTAATGCCACCAAATTATACATCTATCAAGTTTTAATTACTTTTACAAAGCCTACCAGTGAGCAACCAAGCCCCTCACACTTGAACTTCCCAGCTTGAATTTCAGACATGACCACAACTCTGCTACTTTTAATACCTCTTTTGCCCTAGTCATGTATAGCAGCAGGATAAAACTTGTTTAAAAAACCTTGGATCTCCCTGCTCGACCATCCCATTCCCTCATGTTCTCATCCACTATCCCTTACCCTCCATTACCCCCCCAATCCTCAGTTTACTCATGGGGATCTCCTCTGCCTCTCCTTCCCAAGGTGATCCATACATCACTCTTAGGGTCCTCCTTGTTTCCTAGCTTCTCTGGAGCTGTGGGCTGTAGTCTGATTATCCTTTGCTTTATATCTAGTATCCACTTATGAGTGAGTACATACTATGGTTGTCTTTCTGAGTCTGTATTACCTCACTCAGGATGATATTTTCTAGTTCCATCCATTTGCCTGCAAATTTCATGATGTCATTGTTTTTTTACAGCTGAGTAGTACTCCATTGTGTATATGTACCACATTTGTTTTATCCATTCTTCAGTTGAGGGGCATCTAGGTTGCTTCCAGGTTCTGGCTATTATGAATAATGCTGCTACGAACATAGTTGAGCAAGTGTCCTTGTGGAATGATTGAGAATCCTTTTGGTAGATGCCCAAGAGTGGTATCATTGGATCGTGAGGTAGATTGATTCTCAATTTTCTGAGAAACCACTATACTGATTTCCAAAGTGGCTATACAAGTTTGCACTCCCACCAACAATGGAGGAGTGTTCCCCTTGTTTCACATCCTCTTCGACATAAGCTGTCATCAGTGTTTTTGATCTTAGCTGTTCTAACAGGTATAAGATGGCATCTCAGAGTTGTTTTGATTTGTGTTTCCCTGATGACTAAGGATATTGAGCAATTCCTTAAATGGCTTTCGGCCACTTGGGATCTTCTATTGAGAATTCTCTGTAGCCCATTTTTTTTAATTGGATTGTTTGATATTTTGCTGTCTAGTTTCTCAAGTTCTTTATGTATTTTGGAGATTAGCCCTCTGTCAGATGTGGGATTGGTGAAGATTTTTTCCCATTCTGTAGGCTGTTGTTTTGTTATTTACCATGTCCTTTGCCTTACAGAAGCTTCTCATTTTCGGAAGGTCCCATTTATTAATTGTTGCTTTCAGTGTCTGTGCTATTGGTGTTAAATTTAGGAAGTGGTCTCCTATGCCAATGCTTTCTAGGCTACTTCTTCCTTTCTCCTCTATCAGGTTCAGTGTAGCTGGATTTATGTTGAGGTCTTTGATCTACTTGGACTTGAGTTTTGTGCGTGATAGATATGAGTCTATTTGCAATCTCTAAGTGTTGACATCCAGTTATGCCAGCATCATTTGTTGAAGATGCTTTCTTTTTTCCATTGTACAGTTTTGGCTTCTTTGTCAAAAATCAGGTGTTCATAGGTGTGTGGATTATTGTCAGGATCTTCAGTTCGAGTCCATTGGTCTGCATGTTGGTTTTTAATGCCAATGCCAAGCTGTTTTTATTACTATAGCTCTATAGCAGAGCTTGAAGTCAGGGAAGGTGATGCCTCCAGAAGTTACTTTATTGTAAAGGATTGTTTTAGATATACTAGGTTTTCTGTTTTTCCCTATGAAGTTGAGTATTGTTCTTTCGAGGTGTATGGAGAATTGTGTTGTGATTTTGATGGCAATTGCATTGAATCTCTAGTGGGAGAGCAATGAAAGAGATATCTTGATAGAGGGAGACATTATGGGGTAAGGGAGAATGCTGTAAGATGTCTTTCTGTATGCTGTGAATATGTGTTGTTCTGATTGGTTGATAAATAAAGCTGTTCTGCCTGTGGCAAGGCAGCTTAGAAGCAGGAAGAAAATCCAGGAGAGAGA
This sequence comes from Peromyscus californicus insignis, assembly GCF_007827085.1. Classification (NCBI taxonomy): domain Eukaryota; kingdom Metazoa; phylum Chordata; class Mammalia; order Rodentia; family Cricetidae; genus Peromyscus; species Peromyscus californicus. Next base: position 16,453,336 of record NW_026294606.1, read on the forward strand.
CAGGAAGAAGAAAGGCAGAGGTGGAGGAGACACCGTCCTTCCATCCAGGGAGAAGCATGTAATGGCATACAGGTAAAGCCACGGAAGACGTGGCAACATACAGATTAATAGAAATGGGATGAATTTAGTTATAAGAGCTATCTAGTGAGAAAATTGAGCCATAGGCCATGGCCATGCAATTTGTAATTGATGTAAGCCTTTGTGTATTTACTTGGGTCTGAGCGGCTGCAGGATGGGCTGGGACACAGGAAATCTTCTGACTACAGGAAGAACCTGGTGCTAGGGAAATCCCAGGAATCCACAAGGATGACCCCATATTAGACTACTAGCAATAATGGTGAGGGTGCCTGAACTGGTCTATCCTGGTTATCATATGGGTGAATACCCTAACTGTCATCATAGAGCCTTCATCCAGTAACTGATGGAAGCAGATATAGAGATCCACAACCAAGCACCAGGCCAAGCTCTGGGAGTCCAGTCAAAGACAGGGAAGAAGGGTTATATGAGCAAGGGGGGCAGGGATCAAGATCACGATGGGGAAACCTACAGAGACAACTGAACCAAGCTCAAAGGAACTCATGAAATTTAGACTGACAGCTGTAGAACCTGAATGGACCTGGATTAGACCCTTTGCATACGAAGACAGTTTGTGTAGCTGGGTCTGTTTGAGGGGCCCCTGGCAGTGTGATCAGGATCTATCCCTGGTGCATGAGCTGGCTTTTTGGATCCCATTACATATAGTCAGACACCTTGCTCACCCCTGATGAAGTGGGGAGGGGCTTGGTCCTGCCTCAACTGAATGTACCAGGCTTAGCTGTCCCCCCAATGGGAGAACTTACCCCATTGGAGGAGAGGAGGAGGGGTGGGGGTAGGGAGGAGGCAGAGGGAGCAGGTGGAGAGATGAGAGGGGGATCTCTAGCTAGAGTTTTCCTGCCTGGCCCACAGTCAGGACAAATGTCTCTCACCTGCCAGTCCCACAGCCGCTCAAACCCGACCAAGTAAACACATAGACTTATATTGGTTACAAACTGTATGGCCGTGGCAGGCTTCTTGCTAACTGTTCTAACAGCTTAAATTAATCTATTACCATTAATCTATACCTTGCCACATGGCTCGTGGCTTACCGGCATCTTCACATGCTGTTTGTCATCGTGGCAGCTGGCAGTGTCTCTCTGACTCAGCCTTCCACTTCCCAGCTTTATTCTCCTCCTTGTCCCGCCTACACTTCCTGCCTAGCCAATGGCCAATCAGTGTTTTATTTATTGACTAATTAGCAACACATTTGCCATACAGAATATCCCACAGCAGGGATCTGTGGTTGGTATATAAAATGAATTAAAAAAAAATTTTAAAAACTTGGATCGTGTAACTTCTTTCTTCAGAATCCAATAAAAGATAAATTCTCACTCTGCATTGTTCAAATCTCTCAGTCAACGTTGACTCCTATGTAGATGAATTTCTAAACAGTTTTATTAAATAAGAAATACAGAGCCAAATATAGGGGTGAAAGCCTTAAAGATCAGAGAAATAGTGGGAGCCACCATCTAGACTTAACTCACCATGCCACCATAGCTTCCCAAGAGAGCTACTTCCTGTCTACCCAGGCTTTTATTGCCTTGCTGTTCTGCCCTCTCATTGGCTCTTAGCCCAGCTACCTCACTTCCTTGTTACTGCCTGTTTGTACAGACCTTCAGGTCTCTATGGTTGGTACTGGGATTAAAGGCATGTGTCATCATGCTTGGCTGTTCCTTAGTGTGTCCTTGAACACACAGAGACTCTGCCTGCCATATGATTGAATTAAGGTCATGTGCTACGACTGCCTGACTTTTGTGTTTACCTTAAAGTGGCTTGCTATTAACTTTTATCTCCAGGCAAACTTTATTTATTAACATACAAATAAAATATCACCACATTTCAGCACAAATAAAATGAAATGACACCCCTACATCCCACTCATATTATTTTTATCCTTGTTGGCATCACATTTCTCTGAGGAGTCATTCTCAGGCTCCATGACAGGGTCATGTAGCTTTTCTATGAACTTACATAAAACCTGCTCTTCCCCATCAAATCCACATTAAGTTTTATTGTAAAGACTCATTGATCTACTTATCTTTCCTTGGAATTTAAAAAGTATACATAGGCAGCAAGACTAGGAAACATCTTCAAAGTTACATTTCCAATCTGGCTCATGGAGGGAATTTCACAAATGTGAGTCAAATTAACCAACAAATATTTGAACCTACTTAAATTATACAAATAAATGGATCTGCTTATTCTGAAACTTTATGGCTCTGGACAAAAAGACTTATCATCCTGGTTTATCCATTTTTTGTCCTTGATATGCCCCTTGGTTGGTAATAGTTTTTGAATCTCATGGCTCAATTTACCCGAGAGAAACAACTCAAAGTGCTTCTGACACCATGAAACCCATTTTGAGTCTCTGAGACATGAGTGTCATGTTCTACTTTTCAACTCTTGTAATATTTTCTTTATACCTCTTTTATGTTTTTAAGTGCTTTCCATTGCATTACATATATTTCTTGGTGCTCTAAGAAATCCATAAGTTCTCTCAAGAGAGAATGCTTGCTTGACTCATTTAACCCCCTTAAGTTCCTAATAAAATAGAAAAGGGTTTATCGTACTAACATTTATTGGGTTGCAATGGCTGAATGGAGCCCCTACATCTACAAATAAAAAGTTACTTTCTTCAAACTATTAAATTTGTATTGCTAGATCTGTTGTACGTTTTTATCCAGTCAGATCTGCAGCTTTAGCAACAGTAATGTCACCCTCCTCAGTATTATTTGAAAGATTTAAGTTTAAACTTACATAGAAGACTTTACTTAGAGAGTGGTTTCCCGTATGTGTCTAAGTGTGTCAATAAGATGTTCATTTAATTATATACTGTTTTAGCTTCTCACTGCTGTAACAAAATAAGCTAAAACATCTCCTCCCTTAATTAAAGTCAGGTGTGTTGTCACGACAATGAGATAATAGCACGGGAAACTGGTACTGTGTGGGGCCTTGCTCTGACTTTTCTTGAGGATGTGAGTCAGAAGCATTTGGAACTGATTTGTAGGAGAAACATGGGAAAGTTGGAGAAATGAGTTAACAACACTTTAAAATCTGGAAAAGAGAACTCAGTGGTAAGTCAGGTGAGAGCTTAGAAGACAAGAAAGCAGATAGGCATGTGGACAGTGAATGTTGCTCCTAAGGTGTCATGGGTCAGGGCTCCATTGGGAATTGGAATAGAGCACACTCATACTGAATTGAGTCAAAGCATTTGTCTACATTTGCTTATCTCTATGACTGAATTTAAAGATGATAAGCTAATTATTCTCATGCAGGGTGTTTTAAGGAATTTCTTAGCATTACTATTGTTATATGCTTTTAGTCAAGTTTACAGTACGAATTGTGAGCAAAAAGTAGAACATAAAAGTTCAAACAATTTAGAGTTTTTCCAGAAAAGTGAATGTGAAGCTGGGGCTGTAGGAGGCATAGTTGCTGAAGAAGTTAGAGCCATCAAAGAACAGACAAGTGCCTTTCCTTGAATCAGCAGGAAGATGTCTTGAGAACATCTCAGACATTGACAAGACTCTACCTATCACAGCCTCAAAGGCAATGGTTTACAGTTAACTAGGAAGATTTTTCTTTGAGAAGAGAGCTCTAGGGATCCCAGGATACAAAGGGCCTTCTAGGGATGTGTTTCTTATACCTATCCAGTAGTTACTCAGAGGCCACCACAACCGCAGTCTAGGGCCTTGGCAGATCTTGGCATCATTCATGGGCTGTTGCTTTACTGGTATATAGGATGCAAGATTAAATTAAGTTGTCTTTGGTTCATGAGAAAACTGGAGCCTGGAGAAGTTAAATGGCCTGGTGTATCTGACATATCTCCTCCACCACTTCACTCATTGGCTTAGCCACTTACTTACTGGCTTCATCCAGGCATGCACAACTACAACAGGAAGCCTGCTCTCAGATGAGCTCTACAACACCTCAGTAATCAACCTATCACTCCTGCTTGGGAAAGCCAGAAACACAGGGGACTTGGCACACACAGGTGGCAGGTACCAAGAATACATGCTTATTGCCTTTTGTTTGAATGGACAGTGTAAACCCATTCCATAACTGTGTTCTAAAGTTTTAGTAAGACTTAGCTCTAGCTTCTCTTCCCAGTATCTAACTTGCTAACACTTAGTATTGGCCTTTTTTTTTTTTAATTTCTACCTAATTCTTTTCGTTGCATGTACTTTCACTTTTATTACATTCTCCAATCAACAACTTAAAGTGGACCTAACCTTAACCTTTCAGGAAACGCAGATTCGGAGATATACCTATTAAACTCGGGAGCAGACCCAAGTCTTGGAATCCTTATAAAATTTAATCTTTCTTCTCTTTCCCAGAAGAAAACAGAGTCATCGTGTTCTCATGCTTCTATCTCTTCAAGACACATCAGACCTAGAAGTAGATTAAGCAAACAAAACTACTCTAAGCCTTACTTTTTTCTTCCCCAAATCAAAGAATTCAATAACTACTATCAGAAAATGTTGAGAGCAAATAATCCATGTGTATTACTTATCAAATGATCTTTAGACAGCTGATTCTATGGAAGAATAGATTCCATTACTAAGTACATAGATTGTGTCAATATTGATTTGAAAATTTAAAATTAGTCAATGGTTGTCTCTGATAGTTGATTCTGATCTTACATATTAGCACTGAGAGAAAGGAAAGTGAACTAGGAGGAGAAGAACTCTCTAAGAGATGTATAAATGCCTCTTAAGTAGTAGGAAAAGACATCAATGAGAACGAATTGACTGAAGCCCCAATCTGCTACAACACAAGGCCATGACATTAGCATTTCAGGAAGAGACATCTACAGACTCTTGTGCTGTCCCTAGTTTGTCCCAGACAGATGTCTTAATACTTACATAATAAACTATGGGTACCCACAGGTATGCTTTAAAATGTTACGAGTAATAACATGATTATATTAATAAGTTCTCTATTTTATTGAGTATATACTATATATTTTGTTAAAGAAAATTTGGTATCTCTGGTGGTTTGGATAAGTACAGCCCCCATAGGCTTATAGGTTTGAATGATTGGCCATTAGGGAGTAGCATTACTTAAGAGGAGGTGTGACCTTGTTGGACGAAGTGTGTCACTGGGAGTGGGCTTTGGGGATTCAAAAGCGCAAGCCAGGTCCAGTATCTTTCTCTTCCTGATGCCTGCCAATCTGGACATAGAATTCTTAGCTACTCCTCCAGCACCATGTCTGCCTGCATGCCACCACACTTCCTGCTATGACAATAATGGACTAAACCTCTGAACTGTAAGCCAGCCCCAATTAATTGTTTTCCTTTATGAGTGTTGCTGTGGCCACAGTGTCTCTCCACAGCAATAGAACATCCACTAAGACAGAAATCAAAGCATTTATAGCCTAGCTATGTTTTTGGTTAGATTTTCAGCCAATGCTCCTTTCTGCTTTCTTCCAGTGGTTTTAGCTCTGGCCACTGGGAACTCTTTCTTTAGACTCCACTCTCTCTTCCTTCTTACACGGTTTTGCATGTAATTACTTTGGTTGTTATCATTACTTTCTGGCATGATTCACGCTTGAGGCTCATTTTGTGTTTTTCCAGCCTTGCTCCAAGAACTGGCCATTTGTCCAAGAAGCCCTGGTTACTTTCCATAGAGAATCATCTTAGAAGCCAGGATCTGGGGATGCTTGTTTGCATCTTGCTGTTTTTAGATTATATCCATTGATAGAGCAAGGAAATACATGTGTGCATATTAAGCCATGTGTATATATATACTTTCATAAATATGTCTATATTTAAACTGTGCATATCAAAGTAAATTTGAGTCTATGCTAAAGTTTCCAAATCTCATCTATTCCCATGTGGATTATTTCAGCCTCCTCCCCTTGCACACATATAATCCCCCAACAGAAAGAGCCACACCTTCCCCTTTCTGCCATCAATTTACTTCTATTCCATCAGACATATAGAAATATTAGAATTGCTAACCCAGCATCATCACATGGAGCAAGACCTTGTTTCTGAAGCTGGAACGTGAAAAAAGTTTTTTTGTTTGTTTGTTTTTGTTTTTTGGGTTTTTTTTTTTTTTGATTGTTTGTTTTTTTGAGTCAGGATCTCCTAAATAGACCTGGCTGTCCTGGAACTCACTGTGCAGGCCAGCCTTGAACTCACAAAGATCTGACTGCCTTTGCTCCCCAGTGTTGGGATTAAAGGCATGTGCCCCCCCCCCCCCCACTGAGTCTGAAAAAAAATAATTCTAAGGAGCCCTCTTGAATTTGTTCCCTTTGGTCCACTTTCTAATAATATATGCAAACTAAAATAAACCAGAATTTATCTAGAAAAAGACATGAATAGCATCAAAGCAAAAGCTGCAATTATAAATAGAGAGTTGGGATGGCAGGGCCATGAAAGAGTGAGGGCAATGTCAGGGATGCCTGCTCCGGTCACAGCACAGACAGTTGGATGGGAATACAGCAACAAACTGACTTTGGCAGCTGACTTTGATCCACAGATGATCTGAAAGCTGGCTGCAGGCCTATTGTGTCCTTTCTTACTATTTGGGCTCAGAAACACCTTCAAGGCCTCCGCCTTATCATTGTTGGGTGACTCAAACAATGAAGAAAAACCAACAGATCATATTTTTTTAAAGGCTGTGTGTGTGTGTATGTGTGTATGTGCACGTGCGCGCGCATGCATGTGTGTCTATGCATAAGTGGGACTTCCCCTACAGTCAACATCAAGCAAATAGTTGTTCATTTATTATTATCCATAAGCTGTGCCTACACACTGTTATAAGCTAATGCCCCAAGTTTATGATCTTGGTGATTCACATTGTGTGAGTTTTGACAAATATGTGTCTGTAACATGTAATAAACATGTAACCACCATTCTAGTATCATACAAAATCATTCTACTGCCCTAAAAATAATTTGTTCTTTGCCTCTGAAATCATCTTTTCTGTTTAACTAAGGACAATCACTGAGCTTAGTACATTCTTCATAGCTTTGCATTTTACGGTAGAGTTGGCATCTTGAAAGATGTGATAGCTTTTATTCTCTTAATAATGTAAACTAGGTTCTGTTCAAGATGCTGTCTAGGAAGAAGTCTGGAAAACAAGGCTCTGCCAAGCATCTGGCTCAGCACTAGGTCCAGGCTAGCCTGTCTCCCATCACCACTGAGAATGAGATGCATAGTTATAAACACTGATTGTAAAAAGTGTTCTTTGCAAACGAAGTCACTGCAAGGAAAAGATGTAATGTATTTGAAGATCTGGAAGTTTCTAAATCACACATTCTTAATATTAATCACATAGGAGAATGGAAAAATATGCACTTTTTAAAAAATATGAGCATATGAGAGCCAGGAAGATGGCTTAGCCGATAAATGTACTTGCCACCAAGCCTGATGACCTGAGTTCAATCTTGGGACCCATTTGGTAGAAGAAAAGAACTGGTTGTTGTGGTTTGACATCTGACTTTACCCAAAGGTATGATATATGCAACCCAAATGTGTTCACCTACACACACACACACACACACACACACACACACACACACACACACATACACACACACACACACGCTCGCACGCGTGCACACACACACATGTGTGCACATACAAAATAAAATGTAATAAAACATAAATATAGTACATATATTGTTGCAATTGAGAAAAAGTCCTTCACATACTGAATAGTTTTCAAAATTGGCTCTGGGAAGAATGACTCAGAATGCTTCTGGATGGAGCACATCCTTCACGTTGCCTTTTGTTAAATTATTGTGATTTAGTCACTAATTTCTATTTTTGAACACATTAATGAAAATTACAATTTTAGATTGCCATCATATTTTCAAATACGCAACACAAGCAATTTTCACTTTTGTTTAATTTTCTTCTAAAAAATGAACAGTTCAGATATGCTGACTTTCACAAAAAAGCCTCCCACTCCTTTGTCTTCATCCTATAAAATTAGAAAGGTTATTCATTCTTTATTTAAAATGAATATTACATTTGTGGATATAAGCAGCAACTCAACTATAAAAGATCCGAAATGTACTTTATCTTCCAGGAAATATAGAAAAGCATAGATAAATTTGTAAGACTCCCATGAAGGGCCTTATACGTAGTGTACTTTCTGATTTGAGAAATGAAATAATCATTTAGAGAAAGAAACTTCAGAATGTCAGTTATGAATGACAAAGAAGGCCGAGGTAGGGTGATTTTCAATAAGCCACAAGCAACATGTATGCAACTTCTCATTCTTTTTATTTGATTTTATTTAATTGTATATGTATGTGGGGGGAGGGCTTGCCTGCACGTATGTCTGTGCACCATGTGTGTGCATAATGCACACAGAGACCAGAAGACAGCATCAAAACCCCCGGAGCTGAAGTTTCAGGTGGTTGTGAACTGCCGTGTGTGTGTGTGTGTGTGTGTGTGTGTGTGTGTGTGTGTGTGTGCGCACGCGCACACACACACACACAGGCTGGGAACCAAAAACACTAGTGTAAAATGCATTTTCTTTAAAAAATATCACAGACTATGGAACAGCTCCTCTCAGTACTTCCTGAGTTATCATTATATACATAGAACTGTTGTGAAAAAACAGGACTTCCAGGATGGCTACTTAGGTTTCTTTGAGAGGGTGTGTTTGTTGTTGTTGTTTGTTTGTTTAGTTGTTTGGGGCTCAGTCCTCAGCTTCTTCAAATAATTTGATTGAACCAGCTTTATAAATACACACTGAAAACTTTCTCAAATGACATCTGCATCCACTGACATGATCCCACGATTTTTCTTCATTGTTTGTATAGTATATCATAATATATTGATTTGCTTAGGTTAAACCGTTCTTGAAACCAATCTTGACTGATTGTCACTCAACCACACTGTAGAATTCTTTTGCTCTGTTATTTAATTCAGATTGCTATTGTTAGTTGTGGTGCTTTGCACGCATGCTCATTAGGAATATTGGGCTGTACCTCACTCATTATAGTGTCCTGACTTTAGTATTAGGGTAAGGCTGGACTCTTAGAATGAATTTGGAAGAAATTTCTCTTCAATTTCTTTGGGAAGAGTTTGAAAAGAATACTGGATTTTTGTTAAGTGAAATGATGTAATTACAGTCTTTTCTTTGATGGGAGACTTTTATAGATTCTGTCTTATTAGTCTATTAATATACTCTATTTCATCATATTATTATATTAAAATATTCTCTCTCATCATGATTCAGCTTTCATACACCCAGATAGTTATATTTCTGTACAGATTTGGGATGTTTTTCAGTTATAATTTCTTTACATAGAGTTCCTGACTTTCTCATGTTCTCTTCCTTATGGACTCCCTAATGTATCCATTGGTTTGTTTCATAAATCCTACTGGATTAAAAACAAACAAACAATAACAAAACAAAGAAACAAAAAAAACCCTAAATTTTGTTCTTTGTCCTTTTCATTCCTCTGGTTGAATTATTTGGAAAATAACTGTCTTCAAATGCACTTATTCTTCCATCTATTTGTTAGGTTTTACTGGTGAAGTTTCCCAATTAAATGTTTCGGTTCAGCCACTGTGGTCTTCAGCTTCAAAATTTCTGCTACATTTTTGCCGTTGTTCATGTTTATTTGTCAGACTTCTCATTTGTTGATATATTATTTTCCTTGATTTATGTAATTATCTATTTTTATTTTATCTTTCTTTATTTTGAATTCTTTGTCAGGTAGGTCATGGATACTCATTTCTTTGGAGTCAGTCACTGGAGCTTTTTGAAGCTAGGACCATGTTTCTTTGATTTTTTTTATAATCCTTAAAAGTTTGTGTCACTGTCTTTATTCTCTCACATCTTTACTGTCTGACTCTGGGAGGAAAAGGGCTACATAAATTATCTTGCTTGGAGATTTGGGTCCTGAGGGTTCCTTTGGGCTTTTTCTTATTTTATTTATGTATGGGTATTTTGCCTACATAAATGTCTGTTCAGTGCTTGTATACTTAGTGCCTACAAAGTGCACAAAAGGGCATCAGATCCCCTGAAACTGGAGTTATAAATGGTTGTGAGTCACCATGTGAGTGCTGGGATTGACCTCCAGTCCTATAGAAGAGCAATACTTGCTCTTAACCACTGAGCCACCTCTTCAGCTCCCTGTGGACATTTTCTATAGATGTGATGACTCTTCTCTTCCTGTTCTCTCTTGAGATGCAGTCCTAGAATTTTGTGCCTCATCTAAACGCCTCAAAGCCAGTTTGGACCCTTAGGTTCTTTCCATTGTTTTCCTTAGCTCAGGAAACTCCAGGTTTTATGTCTTCTCCCAGAGCAGCAGAGTTCAATGGGCTACAAATGTCTGTGTTGTACAGAGTGCCAGAACAGTTGTTCTCATCATATGCAGCTGTTAAAATTAGCATTTTTAAGGGGAGGTGATATTTTATTAACCTGTCACCTTGCTGATGTCATAAATTGTAGTGGGTAGCCATTCCAGCTGTGATCTGGAAGTTCCAACCCCCATTGAGACTTCGGCAACTGTCACGCCTACAAGGCGGGGCCAAGGGAGGCGCCTGGGGACCCGAGATCTGGATCGGCGGGCGCTCTCTCTGTGGCGGGACCCTGGATAGTGGAGGTGGACCGAGCAGAGCTCCAGAGAACACCACTGGACTGTGATACACCTTCCCCAGACTCCGCGACCTACCTATCCCTTAATTTGTAAGTTATACCATTAAATAAATCTCCCTTTAACTACGTGGAGTGGCCTTAATAATTTCACCAATAATAAATGGTGTTCCTGTTGTGGTATTGTATCTTAACTGTTTCCTTAAATAGTGTTTCACTTTATATTCTAGGCCACTTTGAAACCATGTAGCCTAGGCTGTCCCAACATTCATGACAATTCTGCCTCAGCCTCCCAAGTGTTGGGATTATAAATGTGACCTATGATACCTAACTAACGAGTGGTAGTCACTCTAAGAAACTGATTTCCTGCCTTCTCGTTTTAATTCTTATTTCTATCCATCAGTTGCATCATTTAAACATCGTTTCAACAAGGCTGTCTTTGTCTTACTCTTGTCATTGTTTACCTTAGTGTTATTTGCTTCTGTCACTTGCTTTGGTAGCTCCACCCACAAGAGATGTTGAGTAGTTATTGAATAAATGTTTTGAAGGGGCTCTAAAGTTTTCTCCAAAGCCATAAAAAGTTCTAATTAAACTACTTTTTAGTGGAAATAAAATCTAATTTCTCAAGTATTAGCATTTGCAATAAAAATGATTTATTCTCCAGCCTTATGTTTTGCCTTACATATGTAGTGTAGCCAATTATATTTTATTACAAGTCTAAAGCAGTTCCATTACACCCTAGATCAAATAGGCTTTATGAGCTTTCCAGGGAGTCTAAATAGTATTTATTATGTTGGTTCTATATGAAAGCATGAACACGCTCCAACTAGCACAGTTTTCTTTCCAACAGCCTTTCAATTCAAAAGTAATTTCTAGAACTGGAGAGATGACTCAGCAGTTAAGAACAACTGTTGCTCTTGCAGGGGACCCGAGCTCTGTTCCTAGCACCCATGTAACAGCTAACAACTGTTTGTAACTACAGTTACAGGGAATCCATCCTTCATTTATTCTCTACAGGCATTAGTCATACACACAGTGCACATACATAAATGCAGGCAAAACACTCATAGGTAAAATAAAAATTAGAAAATATTTTAAGAAAAGTAATTTCTATATTGCTAAAGGCCTATGAATAACTTCTGAGCATTGTTGAACCTCTGGGTCAGGAATCTTTTGGGTCCTGTGTTTGGAAGCAGAGGAAATGCAGGTGGCAAACAAGCAAATATATCCTTAACATGGAGCAAGGAAGACACAGTATATAGCTTCAGTATGAATGGGCACTTCTTTCTGATGTGGCCATTGGATTTGGGTAAAGGGCCCTGAAAGTATGGGGGCTAGCAGAATTCCAGTCTTCAGTAGATCTTTTTGATACCAATTATCTAAAGACACCTTTAAATAAGTCATCTATTGCTAAATGGTTACCTGCTGTTTAAAAGCACATAGTTACAATGGGTTCAGTCCCATTTCAATTTTCCCCCTTTTATTAAACATAGATTCTTTTCCTATACAATATAATCTGAATAGTTTTCCCTCCTTCTGCTCCTTCCAGGCCTACCCACCTCCTCTCCCATCCCAATCCACTCCCTTTCTAGCTCTTATTAGAAAAGAACAGGCTTCTAATAGATAACAACAAAACATGACAAAATAAAATACAAGATAAAACAAAAACCATCATGTTGAAGTCAGATAAGACAATACAACAGAAAAATAAAAGAGGCCCATGAGAAGGTACAAGAATCAGAGACCCACTCATTCACACATTCAGGAGTCTCATGAAAGTACTCAATGGAAATCTATAGTGTATACGCAGAGGACCCGGTCCAGACCCCTGCAGGCACTTCGATTGCTGCTTCAGTCTCTGTGAGTTCATATGAGCTTTGCTCAGTTGTTTTAGAGGGCCTTGTTTTCCTGGTATCCTCTGTCCCCTTGAGCTCCCCCACTCCTTCTGCCTCCTCTTCCGAGGGGTTTCCCGAGCTCTGAGAGGATGGATTTGATTGAGACATCTTGTTGAGAGCTGTGTGTTACAAGGTTTCTCTCTCTGAGTAGTGTCTGGCTGTGTGTCTCTGTGTTTGTTGCCATCTTCTGCAGGAGGAAGATTCTCTGATGATGACTGAATAAGACATTGATCTATGAGTATAGCAGAATATCATTAGGAGACATTGGTACTTTTCTTTTCTTTTAGGACCGGTATTTGGTTTTACCCTAGGTCTCTGGGCTGTCTAGTCTCGGGTTCTTGGTCACCCGAGCAGTGTCAGGTATTGGTTCCGTCTCAGGGAGCGGGCCTCAAGTCAAATCTGACATCAGGTGGTGACTCTCACAAGGTTTGTGCCACCATTGCCCCGGCATAGTTTGCAGGCAGGACAGAGTGGAGATCAAAGGCTTCATGGTTGGGTTGGACTTCAACTCTTAACATGCAACTGAGAGAAATGTTCGCTTTAACTTTGAAATATTTGTTTGATTCAACCTCATATTTTTGATATTTTTTTAAACTAATTATGAGACTAACAGGTTGTAGTCTCTATTATTTAGCTTACCTATTGTATAATTAAGTAATCACTTTATGTAAGAGATTTATATTTTTAGATGCATGAGCTTTTGTGATTTCCAGGTCAGAAGTTATTAAACTAATTTTTAACATAATTTAGTCAAATGTAGATTAATATCCAATGTCTATATTAATAAGCAGCTGTTATTCCAACAGAAAATTTTATAGATTTAGCAGCTTTCTGGGTATTAAAAATATTCCCATGTTTATTTGTCAGCAGAACTCCATTGACACACGTGCTGTGAGGGCTAATTTCATCGTATATGGAAAGAACGAAAAGGCAAGTTGCTCAGCACTCCTGTGAGATGTTTTCTTTTTTTTCTTTATTAAGAATTTTTTATTCATTTTACATACCAACCACAGATCCCCCTCTCATCCCTCCTACCATTCCTCCCAGACTCACCCCCCCCCACCCGAATCCACCCTTAAAATCCCCTCCTCCGAAAAGGTAAGGCTTCCCATGGAGAATCAGCAAAGCCTGGGACATTCAGTTGAGGCATGTCCAAGCCCCTCCCCACTGCATCAAGGCTGTGAAAAATGTCCTACCACACACAGGTAATGGGCTCCAAAAAGCCTGCTCACGTACCAGGAATAGATCCTGATCCCACTGTCAGGGGGCCCCTTAAACAGACCAAGCTACATACAAAATCAGGATGGGGGAAAATCTACAGAGACAATTGAACTGAGCTGGTAGGAACTCATGAACTTTAGACTGACAGCTATGGAGCCTGCATGGGACTGGACTAGGCCCTCTGCATAAGTGAAATGTTTTCTTGTTGACCACAGGTAATTTCCAAACCATTCAAAGTGGAAAGATAGACCCTAAACACGAATGGCAACTTCCGATGGCATCTCAGATAAAAGGACAGAAGATGTTTCATGCTTTTGCCTGCTTATCTTTACTTCTCCCTGGTGAGTTCATCTACCATGATGCTCCTTTTTGAGCCAGTTTCTTTGTGTTTTCGATACAGACTGAAGATCACGCAACTCCCTAGGAATCCTTCAGTCCTTCAGCACCAGATTGGATCTGCTGAGACATCCAGCTTCGTAGACTTTGGAACTGATGAGATACAGGCCTATCCAGTTTGCGATAGAGAGTACTAACTTGGACCACCCAAATCATATCTATTTTAATCTAGCCAGTGTAATGCAGTCCCTTTTAATATACAATCATTCTGTTCTGTTTCTCTAGAGAACCCCGAATATAACACACAATTTCTTTCATTTTACTTTTGGAAATAGGAGTCTCATGTAGATCAGACTGACCTTGAACTCATCATCTAGCCAAGAATGACTTAGAGCTTCTGATCCTCCTGCCTCCACCTCCTGATTGCTGACATTACAGCTGTATAGCACCATACCCAGACATTGATGTGGTGTTGGGGTTCCAATCCAGGGCTTTATACATGCTGAGCAAGCATTCCCCCAACGAAATTCTATTCTCAGCCCTACATGTGGTATTGTTAAATGATTACATGCATTCTATTTTTTAAGTTCACTAAAGACATTTTGATCTTTAAAACAAAAACCAACAAAAATGAGATAATTTGTCACAATATTTTAATGTTACAAATTATGATTATATGTATATGTGTACATTTTTCATGTTATTGAAATGTATTTTTCTTCCTGTAAGCCTAACATTATGCATAAAAATTCCCATAGCAGGCTGTACTGGTCAATGTGTCCCTAGAAGAAGGTGCTATGTAGCTCAGAGGTAGCATAAGCATCATTAGATGTGGGGTTGCTATGGTAACTGCTTTCTCTTTTATAATTGAACAGCATAGTAAGTAGTCTTATAAAACCCACCAACCCATAACTTTCTGGTGCCCCGAGGCAGCTTTAACTTAAGCACCTTCCCTTTGTCTGTAGATTTTTTGATCTAAGGGATTCAGGTGTTTGACTGAATCTGTTTTATGAGTCTAATGTGCTTTGGAACTTAAATCCTTGGTTTGTTGACCACAGGTAATTTCCAAACCAGAGCTCAAGACAGTTGTAAAATCAAGGCAAGAATACAAAATTTCTATTATAAGGAAACTTCTACCCATGGCTGTATCTATAAAAACACTAAATAAGAGCCCAATATTTGAGCATCTGATTTCATCTGGATGTACTACCCTTCAGCCAGTGCAAAGAAATCATTCTAGAAACGCAGGAGCCAGAGACAGTGGCACTCTGAGATACACCTTGGGCAGTAGGAACACATATTTTGTTTGAATAGAAATTCTCCTGGAATCTAAGAGTCCTATTTTCCTTTCCGAATAGAGGACACATGTCGTAAATACCTATGTCCTAGTGGAGAGATACTACATGGAGTCAATAAAACCCACTGCGGCTCCCTCTATACCCCATTCCATTTTCACAGACACAGATTCTTTTGGTAATTTTGCTACTCATTTGTATTTAAGCTGTTATTAAACCTCTTTATTAGGCCTTTGATCAGAGCATACAATCAAAAATATGCTGATGCTCTGAAGATATCAAACCCACAGGTGGGTTCTGAAGGTAACCTGGAGACTATTTAAGCCGCCTGTTTCTTTAGACTACCAATGCTTGAAGTTTTATTTTTTTAAGTTACTCCTTTGTATTAGCTGCTTTTCTCACCAATATGGCAAAAAAAAAGACCCAAGAAAATAAACTTAAAGAAAGAAGGGCATACTCGTGGCTTGAGGGTACCGTCCCTTATGGCAGGGAAGGATGATGGCAGGGAATTCTGTAGCTCTGATGCCCAGGCTCTTAAGGGTCACATTGCACCCATAGCTAGGAAACAGAAAATAATGGATTCTCCTGCTCTACATGTTTCCTGCCTTCTATTCAGTCCAGGACTCCAGCCCATGGGATGGTACCACTCACATTCAGGTGGGTCTTCCTCAAGTGTAAACACCCTTCCAGACATGACCAGAGAGGTGTCTCCTGGGTGACAATGAAGGTTAACTACCACATCCCCTACAGAAGCTTTCCAGAAGTAGTTCCCATGATCACCATGAATACCACAGTCACATTATATATATATATATATATATATATATATATATATATATATATATATATATAACATATATAATCCCTTTATGTACTGAGCCCCCTTGGACAGCATCATAACAGTATAATATCTAAGATTTGCTCTTCCCATAACCAGGTTTCACCGACTGTGGAAATAGTGCCCTGTTGAGAACTGATACTCTGGAGCATCTGAAATCATCCCCTAAATTGAGCCCAAGACATCTTTGTCTCTGATCTGTTACATTAGCCCTTGAGTAATCTTCTTTTAATTGTCATCCGCTTTGGAGTCATGCTTACATTTAGTGATGCTATAAGAAAAATGACTATGGAACCACCATAAATCGCTGATAAGGTACTCTTAGAAGGAGTGTAGCATAATGATAATTGTAATGCCCACTTGCATCTGTCTACCTGAGTGTTGCCTGATGTTCCCACTTTCTTACTACGTGACCTTGAACTTGTTATGCATCATCTTTATGTTTCAGCTTTCCCATGTGCAAAATGAAAATAGCCATAGGATGATAAATGTTAAGGATAATATGCATATAAATTATCTTGGAGTAAATGTTCAGCATTCTTAGCTCTTAGGTATATTCAAGTATGCAAGGCCCTTTACACAAAGACTACACAGAGAATATTCTCACTGGTCACACTATCTTGAACAATTAATTTATGCCAGCAACAGATATTAAGAATAGAGATTGAACAGATTTCTTCCATTTTACCTCTGGATGTTTCAAGTACAACCTGTGTCCGGTATAGCAAGCATGTCTTATTCATCACATCAAATTATAACCTCATGCTGCTTCCCTTTCTAATTAACATGGCGCTTTGGGGTCATATAGACCTCAGCTTGAGCCCTACATCATTCGGTTACTACTCTTAGTTATGTCCTTCAGCATCATTAGCATTTTTAACCCCTTTGATAAAATGGATTTAATATTGATACCTAACTAGCATAATTGTTTTGATAAAGTCCGGAGGGTCTAATGAGTGTTAAGAATCCAACAGTCTTTTGATGCTTTGATTATGCTTATTATCTTGCTGTATAAGTTTTATTCATCTTTGTTTATTCATTACACTTTATTGTGTGTGTGTGAGAGTGAATGAGAGAGAGAGAGAGAGAGAGAGAGAGAGAGAGAGAGAGAGAGAGAGAGAGAGAGAGAGAGCAGTTCAGAAGACAACTTGAAGGAGTTGGGGCTTTCCTTCACATGAATCCTGAGGATTTGAACTTAAGTCACCAGGTTTGATAGTAAGCATCATTGAGACTACTCACCAAGTTACTGAGTTACTCACTGAGCCAACTTGTTAGCCCTGTAATTTCTTTTTAATAAGGTGATGAATAAATAAAAAACGTTCTAGTTCATCACCATGACAACAGTGTCTTCACCAGAGCTTAGGATCTAAGAATCTTCTCACACTGGTTCTCAAGTCTTCTTGCTCAAATAGAAAAGAAGCCCTGAATTTCACCCATCCTACCCAGTAAATTCTGCAGACCCATTCACAATAGTAATATTGATCTATAAGCCAAAAATGTATGAGAATTTGCTCCATATAATCAATGCTTTAGTGGCTACAGATACGAAACAAAATTTCAGTACCTGGACACTTGCCTGAGGCTTAAAGATTTGTATGTGCTGCTAAGAAGAGAAGCCTGGGTCTCTTCATGTCTTCCTCGCAGCCTCTAACAGAAACAGTTGGACTTATCACCCCGCTCCAACCTCCAGTCCAGAAGGTCTCTTGGTGCTTGTGTTAATATCTAGAGCGGTGGTTCTCAACCTTCCTAATACTGTGACCCGTTAATACAGTTCCTCATGTTTTGGTGCCCCCCAACCCCACATAAAATTATTTTCACTGCTACTTCAAAACTGAAATTTGGTTACTGTTATGAGTCGTAACATAAATATGTTATGTTTTCCAATGGTCTTAGGTGACCCCTGTGAGAAGGTCATTGATCCTCAAAAGGAGTCATGACCCACAGGTTGAGAACCATTAATCTAGAGTAATCCTTAACCTAGATTAAAGCCCTAATGTCTTCTTTTTTATTCTGTGACCTTGAATAACTTATGTCATCCCCTTCAGAGTCTCATATGTAGCATAGAGATAATAACATTCCAAGACATTCTACGAATGGAAGGAGTTCATATATAAATATGTAAAGAGCTATACCTTACTTATTAGAGATACTTTGTCAATGCAAATTTGATGCATTTCTCATTTCTTTTTCAGAGGTTTCAGATTGACTGTTGGATTAGTAACAAAATAGGTTAAAGATGTATTATCTTCTTCCTAGTCTTGTTTAGTCCACTAAACAGATAACAATACACATCCTAAAGAAAGAGTCCTTAGCCTTCAATGCAGTTAGGTTCTTCCTTTTATCTCAGAAGGTTTGGAGTGCTCATGAATAAAATTAAGGAGAGTAGATAGAAGAGAAATAGGGGAATGAAGGTGTTCATAGCAGAAGGGCACAAGAGCCAACGAATGTTCAGACAGCATGACGCAGATCTGGTTTGAGTCAGCAAAATATGAGTGACACTAGATATGGGAGCTATCAGTTATTACCAAATGGCTGATACTGGAGATTTGAAGGACCCCCAAATTAAACAGTGAGGCCATCTATTATATAGTTATTTTTGGCAAAGTGCCACTTTGTGTGGGTCTGTATAAATATGGCAGTCAGGTCAGAGGCAGGACCATTTGCCTCAGCCTCTGCCTTTACCAGTCTGCCTGTGTGTATCTGCTGGTAGGTGTGTGTGTGCCTCCATGTGACTGTATTCCAGTCTGTATGCTGCCCATCAGTGGCTGCCTGTCCAGTGTGCTGGTGAATAAGGTACATCTTATCTGCCCTCCACTTCTTGAATTGTCTTCAACTTCCTAGCCTCCCACAATCTGCCTACATTTTCTTCAGAATGTAGTTCACAGGAGGGGAACAGGAAATTGAGTATCTCCTGCAATTTGCTCAATGCAGCACACCATAGTGTTGAGTATCTTCTGTTTCATTTCAGGACCCCCTGGCTGCCTGAGAGCTGTGACTCACTGCCACTGCTCAAACCTTTGGAGAGTAGTTCATTGCACCCCACTGTCTCAGAACAACTAAATTCACAATTCTAAGCATAGTGTCTCCTCAATGATGACCACAGTTGCACCACGGGTAGGCCAGACACTCCTAAGCTGAAGCATCTTATGTCAGCCCATCCTCCAATTTCAGCACAAAATCTTGTCAATATTTAAAATGGCTTTGTTTTGCGTACCTAGGCACTGTCTCTCTCGTTCCCCTCCCAAAGCACCGTCTCCCATTGTCTAATGGCACTGAGTTCTCCTCACTCGGTACTTATGTGTGTTTCTTGATTCTCTCATTCACTGTGAGCCCATGCAAACCAGTGTAAAATTCAACACAAAGCAGGCCTCGGGCAGTGTATATTGTTGGTAAGAGAGAAGGTTCAAATGACAGATTAATTCTGCTTAAGAACCATAAGATGACAATTTTCCTGTGATTTTTGAAGAGTTGTCACATGCCATGCGCTTTCTGACTCTGCTTCGGTAAGCATCACAGAATTCTGATTTATGCTACCTCACCTGCTATAAATATATGTGATTATTTCCACTTGTAACAGTTAGTGGGATGGGAAAGTGCTTGTCACTGTTTATAAGCCCCATGTATCTTTCTCTATCAGACATGTTTGTTCGAGGACAGAAATTGATTTCATTAATAATAACCAAGAATATATTTGAATATGTCTGCATTTTAATAACAATGATTCATTTGTTTGGCTGCATGGCTTAAGCTACTTTATAAGATAACATCACTTAATTCTTCATGAAAGTTATGACATTCCCCATAAGGACAAAGACTCTGCATGTGCATTGTCTGGAACCTGCAGTCCTAGTGAAAAGGTCTTGGTGAGGTGAAAGTGGGAGTGAAACTGTGAGACATCCAGAGCAATTTCCTCTCTCTTCTGTGATTCGTAAGTGCAAAGAAATCCAAGCAGCCTGCACACTTGGGATTGTGATTCCTAAGAGAGAGATGTGTGAGGGGTCTGCTTACGTTCTGAGAAACTTTGGTTCTTCCCCTTCTTCTCCAGAGGCGCTTATCTCTCTTTGTGTTATTATGGATGAAATCGGTTTAGAACACAAACCAATAGCAGAATAGTTGTTTCATCCTTGAAGAAGGCAGATGATAACAAATGCTGGAAAGTTTTTCCAAAGCGGGTCTGATTATGCACCTTTGAATTTTGCTGGAAAACATGCCACTCCATTCAGAACTCTGAATTAAGATGCGGTATTTTTTTTTTTTTTTTTTTTTTTTTTGCTGAAGGCTATTTTAAATTAGGCTAATAAATTGCTACTCTCTGCCTTGCGTGATAATGCATTACATTATCTACTGATGTACATGTATTGTTTGACTCTAATGATGTGGAAATTAAATGTTAGACATGGGCCAGATGTTCCTATAGATGAATATGAAGTATGGTGCTGGCACGGGAGCATCTCGCTGGGACCTACAGGAAGAAGGCAATAGCCAACAATGGCAACAACCACCAGAAATGTCTTCCTGTAACAATCTGTAGTGAGAGCAGATAGTGTGAGGCTAGACAGCCTCCAAATGTCAGTAGTATTTGCACCTGCTCAGGAGCAATGACTATTTTCCTAAAATAGAGAATGAAATAAAACTGTGAATGTGAAACTACCTGGAGGGTATCCAGAGAGGGTAAATATTTGTCATCTGCATTTGACAGGCAGGCATCTTGGAGCATCTCTCTGGGTTTTGCACCTCAGCGTGGCAGTGAGATTTCCATGGGTCATTCCTCTGTTCTGCGTAGTTCACGGCAGGGTAGGAAGGATATGAGACTTGGGGGAAGGGAGACAGCAAACAAATGGGCCTCATGGTGAATTTTAATGAAGATTCCCTGCTGGTTTTAACTCTATTGGAACAAAAAGGAAAAAGAGAAAGAAATACATAATCTCCATCCAAGGCTAACTTACAAATGGGGCCATAATTCAAATAGTAGATACATGTCCCTGGAAGATGTTGAGGGTGGGCTGTGCTGGGTGGTTACAGCTGCTGTGTCGGCTGGTGCAAGCTACATAGTACTAATATGCAGATAAACACTGACACTCTGCAGGGAAGGCTAAGAGGAGAGAAGGGTATTGCATCATCACAGTGAGAACTGACCTTTGCAGAGCTGTTCTGGGGTAGGCAGTGAACTTACAGAGACTGTGAGGTGGATAGAAAGGAAAAGAAGGAGCAGGCTGGTGAGCCTGCACTGTTTGTAAGGAGCTCATTGTGCAAGCATCAGGACCACTCCCTGAAACAGTCAGTCAGAGCTGAGCATGGTGGTCCATTCCTGTAACTACCGTGCCGGGGAGGGAGGTAGCAACAGGGGGATCTCTGGGGCTTGCTGTCCAGACAGTCCAGGTGAATCACTGAGCTTCAGGCTCAGTAAAAGATTCTGTGTCAAAAACAATCATGGTAAAGAGCTGTAGACTAAGACATCAGATGTCAATCTCTCCGGCTTCCTCAAACATGGGGCACTATGTGTGCACACTAGCACACATGCATGAACTTGTGCACATCGCACAACACACACACACACACACACACACACACACACACACACACACACGCATGCACACGCACACACGCACGCGCACACGCACATGCACACACACACACAGAGGGGGTGAAGCACACAGAGAAGGATTGAAGAAAGAAACCTACCAGCAGGCTTATTAATATCGAAGAAGAGTTCCACACAAGTCAAGAAAGCCTGGGCTAGTGTCTTAAACAATGTTCAATGCTTTGCTGAAGACCAAGAGCTAGAAGATAAAAAAGGGAAGAATTTATCCCTTCAAGAATTACTCCAGCTGGAATGTTGCTATCAGTTTTCCCCTCCTGTATGGACGTGAGGGTTTCTTCGTTTTACATTAAAGGCTCTGTGTGTTTCTCTTTATCAACAATGATAATTGACTTCTGATCCACGTGAACTCATTTCTTCTTGCCTTTAGCTAGCATTCTTTCTGGGTTTAAGCCCCATAAACTTTGATTTTCAGGAGGGCCCCAATTTCAATCTTGAATTTGCTTACTTTCTTACCTTTTAAAAATTATATTATTTTAGAAAAGGTATTCGAAACCAGCTTCCTTATTCATCATAAAGGTAGATATTGATTTTTCCTCTTGTGTGAAATCTGTACACCCACGGATGTCTTACCTTCCTATGCCTATCTGAAACCATTATCTTCTCATTTGTAAATATTATTAACTACATTCTGGGCATGTTGGTTTAAACTTGATCCATGCACAGGAGGCTGAGGCAGGAACACTGAGAGTTCAAGGATTTTAAGACGAGATTGTGTATATTCAGGATGATAGGGCTTCAGACAATTGAAAAAAATAAAGGAAGAGTCTCGCATAGTTTACACTAGCCTCAAACTCAGAACACAGCTAGGGATGGTACTTCACTTTGAGCCTTCTTCCTCCCCCTCCCAAGTGCTCAGATTACAGGCATAGACCACCACTCCTGATTTATGTGGCAGTAGGAATCAAACCCAGGGCGTGACACACATGTATGCAAGGAGTCCACCAACTGAGCAACATCTATAACACAAAGAAGAAAAGAATTGTATATTTAACATGATGACAGTGCTTGTTCGTCCCAAGACAATTAAATTTGTGCACTCATGCCTCCCAGGACCAGCAAGGTGCAGGAGACTAGAATCTGAACTTTGGGATAAGACTGCTTTGATGGCCCTTGGATCTGGAGGTTTTCCTTTCTGATGATTAATTCAAATTAGTTCCTATGATCCTTCAAATGTAATTTTGGAAAATCCCCTTTGATTGATGACGTAATTGTATTTTATAATTGACAAGCTCCATGGCTATTGCACTAAATTAAAATCTTGAAAACATCTTAGGCTTAGGCTCAAATGCTGTTCCTCTCGCTTGGTTATCCCCTGTCATGTCACTGTTATTCAGTGTGGGCCATAGTAAGTAGATGGTGTGCCCGGAGCAAAGGGGAGGAGCAGGCTACCTGCACCCCCATTCATCTGCACATACAGAGGTTCTCCCTCAATTTATACAACATGGCAGGTATCTTCTGAAGCTGGAGCTTGAAACCATACCTGGCTTATTCCTCAAGACTTGTCTTTTTTCTGAGGTCCCGAAGGAGAAAATGACTATGGCTGGATACAATGTGACTGAATAATATCCGCACACTAATTGTGGCATAGCTAGAACGGCATATGGATAAAGAATCTGCGTTGGTGAGTGAGACATGACATGACATCACATCCTGGTCACCTACTAATTGTGTGATCAGACTGTTTGTACTGATTCAGCTTCAGCTTTCTTACCTCAACACTGTAGTGTGTGGTTATAGCCTTTATTTCATAAGTTGCATGGGTCTCAAATGAGGTGGAGTATATTTAAAGGTTTACTTCAGTGCCTAGTGTAAGAAGACATAGACTCAGTTCCTGCCATCTGCTTTTAGTGGCACATTGGTAATAACAATTGCAATAGTAGACATCGAAGAGGGATTCTCTTTAAGGACCAGTTGGATACCATGGCTGTTTGGAACAGTCAGTTAACAATGACTAAAACTCTAAGTATTCTATTCCTACTTGTGACGTGTTTCCATGACCCTGTGCTTTAGATCCTGCATGTCTTAATGATATATTATATTCATTAATTATATTATCCTGGATTTAGTTGAAAGATTTAGTTTCCAGTACATTTAGAAAATAGTTTACATTTTTCAGTCACACTGCATCTTACCAGTATCTAATGGTCTGTCTCTCTATTTATTTGTCTATCTATCTATCTATCATCTATCAATCATTCAAATTAATAAGACTAAATTAGTTATACATGCTCATGATTTAGAAACACCCCATAAATGTGAACATTTTCTTAAACCCTACAGTCTTGAGAGGTAGCAGTCATGTAATTTTAGATGGAAATTCAGAGTAGCACAGATGCAGCCACATGACTGCTGCAATAAAAAAAATACATACAACATTGACTTTAAGTGTGTGTCCATCTACCTGAAGCTTGGTTGTGTGTCGGGGGTGCAGACAGTGAGGGAAGGCTTTTGCTTCTGGTGGCTTTCAATGCAAGTTTTACACCTATGGAATTGACTGTATACTGTCAAAATACTATTTGTTCAGAAATTTCCAACTTTGAGGTTTCAATTCCTGTCAACCCAGAATATAAACCCACACTGTGAGCATAATATCACTTTGCTTTAAGGAATTCAGAATTGCATGCAAGCTCACACTTCCTCTCACTTAAAATGCTTACTTCCATTTTTGACTATGCTGTACATGATTTCTTGTTGATGATGCCAAAAGACATTGATCACCAGTTGCCATGGCATTTGTATTATTGTATTTTACAGTGAAATTTATTCATTCAATCATTAAAGTAGGGGGCTGCAGAGATGGTTTGGTAACCAAGAACACCTGCTGCTCAATCATGAGGACAGGAGTTCAGATTCCAGCATCCACTTCACAAGCTGGGCATCCCTCACACACCTGTAATCGCAGCTCTGAGAGGGGACAATAGCAAGAGGGTCACTGGGGCTTGCAGTCTTCCAGCTAGTCCAGAAAATGTGTGCCCCAAGTTCAGAGAGAGACCCTGACTCAAAGGAATAGGTAGAAAATGATAAGAGGAGAATGCTCGATGCCATTTTCTGGTCTCTGTATGTGCAGAGGCATGTGCACACATGCACAAAAATCCCAAAGACACATGCAAATAAATAAATAAAGAAAACATGGGTGGGCATTAAATCATGATGTATATGACATGGGGATGGATGTCTGTAAGTGTGTATGCCCAAAAAATTAGCCAATGATGCAATCATCCAGGGAGGACTTCCTAACATGGAAACAATTGACTGAGCATTGACAATAGAGTAAGATAGTATTGAGCTTCTGTACCATTTAACCTCACTGTTTAGGTTTTATGTAACTTATGACACGGTGTCCTATAAACATTTGCGAATATACAGTGTGTACAGATGACCCTCTGTGTTCACAGGCCCTGCATCTGTACCTCCAAGCAACTGCCAGTTAAAGATACTTGAGCAACTTTGTGTCTGTACTGAATCTGCTCTTGCCATTAGTTCCTAGATAATAAAATGCAATTTTACTTCCTAAATAATGAAGTGTAACAACTACTGACAATTAATATTTATATTGTATAAGGCATTTCTAACATAGCAATGTACATACAACAAGGAGTTATAAGTAACCTAGAGATAATTTAAAGTACAAGAGAGAATGTGCATAGGTTATATGCAAACACTATGCCAATGTATAGAAACAACTTGACCATACTCAGATTATTGTATCTGCATATGTCTTGGACTCAATCTCCAATGGACACTTGGGAACAATTAAAGAAAGCAGAGTGCCCCCCCACCCCATATGCACACCTTTGAAATCTTCCCAATAGAGCTATCTTTTTCAGAAGGAGCTAATTTTGTAGCGTTCAATGGGTATCATTCAAGTCCATATGCGTTTTCACACATTAATGTACCCTCAGAAATCATCTATCTTTATGTGGATAAGCTATACTTTAATAATGTTCTTTTCTTCAGGGACTATACCTGAATATTTTTTTAGTCACCTTTTATTCAATCCTGATAAACTGAACCAAGGACCTTCCATGTGCCAAGTAAACACTCTATTACTGAGCTGCATACCCAGTCCCATGATTTTTAAGTGATACATGATTCATGGACCATAAATTTTATCCTTACAGTATACAACTTACTCACTTCCCATGTATCAACAATGTTCTTCTGCAATTAACAATAATTACTGAACATTTTCACATACCCTCAAACTTATCCATTAGCAATTACTTTCCAATGTCTTCTTCCCCTAGCTCATAACAAATAACCATCCAAATATATAAATATGTCTTTTCTTGGCATCATATTATTAGTGCCTGTGACCATATATGTGTGCTTTTTCTTACAAGATACAATGTTTTTAAAGTTGACCCATGTTGTGACAGAGAGCAGTTCTTTATTCCAATAATTCAAGATTGAATACTCCAATGTTTGGATATACCCAATTTTTATTTATTCATTTATCAACCAATAGATATTTGAGTGGTTTTCATGTCTCATGAATATTCTGAATATTCTACTCTGAATATTCATGTGAAAGTGTTTGTGCAAATGGATTTTAGAAACTGTAAAACTCTTCAGTGTTGGTACTCCATTTTGCACACACATCATCCATCTATGACACAACCAAACATCACACCGATATTTCTGGTTAGAGCCATTCTGGTGGCATGCACTGGTACTTATCCTGGTTTGGCTCAAACTGCTCTGATGACTAATGATGCTGAGTCTTTTCATGTACTTACAGCTATTTGTGTATCTCTATTGAAAACTTGTCGATTTACATCTTTTCCTGCTTTATCACTGAGTTGTAAGAATTGTTTCAATAATCTGGATCCTCTTTTTCTTGTTCAATATTTTATTTGTGTATATTTTCTTTATTTCAAAGTATAACTATTTCACTTCTCTTTTCCTTTACTCCCTACAACTCTTCCCACATGCCTTTCCTGTAACCCTTTCCAATACTAACTCTTTACAGGCACGATTTTCAAATAGCTTATATTTTCATTTGAATGCTCATTTCTTTTGATGTAAAAATATTTTAATTTTCTTTAAGTCTGGCATCTGTTTTTGTTATTACTTGTACTTTTGAAAACTATTATATATGTATTCAATTTCATAACTGGAGATCATGAAGTCTATTTCTATTTTTATATTTATTTTATAGTCTTTGGCTATTTTAATTTTTGAATTTATTCTGCTATCATTTTCTGTGTATGAGATGAGGTGATTTTTAGAATCAATTTGTCAAATTTCAAATATCAGTCAACTAAAATTTTGATAAGGATTATTTTAACTATGTAGATCAATTTGAGAAATAGTGATTTAATTTAGTTTCATTTTTTTCTGGGTCAGTAGTTTTATCTCTTGGGGAATTTGTTCCTTTCATGGAACCTAATGTGTTGCTGTATAGTGAGTTTGGCATATTGGCACAACTCATTCTTCTAAGGTTCTCAGTGGTGCTATATTATCTTGATTGTTTTGTTCTTAACTATTTTCTCCCAATCTTCTGTACCATGAGCAACATTTCCAAACAAAAACTAGACAGGTATTGCTTACTTTAGTACTTGGTTTAGGTAACCAATTCACTTTTAATCTTACTTTGTCTTTCTCTTATTATGGATCTGCAATAAAAATTCTTCTGTGTTCTATGTTATTTTAATGCCCCAGGCTATTATGTTCGATGGTTTAATAACTGTATCATTTTTCAAGTCCTGTGGAGGAGGCAACATTAAGTGCTTCTCGGATTGTATTTCCTGTCCCTTTTCTGAACACAGCTTCTGTAGCCAGATCAAGGTACTGTAACTGGTTCTACCCAGTGGACTGCAAATGCAAGGCATGTCATTTTTAAGCCAATGGGGGAAAGAAGAGCAACAAGGAGGCCTATAGCTTCTCTCTTCCTTTGTGTTGATGACTGCCGGGATACTTAGGAAGATGAGAGAATTATCCTGGAGGTCATCTGGTCTTGCAGGAATGGCATGAGGAAGGGTTCCATGAAAGACTTCCTGGCCTAACAGACTCCATCACTAAGGCTCTGGCTGTACTTGTTGTTACAGCAGGACATAGATCTATTGACGCAAATGACTATGTTTGTTCCTCCCAACCTTCTCAGCTTCTTCCCCTGTGTGTGTTCTTCTTCAGCCTTTTCTTACCCAAGAGTCTCCTCCTCCACACAGCACCATGGTGGCAAGCAAATGAAATGATGGCTGGAAGATAGGCAAGAAATGGAACAAAACCGGGTGAAAAGGGAACTACAAATTCCCAGGAAGGGGCAAACGGTAAGTGCAAGCCCCAGCATCTGGGGAGCTTCCGGAGTCCCTGAAGCTGGTCTTCTTTGTCCTCGATCACATAGGTGGAGACTTCCTACAGGTTCTTGTTCTTTCCAGTGATGTTCTATGGAGTTTTAATGAAGATTTCAGAAGTGAGTTTTTCAAAATAATTTTGAAGTAGTATCATGACAATCTTATGTGATGATGAATATCACTGGGACTAAATCCAACTACATTGGAAATTGTATGTTTTAAAATTTAAAAATTTAAGCTGGTGATTTTAAATTGATATGACTTTAATGAAACTGTTTTCTATTTACATAAAATAAAAATCATTATTCTTCTGTGACATATATTGAGAGAGACTTAAAGCAAAAATGAGTAGTGAAATATATAGATGAGAGAAGACAAAAGAATTTCAAAATTGAATGCTGATATAAATACTATCGCTTTTAAAGACTTAATTTGTTTGTATTTATCTGAAGGTGTGTGTCTGTGTGAATACATTCCCTGTGGGTTTGGGTGACTGTGGAGGCTAGGAGAAGGTATCAGGTCCAGAGAGCTAGAGTTATAGGCAGTATGAGCCACCCGAAGTGGCTGCTGGGAATAGATCAGGAGACCTCTGGAAGATCAGTAAGTATCCTTAACCACTGCCAAATCTTGCCAGCCGCTATAAATACTTCAGAAAGCAGCTATTTTTAAAGATTTATTTCTTTTTAATTATGTATATATGTGTGTAAGAATGTGCATCTGAGCATGGGAACACAAAGAATCCAGGAGAGGACATGGGATCCTCTAGAGCTGGAGTTACAAGTGATTGTGAGCCACCCAACCCAGGTGCTGGGACCCTACCTCTAACTAATGAGTCATCTCTCTAGCCCTAATAGATGCTGGATGTGGCTTTTTCTAAATAATTCAATATTGGTGAAATTATTAAGGCCACTCCAGGTAGTTAAAAGGAAGATTTATTTAGTGGGTAACTTACAAATTAAGGGATAGGTAGGTTGCGGGGTCTGGGGAAGGTGTATCGCAGTTCAGCGGTGTTCTCTGGAGCTCTGCTCGGTCAACCTCCACCATCTAGGGTCCAGGAACAGAGAGCGCTGGCCCATCCATATCTCAGGTCTCTCGGCGCCTCCCTTGGCCCCGCCTTGTAGGCATGACAGTTGCTGAAGCCTCAATGGGGGTTGGAACTTCCAGATCAAAGCTGGAATGGCTACCTACTACAATTCAACATGGATTTACCAAGGGAAAAAAAGCAAGCGTGGTGAATGAAAGAATTGGAGAACATCTTTTGTTTAGTCATATGATTAAAGGATACCAAACAATCACTCAAAATAAAAAAAAAAAATTAACTCAGCAATAAGTTATAGGTAAAAGGAAAGCATTTAAATTCAAGTTTTAATTTTCATCATCATTAATTATCATATTTGAAAAATAATTACTAACTTTATTCCTCTTCTGAGTTTGTTGCTCTTATGAAATTTAATTTGTGATGGTTTATAATGTATCTATCTTACTTTTCAATATTTATCACCTCAGTTGCTTTATCTAAGGGTCACATTTAAATGATGCATTTGGATCCTTATATACTATTTTTCATTTTCTTTTGTATTTTATTTATTTATTTCTGTGTGTGCATGTGTATGTGCACATGTGTGTGTGGGGGTGTGTGTGCTTGGACCTATGTGTGTATAGAGGCGAGAGGTTGTCATGTATCTCAAAACTGGAGTTACAGCAACTTGAGGAACAGCTGGCTTGTTGTGTGAGTACTGGAGTCCAAACTCCAGTCTTCTTGATTGAACAGTAATAGTCTTAAACCATGAACCATCTCTCCAGCCTCCAGGTCCTAAGTACCTGGAACCATCATTATGATTCATCTCTTCACTGATTTCCCTTACCTTCAAAGTTTTTATAGTTAAAGTTTAATACTATCAAGTTTTCTTAACATATGACCGAAATACCAACTTCAAGTTTCATTAATTCACTATAAGGTAATTTTCCTTTCCTACATCTCTGACTATTTTATGTGCTACTTTTTAGAGTTTGTACTTCAGTAATGTTAATTAGCCACCTTTTGAAGGGTGGATTATAGTTTCCATATCTATCATCTTGCTAAGTATTGTAAGCTTATTGTCTCTATTTTTACCCACTCTAACTAAATAAAGCTCCCCATCCCCCTCTGAGCTTTGTTTCTTGTTGCTTCTAGTTTGTTCCATTTATACTTATGCATTGTGTGTTGGTGTCTTTCTTACCAAATTTCTTTTCTTCTCATTCTGATCTTCTATCATAACCCTGTAATTTCTTTGTTTTACTGAATACATGTCCTTACTGGCTTAATTCATCAGTTCAAAGCACTAATGCAGAATCCACTTGGGTTTCTTGTGTTGTACATTCCTTTGACTTGGGTTGTTTGTGTTATCTTTTGAGAAAAACAGTGCCACCAGCTGGTAGTGGTGTACACCTTTAATCCCAGCACTCAGGAGGCAGAGCCAGGCGGATCTCTGTGAGTTCTAGGCCAGCCTGGTCTACAGAGCGAGATCCAGGACAGGCACCAAAACTACACAGAGAAACCCTGTCTCAAAAACCAAAAAAAGAAAAACAGTGCCTTTCTCTACTTCATGTTTTTGATACATATTTTAACAGCTCTCAAACCATTTATTTTCTCCTTACTTATGTCTGGTCTTGGTTTTACTCTGAGATGGAACAAGTGGGTTCTTGAGTTCATTCCCATCCCACCTGGGATCATTTGTCTTCTTGTGGACATCAGGAGCAGTGAGCAGGGTGTGTGTGAGTGAGGCACAGCAGGGGCTGATTGCAGCCCTTGCTGAGGCCCTTGAGTCCCGCAAGATTCCTTATTTGATTCTATTTCACCAAGTGTGACATGAATTCAGCTCCTCTAGGCTTTGGTCTACTCTTTAGCTGAGAAGTATGTGCTGTGACAGGGACCCTTCCTGCCTTCCCAAGGCCCAGATGTAGCTCATAGATAACTTAATGTTTGATATTGATTTCCCTAGAATCTTAATTCATCTCTTCATCACTCTCCACATTAGACTGCAATAGCCCCCTGCCCTTTCTCGGTGATTTTACTTTCCATACATTCCATTATTAGAGGTCAACTGACTTGAAATGTTAAATGGAAAATTCCAGAAGTAATTCATGTCTTTTAATCATGCATGATTCTGTGGAGAGTGACAGACTCTCTTGTCTTCACCACCATGTCGTAACTCATCCCTTGTCCAGTGGATAGAGGAAATGTGTGCTAACTAACTGCCCCTCAGTAGCTGTGCCAGCTATAAGGGTGACTTGCAGTATTGCTACACTTGTGTCCAGTATTCTTTATCTGACTTAATTCTATTAAACCCAAATATAAATATAGCAATGATAGCAGTTCAGTTTGCCAAAGTAATATGCAGGAATACTTTTTATAAGGGAGAAGTCAAAACTTCTTGACTTGAAGAAATAATAAAAATTTGTCAAAACTTGTGAGTGGAAAATGTGAACTAAAAGTGTGCTCCGATTTACAGAAATAATTGAACCAAAAAAAAAAAAAAAAAACACAGAGTCTAGACAATGACTGATTAATTCCTATGGTGCCCCATTCATAAAATAAAATTTATCATAGGAATAGTATAGGAATCTAAGGGTATGGAAAATATGCACACATATATAGAGATATACTGGTGTGTGTGTGTGTGTGTGTGTGTGTGTGTGTGTGTGTGTGTGTGTATGTGTGTTTCAAGATTCAGTATTAGCTGTAGCTACAAATGGCCACTCAATGTGGAACATATCTTCCAATAACAAAGGGGACTACTATATTCAGGGATAATCTCAGGATTTGTGCATCTTATTTATCCTCAGCGTTGCTTCTGAAGGCAGAAACAGGATTGGACATCCTGTCACGTTGGCCATTATACCACCATTTTCTGTTACTTCACTGGTAATTGCTTTTGCAAATTTTCTCTTACCCCCTAATGTTTTCCGCTGCTGGAAGGTCCTTTGTCTTCTAGAGGAGAAAGAAGCTGTCACAGAACTCTGTGGCATCACCAGCTCTCAGACTCAAAGTTACTTTCAAATATATGTGTGAATTATTCATATTAAGATATTGGAATAAAATTACTTCTAAATTGAAAACAATCAAATTTGTGAAATGCATCCAGTGGTTTGAACTATAAAATCCTAAAGTTCATCATCATTATACAAATGTAGGAGGCATAGAGGACCTCACAAATAAGCATCAGGGAAACCAGGAATGCTAAACATGCAGGGCTGTTTCTTCAAAAAAGAGAGATGTATAATCTGTTTTCTTTCAGGAAGGCTGGAAGCTAACATGGTTAATAGCCTGGTGACCTTTGCCCTATCTGTGTGGCTGAGACCATGCCAGATCCTACCACAGACCCTTATTGTGAGCTTGTCTATGGAATCTATATTTAGGGAAGATGTCACATGTAGTTAATCTATAGAGCCCACCTTTATGGAAGATGTCACATGTACTTTACAAAGAATTTTGATGTAGTTGTGTCTTAAGCTTTATTGTGCACACTGAATTGAGTTAATTCTCACCGGGAAATTTTTTCACTAAATTGTGCTGTGCTTGAAGTGCTTAAATATGTCTAAAATAAACTGCCCAGTGTCAGACTCTCAAAGTTCGAACCAATATTGGCTGCCAAGTTATGGTGAACCTGACTTCCTTCTTGCCTTTTGCAGATCAACACTCTGCTGGCCATGGAGTTTGCGGAGATCCCTCACTCACAAAAACCTGAATCTGGTGGTCTACAAGATGTAAAGGAACAAGTGACTAGAGACAGAATAGTAGAGATGCTTAAATATCTGGAATATTCTACAGATTTTACTAAGTAATTTCAATAGCAAACAACAAATAAAATACAGAGCTGGGGTAATGGGAGAGGTAGAATATCCACTTAAAGAGATATGAGAAGTCACAAGGGAGAACATGAAAGTGAACAGAGTCCAAAGACAGGGAACAGAAAAGGCACATTTAAAATAAGGGGAGAAGTACAGGGCACAGGGGTTAAAATGACTTAAATGATGTTGGAAACAAACAAGCTGTATATTAAGCACATAATTTTAGACTGGAAGTGGAGTGTGGGTGCTGCAAAGGATACTGAGTGCAGTAGTGAAGTACTCACACTAGATAACGAGTAACATAAGAGTATTAAAGCATGGTGAGATGACACAGGATTATCATCCCAGCACTCAGGCTGAGGCAAAAGGACATGAGTTCAAGGCCAACTTCAGCCACACAGTGAGAACTTATTCTGAAACAAGAGCATGCTGTGAACAGGCCAGCAACAGTACCTGTAAACTGGCACCGGGAAGAGGGTAAATTCCGGGACAGTGGGGGCATGCCATACAGGTTGTAAGATACTTGGACTTTTCATCTAAGTTGGCCAAATATGTGTTTTCAGATATGTGAGATTAAGTCATCTGACCCCTTGGGGTGCCATTGAATTCTCTGTAATGTAAGAACAGTGGATTTAGTTTCTGATATCTATGCTAACTTTCAAATGCCACAGGGGTGTGAATTACAAGGAGGAAAACATGGGGAATTTAGAGGCAATTTACTATGTAGTAATAATTTTGGCAAAAATACATTGATTGAAGTATTTACAGAAAAGAAATGTATGCAAAGGGATTTGCCAAGGTGGAATGAAGAAAGAGGAGAGATTACATTCCAAGGTGAGTCTAAGTTCTGACTTGTGTTATTAAGAGAATAGATAATTTTTGGAAGAAGAGCAAAAATCAAGCTAAGGATCTACTTTGGAGAGTGGGATGATTATATCAACATGAGGTATTGAAAGGTGGTGAGTCTGCACATAGTGTGGAAAGTTGGCAGCGGGAAATACAAGTCTGGGATTTCCAAAGGCAAACACGAGAAATTCAGAACTCAGCTTTATGAAAGTGAGTCATGAACTTCAGAGTGAACTATGGATTGAATTATGCCTTGTCAATTAATTTATTGAAGCTCTAAACCCCCAATATGTATGAAGGTATTTGGAGAGGGGGCATTGGGAGATAACTAGGTTTATATGAGTTTATAAGGGTGGGTACATTAGAAGACCAAATGAAAACTCACTCTCAAATCTGACATGTGGAATTGTTATTATGATGCATTATATACATGCATTAAGAGAGTAATAATTATATGCATTGAGGATTCCAGAATGAGAGACATGATTTCTAATAGGGAGATACTCAAGAATCTTTCTTTCTTTTTTTTTTTTTTTTTGGTTTTTTTTCGAGACAGGGTTTCTCTGTGTAGCTTTGCGCCTTTCCTGGAACTCACTTGGTAGTCCAGGCTGGCCTCGAACTCACAGAGATCCACCTGGCTCTGCCTCCCGAGT
Source organism: Peromyscus californicus insignis (assembly GCF_007827085.1). NCBI lineage: Eukaryota > Metazoa > Chordata > Mammalia > Rodentia > Cricetidae > Peromyscus > Peromyscus californicus. The sequence goes on from NW_026294606.1 coordinate 16,487,789, forward strand.
GCTGGGATTAAAGGCGTGCGCCACCACCGCCCGGCTCAAGAATCTTTCTTAACATAATTAGTATCACATAATTTGTGCCCAAGAGTCTCCATGTTTCTCATGTTTTTCTAATGCAATTTTCCATGGAAAGGGTGCTTCAGGGGCAGTTACAGATGAAGGGATTGACATTGACTTTGAAAGTTCTTGCAGGAAACCTACATTTTATGGAGCTATAGAATAACTACAGAAGGGACAGTGGATGACAGAATTAAGGTCAAAGACATAAGATATTGAGAATCCCAGGAACAAGTGTTGTATAGCAATTTCCTCCTAAATAAAGTAGTATATCATGGTGGGAAGCTCCTTAAGACAGGGTGCTTAAAGAGAGGTGAAACATTCCATATGGCAGGGAACTTGTTGAACTACAAGAAGTCAACAACCCAATGATTTCAGGAAGTCCCTGAATCTGTCCAGATTCACTAAGCCCCTCCCTCCCTCCCAAATGTAAATGAGCAGTAAGGACACTGATAGTCAAGTCAGTTACCTAGAAGAAGCTCAGACAAGACCAGGTGCCTATAAGAGGCAGGGACCAACCAACTAACTTTTCTAGAAAAGGCAAGACGAGTGAGGGGCCTAGAGGAGGCTCAAACCACTTGAGATGTCTGAAGAGACACTATCTAGCCTGTCAAGCTAGCTTTAAGCCATGCAGTGAACTTTAGGTTTCCAGGTTTTGTGAGCTGTCTCCCATTCTGGAATGGGCTTTTGGTTATAGAGCTGTCTTTGAGTCAATTTTTGCTTCTGTAAGTGACCCTTTACCCATACTTCTATAAACCCCGTAAAAGTCATTAGTTCACTAAATTGGACTTCAGTGATATATTTGCTTTGGTCTGTCATTGGTTCCTTCTGTGGAACAGGTAGGCATTTGTTCCTGTCTCCCAAGGACTAGATAGCATCACACAACAATGGAGCAACAGTGAGAAGCCACATCTGGGAAAAAAAAGTTCTGGCAGGCAGTGCAGACTGGAGCCATGGACAGATGACCTCTTGAGGAAGCTGTGGTGTTAGGGGCATGCAGCCCCTGGGAGAGCCACCATGCCAAAGCAGGGAAGAAAGAGGGACAATTGTCTACAATCATTCTCCTCCTAATCTACAGTCCCCTGCTTAGTCTCTCATTTGCCAACTCAAGTCAGAAACAAGGGCTCTAAGAGGTATGGTGACAGTATTGGTAGGGTATAGTAGAGAATAACCACCACAGTTACCAAGAAAGGAGAGAAGGAATTATGTATTTGGTAATAGTTGTGTATCAAGATGAGGTCATACATTTGCTTACACAAGCAAATGATTGTTCAAATTCTCCGGGACTGTGACCAGGGAAGAGAAGCATTTAAACCTGGGGCTGGAGAGATGGTTTGGTGGTTAAAAGCACTTACTATTCTTGAATAGGTCCCAAGTTCAGTTCCCAGCACCCTTATCAGGAAGCTCACAATCGCCTGTAACTCTAGCCCCTTACGTTGAAAAAAAATGTATATAACCTATGAACATCCTCCTGTGTTCTTCAAATCACCTCCAGATGATCTATAAACCCTAATACAATAAAATACCATGGGAGAGGTTATTAGATACTATTTGGGGGAACAATGTGAAAAAGAGTATATATATTTTCAAGAGAGAAAGAATTATTTTTAAAAATGTTTTTCAGCTGTGGTTGGTTGGATCCACAAATGTGAACCCTAGGGACACACAGAGCCAACTATTGTCAAATTCTTTTTTACTTCTTACTCTTTGCAGTGAATTCAAAGGATATGAGAGCAGTTATTTATGAGGATTGGGAGGATCAGACTACTTCCAGATTGAGGTGATAAAGAAAGTAAAGGGAAAAAAGGAAGATGGTTCACGGACAAATAGGAGATGGTGAGAAATCTCTAAAGGAGTAAAAGACGGGGATCCACAGGATGAGAAGGGTTAAAGACAAGGATGAATTGTGAGCTTACTTTAGATGATGATCAGAACCAGGATGTCTAAAGCTTTCCTGGAACTAGCTTCTGTGAGAAATCTATAAAAGAAAGCCAGACACAAGCTCTTATTAAGTCTTAAGAAAAATCTTATCATTGAATCTCAGAAGTTAAGAGTGATCTTAGGGAGGAGAAAGGAAGGGAGGAAGGGAAGAAGGGAGGGAGGGAGGGAGGGAGGGAGGGAGGGAAGAAGAGAGAAAGAAAGAAAGAGAGAGGGAGGGAGGAAAAAAGAAAAAAGAAAGAGAAAGGAAGGAAAGAAAGAAAGAAGGAAGGAAGGAAGGAAAAAGAAAGAGAAAGGAAGGAAGAAAGAAAGAAAAAAGAAGAAGGGAAGGAAAGAAAGAGAGAGGAAGGATGGAGGGAGGGATGGAGGGAGGAAGGAAGAAGGAAGGAATGAAGGAAAGAAGTCACCCAAGCATACCAAGTTGTGCTAGAACCGGCTTGCTCCAGCTCTAGAGAGCAGATGGCACACATCTGTTCCCAACAGTTCAGTTCTCTTGCTCAGGGATGCTGCAATGGGTCATGATGAATGAGTTTACACCACAGAAGTTAACAAATCAATGTCTCAAACCAATTGGATAACAACTTGAGAGCCAGTTGTTAAAAATTTCTTCTGCCATTGGTTTGCCAGACTCCATTGGAGAACATGCTGTAGCTTTCAGTAATGAGGATGTCATCACATGAGACAACTTTCATGAGAGGAAGACTGTCCCTCTATGCCAGAAATACCTGGAAGAGCATGCTATGAGGAGGCATGACTATCATCTCTTTTCAAAGACAAGAAACCCCTTGGCCAGGGCTGTATGTTAAGCAGATGTGGTGGTTCACACCTTTTAACCCCAGCACTCCAGTGACAGAAGCAGGAGGATCATGAATTGGAGGCCAGCCTGGAATACATAGTGAGGCGCTGTCTCAAAAACACAAAACTAGGCACAGAAAGGTAGCTGAACAGTTAAAATGCTCGACACTCAAATGTGTAATACCAGTTTATATTCCAGAACTCACATAAATGCAACTGGATACTAAGAATATCCAATGAGCGAGCTCTGGGTTTGACTGAAAGCCTCTGTCTCAATGAATAGGGTAGAAGAGTGATAAGAGATGCATCTGCCATCAACCTCAGACCTTCACATGCTCATGCATTCACATGTGTGCAGACATGTGTAAACACTGACACATACTCCATATACATATGTACACACAAAAAATTGTAAAAACAAAGAAAAACTACATGCTGATCAAGCTGAGAGAATTCTACATGATACAAAGAGAGAAGCCAAGCAAACAAAAACATAAAAACAGCCACACTTCAGGGATTTCAGTGCGGTTTCAGTGACTAGAGAATGAATGTGTTCCTTTGGTTTGAATGATGCTTGAGTTAGCATCAGTGATCCATCCTGCTCACAAGAAGCAAAAACAGGTACTTCCCACATGAGGCCCACCATAGTCACCGGCCCTTCCTGAGATACTACTGTGTCATGTCTGAGTCATTAACATCAGTTGACAGAAATACTGTAGGTGTTCCCATTTTGGGAGAAAATCAATGTTCTCAGTGCTTAACAGTTGCTTTTTCCCCAACTTGTGACATCTTGCATGGGCATTATAGACTCTACTGCTGCATAATAAAGCTTTATTCCAGGAAAGTGTTGTGAACAAAAATAAAAGTCACCCATTTTGTCTGTCTTTTCATTTTTTCCCCTCCAACTTTTTCTCCTGAAGTACCATTTTCAACTCACGTTCTGCCTGACATGTTTTCCATGTCAGTCACACACGTGGGGTTTCTTAGGGACTAGAAATGAGTAAGAAGTTTAACAAGTGACTGTTTGCCTAATATTATTCACATAGTGGAGTCGCTTATCATTTGGTTAATCAGTAGCAAGTGACAAGCACTGTTGTAGGCATCTCCTACCACACAGGGATAGAAAGAACACACTGGAAGAGGAGTTACAGACATCATGTATATGGGATCCACCAGTGGTCATACTGGGGGATAAGTGGGGTTGCTATAAAGGATGCTTGCAGAAGAGGGCTATGCATTTCACCCCCTTGCATTGGTCATATGACTGAGTGAAATGCATATGGCAGTACAACCAAAAGATTATCTACAGGGTGACTATTAATCCAAGGGCATAAAAATCATACTTCCATGGGTCAGTTGCCATGTTTAACATCCTTGTCTTAGTCAATGTTCTATTGCTGTGAAGAGACACCATGACCACGGTACTCTCATAAAGGAAAACATTTAATTGGGGCTGGCTTACAGGTTCAAAGATTTAGTCCATTATCATCATAGAAGGAAACATGGTGGCACATAGGTAGGCGTGGTGCTGAAGTGGTACCTGAGAATTCTACATGGGGTTGGCTTGAACATTTGAAACCCTAAAGCCCACCCCCAGTGACACACTTCCTCCAACAGCACCACACCTCCTAGTCCCTGTCAAATAGTGCCACTCCTTAATGACCAAACATTCAAATATATGAGTCTATGGGGTTAATTATTATTCAAACTACCACATTCTATTTCCTGGCCCCCACAGGCTTGTAGCCATAATATAATACAAAAATGTATTCAGTTCAACTTCCAAAGTCCCCATAGTCTGTCACAGTCTCAACACTGTTTAAAAGTCCAAAGTTCAAAGTCTCTTTGAGATTCAAGGCAATCTCTTAACTGCGACCCCCTGTAAAATCAAAATTAAAAGTAGATCACATACTTCCAACATACAATGGTACAGGATATACATTATCATTCCAAAACGTAAGGAATGGAGCATAGTGAGGAAACACTAAACCAAAGCGAGACTGAAAACCTACTGGGTGAACTCCAAACTCTGTATCTCCATGTCTGATGACAAAATGCTCCTCAGATCTCCAACTTCTTTCAGTTTTGTTAACTGCAACACACTTCTCCCTCTCTCTTGGGCTGATTTCACTCTCTGTTAGCAGCTCTTCTTGGTAGATATCCCACAACTCTGGCATCTCCATTATCTTGAGGTCTCCAAAGAAATCTAGGTTTCACCTTCACAGCTTCACACAAAGGCCTGTCTGGGCCTCCATTCAGGGACATTTCTGACACATACCTTGCCTCAGCAGCTTTTCTGAGCCACAGAGGAAGATTCCACAAACTCTTTCTTGTATCCTTGACTCCAAAGTCGGAACCATGTGATCAGAGCTGTCAAGTTCTGCTGCTTGCTGGGGCTGGAACATGGTCCTCTCATTCAAGTACATTTTCATCAGTTTTCTCTTTTGAATGATTTCCATAACCACCTAAGTTTAGCTGTCTGGGAACTTGCTCTGTAGACTAGACTAGCCTCAAACTCAGAGACCCACCAGCCTCTGCCTCCCAAGTGCTAGGATTATGGCCGTATATCACCATACCCAGTCATAATCTTTTCTTTAATTCCTTTTCACAAGGAATTGGAAGCTTAGCTGGGTGGAGACTTGCCCTGAGGTCACCACTCCCTTTATTCCAATTAAGAACAGGCTTTTCTATAAATATTTTATCTCCTTGAGCACTAGACTTAGCTCTATTATACTTCCTAGAACTTCTTTTCTCCTCAGATTGTACATTTTTTATTTTTCCTTCCTTAGCTTGACCTTTTCATTTTTAGATCTGCATAAGACTGGTCACTAATAACCACAGGACACAGTCAATCCTAAGCTGTTTTAAAATCTCCTCTGCCAATGCCATTAACTCAAAACTCTTCAATTTAGTCTCAGGCAGGCTTTTCAGACAAGGGCAAAAAGCAGCCACATTCTTTACCAAAATAAACAAGAACAACCTCTAGGCACATACTAATATTCCTCCCCTCTGAAACCTCTTGAGCTGGACTCTCACAAGTCAAGTCTCCCTCAGCACCACTGTCTTCCATGCTCCCACTAGGATGGTCCATTAAGCTCCTGCTTAAAGTGTTTAAAATCCCAAAGTGTTCCATGTTCCTCCAAACAAAAGTATGATCAGGCCTATCACAGCAATACCCCAGTCCCTGGTCTCTATCTTCCGTGTTAGTGAATGTTTTATTGCTGTGAAGAGGCACCATAACCACAGCAACTCTCATGAAGGAAAACATTTAATTGGGGCTGGCTTTCAGTTTCAGAGGTTTAGTCCATTATCATCATGGCAGGGAGCATGGTGACACACAGGTAGCTGAGAGTTCTACTCCAGATCAACAGGAAACCAGAAAAGAGATAGAAACTGGGCTTGGCTTGAGCATTTGAAACCCCAAAGCCCACCCCTAGTGACACACTACTCCCTGTCAAGGAGTGCCAGGCCCCAATGACCAAACATTCAAATAAATTAGCCTACAGGGGGGTGGGATTCCTATTCAAATCACCACAGTCCCTAACTTCAGCTGATCTTTTCCCAACATAAAGAACATTTCAAAAATGCAAAATATGTTTAACATTTATAGAAGTTCAGTTTTTATACACTCCACCACTGAGCCTATAGCCCCAAATCTAGTCACATGTGTGTGTTAACAGGAAAGGGGGTCTTTCCAGAACAAGACTCATGGAAGAAGGCAGGGTCTAACCAGTGGAGTAGGGAATGGCCTGAGAGGGCTTGCTAGAAATCAAAACACACTGCAGTTAGCAGAGACTCCAGATGACACTGGCCAAACAGAAAGGGCTTCCCACCCCCTTCAATGGTCTGTGCATAAGGCTGAGACCAGCAGTGTTGTTAAACTCTATGAGATCAACAAGGACTTAGGCTAACATTATCTCTGGATTCCAAGTACTTTTGAATTCTAAGTACTTAAATGCTAATAATGTTTAAGTCTTACTCCTAGTGACTACAATCCTATGTCTCTCTTCAGAATCTAAGTCTATTCGGACAAGCCTCACCACCCTTACCTGGTAACATGTTGGTTTTTTATAAGACATCCAATGGGTGATTGTTGGTTCTACAAGACTCTGTCAAGCTCTATCACTGGTTTAAACTGGTTATGTGTACGTCTAAATCTATTAGGCTATCTGTTGCTACACAGGAAAAATTACTTCTTTGTCTTCTGGTTACAGAATAAGTAGAATTCCTGGAGTGATTTATATTGAAGGGAACTATGAAGTTAAAAAATGAAGTAAAATGATTTCAATTTTCATATAAAAGCCCTGCCTCCATTTCACTGGATGAACATCTGGAGGAAGCAGGTTGCAAGTGATTCCTAAGAAATCCCAATCATGCTGTGCTCAGGATGGCTTCCCACTTGGAACTGAAATATTTATTACTACATGCTCACTAACCTAGGCTTCTATTTCCCTGAAACAACAACTCCTATCTTCACTCCCATCCTCCACTAGCCCCTGTGGACCTGCCCTGTTGAGTTAGCGACATGCTCTGACCACTTACATGTAAATTGAGGTTTAGGACAGGATAGCATTGCTACAGGGATATCAGTTAGGGTCTGACACTTTGAAAATCATACTATGTAAGAAAGAGAACAATGAACTTGTTCACTGGGAATCCCCACCATCAATATGTTCTATGGATGCTCTAAATATATCTGAGGTTGTGTCGTTTGTCTCCTTCCGAATAGCCAACTCTAGAGTATAGCATCCTATTTGAGGGCTAGATCTCCTAATGGAAACTTCTCATGGTTATAGTGTAGAATTAATCTACCATGTTGCAAATATCAGTAGCTATGAAGATGAAGTTTGAAACAAAAAATACACTTTAACGATCTCAGTAACAGTACTCTTCCACAGTTCCTTAAATGAGCTCAAGATAAGTACAAACAGAAACTTTTGCATTGATATTTAGAACAGATATGTTCATAATTGTTTAAATGTGGACAAATGGGCTATCTTTCAGGGGGTAAGTGAAAGTCTATGTAAACAGAAGGATGACTATTATTCGGTGCTAAAAAGAAATGTCATATAGAGATGTGAAAAGACATCAGAAAACTTAAGCACACATTACAAAGGAAACAAACCCATCAAAGAAGGCTCATACTGTGATTGTTGAACTATAGGCTGCTTTGGCAGTACAACAGGGACCATAAAGAGGTGATTATCACCAGAGTTTAGGGGGTGGGAGGGATAAATGTACCTTGAGTGTGACTATATATCATTATACACTTGTCCAGACACATAGAGTACACAGAATTAAGAGTGAACCACAGAATTTAGGTGACAATGATTTGTCTATGTGGGTTCACTGACTGCAACAATTGTACCACTCTGGTACAGATGCTAACAGTGGGAAAGGCTGTTCCAGCATGTAGGCGAAGTATGGGGGAACTCACAGTGCTTTCTCACATTTTCTATGAACCTAAAACTGCTCTAAAAAAAGGAGTCTAAAAGAGTAGTCAGAGGTGGGTGTGAGCTTCCAAGAGGTGAATATTAATATCTGCAGTGTAATCCAAATTCCATCAGAAAAGCATAACTCTTAAACCTCTTGTGGAATTTTCTATTTCTAAATTCATGAGTCTTGATATTGTGTTGATAATACATTACAAGAATATTGATAAAAAATGTAAAGGTGCACTGAATTCTTTTGAAACAAAGAAAACCTCTACAACCTTTTTTATTTGGGATCACAGGTATATATCTCACACATTCTAAACCTGAAGAGTTAAATAATCACTACATCTGAAGGAGGCATTCACCCTTAGATAATCCAGGGGAGATTCCTTCAGACGTAGAGACATGCTGGCTTATGGTAGCTAATGGAAATAGTTATTTCACTCCAAACTCCACAACAATTTTTAAGCAGTTATTATCTTTCCCAATTTATTAGGATTTTGCATGAGGCAGGGTCAGGTTTCTATCATGCAAGCAGCGACTCATTCTTCATGCATACAACATCCCTGGTTGTGAAAATGAACATCCACTTTCTACAGCTCATATGCTCAAAGTTACATGAGAAAATGTAGAAGCAGGCATTCCCATAAGAAGAAGCCCTATAGACATATTGTTACAAGAAAAGAGAACCAATTAGTCACAACTAGGGTGATTGTGAATCCTCAAAGAGGAAAGGGGCATTGCAGGTCTGGGAGAACTGGGAAATGGGGTCATATTTCTTATCAAGAAGCTGAAAGTTGAAGGAGGATAAGAAAAAGTTGGGCGTGGATGTTAGAAACAAGAGAACAAGAAGGATCCAAATCAGAGGCTATCACCAACCCTGGTCCATTTTTCTATAGATCTATGTCTATACCATCTACACCTTCAGCTAAAGTGACTTCCATATCTACATCTGTATCCATCTATCTATATCATCTATTTCTGTTCTTGTTTTTATCCATAAATAACATATACTTTCAAATCTCAGTCCTGGCTTGAAGCTGGCCCTTGATCTCATCATTCAATGTACCAGTATAAGAAGTGATAGAATTGAAGCAGCAACCCTTGAGGCTTGCCTCTGAGGCCATGAGCCTGACATACCAGGCTTGTCCTGACCTTAGAGTCCTGGTCTTTTTTCAACACCAAGAACAGGCTCCTTTCACAATACCTGTTAGCATCACAAAGTAGGAGCCTGAAATAATCATTATTTCCAGTAACTGTTGAAGAACCTAAAGCCAGTCAGCTTTTCCTTTCCTTTGCCTTTCTTTTCTTCCCTTTTATACATGTTTCTGGCTCCATTCCTGCTCTGCTTCACTGGCTGGAGTTGCCTAGTATTGCTGTTGTTCTCAAGCCCAGGTACCAAATCGACTCACCAACTGTATAACTAAAAACAAAAACAAAAATCAAAAACTAACAACCTTGGTCCCTGTGACAGTTTGAATTTGAGTAAGAATTGTCCCCAAGGCTCATACGTTTGAATGCTGTTTGGGTATGGCCATTAAGAGGCATGGCCTTGTTGGAGGAGGTTTGTCACTAGGGGTGAGCCTTGAGGTTTCAAAATTCCACTCTTTCCCAGTTAGCATTCTCTCTCTCTCTCTCTCTCTCTCTCTCTCTCTCTCTCTCTCTCTCTCTCTGTGTGTGTGTGTGTGTGTGTGTGTGTGTGTGTCTGTGTGTCTGTCTGTTTCTATGTGTCTGTCTCTGTCTGTTTGTCTGTCTCTGTGTCTCTCTGTCTGTCTGCCCCTCCCTCCCCCTCCATGCCTCATGTTCCTGGATTACTCTCAGCTACTGCTCCAGTGCCATGGCTACCTGCCTGTTGCCATTCTCCTTCCCACAACAGTGGTGGACTCACTCTCTAAAACTGTAAGCTCACGAAGTTGGTTTGTTTCATAAAGTTGCCTTGGTCATAGCATGGCTTCACGGTAACAGAAAAGTAACTAAGGAGTTCTACTTCATGAACCAATGATAATCAATGGTAGGGAACACCAAGGCCATAATGTTTATATTCTCCAGCTGACTGTAAGGCACAGTCAAGTGTCATAACTACTTTGTTCTGAGCTGCCTTAGTGAAGTGAAGAAAGGAGGGGGTGTTTCTGCTTAAATCAGGTTCCATATATGAGTTACTCCCTTTCTTCTGAGATCATTTTTCTATTAATAGAATTATTTTTAAAATGTTTTTAGGACTCTGACTTCTTGATCATAGCACAAAGAACAGCATATGACGGTATCCAAGCACCAAGAAGAATTTGAATTTAAACAGATCCGGCTCATTTCCTTTCTATATTATTTTTAAAGATCAACTTATTACCATCTTCTCTGAGAGAAGTAGCTGGAAAGGAACACTTTCAAGTCACTTAGTGGCAATACCAATAACTCCATTTCAAACAATTCACACACACAACCAGAAGTTCCCACAAAGACAAAGAAAATATCTGAAATTCACAAGAATAGCTTCCAAATAGTAAACCTTTAAGAAAATTTCATTTTGTAAAAGGTCATATCTGTATTTGGAATGTAACTACCAGTGTTAAAAGGCCAAAAGATCCTGAGAACTGTTCTCGTTCCAGTGATGTAATGAAAACTGAAGTAATTTGCAGCTCTTAGAAACAAGATCTTGTCAAGGATAAAAGTCATTAATTCTTGGAGGTACATGTTACTAAGGACAGTCATATGACTAGAATATTTGCTAACTGAATAAAAGTAAAACAGTAAATCTAATTATCTGGTGGAACAAGCCATGGATATTTCCTTAGAAACAGCCCAAGTTTCTCTTCTTCTTGGACATCCTGTCAGTCATGGCTGGAAACCAATGTTCATGATGATGTGTGACTGCAGGATTTTCCATATGCAGTAGCCTGTCTATGTCCATGGTAGAGCATTGGCCTGAAACTTGCATAAGTTATTTAGCTGAGTTTTCCAAAATCTCTATTTTCATTCTTATACCAGTGTATCTGTGTTCATCATTGAAAAAAAATTCAAAGTATTGTCTTGTAGACAAAGCTCTTAAAAGTTAGATTACGAAATTGACTTGACAGGTTCATAAGACTCCAGCAGCGTTTCTCCATGAATAATTGTCATGTATTTTCCTGTGTGCTTCACTCTTAAATACAACATCCCACTGGGTACTCACGTCAGGATCTTAGAAGAAAGCACTTTGTCCTAACAAAGAATATAAATTGGATAGATTAAGATGTCAATCACCCTTTCTTAATCTTCAAGATCAATGAGGACACAGGTAAAACCACAGCCCCCAAGACAGAGGTGCAGGGAGCCATGGCTCACCAGAGCAGAGGTCTTGCTCAGGATCAATAACTAGGAAGACATCAGCTTCAATGGAGTGTGGGGCAACCACTAAAGGTGTGCCCTAGGTGTGACAGAGATATCAGGAGGAGAGAAAGGAAGGAAAGATACATTTGACACAGAAACGACTGATAACTTCAGCAAGTTAATACAGGAAACCAAACTGTAGGTCCATGAAGGTGGGGAATAAAGCAGTATTAATACTAACAAAGACATAAAAAGGGAGTGAAAGGGATGTTTGAAGTGTTGGGAGAACAAAACTATCAACAAAATGGTAATCTGCAATCGGGTACCCTGTGAAATTTCCCTTCATAAGTACAGGAGAAACAAATACCTCTTGGACAAAGAGTGAGAGATCTGTTGCTGGTAGGCTTACCCAGAAAGAAATCTTGAGAGACACGAGAATCAAAGCAGTACAGGCTGGAAGCTCAAAGCTCCGTGAAGGACGAAAGGACCCTGGAGAAGCGAGCACTGCATAAATCAGTTGTTGCTGTTGTTTCACAACACTGGGCCTGACCCCAGGGCCTCTCACATGCTGGGCAAGTGTTCTTCACCTGCTTTCCTTTAAAACAAATCATTCTAAGTTGTCCAGGCCCATCTCCTCCTGCCTCAGCCTCCCCAAGACCTAGGTTGTTCTGGTTTGCTTCTCTGTTGCTGTGATAAAACATAGACAAAAACCAGCTTGTTAGAGCTTTTGAAAGGGTTTATTTGATGTTCACTTTCCTGTCACAGTCCATCATCACATCCCTGTGCCACCAGTGCCCTTTGTCTCATTCTTACTTGATCTAATAGAACCACAAATGGTTCAAAACAAAACAGTAATAGCAAGAAAGTGCTTGGCCACTCTATTATTGTGCTCTGTACTGCTGTATAGAACACCACAGAGTGGGAGTCAGAGTGAAGTGATACCTTCTCAATTCAGTGCTGGGAAGTCCTTGGTCAGGGTGCTGGCATCAGGGATGGCCTTCCTCTGCATCTTCTGAAGGGATCAAATGCTGTGTCTTCACTTGCTGGAAGGCAGAGAACAAGACAGGAAGTGCATTCTGCCTCCATCTTCATGCCCTTTTAGGACAGCCGCAAGCCCATTGATGCGGGCTGAGGAAGGATGAGTAGGTAGGAGGCTTTCAAGGGAGTGAAACTACACCAAAAATAGAGTAGTAGACACATTTCATATGAATTAATCCAGAAACATCAAATGTACAATACCCAAAGCAAATATAATGCTTACCGTGGGTGTGTTGCAGTATCAGTGTACATTTGTAAGTTATAACAAACATTCTACATTGGCAGAGGATTCTAATAATGGGAAGTCATGCATGTACGGAGGTATATGGAAAATCTCTATACATGTCCCTCAATTTTACTGTGAACTTAAAACCATTCTAAAAATAAAGCTATAGATTATAGATAGATACATACTAGGTAGATTTATAGATAATGGATGGATGGATGGATGGATAGATAGATAGATAGATGATAGATATTACTGGATAATGGGAGTATGATAGATGGATGGATATATAGATGGTTGGTTGACAAATGATAAAATATATATGTATATATATATATATATATATGCATACATATAGTAATGGAAGGAAGGGAAATAAAAGATTATGTCTCCTCCTTTCCTTTTCATGGAAAGGGTAGGACAAATAGATGTTTTATTTTGTTTTTTTATAGAAGAAAAATATATCCAGCACAAGAATTATGGGCCATTATGATGAATTAGTCATGATTCCATGCTAAACATAAAAATATATGCAGAACTTTGCTCTTTCTGGTAAAGTTCGGGTGATAGAGCTAATTCTAAAGACATAAGCTTATTTGATGGTTCCATAGTAGAAAATTGAAAGCACTGGTGATGGTGGTGCACACCTTTGATCCCAGCACTCAGTAGGCAGAGCCAGACTGATCTCTGTGAGTTCGAGGCCAGCCTGGTCTACAGAGCAAGATCCAGGACAGGCTCCAAAACAACACAGAGAAACCCTGTCTCAAAAAAAAAGAAGAAGAAGAAAGAAAGGAAGGAAGAGAAATGAAATTGAAAGCATGCTATTATGTGTTGAAATAAAAACACAAAGTGTATTGTTCAGGCATATAAACAGTTGAAATGAAGGGGATTGTCACAGACCAACCACAGACCCAGAAGGTGTGACCTTAAGACATTTCCTTGCTTTGTATCATTTGGCAAAATAGCTCCAAACCATTAGGTCTTATTGGTTCATGACTTCTGGGAGGGATCAGAAAAGAAAGCGTTTACAAGGTGCCTAAAATGGCACCTGAGATCTATGATGAAAAAAAACCTAGAAATGTTGATCACTGTCCCCTGTCTCTAACTTCAAAAATTTGAATGTAAGAGTGATATCAACACAGGACATTAAAGGAGCAGTGATGTTCTAATACTTTAGCCTATGTGTCTCTCAGGCCTTTAAGAAACCCATAGTGCAGCTATTCTTCTGGCTAAAAGGAAAACCAGAACCCCATGAAGAAAGGAGGAATGTGTAATCCAGTGTACTATGCTTTCATCTGGGATATGATATCTCACTATGTGAGTACTCCAGCAACCTTGTATCTAAAAGGATGTATCTAAAGACACTTTATTGTACAAAACTAGAAACATGCTCATGTTACCAAATGCTCTGAATTATCAGTCAGAGTGGTGTCACAAGGAACTTCTCAATGAAAATAGATGGAGTGGAAAACAAAACCATAGCAGACCTCATTCTGTTTGTCAGTTCCAAGTATTCAGTCAAACAAGAGGTGAAATCAGCAATAGATTAGGGGTGAGCCCAGACTATGCTCCGTACAGAGGCTGGAGAAGCCATGGCCATGCCACCTTCTCCATTTCAGTCTCCACTATGTGTGAAAAAACAAATAAGCATGCTTTGAGCTAATAGAGTGGCAACAGGAGCAACACTAAGGATGCTTAATTCACAGCTCAAAGGTACTTGAAGCTAATCCTTTCAATGAAGAGGCTTTCAGAATAAGGAAGACTTCAGGAAGAACCTTGCACTGCTTGCACTATTTTACTCATTGAGAAGATGAAGCTGTGAGGAGTGAGGAACACACAGTAGATAGTCGCACAGCCTAGAATGACACACAAGCCCTCACGTCATCATCTTCACATCTCTCTTACCTTTTATGTCCTCTTGGCTCTAGGAGTATAAGTTGAAATCACTTAAGTACCACTATATGCAATGTCTATTCTAGAGTAAGCTTCATGGAAAGCCCGGTGGAGATTACATCACACAAAATTTTTCTTAAATTTAAACCACATGTCACAATCTATAATTGCAGCCAAGCTGTGAAGAACAGATTCTAAAAGGGTTGTGGATATATTTGATTTACAGGGCTATCTAGTAGGATAGTTTGATGTAAACTGACTGTTTTGTGTGTTAAGTTTATAAAGTAGGCAATCCTATACACTTCTAACAAGAATGCCCCATGAATTCTACAACATAGAAGTCAGAAACACTGACACTCCAAAGGCACTCTCCTTCATTGTCCATCTTCTCTTTAACTATTTCTTTTTGACACGAATATCCAGGAGGAACTTTGTCTATACCTAAAGGAGCTTTGTATAAAGCCGTGGGGAAGAACCAGCTGAAACAAGCTTGATGGCAGAGTGATCAGGCTTCATTGCCTAGACATCTCTTGGCTTCTCCATGAAGAGCTTGATGCCTGGTGATTGCATGTTTACAGCAGAAGACAGGATGGGCTTTCTTGGCCCTTCCCCCATCATAATGCAATGGCCTTAAGTTTCAGTGCCTTACTCTGATCCTGGTGTACTGATGCTCCATGTTCTGCCTCCATGTGTCAAGAGGCACACAGGGCCTGGGAACTTGCTCCTGTTTCCTGCATCACTAAGAAAGATCCAGCTTGAAAAGACAGCCAAGGCAGCATGAAAGCTGAGAGCGCAAACAGACTGGCAATAATCCCTCTTGTATCCTGTGTATCTATGGAGAATTATCCCACCAAGCTGAACGCTGCTGAACACAGTCCAGGAGAGCGTTATCCAAAGAAAATGATGGCATTCTTTTCTATTTGCTTCTGTGCTCTGAAAGAGATGGTTAGGGTGGTGAATCCTTCATCATCGTGTTAGAGAATGTTGCCAAATCAAACAGGATCCACTGTTCTTCAGTAAATCAGAAGCCCGATACTAGAGAGCAAGAACTCCATTTGGCCAGACACTGCTTGATTTCTCTTGAATTTAGATGTCTATAAGACAAATGGTAGCACCTCCATTAGCTCCCAAGGCCTCTGATCTCAGATAGCTAGGGCTTGGGGAAAAATGGGGTATCTATAATTTTTATTTGTCCATTTGTTTGTTTGTGCTTTTTACTCATTTATTTATCTCTGTGTGTCTCAGGGTGTGTGTTGGGGGGGGGGGTTGCCATGGTATATTACTGTGACTTGGATTAAAGTAAGAAAGTTCTCCTCACCTTTAGATTGAGAGCCTAGAAACTCAGTGACATTCGCTACTTTCATATTTTAAGTGACCTATCATCACCTTAATACTGTCTGTCTGGCTTAGAGAAGGTGCTATAGGCACTGTGGGTCTCTATAGATAGGTAGAGTGAGTATCAAATCTACAGCTGCCACTGTGGGACATCCTTCACAATTTCTACTGCCCTTTTTCTGGCAACAAGTTTTGTAATCTTGTTTCCTCACAAAACACAGAATAAAAAATGCTCCCAACCTTAGCCCCTGAGTTACCATGGTTTGTATTTCCATCAAGGATGAAAGAGGGGCAGACCCACTAATGAGCGCTATCTATGAACTGTATCATCCAAAAGAAAACCTTGCAGACCAAATGAGAGATACTTTTATCTTTGCTTCTTGATATGTGGTTCAATGGAGGCTTTGAAAAGGATGATCCCATTTCATTCTATGAATGGGAAAATCTTATACTTGATATTTCTCATCACTGTGACAAAATGTCTCACAGAGGTAACTTAGAGGGATTTAGTTTGGATTATGGCTTCAGTCCTGGCATGTGCAGCAGTGGCTCCACACATCTTGGTTCATCATAATGCAGAGAGATTATGCTAGAAGTAGAAATGAGATATAATCCTTGGGCAATCTCCAGTGACTCACCTCCTCCAGCCATGCCTTTTGCTTCAAAGGTTCTAAAACCAACCCAGTATCACCATTCAGAGAACAAGTGTTCAAACACATAGATGTTAGGGACATTTCACATTAGAACTACAACATTCCACCCTTTTAGTGGGCTCATGGCCATCTTTCATTCAGTACAACTTCCAAGGTCTCCAGGATCTTAACAGCCCAACACTATTAGTCCAATGGTTCTTCTGATACTCAAAGCAGGCTCTTACCCGTAGGTCCTTGAAAACCTCTAAACAACTTACATGCTTCCAATATCCAATGCCAGATGAAATATTTGCATTTCAAAGGAAGATAGCATGGAAAAATTACACCAAACCATCACCAAAACCATACAGAGAATATATTAAACCCTATAGTTCTATGTTGAGTATCTGGGGCTAATAGCAGTCATCCAAGCCCCAGTAATTTTAGTAATTCTGTCTCTATGGTCCAGGTTCCTGAAGCACATGTGTCCTCTCTATTTGGCCAGCTTCACTGGGTTCTTGCAACTTTCTTTGACAGATGTGGCATGATTCTGTCATCATCCACAGACTGGTATGTCCTCTGCAATTTAAACATCACCTTCACAGCTTCACATCCAGTCCACTGTTGTAGCCTTATATGGTTTGGGTATCGGGGTAATGCTTGCTCAATAATATCGGTGTTAGCTCATCAGTACAGGTTTGATAGAATCCAGCAGCTAATCCATCTAATTCTAGGTTTTTACTTTGTGGGGAAAGCTTTCAGTACTATTTCAATCTCATTCTTGGTATGGGTCTGTGGAAGTTGTCTATGTCTTCCTAATTTAATTTTGGTAGGCTATATGTGTCTGGGAATTTGTGCATTTATTCTAGAATTTCCAGTTTTTTAAGACTAAAACTTTTCAAGAGATTCCCTGGATTTAACTGGAACCTGAAGTAATGTCCCATTTTTCATTTGTAATTGCATTAGTTTGGGTTCACCCTTCTGGCCCTCCCTCCCTCCCAGCTCCTCTCTTTCTTAGTTCTGCTACAGGTTTGTCAGTCTATTATCTTTTCAAAAGGTTCTGGCCCATTGTACTCTCATTTTACTTGATTTTCTGATTTTAAAGTTTCTCTCCTGATTTATTCAAAAATCCACTGCTGATTCGAGAATGTATTGTTGAGTCTGGAAGTTTTTCTAATTTTTATGGTTTTATTTGCTATTGATTCCCAGTATTATTCTAGTATGATCTTTAAAAAAAGAGGAAGAAGAAATTATTTTAGTGTGTGACCTAATTTGGTCTAATTTTTAAAGAAATTCCATAGGCTTCTGGGATGAATGTGTATTTGAAATCTGCATCTGGTATGAGACATTCCAATAACTTTGTTATGTATTAATTATTGTAATAGAGCATATGCTGTGCTAGATGTTGCTTCTGCTGTTTACCTAATCCTCACACCAGTGTTACAAAGCACCGTCACCATCCTCATTCTTTATTTAAGGACATTGAAGCACAGAGAAATTAAATAACTCGTTCAAGGTCAAAGATCTGGCAGTACAAAACCTGGCAGTTGAGTTGTGAGCATCATTTTGTATTTGCGACCAGGAAGTTCTCAAGAAAATGCTGAGAGAGCTCTTCCAGGGAATTATCTCACCTCTGCTACCTTCATGAGGATTCCCTTTATACTTCCATCATGCCACTCCTTTCTCACGTGGCTAGAAGGTTGTACACAAGTTTTCTCTATCCTAGCATTCCTAAAGCACTTAGTCCACTACCGAAGTAAATGTCAGAGAGTTTAGAGGAATGAGAGAATGGGTAAACTAATGAATATCACCATGAGGCTCATCTTCACTGTCAGTTTGAGAGAATTTGGAGTCACCAAAGAGACATACATCTGGGCATATCTGTGATGAGATTTCTAGAAGAGGTTTAACAGAGGCAGGGATGACCCACCCTGAACATGAGGGGTACTGTCCTGGCGGCTGTTATTCTGCACTCAATACAACTAAAAAGAGATTTTTGAGCTGAGAATCAGCATTTGTCCTTGCTTCCCGGCTGTGTATACAGTGTGACCATCTGCCTCATGCTCCTGCACAACAACTCAAGCTGCTCTTGCCTTCATGCCTCCCCACCATGATGGATTGTGCCAAAATTGTGAACCAAAATAAACTCCCCTTCCTTAAACTCTTAGTCTGATTCCAGATCACATCTTTAATGCTAGTTCACCTCCTGATGGGACCCAGGACAAGGTGGCCTTCCTTTGAAGCCCACCTCTTCCCTTCCAGACAATATTCCTATCACTCATGATTCTCTACAGCTCAAGACTGCAAAGGGGGTGAAGAGAGTCCATGTTCCTTTAAATCTGATTGTTCTAATACAGGTTCTCTCAGATTTGAGCTGGCAGTTGGTGCCTTCTTGGCTCTGCACTCCCCTTGGCCATGCTGGATCCATTAACCAGGGTTTCTTATAGTACTGTGCATACTCCCACACTGCCATAGCAGAAACAATCAGTCACATTCTCTTTATATGGCAGAGCATGGCCAATGTGCTTTATTTTATGACATTTAAGTTCATTAGTTACTAATGGTTTGGGACTAGTAACCACTGTAATCTGAAGAAAATAATAAACGTACCACCCCCAATAAGCAGACCGTCCAAACAATACAGGAACACTTGCAGCAATTTCAGGACCTTAGCTAGCTGTAGAAGACCACATTCCCTTCCAAAAGCCCTTGTTATTGATAGTGACATCATCTCTATGGGAATGATGGAGGCCTCTATTCTGTAATAACAAATAAACTGCCCTGGTTGGAAGGAGTGTCTTATGTATGACCACACTTCTGGCTGCTGCAGAGTCTGTCACTGCATTCTGTCAGGTACATCTGTATCTTGCAGCTCAATGTTTCATCTGTATCCCTGCAGCCTTCCAGCTGTTTTCAGTTTCTCCTCCCCGAGAAGAGGCACTGTTTTCTGAACCTTGGGAAACAGTGATGTTACCCACAGTCAGCCAGAGTTTCCAGTGCCACTTACAAGCCGAGTGGCAGGACACCAGCCCAACAGCTGACACCAGAATGCTTGCCCATATGTACAGCACAAGCAAACCCATCAGAGGCACTGAGAATCAACCCTGGGCTTTCTTTTCATTTTGCTCAATGCCAAATGGGTCAGGGAGAAGCACTGGGTGCTTTCAAAACGCTACTTCTAATTTCAAAGCCAAGCTGTGTGGGGACCCATTGGAGACAACTGTTCTCTCATGGTCTGCTTTGAATAAACAATCAGGGCTCTGTGTGATATCACTTCTCCACCAGATTCTAGCACTGAAGTGCTGGCTCGCCATGGTTACGTGCATTTTTTTAAGCCAGTCACTCCTTCTCCTTCCCCTTGGCTACGTTCCTGCTTACTTGGCCGTGCCTCCTTCTCGTTTGAACTTTTGGCCTCTTTTAATCTCCACCAAATTTTTGTCTGAAAGAACCTTTCTCGAACACCTTTTGTTGCTTGGAGTTTCTTTCTCATGTGAGAATGAGCGCAGGGAACTGGTTCCCGGAAAACACTCGGTGGCCTGTCTTCCTCCTCCGAGGCCAGCAGTGACAGGCTGTTTTGTGTATGGTATTTCTCTCAGTTTTTTTTTTTTTTAAATTAAGGAAGCACAAGATGCAAGCTGTTTGCTAAAAACAAAATGTTTGCTGTCCAAAGACCACACACACACATTTGCATAGGTCCGTGGGGCTTCCTGCTCATCAGACGCCAGTGCTTTTCCTCTCCATTCAGTAAAAAGCTCTCTTGAAACGCAGCTCAGATCAAAAGCCAAGCCAATGCAGCTTTGTTCACTGGTGACTTCCCACCCCAGTCAAAACTCAGAGAGCTCCTCCAGGACCTCACCAGCCACACGACTAGTTTCCATTCCAGAGAATAACCAGTATTTCAGCCCCTCCTCCCATTTCAAAGTTGAACAATCTACCTCCCCTGTAGAAAGGTCTGCCATTCATTCAGAACTTCATAATTGCCACCGTCTCTTCTTCGGGTCCTTCCCCTCAGCCTGAGCTCCTAGCCACTCTGTTCTGTTCTGCCTTCCCCTCCTCCGGATGCTGTGACTAAGCACCGTCAGCTTCCTTCTCGGAAGCAAATCCGCCATCTCTTCTGCTTTCTGTTCCTGAGTCTGCCACACACTCAGGTGAGATCACAGCTTCCAGACCCACCAGCAACTTGGTACCCTGTTCCATCTGAGACCTCTTCTAAAACCCATAATTCTATCCTGAAAACTCTCCATCCTTCCTGGAATAGTCTAGACTGTCTTTATTGTTTCTGTCCCTCCACTCCTCTCAATTATAGCTCCCTGGTCTCTTGATCTTTCCTCCTTCTATTGAATGCAAACGAAGGGCTTCTCAGCATCAGCCACTACTTTTGCTGAATAAAGCCTCTTTCACACCCTGATGAATACTCAGATACCAGCATTCAGTATTGGAAAGGAAAAACGTCCTCTTTTTCAAGCCAGTGCTCGGTTGTGTGAGTTGTGATACCGTGATCCCTGCTGGAGAAGAGCTAGGCTTGCCGTTTTCATCTCGACCTCAGCCATTTGCTCTTAGCCAGCTCCTACTCCGCTTTCAAATATGATTCAGTTGTTACCAAACAGAAAACCTCCAAGCAAACTTACTTGCTCCATGTGCCACTCTAACTGCATCCATCGTCTCCCACCTTAGCACTCCATCCTGCAGTTGTCTGCCTGGACCACTTCCATGCCATCATGCCCTCCCCTTTAGCTTTCTTCTCTCTTGCTTTCCAGCCTGATTATTTCAAGCCTATTGGGGAACTTCTCCCCCCCCTCCTCCTCTTTTTCTTCTTCTTCTTCTTCTTCTTCTTCTTCTTCTTCTTCTTCTTCTTCTTCTTCTTCTTCTTCTTCTTCTTCTTCTTCTTTCTCTCTCTCTCTCTCTCTCTCTCTCTCTCTCTCTCTCTCTCTCTCTCTCTCTCTCTCTCTCTCTCTCTCTCTCTGCTGGAAATCAAACCCAGGACCTAGCCCATGCCAGAAAAGTGCTCTCAAAGCTACATTCACATCCAACAGAACTTTCCCAGGAAAGTTCTCACTGGATGCAGAGAAGTTTCCTTCCCTTCAGCTTCCTCGTCTTCTGTCACAAATGTCCTACTTTTCATAGAATTCACTTTTGCTTCTTGCATTCTCTGAATTTCCCTCTTTTCTTTTCATGTCTGCTCTTTTCTCATTGATGTCTCTCTGAAAGACTCAAACCTGCATTCAGTTAAGTTTGCCAAACATCTGCTGGTCACGGCACCCCTACAACTCCAACATAAGACAATGAATTGAGCTTCTCTTATTGTCTGGGGATTTCCCCACAAGCCTCAAACCAAAGGATACCAGGCAGTTGCTAAGGCTATCATGGTTGCTGAAATTAAGAAACACCTCTACTGAGCTGGTATTATGATTATTGCTTTTTTTATCATAGGGGGCTTTGTACGTACTAGGCAAGAGCTTTACCGCTGAGATGTACCCCAGCTAACAAGCACTGGGCCAGCATTAGCCTTTTCTCTAGCGCCACCTTGATTTCTTAATGATCCAGAAACTAAAGGACCAAATTCTGGCTTACCTTACTTCCAGATGGCTTCTCCAGCTCTGAGTCTGAATTTGCACATGGTTCTCAGCAGTGGCTGGTAAGCCTATTGAGCATCAACCCTGTCAAGAAGTGTCTCTGTGTTTCAAAAAGCAATTGTCAGGGTATTGCTACAGCTGACTGAACTGGAGTTTCTTTCCCTTACACAGGCTATCTCTCCAACCTTCACACAAAGACAAGAATCCTTGGTAAGAGATCTTTATCATGGAAAGAGAGCAATCTCTATAAGAACAAGAGATACTGGGTGGAGACCTGCCCATAAAGAAAGGGAGAGGGGGCTCTCCATACCTATCTAAGTAGAGGAGGCTCTATGGAGCCTTTTGCTGATATTTTGAATATATTCAGAGGCAAAAACTCTCTCAACACATGCTTCCAAGCTCCAGAAGTTTTAGCCTTAGTGCATTGGTATTTAACAAGAGAGGCCTGGGGAGCACTTGACATTTAGGAGGGATTTATGTGCATACCCTGAAGTTTGACGTGTTCTTAAAAATAGATACTAGTTTCTGCTGCCAAACTGGAAAAATCAGAGAATCTGGCTAGAGCTGCCTTCTATCACAGGACAGGGAAGAGAAAGCATGGCTGGGCTGGAACTCCCAATTGCCTGGTTTAAAAGTGATGCAGGAGTTTCCTTTAACCTAAATCAGCTTGAAGCTTCATGCTGAGCTTTATGGGAACATGTTGTAAAGGGGGCTATGAGCACAGAGATCTTAACAGAGAGCATCACTGTAGACTAGGGCTGAAAAGATGTCACTCTAGGCCAGATGGAGGGTGTTATTACCCATGTCCTGTGACAGTGACCTCACCTGGAAACTTTTCAGTGAACACTGTTTGAGGATGCTGGCTGACAAACTCACAAGATGGGTGGGAAGAGGGGGAGGAGGGAAAGGAGATAGAGAAGGGGAGGGGAATGAGAGAGGAAGGAAGAAGAGGGAGAAGAGAAAGGAGGGGAGGCGAGGGAGGGCAGAGGACCAGAGCAGCATTTGGGAGCACATCGCAATGGCCGACCCACTGCCTGCTTACTGATGGCCCAAGAGACAGCTGTAAAAGCAGCAGCTAAACAAAAGCTTGAACGCACAGGGAGGACTCCTCAAGGCTGAAATTACTGCCCCTCTGCTGCCGCCGGCTCCCAGCCATCAGCCTGCCCGGGGATAAAAGACACTCAGATCAAACCAGATGAAACCAGAATGTTGATTTCAATTTGCCAAGAAATATGACTTCCTTAAAGTGCTATATGGACCTAATTTTTCTCAAAATTGTAAATTCCTGGGAAACTGTGGACTCAACTCAGAAACTCTGAAGGGAATGAGAGTGGCAAGAGGGGACATGGCCAGCAATGGCAGAGGTCAGAAAAATATGCATTTTCTCCACCTGGAACTAGTCAGTAGCCAGTCATACAGGTTTTCAAATGTCCACCGTGCTGACACACTTTCCCCACTAACTGCTGTTTTGTTCAAGACTCTTCCAGTTGCCAGTGACAGAATCTCGTCTCAAGTATGCTTAAATGAAAGAGTCAGCACAGCAGAGAACGCCAGCTGTTTTAGATGCATGGATTAGCTAGGATTTAAAATAATGTTACCAAGACCTGGCTTTTCTCATTTGAAACCCATTTTTCTCTGTTTGGCTTAATTTGGTGGGATGGACTTTCTCAATTGTAAGCAAAATGCACTGTACCATTGCATAAACACACACACACATGTGCACGTGCACACGCACACGTGGGCAGGATAGTAATAAATTGCCATTTGGTTTCCTAACTAGCCACTGGATTCCATCTTAAGGCCAGACCTCCACTAGCCTTAGGTGGTGGGATATGTAATTGTTGTATGTCCATTGTATTAGTTAATTTTCATATTCCTGTGACAGAGTTCCTGATAAAAACAACGTGGTGAAGAAAAGGTTCATTTAGTCTCACAGTCAAGAAGAGGAAAGTTCTTGCGCAGCCTTGGTGCAGTGGGAAGGGGCTTGGACCTGGCTAGGCTCAGTGTGCTGGGCTCTGCTGACTCCCCATGGGAGACCTCGATTTGGGGGATGTGGGGATGTGGGGTGGCTTGGGAAAGAGGGCTGGGGGTGGGAGGAGGGAGGAGGGGGGATCTGTGGATAGTATGTGGAGTGAGTAGAAAATTTCTTAATAAAGAAAAAGGAAAAAAAAGAAGAGGAAAGCTCATCATGCCTAGAAGGCATGGTAGCAGGAGTGTGGGTTGGCCAGTCAGAAAACAGAGAAGATGGGAAGTGTGGCCTTGGGTCTTGACCCCAGTGACCCCCCACTCACTGAGGCTCCACTTGTTAAAAGTTCCACAACCTTCTAAAAAATAGTGAGCCTTTGGGGACATTTTATGTCCTAATCACCACAACCATGTCCATGTTTGGAAAGGTGAACTAGACTCAACATGAACCGAGTAAAATGAAAGAATATTAGGGATGAATATTAGGGAGAATGTTAGGGTTATAGATTTAGTTCAGTGGTAGAGTACTTGACTAGTGTGCACAAAGACCCAAGTCCAGTTCCCAGCATAAACACTTGAGGAAGGGATTGGAAAAGATAACAGAAACCCATTGGCAGATCCTTATTGCCAGTCTTTTCCAGGATAGCACTGCCTATTTTTTCTTCTAGTTTCCTCAATTTTTCAGACATATATTTTGGAGTTCTCCTACTAGGTTCCAATAATAACCATTTTACTATTATAAAATATCCTCGTTTATCTGTGATGATGTTTTCTTGTTTTAAAGTCCACTTTGTTTGATATCAATACAGCTAAAGAGAATGGAATGAGGGACTGGTGAGATGGCTCAGCGGTAAAGAGGCTTGTCAGGGAAGCCAGACAACTTAAGTTTGATCCCCGGAATGTGTGTAAAAAGATGGCTATGTTCAAGAGTATCCATGATCCTAAAATCCCAAGGTAAGAGGGAAGGTGGGTGTGGTGATATATTGTGTACCCTAATAAACTTGCCTGAGGATCAGAGGACAGAGTCAGCCACTAGATTAGACATAGAGGTCAGGCAGTAGTGGCACACACCTTTAATCCCATCACTTTATATCTCATGCCTTTGCTTGGGAAGTACACAAGCCTTTAATTCCAGGAAGTAAAATGGCAGGACAGAAAAAGCTATATAGGGCTTGAGGAAACAGGAACTCAGTCTCGTTAGGCTGAGAATTTTGTAGAGGTAAGAACTAGTGGCTGGCTGTTCTGCTTCTCTGATCTTTCAGCTTTCACCCTGATATCTGACTTTGGCTTTTTTTTTTTAATTAAAATACCATCTAAGATTGGAACAACAGGTGGATAGGAGAGAGTCACCTGGAAACTCACAGCCTAGCCAGCCCAAAATATGCAGCCTAGCAGCAGACACAAGAAGAAAGACCCCGCATCCACAAATCAACAGGTGCATGGAGAAAACTAGCTACCAAAGTCCACATGCATGCACCTGCACAAGTGCATGCACAAAATAATAATAATTGCAAGCAAATTTTAAAAAAGAATGGAGTGAGGGAATCAAGACAAAGTAACTTGAGGATGGATACCTTTGGGAAAGGTCACTAAACAAATTTTGTGATTTGGAGTTTCATTGACCAGACTGGGAAAGGAAAAAAACAATAGACATGAATTGAGAAATAAGAAGATGAATTTGTTATGGAATACCGTAGGCACAAGAACTGTGAGAGAACCAAGAATCTTTGGTGTCTGTGCTAGAATATACTGTTATCTAATTATTTGGAATATTACTCCATTTTGAATTCAACTTAGTGGGGCAAAGAAATATTCTACCTACTTAACATTCTATAAAACGTAACAGTTTAACTCAAGCTAAATACTTATAGATGAAATAGGTGAGTTAGAAAGTTCAGTTGTTGTTGGTTCATTTTTTTCTGTTTGTTTTTCTAGAGTCAAAAGTCTATTTGCCTCTAAAACATATTCAGTAGTGTAAATTAAGTTATTTTTGGAAAGATAAACTGACAGGTGATGCCATTATGTGAATTTGGTAAATTTGGGACTCTTACTTTAACTACATAGTATATTTAAATAAACCCAAGGTATTCTAATACATTATTACTTTGTGTATCTACAGAAAAAGGAAAATAAACTGTCTGATTACGCCGTGGCAGTAATTTGAATGTATTGCTTGGAAGACACACTTCAATTTCAGAGATATTAGAAGTTAAAAGTAATAACACATCTCACCAAGTCAACAAAATGTTAGTAGAGACACAGTTTTAGAAGGCAGAAGCACCTAAGAGCTCCCCCCCCCCCGCCCCGCCGCCCAGTATTCAACACCTTATAAATAAAATAAAGACTGGATATCTTAACTACACAGGTGTACAGACACAAAAGTCAGCCAGTCTAGGAAGCAGATGGGCTGCTGTATTGCAGTACGTACTAGCATTTCATAATTCTATGCACTGATATTAATGTTCAAAAAAGAAACCCAGGAGACTATTTGTCATCATCAAATGACAAATGCCTCCTTCTTATGTTAGCGATAGCTCATTTATCTTAACAAAAAAAAAAGTTACCTTAGTAACTTTAGTTTTCCTACAGGCAAAAGCCTGAATCCTAGCATCTATCCCTAGTGCATAGAGGATTGGCCTAGAGAAAAGGGACTTGAATTCAGTTTTAACAGTCAAAGAAATCAAAGGGATATAGGGGTGCTGTCTTAGAGTTATTATTGCTGTGATAAAACACCAGACCAAAGCAAGTTGGGGAGGAAAGGGTTTATTCTGCTTATACTTCCATGTCACTGCTCATCACTGAAAGAAGTCAGGGCAGGAACTCAGGCAGAGCTGAAACCTGGAGGCAAGAGCTGATGTAGAGGCTGTGAAGGGGTGCTGTGTACGGGCTTGTTCTCCATGCCCTGCTGTGCCCACTTTCATATAGAAACCAGGACCACCATCCTAATCATGGCACCACCCAAAGTGGGCAGGGTCCTGCCCATCAATCACTAAGAAACTGCCCTGCAGGCTTTCTACAGCTTGATCTTATGGAGACATTCTCTTTTTTTTCCCTTTTTAATAAATTTATTTCTTTTTTACTTATTTACTTATTTATTTTACATCTTGGATGCAGTTTCCCCTCCTTCCTCTCTGCCCAGTCACTCTCCCCATCCCCCATCCATTCCCACCCCCAATCCACTCCTCCTCCATTTCTGTTTAGGAAAGGGAAACTCTCCCATGAGTATCAAAAAAGCATGGCATATCAAGTTGCTGTAAGACTAAGCACCTCCCCATGTATTAAGGCTGGGCAAGGTAGCCCAGTATGAGGGGTAGGGTCCCAAAAGCCTATAAAAGAGTCAGAGACAGCCCCTGCTTCCACTGTTAGGAATCCCACAAGAAGACCAAGCCACACAGCTGTAACATGCAGAGTGCCTAGGTCAGTCCCATGCAGGCTCCATGGTTGTCGCTTCAGTCTCTGTGAGACCCTATGAGTCCAGGTGAGTTGATTCTGTGAGTTTTCTTGTGGTGTCCTTGAGCCCTCTGGCTCCTACAATCCTTTCTCCCTTTCTTCTGCAGGATTCCCTGAACTCTGCCTAGTGTTTGGCTGTGGGTCTGCATCTGTTTCCATTAGTTGCTGGATGACACCTCTCTGATGACAATTGATCTAGGTGCCAATCTGGCCACAGGAGATGGCCAGTTACCTATCTGCTATTGCTAGGAATCTTAGCTGGGGTCTTCCTTGTAGATTCCCGGGAGATTCCCTTGTGCCAGGTTTTTACCTGATCCCTAAATTCCCCCCTCCCCTTTCCAGTAGTCTCTTTCAGTACTCTTCCTTTCCACCACCAACCCTCTCACCTCCCCCACCCACCCCACCCACCCCCATCCTGATCACTTATGTTCCCATCCCCACCTGCTCTCAGTCCACTCATGAAATCTCTTTTATTTCCCCTCCCCAGGGAGATCTGGGTGTGTCCCCATGAACCCTCCTTGTCTCTCTGGGTCTGTGGATTATATCATAGTTATCCTTTATTTTATAGCTAATATTCACTTATAAGTGGGTACATTCTATGTTTGTCTTTCTGGGTATGGGTTACTTCACTCAGGATGATTTTTTTTTTCTGGTTCTGTCCATTTGCCTTCAAATTTCCTAGTGTCCTTGTTTTTAACAGCTGAGTAATACTCCATTGTATAAATGTATCACATTTTCTTTATCCATTCCTATATTAGACCTCAACATAAATCCAGATACCCTGAACCTGATGGAAGAGAAAGATGGTAATAATCTCGAATGCATCAGCACAGGAGACAATTTCCTGAACAGAACACTGATAGCACAGACACTAAGATCAACAATTAATAAATGGGACCTCATGAAATTGTAAAGTTTCTGTAAGGCAAAGGACACTGTCAATAGGACAAAACATCAGCCTACAAAATGGGAAAAGATCTTCATCAACCCCACATCTGACAGAGGGCTGGTTCCCAGAATATATAAAGAACTCAAGAAACTAGATATCAACAAACCAAATAATCCAATTAAAAAATGGGATACAGATCTAAACAGGGAATTCTCGACAGAAGACTCTCAATATCCTTAGTTATCAGGAAAATGCAAATTAAAATAACTCTTAAGATTCCATCTTACACCTGTCAGAAAGGCTAAGATCAAAAACATAAATGACAGCTCATGCTGGAGAGGATGTAGAGCAAGGGGAACACTCCTCCATTGCTGGTGGGAGTGCAAACTTGTACAGCCACTTTGAAAGTCAGTGTGGCAGTTTTTCAGAAAGCTGGGAATCAATCTACCACAAGACCCAGCTATACCACTCTTGGGCACATACCCAAAGGATGCCCAATCATACCACAAGGACACTTGCTCAACTATGTCTATAGCAGTTTTATTTGTAATAGCCAGAGCCTGAAAACAAACAATCTAAATGGAGACATTTTCTTTCTTTCTTTCTTTCTTTCTTTCTTTCTTTTTCTTTCTTTCTTTCTTTCTTTCTTTCTCTCTCTCTCTCTCTCTCTCTCTCTCTCTCTCTCTCTCTCTCTTTCTTTCTTTTTTTCTTTCTTTCTTTTTTCAAGACAGGGTTTCTCTGTGTAACAGCCCCTGCTGGAACTCACTCTGTAGACCAAGCTGGCCTTGAACTCACAGAGATCTGCTTGCCTCTGCCTCCAGAGTGCTGGGATTAAAGGCGTGTGCCACCACCACCTGGTGACATTTTCTTAATTGAGCTTCCCTTCTCTCAGATGACTTTAGCTTGTGTCAAGTTAACATAAAATTAGCCAGCACAGATACCTAATGATATATGTGTTTGTTGTGGTTGTTGTTGTTGTTTTTCTTCTGTTACTTGAAAACCTTTCCTTCAATCAAAGTACATTTTTGTAGCACTGGATATTCAATATTTCATAAGAAGAGTGAATCAACTATGCTGTAAGTGCATCAGATTCTGAACCCATGACAATGACAGCTTTAGAATTGATTTTCTTTGCTAAAATTTAGCTTCCTCACTACACGGTGCTTTGTTTTGTTTTAAAAGCCATTTATTCCCCTTCTCATCTCCTCATTTTCTCCTTCCCTTAACACTACATTTGAAAAACTCCCCCTCAACTCCTCCACCACTCAAGTTCCCCTATCTACCTGGAGCCTTCTGCCTTCTCTCATTACTTAGGTAATAACAAAAGCATCTTCATTTTCTCTGGAACTCATGCAGAAGAAACATTTTAAGCTCAACTAAATAATTATCCACCTACTTTATATTTCTTCCTGGAGGGTGGGGTGTGATTCTGATTGACTGAAAAATCACCAGGTTGTGTCAGCAGAAACCTTTCCATGAAACTTTTTTTATGCTCTTCTTTCTTCAGCTTTTTGTATCTGATGTGGGAAGGAGCAAAATGAGGGGAATTTGTGGGCTGTTTTAGAAAATGCCACAAGATAAATGAAAGTACATTTAATTGAACTAGTCATCGCAAATGCATTCAGTACATAACTAAAATACCAAAGAGAACCACAGAGCATGAAGGGTGTATGGTTATCTCCCAGCATGCCACCAACTCTTCCAGGAGGTTTGTTAGGTCTCCTGGGAACTGCTCTGGAAGCAATGCTTACAGTACAGGAAGCTCATAAGGATGGTCACGTATAAGGATGGTTAGGGGTTGGCAGCTAAGGGCAGGACTCTGTAGGGCACATGAAGACAAAGTCTTTCTCAGCAGAGCCACACTTCAGTGTTTTTGTCATTCTGAGCATAGAACACTCTGTTTAGAATACGGGAGGGGAGACCAAGACCTTGATTGGAAAATGTCTCCAACAAAGACCTCATGAAGTCTAATAGATTGCTCCTGCTTATAAATACTTATGTACATAGAAAAACATCAACTTTCAACATGTGAAAAGCTCTTTTTTGCCAGGGCAAGATGGTGACTTAGTGAATCTGGATTTTCTGCATGTTTCCCAGGCATGGCTGCCATCCTTCATTTTCTACTTACCCAAATGTCTCATCTCTCTGACAGCTTTAAAGGTATCCCTGTTTATTTAAGGAAGTGGTGTCTTAGTCTGTTTGGGTTGCTTTAACTAAATATCTTAGTCTGAGTAATTTATAAACACACACACACAAAAAAAAAACAACAATAACAACAACAAACCCACAGATTTATTATCCACAGCTTTAAAATCTGGAGAGTCCAAAAGCAGAATAACCCTGCTTTAAAGACTGTACCTTGCTGTCTTCACAGAAGGCTGGGCAGGGAGCCCTTGTAAGCCTCTTGTAAGAGGACACTAATTCCATTCTCCTGCTAAATTACTCTTGGAGATCTCAGCTCTTATTGATTTAACCCTAAAGTTTAGGTTCAAGCATAAATGTTGGGAAGGTCCTAACAGTCTGAATATGCCATGGGCTGTCAGAAAATTGCTCTCACATCAGAGGTGTAGTGAGATGAATGAAAATGCCCCCTATAGTCTCATATACCTGAGTACCTGGTCTGTCATTGGCAGAACTATTTTGGGAAGGATTAGGAGGCATGGCATTGTAGGAGGAGGTGTGTCATTGGGGTTGGAATTTGAGGCTTTAAAAGCCCATATCATTTTCCAGTCTCCCTCTATGACTGTGCATCAGGTGTGAGCTCTGAGCTATTGCTCCAACTCCATGCCTGCCTTTCTGCTGCCATGTTCCCAGTCGTGGTGATAATGGACTAACTAAACCTCTGGAACTGTAAGCAAGCCCCCAGTTAAATACTTTGTCTTATAATGTTGCCTTGGTTGTGGTGTTTTGTTGTGACAAAGTGGCTAAGATAGGAGGTCTTCTCAGTGAAAACAAGAGACCCAAGCCTTGAGAGTACATCGTTGCAGATGATATGATTTTGTAAGTAAGAGGACCAGATACTCCACCAGAAAAAGCTGGGAAGTGCTAAGCACTTTCAGCAAAGTGCTGGGAAACAAATTTAATGCATAAAACCCAGCAGCTTTTATATATACCAATGACAAAATTAGTAACAAAGGAATCCCTTACCTGATAGCCTCAAAAAATACCTTTGAATAGAACAACCCAAGGAAGGGAAAGATCTCCACAACGAAAACTTTAAAATATAAAGAATGAAGCTGAGGAAGACATTAGAGAATGGAAAGACGTTTTGTGCTCATGGAGTGGAAGACTCAATAGTGTGATAATGGTCATCATACCAAAAGCAATCTGCAGGTTCAATGCAATCCTAATCAACATTCTAAAATTCATGTGGAAGCAAAAAAGACCTAGATAACTGAGTAAAAAGAATAACACAGGAGATAATACTATTCCTGACTTCAAGTTCTACTCCAGTATAGTATAGTACTACATATATATATATATATAAATGTATGTGTGTATCTATCTATCTACCTATTATAATATAATAATAATGCAGATGGCATTGCTGTAAAATCCAAACATGTAGGTTAGTAGAATAGAACAGAGAACACAGATATGAGTCCATAGAGCTACAACCACCAGGTTTATTTTAGAAGAATACCAAGAATACACATAGGAGAAAAGAAAGCTTCTTCTCCAAATGGTGCCAAGAAAACTGGATGTCTACACACAGAAGGATGGAACTAGATCCTTACCTCTCACTCAGAACAATAACTCCAAACAGATCAAGGAACTGGACATAAAATGTGAAACTCTAATGCTTCTGGAAGAAGAGGTCAAGAGTGTGTTACAAGACAGAGGTATAGGTAAAAGTTCTCTAAACAGGACTCCAGTCATTCAGGAATAAGGCCAAAAACTGTCACATGGGACTCATGGAATTTAACAGCTTCTGTACAGAAGGACACTGTGTCTTGAGTGAAGGGGTAGCCTACAAATAGAAGAATATATTTGCCAGCTAGACATCTGATAAAGGATTCATACTGAGAATATACAGATAACTAAAAAAAAGGTTAAGCATAAATAAATCAAACAACTCACTTTAAAAAATGGCTATGTAACTGAATAGAGAGTTTTCAAAAGAAAACACATTAATGGCTAATAAATATTTTCAGGTGTTCAACATCATTAGCTGTCAGAGAAACACAAATGAAAACTACCTTGAGATTCTGTCTCATGCTAGTCAGAATGGCTATCATCAAGGAAAAAAATACCAAATACTGGTGAAGATCTGGGGAAAGGGCAATGCTTACCTGCGTTGGTGGGAATACAAACCATGAAACTGGTGGAGAGATTTCTTAAAATGCTAAGAATAGAACTACCATATGATCCAGCTATATCACTGCTGGGCATCTACCTCCAGGACTCTACACACTACTACAGAGATACTTACTCATCCATATTCATAATAGCTAGGAAATGGTTTCAGCCTAGATGTCCATCAAATGATAAATGAATGATGGAAATGGGTGTGTTCTATTTAGCACAAGAGGAAATTTAAATTAGGAAAATGAATAGAACTAGAAAATGCAAAAAGCAGCATAAGCCATGCCCACAAAGACAAATGGCTCACCTTCTCTGTCTTATGTTGATCTTAGGTTCAAAATTTAGGTTTCTGTGTTTAAACTGGAGTATCAGTTGAGGCCAGAAAGCAAAATTAAAAGGTTTCATAGATGTGTGTGTGGTGGGTGGTTCTTGGAGGGAGGGTATAGAAAATACCAATGATATGAAAGCTGGCAGGGTTTTACTATGAGTGTAAAATGTTAAACAGGGGTGGGGGCAGCTGTGCCAAAGGTGGGGATTTGGGGAGAGGGGAAACCAATACTTAGAATATAGAAAAAGCCATCTAGAAACCTACTTTATAAGCTAAAGCCACATGAGTGGATAATGTTACCATCAGAAGTTATAGAGTTTGCAACCAAAATTCCAGTGTCAGGCAAAGAATATTTCTCTTTAAGTTGTTGGTGAGGGAACTCCTAAACACTCCCAAAACAATATAAATTATTGCCATTGCTTTTGGTTTCTTGACAGACAAGATGGTAAGACCCTATTGCTGATGATACCTCACTCTTGGGATGAAGCACACAGATAGATCCAGTGGGAACCAAAGTAGAAGTATCCCCCAAGTTGGCTAGCACTCACAGTGTCAAGGGTGTTCCATGGCTGCTGGGAGAAAAAAAAATCCATCAACTCCTTTGATGCGGGATGTCTTTCTGTAAGCTGTGAATATGTGTTACTCCCATTGGTTAATAAATAAAGCTGCTTTGGCCTATGGCAAGGCAGAATAAGAGCCAGTGGGAAATCCAAGCAGAGTTGTAGGGAGAAGAGGGGTGAAGTCAGGGGAGATGCCATCCAGCCACCCAAGGAGCAAGATGCCAGCAGACCGAAATGCCACGGCCATGTGGCAATGCATAGATTAATAGAAATGAGTTAATTTAAGTTGTAAGAGCTAGTTAGTAATAAGCCTGAGCAATAGACCAAATGGTTTGTAATTAATATTAAGCCTCAGAGTGATTATTTACAAGTGGCCACTGGACAGGACAGGACAGAGAAAAGCCTTTGGCTACACTCCTTTACTCAAATGTGGACCCTATGTGCTGGAATCTTGACCTGTTAGGTAAGATGTGCCTACCAATGGCAGTGATGCAACAGTAACACAGTAGGTAAACAATCACTTTCTGATTGGACCCGAGGTTCATTCCATGGACTTCAGTACGTACTGCAAACCTGTCTGAAAGCTTGTAGCTGGCCGGGGTGGGGCTACAGGGCCACATGGGAGAATTTACTACTGATACGCCATTTGGTCAAACCACCTCTAAACGTGTTTATCCCTAGGCCAGCACTTCTCTCCATCTTGATGAAGAAGCTTCTTTTTGCAGAGTATGAGGTTAATGCAATGGTGTATTGGTGCAATGGTCACAATTCTGAGAATAAATGAGTGCTGTGTCCTCAGTCCTCAAGAGGGTATCAACACCCACTCCAAGGCTCAGGGAACAAGGAAGAACAGGAATTGCAAAGATTGCAAATGCCAGAGGGTGGAAAGAGCCCTGCCTTTCAGGATATGACATGGTTATTAGAATCATAAACACATCATTGGAGCTGTGAGGATGGGGGGAAGTGGGAGGACTAATTGAGAGGAAGAGGGGATAAAGGGGAGTATGAAAGAGGGTATTGGAGTGAGGAGATGAACACAATTCATTGTATGCATGCATAAACCCGACAAAATAAACTGAAATATGAAAATATGGGGGGGGCGGTAGAAAAAAGGGTCATCACATGGTCATCCTAAATGAACTACCCTGAGGTTGACGGAGGCAGGAGAGTTATTGCCACAGGTGATCTCGACCCCACCCAGGTTAGTAGTTCCCAAAAGTCCTGCCTTGGGAAAACTAGTACTTCTGAAAGGCCTTGAACTTGGGGTCCTTGACAAGCTAAGGAATTTAGTATAAACCATCTGAGAAGGCTGGAGAATTAGGTCCAGGTTACAGCCCACTCTCCCATATCTGAGACATTATAATTCATTTGCAAAGGATTCATCTCTAGAAGACATGTATAATGTTTTACAACTACTTACAGAAAATCCATCAGAAAAACAAAGCCCTCAAACACAGGCACCTGATAAATAAAACCAAAGTGTCAGAAGGTCCTCCATATTGTCCATAGTAAGGAAATAGAAATTAGTAAAGTACAGGGTTACTCATATTTTTTTTCAGATTAAAAGATCTGTCAACTATAAGAGCCTCAAAAAAAAAAATGAAAACCAGTAGGTGACAAAATGTTCCAATCACTTTGGGAAAGAATTTGGTATTCTCTTTTGAAGATGATATTTTTATATCTTTTCTACCCAGTACTCACATTTCTAATTCAGGGGCTTTGACCCATGCAAGACATTTGGTAATGTCCAGAGACACTTTCCGTTGTCACAACTTGGGGACACTACTGGCATCTAGTGGGAAGAGGGCAGGGATGCTGTCAAGCATGTCCCAGTGCAAAGGGCAGCCCCATGTACTATAGCCCCAAACTGTCTCATGCAAAGGTCAGGACTGTCAAGTTAGCAAAACTTGTGTGTGTGTGTGTGTGTGTGTGTGTGTGTGTGTGTGTGTGTGTGTGTGTGTGCATTTATATCAGAAAATATCTTATATGTATGTGCACCTACTAGAATAAAAAAACATATTGATAACAACAAACTGGAAGCAATAATTCCTCTTTGACAAAACAAATACATCAACTATGGAATGATTATCCATGATGATATATTTAATGTAATGCACAAAGCAAGCGAGACCAGAAAAGTCTGTTATTTTATCACATTTGTAAGTATATGAATGAAACATGTTTTTTTTAAAGTGAGGCAATAATACAGAATTCAAAGTACTGGTTACCTCTTAGGCAAGATGTGGGAAGTAATGGGGAGAAAGTGGTAAGCAACCGGGAAAGTATTAAAATGATTATTAAAATGATATTCAGATTCTTGGATGGATGGTGGATGCAGTAATTCACTACAGTATTAACTTTACAACTTACGTATAGACATGTACTTCACAAATATTCTTTCACACCAAAAGTCATATTAAAATTTAAATAAAGAGTTCTG
This sequence comes from Peromyscus californicus insignis, assembly GCF_007827085.1. Classification (NCBI taxonomy): domain Eukaryota; kingdom Metazoa; phylum Chordata; class Mammalia; order Rodentia; family Cricetidae; genus Peromyscus; species Peromyscus californicus. Next base: position 16,523,948 of record NW_026294606.1, read on the forward strand.
GAGAGAACTCAGTTAACAAAGTGCTTGCAAGATAAGCAACAGAAGCTGTGCTCCATCCACAAACCTACATGAAAAGCCAGCTGTACACGGTCGTAATCTCAGCTCTGGGGAGACAGAGGCAGGAAGACTTCTGGGGCTCACTGGTCAGCAAGCTAGCTTACTTGGTACATCCGGGGCCAGTGAGAGACTCCGTCTCAAAAACCAACTAAGGTAGATAGCTCCAGAGATTGTAACAACATCCAGGAACAACATCCGAGACTGACTTCTGACCAACACCCCACCACCAACACACACATGTGCATCCACATTCATACACATACACACACACACACACACACACACACACACACACACACACACACACACACACAAAACAGCAACAACAAACTAAATGAATAACTAAAAATCATTTAGGACTTAAGTTGTTACATTATGTTGTAAATCTGACCACAGAGTAACCTTTTGAAGTAAATGACAAACCCCTCATTTTCACTCCTTTGAAGGAAGAGCTGCAGCTTCAGCTGAATTATGCTGAAAATAGACAGACAGTCATATGATGGTGTCTTCTCTGTCACATATATGGAATAGAACCCCCATACCACTACTGTTGGCTCAAGAACCCCAAACTCACACCTTTGGGGTGTGCCGGCAATAAATGTAGGTCATATAAAAACACAAAGAACTTGTAGAGATACTTTTTCTCTATATGCAGTGGACATGTATGATGGGGCATGCTGTTAGGATATAACAGTGATAAGAAATGGGTTGTCTTATGGATTTATTCATCCACGATGGAAAACTCTGATCTTTTCAAGTCATGTTCCTCTTACCACAAATTTAAAAACTGAAGTATCCCAAATGATTCCTAGTACCCTGATCACTCATCTGTTTTAAGCAGAAATGTGAAAATAAGTCAAATTTCTTCCCTTCCTGCTCCTTTGTTGTTTATTGTTATTATTATTATTATTATTATTATTATTATTATTATTATTATCATCAGTTTTTCCAAGTGTCAGCCTGTCCCTTATTCTTATTCTCAGCTCACTTCTGAGTAATCTCTGCTAGAGTGTTAATTGAAAAGTAAGGTATTAACTGATTATAGCCTGGGATGATCCCTCCTAGGGTGATTTTACTTTCACAGGGGACTCATAATGGTTGGCTTGGGTAAGCAGGGAGTGAAGGCTCAGGCATGACCTTCAGAAGGCTATAGCTAACTTCAACACCTGACGGAGCAAATAAAGAATATTTGTTATACTGCCTTGGAAAGGTTGGCAAACCCTTGCTTCAGGCCCTGTTTAAACACCCAGGTCCTGTCTACTGCATTTGGAGCAGAGCTGCAGAAAACCTCTTATTTTCCTAACTCAAGGGGAAAGATTTCATAAATCATTGTCTAGAGAATGATTTGGTCAATATTTAGACATGAAATACTCCAAAGAATGAGCGAGCTAAGGGGGATGGGAAATGGAGAAAGTGCAAAGGCCAAACCCAATCAATAACACTCTGCGGAGTGTAAAGAGAAGGAACTTTTCCATTGTCCGAGTACAAATGTCAGGAGGATTTCAGCAAAACTCAAGAGGCTGGACAGTGAAGCAAGTGTGCGAAAGAGGCTTGGAGGGTGCCTGGGGGAGATTTCCGGGGAGGTTACTGCAAGCGTGTGGGAAGGGCATCCCTAGGAGATTCCTGCAAGCGTGTGCGAAAGTCATCTCTAGTTGCAAAAAAGTACAAAACAGTTGGTCCAGCGCTTGCATGTCCCGGTTCTTGATGGTTTTGCACCCTAAGAAACAGTATCCATCTTCATGAAAGCAGTGCCCAAGCCAGGGTGTTCAAGCAGCCAAAACTGTTCACTGCTGAGTCTCAATCTAAGTCATGTGGTAGATGCTTTATGTGCTTTACTGTGCAGACTCATCCAATGTTATTTATGTGAAATGAAAACTCCAGAATCCCAGCTAGGGTGACTCGAACTCACCAGTTCTGGGGCAAGACCCAGACCTCTGCCTTTTAACAGCATGACAGGTGATTCTAAAGCATGGAGCACGCTGCAGTGAAACAGCTTTGGAAGCCTCCCCTAGACTTGGTGCCCAATACTCATTCGCATCCTTGCATCCACTCAAACTGCCTTTTGCCACAGTCGATGCTGGAAAAAAAAAAAAAAAAAAACTTGCTTTGGTCTAGTAAAACCTACAAGGTCCTCCCCTCCAATGTACCATACATACCTTGCTTCCTGTCTAGAGGAGGCATCTGGAATGCCTCCTGGGGGAGGGCCTTCGGCTCATCCACAGGCACAGAAATGGAGACACGACAGAGTCAGCAACCAATGAGGGAATTTCTTGAACCACAAAGGCAGAAGCCAACAGAAAAATGATTCCACACTATTCTTCAGGACAGCTATCTAAATTTCACTCCATGTGAAATTTAGAAGAACAATCACAGAGTAAACCCAGTTACCTATAGCCTTCCTCACTTGCAGATCTTCAAAGATGTATTCTTATACACAGTTAAGATGGAAAACTGTGCCACATTTTCAGATAAGCTTATTTTACTAAATCATTATATAAAATAAAAGCACCCCTCAATAGGAGTTATTTCACCAAATTGCAAGGGTGATCAGAAGGTACCACATCTTCATCAGTGTTCTTTTCTGCCCTCCTCCTCTTCCCTATCCCCAAACTACATCCTCGAATCTTATCCAAAACTAAGTGGCCATCATGTGATTGGGAGGAAACCCAAGCCAAATGAAGTCACTTGAAGAACTGTCTGGAGAATTGAGTGTGGGGATGAAAATAGAGGGTGAAGGCCTGAGTTACCCTGGGTGATTCACTGCCCATTTTGATGTTGTATAGAATTAATGGTTTCCTTGATATAGTTTCCTTAAAACTAAAGTATGGAGCTAGGTCCTGGAGAGATTGCTCAATAGTTAAGAACTCTGGTTGCTCTTCCAGAAGACCTGGGTTCAATTCTCAGGACCCACGTGGCAGTTTACAACCATCTGTAACTCTAGTTCCAGGGGATTCAATGTCCTCTGTCTGGCCTCCATGGGCACTGAACGTATGTACTACACAGGCATACATTCATGCAAAGCACCCATATAGGCAAGATAAAATAAAAATAACTTTTTAAAAAACACCGAAACCTTGCTTTGGATACCCCAAACCATCACACCTTGTTACTGGACTCAAAAATCTCCTTTATCATAAAACAAAACAAATCACAACAAAACCAAAACAAAGCTATTAATGTTCAAACACCCCTCCTATGTATTCAAATGACTCTTAGTGAATAAAAACGCATAAAACTGTAGGAAAATCCTGAATGTACAGCTTGAAGAACGTCTACAAAATAAATTCTCCTTCATAACTAACACATGCCACAAATAAGATAGTTACACACACTCCATTAAATTCTCTCCAGCCCCACTCAGCTATCACTTACATTCCAAAAGAGAAGCAATATCCATCACTATCAGGTAGTTTGCTGATTTCTGAAGCTTGTGTCATTGAACTACAGTCTGTGTGTTCTGTTCTTTCATTTAGCTCTATCCATACCATCCATTACAGCGAAGGCTCATCTCTAATGCTGCATACCATATTCCTTGTGTAAATACAAGGAAATTAATGTACTCACCTTATTCTATGTTTATTTGTCTTGGGTTCTTAATGAATTTTGCATATGCTAAAGGTATTGTCTATGAATAGTCTAAAGTGTTTATGGTGTGCTGTGCTTTTTTAATTTGAGGATTGTGTATAAAGTAAGCCCTTGAGTGTACATGCCACTGTATGCCAAACTATTTTTCAAATGTGTTGACAATTAACAAGACAGTTCAAAATTTTTAAGTTGATATGCAGGGCCAAGTACAGTCAAGACATTTGAGGAAGGAAAAGATACTATGATAAAAGTGTTTATATAGAATTTAAAACTGAAGGCAGTGTGGTATAATAGTAAAATATACAGCAGCTTGAATTATGGAGTCCAGAAACATACATATACGTACACTTGATTTATAATGCATATAGCACTTGATAACTGTGAGTGAGATCAAGCCTTTTTGGAGAATTATGGGAAGTCAATCCTATATCCACACTGAAAAACTGACTTAGATGCCTGTCTCACACCATACACAAACCCAATCACATTGCCTAACTGTGGATGTCAGTTCTCAATTAGTATAACTTGTCAGAAATGAATGAACTTCTAAAGTAATCAGTAATAAACTTTAGTTTTCTTTGGGCTATGATTTATTTTAGTACTTCCAATGATATTTGTTGAAATTGACTAAATTGTATATCTGCTCTAAAAAACAAATTCTTTCTCTTTTCCTCCATTGCTTCTCTTGTCTTCTGTTTTCCTACCCTTCCATCATCTGCTCTTTCATCTATGCCATAGCATAAATTATCCATTGGGAGTACAAATGAGCCAACCTGTGACAGATGTGATATGCAGAAGAACTTTGGACATGTTTTTAAAATTCCATTATTAACCTGATTTTTGAGGTTTTACATGAACTCAAGAATGGGCTGTCTCTGAAGTTTCTGGAAGATCTGACCACCATAGGCCAGCAGTCTTTCATGGTAACAGATTGCAAATTTTGGAAACACAAGCCTGTCAGACTCAAGGTAGACCCCTCACACTCACCAGTTCCTCCTGGCCCACTTAACTGGCATCTCCCCTGCCGTAACCCTGGGGGATTTGCACTTAAGAGTCTTGTCACTATGAGAGCTTGAGTGGAGCTGCTAGATATAAAAATGTGTTCCTAAAATTATAGATGCATAGATGTCAATACTGTTTTCTGTTTATGCACAGTTTCGAGTACTCTACATATGGTAGCGAAAAAGATTTTCTTCTTCGTCTTTAGTTTTTCGGCATAAATTCCTTCTTGTTTTCATAAGAGCATTAGCTCAAATCTGCAGATAGTGTGTGCTGCACGTAAAATTATCACATTTAAAACCATATGTCATACTGAACTGTTCAAGAGGCAGGGCTTTAAAGATATAATTCCATGCTCAGTTAGGATACAGAAGAGCAGTGCATTTATAGATAACCTGATTTACTGTGGAAGAATCCACTAAGTTATTCTACCAAATGACTAGGTAGGAAGGCAATGGGGGACTATGTTAAATGACAACTTCTGAAGCCTATATGTCTTCCCTCTTATTCATCAGCTACTGGAATGATAATATCTATAGCAATGAGCTAGGTCAAGATATGGCAAGTCCTGGCCCCTGCATGATTGTGCATTTGCATGCACTTTTTAGAAGGAGTAATAAGGATCTCAATTCACAAAGTGGCTGTGAATCATTTAACATTTTATGGAAATTTTCATTCTACTTCAGGTCATCATTATGTTATGGTTATAGAAAGGCATAAAACTCTATTACTATTTCATAGAGGTAAGAAAGAAATCAACTTGAGTTGTACATAATAAGTAGCTCGTAACCATGGAAGTCCTTCTGGAATAAGATGCATTCCACTATAATTATTCTCCACTCCCAGGTAAATACCTGAGGCATTCTTTTCAGACAAGGAAACTCATAATGGAAGTGTATGTTTGGTTTGAAGAAAATATGACCCCCGGGGCTCTGCTCTCTTCAGAAGCACACTTCAGACTAAAAAACAATTCAAATGACAAACGGACTAAATTCAGATCTTAACCAAAAAAAAAATGGCTTCAGGATGGGGGCTATAACTCAATTGGCAGAGTGCTTGCCTAGCATGCACAAAGCCCTGGATTTTATCCCCAGATCCTACACAAACCAAGGGTGAAGATGCCTGTAAGCTCAGTCATCTGGAGGAGGAGGCAGGAAGATCAGGAGTTCAAGGTCATCCTCTGCTACTTAGTGAGTTTGAAGCCAACCTGAGACACAAGAGAAACTACCTTTAACTAAAGGAGAAGCTGAGCAGATAGCTGAGTCAGTAACATCTTTGCCTTGCAAACATCAGGAGGCACTGAGTTAAATCCCTGGGGCCCATATGGATAAAAACTGGGGATGGTGGCATGTGATCACAGTCCCAAAGCTCAGGAGGCAGAGATAGGTGGATGCCTAATAGGTATTTTCCAGGCCAATGAGAGACTCTGTCTCAAAAATAAGGCAGATAGCACATGATAAATGACACCTGAGGTTGTTCTCTGGCTTACAAACATACACACACACACACACACACACACACACACACACACACACACACACACACACATACACACACACACACACATACTACACATACAAGAATCTAAAAATGACTTTCTTCAGTGAATATATAAGTTCACTGGTCCGTATATAAATTCATTTTTCTCATTCTAGTGAGTCTTGTAAGACAGGTAAAATATAAACAGAACAAAAAGCAGTCTGTGGTGGTTTGAATGAGAACATCCCCCATAGGTTTGTATATTTGCAGGATTAGGCCCCAGTTGAGGAATTGCTTGGAAGGATTAGGAGGTGTGGCCTTACTGGAGCAGGTGTGTCCTTGTTGGAGGAGATGTATCACTAGGGGTGGGCTTTGAAGTTTTAAACCCAAACCAGGCCCAGATACTTTCTGTCTCTCTCTCTCTGTCTCTCTCTCTCTGTCTCTCTCTCTGTCTCTGTCTCTCTCTCTCTCTCTCTCTCTCTCTCTCTCTCTCTCTCTCTCTCTCTCTCCCCATTGCCTTTGGATTAGGATATAAAGTTTTCAGCTACCTCTCAGGCATCATGCCTGCCTGAATGTCACCACACTCCCCGTCATGAAGATAATGAAGATAACTCTAAGCGAGCCCTAATTAAATGCTTTCTTTTATACAGTTCCTTTGGTCTTAGTGTCTCTTCACAGCAATAGGACAGTAGCTACAGTCACTACAGATATCAATGGAGATTTCCCGACCAAAACTCAGTACCATTTAACCAACCAAAGTCTCGAAAACAGTATCACCAGCAATATGATATTCTACATAGAACATTTACACTCCAAGCAGATGAGCAGAATGGTTGGTCAGTGTAGGGTACATATACATGTATTAAACAAGACCAAGTCTTAACATAATACTGAAGCCAGACACTACTTCCATACCGTGATGTTATTAACCCCCACCCCATAGAGCAGAGACCTACCATCATTGCACTCACACCTCCAGTCCACTTCCTTTCCCCTGTGCTGGAAAAGTTATTTCTTTTGAACAAGGGAAAAATAAAATATGGTACCTATGTTCTCCTCCCCAAACTGCTTCTTCCCTTGTCCTAGAGCACGGGATAAGAAGGAAGGAGGTGGTGCTGAAGACATTTAATGTAGTTAGGACACAAAATATGCAAAGAACACAGTTTTAAGTCTTCTTGTTTCCTTAAATCACACAACTGCTTTTTATTAGCGTGAATTCATACATAGTCATGGCTTCCTGAGGATGCTTTCATTCAAGCAGACAATGTGCTTTGGCCATACTCGCTCCCACAATCCACTCTGTCCTTCACTCTCCTCCTCTCTCCCTAGTCCCCTTCTTCCCCCAGGCAGTCTCACATCTACTTTCCTGTCAAATGTGTATGTATTAATGAACATATGTAAACGTGTGTGTGTGCAATAGAGCCATATGGGAGAGGAAGTGTGATATTTACTTTTCTGATTCTGGCTAATTTTACTGAATTTAATGGTCTCAGCATCCATCCAAATTCCTAAATTCCTGAAGCTGACAGAATTCCATCCTTCTTGATAGCTGAATAAAATCAATCAAATTGTGCAAGAAACAAGTTTGAAATGCATATTAACCATTCCGTCTTCCCCATCTTATTCATCTCCTGATGTCTTTCCACACCCATATCATCATGAGCTTGACACATCACATCACATTATGACTTGTATTGAAGCTTCAAAGTCCATTTCCATGACCCACTGGACAGTTACAACTGGGGGCTGTTAGGCACTTGAAGCTTATGGTCTGAAATTAGATGTAGTATCTTTCTTCAGCCAAATGTTCTCCTCTGGTATCTTCCAATCTAGTTAAAAGAACACTTAGAATAACCATCATGGACTCTCTCTTTTTCGTTTTCATGCTCAATAAGGACTAAAGAGTCTGAAGCCATAGGTTAAAGCCCAGCTCTCCATGTAGCTGAGACACCGTCTAACCACCACGTGTCACTCATCAGCTAGCCCTGGGAAACAGAGGTCTAGGTGCTCTGTTTATACCCAGGTGTTTGATTTCTGCTACTTGTATCATCAGAAAGGATATAATGGCTGTGGAGTTCCCTTCTAGATGAAACTCATTTGTATTCAGATCCCAGTTTTAGAAAAGAGGAAAGAAGAACCAGTTTCCATTAAGAATCTGAAGGCATCTTAGCCACATGCTAATTCCTGGTCTTTCCTTAATAACATCACTTCCTAATTAACACACCAGAACTACTCATCTAAGTTGGCCTGCTATTAGAAGTTGGGGAAGAAACTGAATTTTAAAAATCTATCAATTTTGGAGCCTAGGGGGATGTCTCAGTGGATGAAAGCACTTGTTGTATAAGGACTTGAGTTTCATTCAGCCTCTAGCAACCACCTAAAAACTGGGGTGGCCTGGCATGCCTTTAGCCCCAGGACTGTGAAAGGGCAGAGACAGGAGAATCAAGCTTGCTGTTGCCCAGCCCAATGCCAGGTTTAGTGGGACTCTGTCTCGGGGTAATTGGGTAGAGAATGATAGAGCAGGACACCAGACAGCCTCCTATACACACACCTCACATGCAACACACTTATACTCACATAGTACATGTGTACAGACATGCAAAATCAATTTTATTAAATTATGACCACCAGGTAATAAAATGCATCTCTTTTTCCTCGGTATCGTTGTGTGAGGCAGGGTCTCAATCTGTACCCCAAGCTGACCTGAACTTGCGGCAATCCTCCTGGTCTCTACTTGCCATCTTTACATTTAACATGGGACCAGTAAGATTTCTCAGCGAGCAAATGTATTTGCTGAGCAAGCCTGGAGACCTGAGTTCAGTCCCTGGAAGCCACTAAAAGCTGGAAGAAGAGAACTGACTCCACAAAATCATCCTCTGACCTTTACAGGTGCTCCACAGTACCAATCTTCCAGCCAATAAAAGTAATAGGATCAACTTACATCCAAGAGTTAGAGAAACAGATACACTCCTGTCTGTCACTCAGTCTCTTATGAGTCATGGCATAAATAAAGACTCCAGAGACAGCCAGCTTTGAAAGTAAGAACCATCTTTATAATTTATCTGTTATGTAAGTTTTACCTGTAGAGAATGATCATATTTTTGGCAACCAACTAAACCCAAAATATTATTGTGATCTGAAGTTTTCTCTGCTAAGCTTAACTAATCATGACTCACTGTGGCATGTGGGCAATGGGAACCCCAGAGAATTTCATGAATCAGCCATCTGCATATGTCAATGCTAGCTTCTGCCCATGACTGGCTCCATCTCCATTCCCTGTTTTGTTTTCTCCAGCTCTTGTGAAGCAGCCATAGCTGGTAACTAGGTAAGTTTCATATTATTCATTCCCTGAACTATGGTGATATTTTATTTGTACTGAAATGTGATAGGAAAACTCTAGCTACACTGAACACCTCAGAAGGAACATCCTTTTAAGTTTATACCCATGTCCTGGCCCAATGAGCAGAGCTGACCTTTGTTTCAGCTGTTGATTTAAGTGTCTGATCATTTGCTATACTACATGGTCCCTGAGGCCAGATCCATGTCCTTTGTACTTTGCAGACTCACTTGGGGCCCTTTACATGAGGATTGTTCCCTTGTATACATGGAGTATAAAATAGATGGCTGAGTACCAACAGAAGATCATTTTCTAATGAGCAGGAATAACGACTTTAGCTGTAATTTTAATCAATACTGTAAATACTGATAGCTAGCATTTATTATATTCTATACCTAAGAACTGTTCTTAAAAATTTAAGAACATTAAAGAAAACTAGTAAATGAGAATCATTGCCTACCTCTTTGTTTCAAAACATGGCAAATATGCCACCGACATATGCTTTGTTGCCTACTCATTGTGGGCAAAGAGGAAATTAGGGCTTTGGAGACTGCAATTCAAGTCTCTCACTGCTACTTCTCAAATGTTGTATTCCTTGAGATTTATCTGTAAAATAGAAATCTACCAATATGTAACTCATAACAAAATGAGGATAGTAAAAGACATAAAATGTCCAGGAAGTATAACAATGAGTAGGGACCTCTTATGGACTCATCTAACTCTATTCTCTCTGTGTATATGCATGAAGATGTGCTTAGTATTGAATACTCCAGAGTGCACATGATGATTTTACAAGTGTAGTTTGGAGACATAAGCTTGAAAAAAGAAAACAGAGATTTGGTTTCTCCATAATTCAAACCTCCTTTAATTTCCCTCTAGGTGTTACTCTGGAGGTCAAGCTTCTAAGCATGGAGGACCACCATGAAATTACAGCTCACCATCCACAAAGCAAGGTAGACTGCTCTATCCTCCAGCAACTCAGAGACCAAGAACGGAGCTCGGACGAGTTTACTCTTCCCCTTCCAGGGCTCCTGATGGCTCTCCCTTGCTGAGAAACACTTGGCTCTTGGCCTTCCTTCACTTTCTATCTGTCTGTGGGTTACAGCTGATCTACATTCAGGATTTTTCAAACTTCTCAAGTTTCCACTTCTAAATCACAGAAACTCGTGCAGATCTTCAGTTTCTTTTATCAATTATACCATCTTTGGCTGCAGCAAATGTCTGTTTTTTTCACATATCACCATAAATATGGAAATGTTTTCAAAGAGAGAAAGCTAAAGGATACTAGATAAAGAGTGAATATTGTGTGTAGAATAATGACCACTGTTTCCCCAAAATTATTTACATCTTCATTTCTGAGAAATGTAGGTATGTTGACCTTAACTGGGGCCTTTGCAGATTGAGTCAAAGTCCCTGGGATGGATAGATGGTTTTGAATGACTCAAGAGGGCCAACTTAACCATCCCTGCAGGCTGTGGTTCGAACTAATAAATAAAGGACCTCCACAAAGTAAGTGTTAACCTTTTCTATGCCTTGCTTCACAGTGGTGCTTGGCTTTGGCTCTCCTAGTTATGGATCCTGGAAAACATAAAACCATCAAAGTAGATATCCAGATACAAAGTCCCCTCAACATTCTTCATAGAAACAGCACAAAGCATCGTACAACGCACATGGAACTACAAAAGACTCCAGAGAGCCAAAGCAACCTTGAACAAAACAACAATAACAAAACAAGGTCCAGATTTAAAGATATACTGCAGAGTTATAACAATAAAACTATGAAGGTATTGGCATAAAACTCACATATACACCAAAGGAACAAAATAAAAGACCTAATCAGGAGTGCACATACCTGCAGCCATCTGATATTTAACAAAGACGTCAAAACACACACTGGAGAAAAGACAGCATCTCCAACAAATGACATTGAGAAAATTGGACATCCCAATGTAGAATGAAATTAGACCCATATCTATCACCTTGCACAAAATTTAATTCAAAATTGATTAAAAAAAAAACCCACCCACAATGTCAAACCTGAAATGCAGAAACTGCATTTAAATAGTGCTTTTCAAGATATAGGCACAAGAAAGGATCTTTCAGAGTAGAACTCTATTTGCCCAGGAATTAAGGCCAGCAAATGACAGGAGGGACATTCTGTACAGCGAAGGAAATAATGAACTGAGTGGAAAGGAAGCCCAGAGAGTCAGAATTAGAATCTTGTGTGTATGTGTGTGTGTGTGTGTGTGTGTGTGTGTGTGTGTGTGTGTGTGTGTGCATGTGACAGATCTGAACAGATCATTTTCAAAAGAAGAAATAAAAACGACTAAGAAATGTCTTATAAAGCATTCTATATCATTAGCAATTAGGAAAAATGCAAATAAAAACTACTTTGAGATTTCATCTCACCCCCTAAGAATGGCTAAGATCAAGAAAACAATTAATGACAAATGCTGTTAAGGATATGGGGAAGCAGACACTTTCTCACTGTTGGTCAATTGCAAAGAGGTGTGTTCTGTGTTTACTGAGGGGAAATCTGCAGTAATACATCTTAGGAAGAGCCACAGAAACGACATAGGAACCAGTCCAGCAGATGTCAGCAGGAAGCCACAGTCTCTTGATTTTTGGTTATTGAGGACCAAATCATCCATTTGCAATCAATTGCACAGATTTGTCAATGGTTTGGGTTGTAGCTCAGTTGGTAGGGTTCTTACCTACCATGTACAAAGCCCTGCTTTCAAACCTCAGTACATAAAACAAGAATGTTGGTACACTTCTATAATCCGAGCACTGAGGAAGAAAGAGGAATGTCAGAAGTTCAAGGTCATCCTTTACTACCTGGCAAGTGGGAGGCCAGCCTGGACTACATGAGCTCCTGTCAGAAGATAAACAAAAACAAAAACAAAAGCCAAAGCTATATATGACCATTCTCAAATGTTAGTTAGAGAGAGAGAGAGAGACAGACAGACAGACAGACAGAGGAAATAAATTTTCAAGTAAGAACAAAAAAACCCTGATAAGGACAGATGCCGATGAGAACTGAACTGACCTAAGGGAGCAAATGGCGTCTGTTAGCAGGTTGCAGCTGTGTGATTTTGAGCATTAATTCATTTGAATCTTTAAAATACATGTTAAGTTTCTGTGTTACAAAATTGTGGTCAGGATTAGATTATACACATAAAAAGGCCTTTAAAAGACCCAGTGGTGTGTTTGGTACATACACCAGCAAAATATCTGATTTAGTCTCTCATTTGTTCACAATCTACTCGGCCTTTGCAAGTGCAGCGACACAATCCTTGAACATAACGATTCCACACATCCGGGAATTGCTGACTTTCAAATTCTGACAGTTACAGACGGAGTTGCCAAAATGCTTCAACAGGGCAATTAGAAGCTAGCTCTCTTTTGTCTTGTGCATGGCTTTTAGATGTTTCATAACTAACTCTGTGGAAAAGAAAAAGACAATCTAGCGTTATCAGCATTTTTGAGCACATTAGGATTTGAGCAGCTGAATGACAGTCCCTCCTAGAGGAGAGATTCCCACTCACAGAACCTGATGTGATGGCCATCGGCCCTCGTTCTACAAATTATAAAAAAATCTCCAGTGCCTTTTCTAACATTTGCTGATGTTAGAGTTCTGATGGAAACATTCAAGTCCAACACAGTTTCACCATCAATTCTTTTTTTTTTTAAGATTTTTTTTATTTCATTTTATGTGCATGGGCGTTTTGTCTGCATGCATGTCTGAGCACCACTTCCATGCCTGATGTCTGAAGAGATCAGAAGAGGGCATCAGGTCCCCTGCAGTTACAGATTTACCATGTGGATCATAGAAACTGAACCTGAGTCCCCTGGAAGAACACTATGTACTCATAACTACTGAGCCATCTCCCCAGTTCTTGAATGATAGTGTCTTTTCAATTCTGTCCTCCAATGCATGATAAAGGAGTACAAGTGTGTGTGTGTGTGTGTGTGTGTGTGTGTGTGTGTGTGTGTGTTTGAATGCATATGTGTGCAGTTGCTTCCCCCCAAGAACCAAGAAAACCTGTTTTGACAGAGGAAAATGACTATGTGAATCCTAAAACCTTTATCAGCAGTTCTGAACCCAGGACAAAATACAGACTTATCTGGGCACCTTTGAACAAATACTTAGATACTGAACTGTCCCACTCTGATTCTATTGATTTAGGATAGGACACAAATTACATTGGGATTTTTAAACTTTCCTCGGTGATTTGAAAAAGTTGCCAACATCGCAGAGTCATGGCCTGCACCCAAGACCAGCTGTGCACAGTCTTGGTCGTACAAAGGTTTAAGATGCTAATCTCCTGTGTATGTACAGAACATATTAAATAAGGAGGGAGGCAAAAGCCAAGCTTCAGCATGCTTTAAAACTCCCCAGTGTGTGCTACTCAGGATGGAAGCACTATCCATGCCATACTAGTGATGCAATGATGGTGATGTACATTAAGCATCAAATGACCCATCATGCGGCCCTGTATTTCAGCCTCTACAGCTGGGACTCATATTAGATGGCTCATCTTACTTTCACATATGGAATTAACAAAATCAATTTCGTGTTCCCTCACACCAGTTTTACTAAGATGAATACCATGTCTGATCAGAGAACTACCTGTCCTGCTTCTCACATGTTTGCTCTTACAGTATCTGGGGAACCAACAGTCTACTGTGAGCAAAAATCAACATCATTCCACAGGGATACATTTCGTGCTGGAATTGGCTCTGGGCAATTCATAATTTTGTGAGCATTGGGGTTCTTCTTCTCTTTTCGCTGGATATTGGGTTTGCTGATACAGTTTACATATCTGTCGGGTATGTTACAGGGATTCGGAACTGCAGGTGCTTTTATGTAAACCTAGTCCCTTCATTTTCACCACTCCTAAATACCTGCTAATCCATGAGGAGCTTTGCAATGTTACACTGGCTATGTGGTCCACATCACTTGTATTATGATCATCTGTTCTAAAGCTCAGCTGTAATTAGAGACATGTCCGTGACCAGTAATCTTATATTGTAATCTTCATATTATTTGTCCATTAAGTAGAAAAGTCATACTTTGCTCAATATGTCTCGTTGAACAGCAAAGGAAGCATTGGTCTGGATGTACTGAGTGGTTTGACTGGATAGCAACTAGTCTTTATTGGTCTTCTTGTAAATATGTTTCAGAATAAGATCCTTGGTGAGTAGATTGGGAATGAGTCCTCAATAGATATAAAAATCCAAATCTTCATCCTATCTGTGGCTCTGTCATGAGAGCACTGTGTAGAAATAGATGGTTCTGACTACCTCAGCCTATGTCCAAGAGATTAACTACATTCTCCCCAGCATCTAAACACTGTTTTCAAAGTCAGTATCATTTTCTTTCATCTTGCTCTTATTCATCTCTCTCTGAGAACCCAACTTTTAAGAAACTGACAACAGCCTGGAAATACTTTATGGTGAAGAAATGACATAACCACGCTGAGTCAGAGATGATCACTCATCCCAATAACCTCAGCACTCAACAAGCTGAGGCAGGAGGATCAAAATTTCAAGATTCCCTTCAGTGAATTTGAGGCCAGCCTGCTTTACAGGAGACTTTGCCAAAAAAAAAAAAAAAACCAAACCAAACAAAACAAAAAACACACAACCAACAGCATCATCATACTTAAGTGATGCTTAAATATTTAAATATTTTTCTAATTTATCTTCTACAAATGGCTGTGAATGATTTATATTTTGTTCTTACATTGCCTGCAAGTACAGTGAGTCCCTTGCATTTCCCTTCATGTTAACATTTGATTATCAGAAACTGATTCTCTGTGATATTAACTCAGCAGATTTACCAAATGAGGTCTTTTTAAATTAGAAAGCTCAGTGTAGACTAAATGGATTATCAGGTGGAAGTGAAAGGGGAATTAAAAATTAGTCTTTAAGTAATCTGTGCACACGTGTGTGTGTGTGAGCATGTACATACTTCATTGTCTCAATATATCTGTGATTCAGATGGCTACTGCAGAATAGAAAATAAAGAGACAGTTCACTATTCCTTCCTTTTCTTTGCATAAGGACTACCAGAAATGGCAGCCTTAGTCCACAGGCATTGTTCTTTAACCTCTATTACAATGGACATAGAATGGTAAATGCTAGAGTCTGGATCTCATTTGTATAACTCTAACTGGGGATGCAATTATGAAAATAGAATGTACAAGACCCACAGAGTCAGTCACCCTTTCACCTGGCAATCATCCATGTGGAAAATGTACACAGTAACAAAAGAGACATCATTTCCTTCATGCCTCTCTTTTTCCTAATCTTGAATAGATTATTTTATATACACTGTCAACTGAAAGAGCGTGATGCTAAAGTCTTCAGATTGCTCCAATCCTAGAAGAATATTTAGTCATACACACACACACAGACACAGACACAGACACACACACACACACTGCTAGAAATTGAAGCAATGGTCTCATTCATATATATCAGGAAAGTGCTTTACAATTGAGCTATATTCTCAGCCCTTGGAAGCCTAACTTTGAACTATTATTCACTCTCTTAGAGGGAATGGGAGCCAGGTAGTGAGTCTGAAGCTATGATCCACAAATAACTCTGCTCCCAGATCTAGGGCTGTCATTTAAAAGAATAATCCAAAAAAGCTTGGGCTCCCCAAAACAAAACAAAAACAACAAACAAACAAACAAAACAATAAAGCTGTTTCTTTTCTGTTTGTACATGTGATTTTTCTATTTCTCA
This sequence comes from Peromyscus californicus insignis, assembly GCF_007827085.1. Classification (NCBI taxonomy): domain Eukaryota; kingdom Metazoa; phylum Chordata; class Mammalia; order Rodentia; family Cricetidae; genus Peromyscus; species Peromyscus californicus. Next base: position 16,540,161 of record NW_026294606.1, read on the forward strand.
ATCATTTTCTTGTCTTTTATACCTTGGATTTTCTCAGCAATAACTTAGGTGGGTTGGGAGCAGGATGGACGTGGAGAGTAATGAAAGAGATGTCTTGATGGGGGGGGGGTGAATATTTCAGGGATTAGGAAGAAACCTGGCACCAGGGAAACCCCCAGGAATCCACAAGGATACACTAGCTAAGACTCCTAGCAATAGTGACCCGTTAATACAGCTTCTTGTGTTGTGGTGACCCTTAACCATAAAATTATTTTCACTGTTACTTCATAACTGTAATTTGGCTACTATTATGAATCATAATATAAATTTTTTGGAGATAGAAGTTTGTCAAATGGGTTATGACTCACAGGTTGAGAACCACTACCCTAAAGAAAGGAAAAATGCTCTAGGTTCATGGACCAGAAGAGTTGATATTTTAAAGATAAATATTTTTTTCTAAATTGATCCATATTTCAAAGCTCTACAAACAAACTCCATGAAGCTTTGTGAAATTTTGTTATCATATTCTAAAAACTTGTTTACAAATCTGAAGGTTAAAAGGATAGCCTGTGTGATCTTGAAAACTTACGTTACAATGACTCAAGCAGAGATGTATGACAAGGTTGCCTAGGCAGATTGATATAATAAAATAAAAATTAATGGAACAGAATAAAGGAGTGACTCACAGATGCAATGTCACCTGAGTTATAAAGAGATAACTGTGTATGGCAGAAGATAAGAGGCAATCTTTCCAATGATTTGTGTTAGGCCCATTGGCTATTCCTGTGAAACAACAAAAATCTACACTTTTGTTCATACTTCCCTTCATGCTCAGTTCAATCCAGGTGGCCCACATTTCACCACATTAAAATTGAAATAAGTATTTTACTCAAGAGCATCTATCTGCTATGCAGATTATTTTGTAAGATTCCAAACAAAATGACAACCCTTGATAAATTTGCCCACTCTACTATCAAAAGCCTGTATTTATCAACTGATTCCAAAAACAGTAAGACATACCATAGTAGAAAGTGTTTCTTGACATACATATATCAGCAAAGGAATCATGTACCAAACAAATACAGAAATATTTACAATACTAAGCCCAGAAATAAACTAAATATTTTTAATGTATGCAATGTGCATTGGCATGATCTCAGTACTTGAGAAACAGAGGCAGGAGGAGAACCCTAAGTTAGAGGCCTGCTTGGTCTACATGGGAGTTTCCAAGCCAGCTAAGACTACGTAGTGAACCTTGTCTCAACACAATGACAAAATTTTTAAAATGTTTGAACTGGAATTTTACAGAAAAAAAATGGCTCTCTCTTGCCAATTAGCATAGGAAAACAGTTAAACAAATTGGTCATCAAAGAGACCAAATTAAAAGCATAATGAATAAAACTCTATGTTCACTAGATGGCTATTATTGAACATACTGAGGACACTAAGTGGTACCAAAATTTGAATGAAAAAATATTCCCATACACCAGTGCTAGAAGTGAGTACAGAACCCATCTAACAACCTGGAGATAGTATTCAGAAATGGCAACAAATATAAATTCCCTTAGACTTTGTAATTGCTGTCTTAGGGATACATACCACAGAATTGAATTCATATTTGCTCATCAAGTCAAGTTAAATTGTTTACAGGCATCACTTTTTAAGAAGTCCAAGACTCAAAAATTCAAATGTCAATTAATGGTGGACCTGATTAATAAACTGGGCTATATCCATGTAATTGAACATCATACAGTTCATATTATAATAAGAATAAACAAATCACTACTATACATACAAAATAAACAGGGGTTTTCTAGTTGAGCAAAAGAAGACAGACACATTCTCTCTCCCACTACACAAAGTTCAAAAACAGGAAGAAGCAAGGGACACTCACAGAAGTCCTGTGAGTGGGCCTCTGTGGGGAGGGAACATGGAAGGGGTCTTCAGGAATGCTCTTCTTTTGTGTGGTAGTTATGGCAGGGAGCTTGATTTTTGGAGATTCACTGTGCTCTATGTAAGCTCTGTATACCTTAATAGAGAAACTATTATAACAGAAAGTCAACACTTTCACAGTAATTAAATCACAATGCAGAAAAATTGCCTTTGGCTTGGATGGGAAATAGCTTTTTCTAGCCTTGCATTAAAAAGAAACCTTTTTCTTGCTGGACTTAGTTTTTCCGTAGACAGTTTTCAATAACGAATATTGAAGTGGCTTGCCTTGAAAGAGAGAGATTGCAGTCCAGGACAGGAGATAGATGATGCGGGTATAATTGCATGGAAGGAGAGACAAGAGGCGAGCTAGAAGTAATGGTTCCGAGATAGAAATCACAGGAATTGAAGTTTAATTATCTATAGAATGAGGAAATGGGGAGATAAAAGTGACTCCAAAGTTTCTAGCTTGATAGATTTGAATGATTATATGGGGGGCACACTGGGTCATTTGGAGGAAAGTTTGGTTTGAATTATTAGAACATTGTTTGTTTTTATGCTATCTAAAATATGTATCTGAAACCTGGTAAAAATTCTAACATCAGAAACATGAGTTTGAGTCCCTTCAAATTCATGTTTAAACCCCAAGAATACATGGAATTATTACTTCCTACCCCAGGGAAATGAGTATTATGAAGTATTAGAATTGCAGGTGGACATGATGGGCATTGATCAAGTAGAGTCTACACAACGAGTCATAGATCAATTATCTCAACTGCTTTTACTACATTTGAACATTCAATTGGCATAAGTAATTATCACACTTTCTGTCCTTTAGTATATATTTCCTAAGTGTGAAAATTGTTGTTAGAAGTATTATAAACAATACCAAATTTGTCACTCATGTCTGAACTTCAGCGTTACCAGAAAACAATATTATATGGAATCTCTTATAATGGCAGCTGTGTCGGAGATCTTTTACAGCAACCTGCAGGTCATGAGCCCTATAAGGTCTAATGATCCTTTCATAGGGATCGCCTAAGAGCTTTGAAAAACACAGATCTTTACATCACAATTCATAACAGTAGCAAAATTACAACTATAAAGTAGCAACAAAAAGAATTTTATAGTTGGGGGTCACCACAACAGGAGGAAAGAGTCACAGCAATAGGAAGGTTGAGAGCCACTGTTTTATGGTGTAAGAAAAATGATGTTAATTTACCATATTCATAACTTCATGATCAGGAGTGTGGACCAGATATAATAATCTCCTAGAAAATAAATATTTTTGAGACAAAACATGATTATTAATGAAATATTTACAGATTTGTATAAGATGGTTAATAAATACTTAAACAATTTTCCTTGTTGGTAAAATATAGTGTTTTTCATCCAAAAATCTCATTGTCCATTCTCATTACCTGGAGACCATGATGCAACCCTCTAACTCTCAAGGGCAATATCCAGTACAGAAAAGACGCGTTCTGCTTCCTCTTGCGTGAACCCATTGTCCTGGCTATTCTTATTTAGCAAACTATTCCCAAACCTGGTGGCTACAACCCCTATTTTACAATATCTCAGTTTGGGGATGGTGAGAGCTAGTGAGCCTCTTCTGGGCAGCCCTTCTCTTCCTATGGATTGGCTGAGGTCCACTGGGAGTGCTTACCTGGCAAACAGACATAGCAAAGAGCAGAAGACACATGACTTCACTCACATTTGTGACTTTATCAATGATGGCTGGGGAAATGGGAGTGTCAACTGGAGCTTCTGTGAGGAACTCTCCCATGTGGTACCTTAGGATAATCAAACTTTCACCTGGTGATGCAGGTTACTGTAGACTGGAGGCAGGAAGTAGACACAGCTCCTCTCTTAGGGACTGACCCTAGAAACAAGTAAAGTATTATTTTTAGACTAATTATTTTGTCTGTTTTGGAAACTTCTCAGACTCAAGGGGAAGAACATCAAAGAATTTGGAGATCAATTTAATCCATTTCACACATGAATACAAGTCAGCTATGATCTCACTTCTTAAATATTTGAATATGCCAACCTGGATCCCAAAACTAAAATGAAAGCAAATCTGAAAAAGATCCAGTTTCACAAAACAAATTAATTTTTCTAAAGACAAATAATTGTATCTAGGTCAAGATCTACCAATGCCCACAATGGAAAGTTGAGAATAAGATATAGATGATTTTGGATTCTGATAAATGGTATTCAATAAGTAGAAGCAGAAAAAACAATTGTTTTTGATGCTTTGGTTTACTGAACATAAATTAGGCACTTGAACTTGTCTTATCCTGGGACTGGGTAGACTTTGAAAGTAAAAGGACCAGAGTTGAAAGCCTCAGAACCCATGTAGATGACAGCTGGCCATGGCAGCCTGTCTATAATTCCAACTTTAGAAGGTAGAGACAGATGATTCCAGAAGAAAGCTGCCTGGTGAGACTATGCAACCATTGTTAGTGAGCTCTGGGCCTGAGCAGGAGACCCTGCTCAGGGGATAAAGTGAATTATCAAGGAGGAGCCTGAAATCGACCTTGGGTCTCCATAGAGAGACCCACAAACATGTGTATCCACACACTTCAGAAAATGCATGCACAGACTAAACAGGTTTATTTTTGGTGTTTTTCTCTCTAATAACCAATGAAGGTAATACTCACTCAAAAATTTCCACATGATTTCCATATATTTGGTTTTGAACCTTAAGTGTGAGGGAAAAGGAATTGATGACAAATATGTTCCTCATCAATGCCATCCCTTATGTTAGACACACTATTGATTTAACCAATTAATCCTCAAAAGAATCTTTAAAATTGGCATTTGCGTTCTCATTTTATAGGTAAAGAGATGCAGGTTTAAAATGTCATAAATATATGGTATAATACAGTATATATATACACACACATGTACATATTCTCAGATAGATAATTCAGATACTACTTGTAAATACATTATACATGTGTTTATATAATATGTAACATTATATACTATATGTAACATGAATCTTAAAGAGTCTTATAACAATAAAAAAAACAGAGCCAAATATTGGGGTGAAAGCTGAAAGATCAGAGAAGCAGAACAGCCAGCCATTAGCTTATCTCTATGAATATGAAATCCTCAGCCTCAAGAGAGCGAGTTCCTGTTTCCTCACACCTTATATACTTTTCTGTGTCCTGTCATATTACTTCCTGGGATTAAAGGCATGTGTCACCACTGTCTGGTTCTGTTTCTCTCATGTAGCCGAGTGTGGCCTTGAACTCAGAGATCCAAATGGATCTCTACCTCCCGAGTGATAGGATTAAAGGTGTATGCCACCACTGTGTGACCTCATGTCTAATTTAGTGGCTGGGTCTGTCCTCTGATCCCCAGGTAAGCTTTATTTGGGTACACAATATATCACCACAACTATATATAAGTATTTATAGTTTATATGACATAGATCAGTTGCATTTTATTACATATATAGTATATTTACCTGTTACATGTTTACTATAATATAATGTATTTGCTTATATATATTTGGGGATACATATATCAGATCCCTTGATATCCTTCTGCTTCTTATATTAGGACAAAGACACTGTGATAGCCTCTTAGATGCATTGCTACTCAATACAGCACAACATGCTAAAATACCTCTTTAACTCAGCATATTTTTGTGCACGTTAGGTAAGCTAGCTGATGATGTGTTTTAAGAACAACCCAAATTGAATGAATAGTAATTATGATCTGTAGTTTTGTTGTAGATAGCGCAGACAACATATTTCCAATCTAGGGTTTCAAAAGAAGCCTATGCCACAGCCATCTTGTGAGTTTCAGTACTCATTTTTTCTTCAAATGATCAGCTATGTTGAGTTGTCAGCTGACAAAAGCTAAGAGAATCACCAGACTGTGAGCTGGAGGATCAAGACCAAGGCTGAATTGAGGCAAAGGTCTGGTTTTCAGTTCTCTTGACAACACCCTCTCAATCCAGAGTATAATGAACTTGACTGGCATTTGTCTGATATTGACAGAAATATTTGTGCAAGAATTTCATTCACATTGTTCTTTAGACGAAATTACCCATCCAGGAGTATGGATCCTGGGTTAAGAGCTGCCTCTACATATTATGCAACGATATCATTCTATGCTCTTATAAAGCATTTTATTACCTAATTACAAAGTCCATTAGTTAAGTCCAAACTCTTTCATTGACCTTTTCAGTATGTGTCTGGACCCTGTCTGTATCTCTAGTCTTGAGTTCAGCTGAACCCTCTTAGCCACATCAGTATGTGATGCTTCCACTTGCTTTTCTCTGCAGATAGTCCATTTATTGAAGAATCTAAGACATTTCTTTGGAAGCCCAAAATATTAAGTAGGTAAAAAGTTGTCCCAACTAGTATTTTAATTGTATACAATATGGAAACAGGCTCAATCCCAGGTAATGGAAATAGCTCCTGTCTACAGAGGAGCCAGTGAGAGAATCCAGAAGGCATCTGAGCTCAGTCAAGAGGAACCTGAAGACCAGCATCCCAAGTAGAACCCAGAGAAGCAGCCAAGCCTTACGAAAGGGAGTCAAGTATGGCACTGGCCTCACAGTTAGTCTGGCACCATAGGGACTGGAAGTTAATTTCTATTTTTCTTCAGTTCTTGTCCCAAGATGGTATCTGATCATCCAGAACACATCCTAGGAGTGTCAGAAAAGGAAGCAGTAAGGGTGGGCCACATGCTTATGCTTTCCTTGTGGTAATGTAAACATTTTTAAAAATCATAAAACAGAAAGAATTCACTTAGTGAGGTGCTTGCATATGATGAATCAGATAGATCTACATACATAGTCTCATCTGACTATAGAACTAAAGCAAATGCTCAATTCAAAAAAATTTACAAGAGAAAAACAAGAAAACACCAACCCTATCTTATGTTCATAGATCAAGGCCAGGGAGGGAGAAAACCACCACCAATGGTAGCAACATCTTCCATCAATATGGATCAGATGCATCTGTCCCTGATTAGAGATGACTGTTCTTATGAAGTGATTTTTGTCTTATGAGAGACTAATTTAAAGCATTAGAGTCTATCACTCAAAGGGGGTCTCTATAGTGAACAGAAAGTGATGGGCTCACACTGATCTGCACTCAGTAGCCCTTTGGACACTCAAGGCGATCAAATAATGAGAATCTGATATGCTTTTAACAGGGTAACACTTGTCAAATCTCTCTCTTTATCTCTCTCTCTCTCTCTCTCTCTCTCTCTCTCTCTCTCTCTCTCTCTCTCTCTTCCCCCCACTGTGTGTGTGTGTGTGTGTGTGTGTGTGTGTGTGTGTGTGTTATACTGCATTGTAGTGTAGTACAAGTATGTGTTCATGTTTGCATCTGTGTGTGGAGGCCAGAGGTTGCCCTTGGGTGCCTTTCTCTGTAGCTATCCATCTTATTTTTGATGCAGGACCTCCCATTGAACCTGGAGTCCACTGATCAGCTAGACACTCTGGCCAGTGAGCTCCAGAGATCTTCTTGTTTCTGACCTACCAATGTTTGAAACAGATGTGTACTGCTGTGCAGAGCTTTATTATATATTTTGGGGATCTAAACTGAAGAATTCACGGTTGTGTGGCTGGCAAGCATTTAACCAAATAGGCTATTTTTCAGCATTAGGGGCTAGAATCTTTTAAGAGCTACAAGAGATCCAAAGGTCAAACTTATTTTGAAGAATTATCTACTTTCAGGATAACCAGAGAAAGCTTACAGGAAAACATTGATTAAGGAATTCTTGCTTGTAAAGGTCTTCATTAGCAAGGGCTTTCTCCTGTTTGGAGCTTGTTTATTTATCCTGAGGTTTAGTCATTAGAGTTTCCACAGAGAACTAGACACGTCATTGACCCCTTCTGATGGATAATAATGTTGGACCATGTTGGATTACCAGTAGAGAGAAAAGTTCCCTGCCCATACAGCAACACAATTAACTCCATCCATAAAATGATAGGAGGACCAAACTCTTCAATTCTGCCATGTCTACTATGAAAAGCTAACCCTTTGTTCCGAAGATTTCAGACTCTGGTGAAGAAAGAGGGTTTGTTTTCAGCATTACAATAACTAGTATAATTCCTCACTGGGACAAATCCCATGCACTTTCTAAATTTATATCACATAAAGAACATAGCAAGCCAAAGTCCTATCTGCCTGGGCCATTGGTTGCACTCAGAAGTATCCCTTAGTGTATCTATGGGGTTCTACAGGCTGGAGGTCTTACTTGTGTAATCTGAAAAATGAATAAATTGGCTTAAATGATGTCCAGTGGTGCCTTTGCCTTAAAACCCCTAGCAATTTCAGGCTCACACAAAATATGTTCTCCAGGTCATCATATTTGGATTATCAAAGCAATGAGCAATGGCATTGGAAGGCAGGGATGGCAGCATCTTCCCACAGCAGGAGGACAAATGCTGCTCACAGAGAGGAAAGGCAGAAAGAGCAGAAGAGAAGCAATTGTTTGAGATATTAGGATTCCTTCTCCCACTGCTATGGAAACATTCTAAGACAACAAAACTCTACAGATACGAAAAATTCTGCCCTATTACTCATTTCAGTATAATAGAAGCCAAGTGTTGAGTGAAAACAGAAACTACTTCCATGTACAGAAGCAGACTTCTACACTGGCAAAAAAAAAAAAAGAAAAAGGCTGAGTCTAGATGCCATTATCTAAAGCTTGAACTGTGAGCTACTCTGAAATATTGTCAATATGCTTTGCATACACAGCACTCCATGTCTTTCCCTTCTCCCCATCTAGAATAGAACTGTAAGACAAGGATTGAGCTCAACACTGAGTTGAGTGCTATGTGCCTCCCCAAAACAGAAAAATACAAATTCACTCAGAACTAGTGAATGCACCCCTATTTTGTAAAATAAAAAATCTGTTAAGAAATAACTAAGCCAAGACTGAAAAAAAAATTATCGTCTGGATTGGGGTGGGGTACCAAATAGAAAAACAAGTATCTTTAGAAGGACGAGACAAAGGACATTGTCTACAGAACAGCACCAGTGTGGTTTCAAGCATGGATTAAAGCTATCCAGCCACAAGTGAAGCAATGCTGGAGGTACCAGGAGCTGGGGGAGGCAAGCAAGAGTTCTCCACTGGTACAGCTGACACCTTGGGTTCAGACTTCCAACCTTCAGAGCTACGAGAGAATGAAATTCCAGTGATGTTTAGTAACCACAGCAAACTGAAGAAAGTTCCTAGCAGATTGCTGAGAGAGCAAGATAAAACTTGGGCAGGAAAGTAAAAAAGCAAAGAGAAAGATGCCGATTCGGCTAGCAATGGAAATGGACAATACAGTAGGGGCTGAATGTTGCTGGGTATAGCCTGGGTTTGGCCTAAAGGCCAGCATGAAATATATACATCAGATTTGAATCTGAAGATCAAGAAACTGGGGTAACAGATACCTTCTCCAGCTTGGGAGATCCTTTTCAAAGAGGTGTTAATCCCCCAGGGTTTGTAATCCACTATACAAATAGCAAATCCATTTCAGCAGTAGCAGACATCCCATACAGAGAAGAGCAGGTACTAACAACTTGAGATCTAGGCAATGCAGCATATTTTATATTACATTGAATAAAGTATTGTAAAGACTGGTCTAAACTGAAAGAAGCCAGTTGGAATGACCTTTTAGTCTTTTTGGATGCCCTCGTCCTGGTGGAGATCACAGATATGCAGGACCACTCAGAACAGAGTCAGTCACAAGGCATGAAGAGTACATACAGGACCATTTGACAGTGTCAGTCACAGGGCCTGAGGAAGAAGCACCTGGAGGTAGTTCTTTTGGTAAAGTTTCCAGGACAAGGAATAGACCAGGAAGGTCTATTGAGGGCTGGCAAATCTGCAAGATTTTAGCAGGTACTTGGATAGAGGGGCTGTCTCTAGTTGGTTGCCCAGCATCTAGGCCTGAGGTCCTTAGTGTACATGAGTATGACAGCCCTATAGAAAGGGAAATGTGGGTGTAGATGTATGCCAGTGGTCAAGAAGGGGAATTGATTGGCATGCCAGACCTCAAACCTGGATCCAGGTGGGTTTTTTGTTTATTTGGTTTTTTCTCTATTTGTATGCATTTGGCTTATGTTTTGAAAGTTGTGGGTATTGGGCCCAGGGCCTAATACTAGGCAAGCACTCTACTGAGCCCTATTTTTAGTTTTTATATTTAGTTATTTTCTTTGGTATATCTCCAACATTTTCCCTATTTATTTTGAAACAGGATCTCACTAAAATACATAAACTTGACTTCACTCTAGCCCAGGCAAGTCTTAACTCATGATCTTCCTGCCTCAGCATCACAAGTGGCCTGGATTACAAGCTTGTACAATATACTCTTTAAAGCCACACTATTCAGTTAAATGATTGAACTGAGATAAATGAAAGAACTAGATAAATGTACAGACAACACATGCTCAATGCTGTGAAATTTTCAGCTAGTCCTAACAACCTAGAACTTCATGACTCTCTCAACAATTTGTCACATGGATAGCAGCAAATTAGTTCTAATTTTTACATGGAACCAATAAAAATTAAAGGAAACAATACACAGTACAGTCTTTGAAAACAAAGTTGGATGACTGACATTACTTAATTTCAAAACTTACCACAAAGCTATAGTAATCCATACAGAGTGACATTACCAAAGAAGTAGTTAAATAGATCATTGTCATGGAATATACAGAGAGAAACAGACCCACATAAACATAATCACCTGATTTCTGGCAACAGAGTAAAGGCCATAATGCAATGTAAAACAGATGGTCTTTTCAACTACACTGAGAGAGGTGGTGGTTGAGACTAGACTGGACTTTACCCTTTTAGAAATGTTAACTTCAAATAGACCACAGACTTAAATGTAAAACGCAGAAGTATAAAACTCTAAGGAGATAATATAGAAGAAAATTTGATAACCTTGAGTTTGAGGATGTCTCTTTAGACATGACAACACAGGCATAATCCATGAAAGTCACAACTGGTAAGCTGGATCTGGCTGATACTAAGAAGCTCTGCCCTGCAAAGAGCACCATCAAAAAGACGTTCCCAAGACATTAATGGTATCCCACCAGAGGAGATCCACAGACAGCAAATAAATTATGGGAAGAAGCTCTGCATCACAGGTCATCGGGGATACACACAAAAACAGTGATGAGATGCTGCCCCACACTGTTAGATTGCCCGAAGCCAAAAACAATGAACACCTCAGATCAAGGCTATGGAGAAAGGAAACGCTTGCTCAGTCCTGGTGCCAATGTGAAAGGGAATTGCTATTTTGCACAACATGGTAGCAGTCTCCCATAGAATTTACTCTATGATACAGCAATTACAACCCTTGGTACTTACACAAAGGAATTGAAAACTTTTGTCTATACAAAAGAACCTACACGTGGACATTTATAGAAGCCTCATTCATAATTGCCAAAACACAGAAGCCACCAAGATGTTTTTAAATAGATCAATGGGTAAATAATTATGATACATCTGGAAAATATAATACTATTCAGCACTGAAAGAAATGGGCTCCTAAGTCACTAAAAGATATGGAGGAAACTTAAATATCTTAAGTGACCAAAAACAAAGTAAAAGCTCACACACTGCAGACTCACTCCTTTACCTTATTAGAAAAAGAAAAACTGTGAAGACAATAAAAACAGCACTTGCCAGGGTTTAGGAAAGAGGGGGAAATTAATAGGCAGAGCAGAAAGGAATTAGAGGGCAATGAAACTACTCTAAGGAATGATGATGATAGATACATTAGTTAAAATTTATAGACTGTACATCCCCCAAAATGAGCCCAAATTTAGACTATGAAGCATGGGCAGTAATTATGTGTCAATGTGCACACCCCATTCATTAAAACTTAGCATTCTGCTAGGGAAAGTCAATAATGGAGGAGGGAGTGTGTGCAGGCAGGGCCAAAGGCTAAATTTCTCCCCTTTCTTCCAATGTTGCTACGACCCTTAAACTTTTTTAAACACTCTCTAAAAGAAAAAGAGAAATTGACAACAGGCAAGGAGATGTCCGTAAGATAGGAACAAAGTTCACTCCAAGTGAATACCATCTTGACACAATACAGCAGAAATAAAGCTAAATTTCCATTATGAATATAAACTCCTCTAACCATTCACTAAAAATCCCTTCAGCAACCTAAAATAATTGGTCAATATTTTTCCTCTTTGTACCTTACCCCTTGTTCAAAATATTAAAAAATAAATACTTAGTCATGGATTGGTTTATTCAAGTCTACACATGTGTACCTGAGACTAGATTCTCAGTATGTAATGAATAAAAGAGACGGAATATCATTTCCCTGTAGATTCTACATTCTTCATCATCACAGTGAGTGAGAGAGGACAAACAGCCAACAGCAATTTATTATTGACTTCAAAGTCTCCCCATCTAGAAGAATAGTGATGACAAACAGTGTTATAAAAAGCTTATCTCAACATCAAATGGCGATACCACATCTCCCAGACATCATTTTACTGCCTGGTGTGGCCGAGGCATCGTTTAAGACCCACCTTTAGAATACCACTGCATGTCATCCACTCCTGCGAATCTGTTGTGTTGGACAAGGATCTGTATTTTGCAACACAGAATGTGGAAACAACAGGTCCTGCCTGGGACTGCTGCTAAGGGGCTGTTCTGCATAAATTAATTATCAAACATTAACCCTACTTTCAAAGGGCAAGGGAGGTCTCTCACTTAAAAGGGGTGAATGACTCCCTGGGGGTTGGGAAAGGGACGTCCTAGGCCTTTCATGCACACCAGCAATACCATGATGTTTAGTAATATCTAGTTTGTCTTCTCATTTTTATACTTTCTTCTCCCCTTATCCCTTATTGTTTTCTAAAGCGGTATTTATTCTTTCTGACATGCCTCCATTTCTTGCATGGGCGTACAGGGAGAGGATGGGAGTCATCCAGCTAGGAAGGCAGCCATGTCGGTTCTTCTTCTAAAATGTGCACACATAATAGACATTTCTTCCCCATCACCAGGCACTGCTCAAAGGGGGTTGTGATATTAACAAAAAGTGAGCCAAAGAATTTTTCAAGTAAAATAGGCCCAGAAAGTTTTCAACAGAGATGGAAATATTGAGGGTAATATCTGGAAATCTATGGGAAACAGGGTTACATTAGAAAGTTAAATATATCGTTTTTTATTCTGTCTTTAAAGATTGCGCTACATAGTTTTTTAAAACGATTTTGACATCGTCTTGCTTGTAAATAGCTTGTTTAAAAGAATAGTTGGTTGTCTTATCAAGATGTTTAATTTCATGTAGGGCATAAATAAAAATATCACATTGTTTTCCATACATACGTACCATTATGTGGTAATGGAAGACTACTTTTTAAAAAGAAAAAAAGGAAGATGAGTGGCAAGATGACACAGTGGTTAAGAGTTATTAATTTGTACTGTTTTTTCAGGGGCTCCAAATTTGGTTCCAAGCACCCACATCAGGAGGCCCACAACTGCCTGCAGTTCCAGCTCAAGGGAGTCTGAGGCTTCTGGCCTCCTTGGGCACTAGCACTCAGGTGCACATACTCACACATATTTACACAATTAAAATAAAATAAACCTTTATAAAAAGAATGTAATTTAGAAGGAAATGAAGTAAAACTCTAAGCCAGAGTTTTAGGGATCTGGGTGCAGGAGACAAAAAGATCAAGACAACATAATAGTTTATTTGATGACAATTAATTAATTTTTCTTAAATAATCATTAAAGTGTCCAAACTAGTAAGCTTCTACTACTCAAGCCTTGCCAACACCACAAAGCATTGACATTAAAATGAGAGTGAAAGCTATACATCTGTGGTGTGTATGTGTCTGAGTGTGTCTGTATGTGTATCTGTGTGTCTGTGTGTATACATGTATGTGTGTGTCTGTATGTTTGTGTTTGTGCGTGTGTCTGTGTGTTTTTGTCTATGTGTGTGTGTCTATATGTTTCTGTGTCTCTGTGTGTGTCTGTCTGTGCCTATGTGTGTATGTGTCTGCGTGTATATATGTGTGTGTATGTATATCTGTGTGTCTATTTGTATCTGTGTGTGTGTAAAGATTATTGTATTGTTTGTTTTCCTTTTAGAATTTACTTTTCAAATATATTTTAATCCATAATAACAATTTTATTTTTAATAGTAAACATAAATAAAGTATTCTTACTCTAAATCTACATTACTCAAAAATAAACTATAGGAAGCTAAGACAGTATTTTACTCATTTAATATCAAGAAAAAGTGATTGTTTTTCTATTTTGAAACTGACTTTCAATGGGACGGATGAGGGGAAAACTGTCTGTTGAATGGAGCTCAGGATATTTGGTCATAAGTTAGAACTTGCGAACTCCACATTTAAATAAGCTTTATATTTTAGATAAGATCTTTTAAAAATTAAATATGAGAATTACTATCTTTTTATTTATTTTTTTGAGATTTCACACCTGAGTACTGGATTTCCATCATTTCTCTTCCCGACTCCAACTCCTGCCATGTCCTGCTGACTTCTCAAATTCATGACCTCTCCTCTATTATTGCTACATATCTATACATGCATACATGTATGCATGCACACACACACTTGCACACTCACACACATACATACACACACAAACACACATACACACACAAACACACACACACACACACACACACACACACACACACACACACACACACCACCTGCTAAATCCATTTACTGTTGGTCTTATGTATATGTGTCTAAGGCCAAAAAACCTATCATGTGATTTGTTGCTGGAGAAGGCTGATTCTCCCTCTATAGGGAGTCATTAATTGCTTGTAGCACTCCATCTAGGGGTGGGGCCTTGCGGGATTTCCCCCATCCACATTGGCATGCCAACTGATGTTATTATGCCAGACAGGTTTAAGCAACCATACTGATGAGATTTCATGGGTACAGCTTCCCTGTCATTTATAGAAAGCACTATCTTGTAGCAAATATCCTGGTCCTCTGGCTTTTAAAACCTTCCCACCCCCTCTTCCATGATATTCCCTGAGCCTACAACAGGGCTTATGTTGTAGATGGATTATCAGGGCTGGGTACCTCATGGTCAGTGGTTCACTACATTTTAACCAAATGTGGATTTGGACATCATTACATAAATCCACCATCTTTATCACTTCCCACTCACTGCTCTGTAAGATTTACCCTCACTTTACTCATGCATGTAGTCCTTGGCTGGTTTGCAACGAGGTAGAGAGAGGGTCCTGTGGGGTCCTGATAGTACCACAGCACAGACAAACTGCTTCATTTCCCGAGTACAAGGCATTCTAAAGAAATGGAAGAAGCCAGCACTTAAGAGACATTTTTCTTCCTACAATGTGAATGCCTGTTCCCTGTTATTTGAGATTGGGATTTCAATTTTAAATTGAAGGTAAGCAGCATGGAATACACATTCTCAGAGGTGGGAGGTTAGATGTCCACTCTATGAAGATGTGGAAGTAGTATACCACTGTGCATAATAGGATTCTGAAATAAGAAGATAACATAGGTTATTTACCTGTTTTGTCCTTGGTCGGAGCTGTATAGAGTAGTGGGGAAATAAGCACAGATAAGCAGTGTTGCCACTAAGAAACCACTACAGAATTCTCTTAGTATAGCTAGTACCTTCCTCCAGCTCTGGCTGAAATGAATGCTTTAAAAAAAAATTCCATACTAGCCTTTTGGTTGTTGCTTTTCAATTTTTTTTTACCTCAATACCAGCAGCTCTGTAACTTCAAAAATAGGAAATGAATGTGTTAAGAACCAAACAGAGTCAGGAAGAAAACCCAAGTAAACAAGTTCTCCCCAGCACCGACTCAGCAATCAGCTTGGCCTGGTATCAGGTACTATGGCTGGTATTCTCATATGAGAAAGGCAGATGCTTTCTTCCCTCATCCCTCGGGGCCTTCTCTCTGACTTGATTTAGCTGCAAGGTGTATACACATATCTACTGAGAGCTGGCTTCTAAGTTGATGTCGTGGGTTGAAAAACAATGAGCCACGGAACACAGAGCTAGGGCATAGTACCCACAGAAGGATACATTTCTCTTTCAGTGGTCTTCCAAGTGCACAGAAGGCCATCTTCAGATGTTCTCATTAAAATGGAAATGCTTGCTCCTTATCTCCTTACTTTCTAGTTTGCATTTCTTTCTTCAAGAAATCTTTAGAGGTGGGAAATAGGTGTGCAAAATGGAGACCATCTTGTATTGTTAAATTGTAGTAAGGCACTAGACAATTCAACTAATGACTAACAAATTATTATTAAAACAAACCAGAAACGAGATAGGCATTTTCACTGCAAAATGGGATGTTTGCTGACTTGTGTTCATTAGATAGAGAGGACCTCTATTAGCCAAGAACCAAAAACATTAAGACCTCTGTCTCCTACATATCTTTTAACTTCAGTCTAGGAAGTCTGCAATTGTCCCTCAGGAAGTTGCCCACAGCACAGGAGGCCTGAGACACCAATTTATCCAATGCCCGCGCCTCATCATAACCTTTTTCTGGACGCTGCCCTAACTGCTCAGCAAGGGCCAGCCTGCCAGCCCTGGTGGAGATCCTCAGAGGTTGACGGCCGATGGGCTCCCCCTAGAGGCAGATGATGCTCCAGTGAGAGAAGGCACCATGGCAGGTTGCCAGGAAACCAACTCCTTGGAGCCACTGCAGAAAAACACAGGAGCAGAGGGTCCCCTGTCAGCACATTGTTTGGTTAGGCGGTTTCATCTCTCTGGAGCACACAGCTGAGTGCAGATTCCGTCTAAAACCAAGAATTGGACTCGGTGAATCACAGTGGGGGAGGATCATCATCATCATCATCATCATCATCATCATCATCATCATCACTTTCTGCTTCTTAGGGCTCTCTCCCTCCCTTGCTTTGCTTACACACTCCGTGTATTTATTTTCCATAGCAGCTCTTGCAAAGGCAAGGCAGAGCTGGAGGGGAGCCCTATGTTCAGGAAAGTAGATGGCTGAGCTCCAGCAGTCAGCAGAGCAATGTGCCTTAACGAGAGCATTTCGTTCCTACAGTTTCATACCTACAGAGTTCTTTTCCTTTGAAAAGCTGAAAGAACAATCCGGGCCTTGATTGTTGCCTCAGCAAGATGCCATAAGGTTTTAGAAAATGCGACTTATAAAGGAAGGCGCTGAAGAAAATCATACAGCATTTTCTGTGATTATTGTATTTATGTAGCATTATAAGAAATGTAGTTATTAGTGTTGCTGGAGTCAAATCTTTCACAATTCTGATTATTCTTTGAATAGTCTCCATGTACTTTAGAATGCAATTTTATAGTTGTTTTCTTTCCCACCTGAGCTCAGTGTTGCTGAGTCCCTTTCTAGGTGACCCCCCCTTGGGGGGGGGGCAGTGCATTATTTAAAGCATCACTCCTTCTGCCCTAGGACTCTCTCTTTTCTGGTTCCGCTTACTTTTTCAGAATGTGTGCATGTGTCAGGGGTCCTACAGGGCAGCCAGGCCACTCAGAGTGGAGTGCAGTATATGTCATTTACAGAAACAGGGCCACACCTAGAAATAAGTTGGGGAGTAAGAGGCTGAGAGAGGACTAGGGGCCACAGAGAAGTCTCCCGTCAGCCCTCTAGAAGGAATGGAGCAAGTGGACAAGTAATAGCTTGCAAGAGAATGCCAGCAGCGCCGTCAGGCACATCCAGCCTGAGGCGCGTGTCAGGAAGCACTGGTGCAGCCAGCGGAAGTGTCTTGCCTCCGAGCCTGGTGATCAGTCTGAGGTCATTGCAGGTCAGCAAGAGCAGAAGGTCCCAAGGAGTAGACACAGGGTAAGGAGGAAGAAGGTAGAACCGTCTGCCTCTTCTGTGTCTGCCTCTCACAGCTTCTACCATGATTGCACGTCTCACGGTGTGTTACCTGCTTCACGTCTAACTTCCAAACTGTAAAAAATGCTGCTTTTGGTAAATTCTAACCAGGAACCAGAGAAGGAAAAAAATATTCTGAGAGTCATTGTTTCTGCATAGCCAAGTGGATCCAAGACAAAACTACTAGTACTTGATTTTCAGCTATATGTACTGCATATCTAATTATAAATTTCCTGTTTATCTGTATGTAAATAACTACAGTGAAGCACTGAATTTACTGCCGAGGAACTTGGGAATGATAACTCAGACACATAATCTTCTGCATGCCAGCTCCTGCCTAAGAGGAGCTTTCTTTGGGGACCTGGAGTTCAGTTTGCTATGGGCCCTGGGCAACCTGCACACCAGTCAGGAGAGTTTTTGCTTCTAATAAAAGGAAATGATACAACATTGCTTGAGCAATCTAGGAGACTTATTAGTTCACATAATTAAAAAGCTCAGCCTGAAGGCAGAAGCTGATCGGAGCTCCAAACGCATTTCTTTTGCATTCCTATTCCTCTGGTAGCTTTGCAGGGCACTGGCCCATAATGGCTGTAACTACATGCTGCTTTAGCCACACACATCATCATGGATGGTGTCTTACTTTACCGAGCCTGCCATAACAAAATATCACAGACTAAAGGACTTAAACTTCAGAAATTTAATTTTGCATAGCTCTGGAGATGGGACCTTTGAGATCAAGATGTTGTCGGTTTTGGATTTTCCTGAGGCCTTTTTATTTTCCTGGGATTAAAGATGGATACCATCTCACTGGGTCCTTTCATGACCTTTGCTGCTCTGAACATAATCATCTCTGGTGTCTCAGGTTCGTCACATAGGGACACTGGCTCTGCTGGATCAGCTCTCCATCCTTATGACTTCATTTAACAGTAATTGGCTCTGTATCTCCAATATAGTCACATTGGGCAGAGGTTAGGCTTATTATATGAATTTTAGGGTGGCAGTTCAGTCTAAAACAAATGGTAACAATGGAGATAATCTTCTCAAAGTATAGGACTTCATTAGTATAAGAAAGTGAGAGATATATTGTCAAGGAAGCAAATGAAACATTCAGTGTAATCCACAAAGTCCTCTAAAATCACTTCCCTTCACCCAAGATTCTAAAAAAAAAAAATCAGTATCATTAATCAGGTGTTTTTCTTTCCAGGGGCAAGTTACTACTATATATGGGCCTCCTGGGCCTTAATATTTTGTCTAAGTAAACATTCCCAAAGCGTATTCCAAGGGACATTTGTTTTGCGACATACTTCTCTCACTCTCTCACTCAAATAAATGGCAATAAATTCTAAATAATATCCTAATCAAGGTTTTGAATTACAAATTAACCTATTGTTTAAATGTCTTTATGATTCTGCAAGAGTATAAAACAGTTATTTACTATCAGACAGCAGGGACTGGCCAACTTCTTCGTCGATGCAGGACTTTCCTCAAATCTGACCTATTAAAATATTCCCACAGAATACATTTTAGGAAATGGTGTTCTCAGATAATGCCACTTTTTATTCAAAGTAGTAGGAGATGAGTCACATGAAGAAGACCATTACAGGTTGAATGATTCCCTGAGTGTAAGTTAGGCAAGGAGCAGGTCCCACTATCCACTGCTCCTATTTATTTTTATTCTGCCTTTTTTTTTCTTGTTGGGGATCAAAGTTTCCCTGTTTGGGAAAGGAAGCCAGTACATTTCGCTTTCGGGCTTTGATTTTAACAGAAGGGTTATTCTGGTGTCACTTCACAGAGACCACTCAAATAGAACACCTGGCCATGTGTGGTCACCGCCTGGGTGCACCTGTTGCGGCCATAGGCTGGAAGAGACTAAAACAGGAACAAGGACCATTAAAGTCAGGAATAATGAAATGTCTGTGCCAAAAGGATTGTACACCAAGAACTCTGCAAAACCGGAAAGCGAAGAGCCAGTGACCGAAGAAGAAACTCAGTAGCAGCAGCCCAGAGACAAGAGAAGCCCAGAGCTTCAATTTGCAATGACTGCATCGGATTGTGAGCCAAGAACTCGGCACCACCCCTTTGCTCTGGGGGCTCTCTTTCCAATTTTAAACACTTGGACACCGTAAGGAGTGGATGCTTCCAACATAGAACCCAAGACATCTGTTAAAACGAAGTAAAACAGAAAAACCTGAAGGTAATTTGGAGGCTTCCAAACACCTGTGAGTCCGACAACAGGCACACCTCCCCTTCCTTCAAAACACAGATGAGCTTGAACCTTCTGGGCATTCCGGCAGTTTACCATCTGTACCAATAACCCTCGTCTGCAGTACAGAGTCTTCTAGGAGGATGTAAAATCCAGCAGCCGAGATAAGGAAAGCTGTTTCCACCTTCGGCATCTGTTCCAGCATTTCCAGGCTCCTTACACTGGACTTCTGTAGAGCCATACCTAGAAACCATCTCTCCCATTTGTGTTTCAGATGAAGGAAGAAAAGAAGAGAGACGCTATCCCTAATAGCCCCATAATAGTCAGTGGTGATGTTTAGAAGGAACACTATCACTAATTTCTCATTACAGCAAACAATCACTGCACCCAAGTCATCATTAGTAAGCTTAAGTGCAGCTCCAGGGAGAGGCAAGGCAATCACAAAGACGGGAATGGCATTAAGTCAGTTCTGTTGGAAAGTAATACCTTTAGACAAGCTAATCGCAGTAAAGCAGAAGATAAAATAGTAGGTTTAAAAAGAACAATAATAATCAAAGGCCGTCATCCTAGAGGAAGAATGCTAACAACCTCTGCTCACTTGCTGTTCCCCGGACAGTCAATCACTTCCAAGGGGCAATCAAACCCAAGAGACTGTGCGATTCACACTAAGTACTCTAATATAGTTGAGTCTTGAAATGTCGTCAGTGGTGTAGGAGAGAGCACCAGAGATGAGAAGCACAAAGGTGTTCAGGGTTCATAAAAGATCCACGGTGACTTAGATAAGATTCATGCCACACTTGTTCTGAGAACCTTGGAGGAGGGTTTGGGCTGCAGAGAGAAAACAGGATAACAATTTTATTACAACACCAATGCATGCCTTTGTAGCTGTTCAGAGCTTCTAAGACATGGTGCTGAAGGAAAATGGATGATGCCTGAACTACAAGGCCTGTTTTCTATTTAATAATACTGAAATCCACGTTGAGGCACTTAGGAAATCTAGAATCAATAGATGGTATATAAGTTAAGAATGTATGCTATTCTAAGAGCAAACAATTCCATTGTGGTTATTTTCAAGTTCTATTTTTTTTTTTTTTTTTACCTATTCCAAAACTGATTATAAATTAGAAGGTGCCATTGCTAAATCACATGACCCAGGCTGTTCACCCTATTTCCTTAAATAAAATGAGATCCTAGGATACAGAAGATCCAAATGTGTGGTCTTAGACACCAGGACACTCAGACCAGGAAGGGAGAGTTCTCTGTCATTAATTCCCATATTCATTCAGAGCTCTTTGTGGTCCTGGTTAAAAGAGTCTAGCATTTTCTCCCCCACACTCTGAACATATTCTTTGAATATCCTTCCTCCCCTACAATTTCTTTGAATGATTCCCAAGGTTAATGTTTTCTATATGACCAATGAAGCAGAGACACAATGCTTTAGAAGGGATGCTGGCATTCTGCCTCACAACACGTTCAGCTTGTTCTTTCTCCGCTAAGGAAGAACATCAAAAAAGAGGGCGAGTAGGATTTATCGAGTCAAATATAAAACTGAAGAGGCAGTTTACCCCAACTCAGCCTCTGCCATGTTCATAGAAGGTAGCTGAGGTCTGTTTCCTGGGACCCCAGAGCAAAACGATGAAGAAAGCCTGATGGAAACAGTTCATTTATACTTCCTCTACCAGGAATGTGAATCTGCTATGACTAAGTGGGAAACACCTTATATCACAAAACACTGCTGTAGAGAATTAAGAACTGCTGGATTATCTTCTCAAGAGTTACCCTCCTCACCACTGTGACCAAGCACCTGACAGAAATAACTGAGGGAGGGGCTTATTTTGTCCAGCGTCAGAGGGTTCAATCTATGAACACTCGGCCTTAAGACTTAGGTAAAGTATCATGGAAGCAGGAACTGGTGGCAGAGGCTAGCCCTCACTTCCCAGCAGCCAAAAAGCAGAGAGGGTTGGGTTCAACACCAGTGCTCAGCCAGCTTTCTCTCTTATATTTAGTCTGAGTCCCATCTCTGGGAAAGTATTGCCTACGTTCAGGGTTGTTCTTCCCTGATCTGTGCTACACCAGCTCTCCATGTGACTCTAAATCCAGGCAGGCTGACAATGAGGATTAATCACAGCTTCTCTGAAGTGATAAAAGTAGAAGTCTAATATTTTAGGTCATCTCAGATCACTGCAGCTCAAGTCTCCCTGGTCAGCACTGTAAAATAACCAGACAAAGGGGTCCATGACAGAGGTGACATTTTATCCTAGGTCACCACCTTCTCAAGCTAGGATCTATTTTGCTCTATTTGGTTTTGAATCCATATAGTCGAGAGGATGAGCAGAGAAACATCATTTGACACTGACTGCTGACCAGGAACTAGACTTGTTTGAAGTCTTACCGTCTGTGGGTGACCACAAAGATTCCAGCTTGCAGTTTGTTTCCATTTTGACTCAAGGTCAGAGAGTCAGAATTTGTGTTGCTCTCCAAGGCTGTATGGCAGGACATTTGGCCAAGGGAGTGGTTGCCAGATGTCCTGATGTCCTGTTCCCCGAAGCTAGGAAATGGGATGTTTTGCCTAAGGACATGGCTACAAGATGTTTTGAGAATTAAGGACGGATTTACACTTGTCTGCACTTTGTCCTTTAGAGGGGGAGGTCTTTTGCCTCTCCCCTTGCTAGTGTATAAAAACCCCATGAGGAATAAACTCGAGGTGACTATGGTATTGACCCAGAGTCTTCTGATACTATTCTGTGTCTCTGTCTGATGTTGTTTGTTTTTGCCTCTTTTGGGGGACCTGCCACCCAGCTCCCAAATAAATCACACATGGAGACTTATTCTTAATTAGGAATGCCTGGCCTTAGCTTGGCTTCTTTCTTGCCAGCTTTACTTAATTTATCCCTTTTACCTTTTGCCTCTGGGCTTTTCCCGTTCTCTTACTTCTGTAAATCTTACTCTTACTCCATGGCTTGCTGTGTAGCTGGGTAGCTGGACCCTGGAATCCTCCTCCTTCTCTGAATATTTCTTTCCTTTCACTCCTCTATCTCTTTTCTTCTCCCATTGAAACAAAAGCAAAATCCCTTCCCCAACATAGCACATACCTCCTCTGGCTCCTAGATCTCTCCTCCCAGTTTTCTCCTTCTATATATACTCTCTGCCTGCCAGCCCAACTACCCTTACTCCTGCTTTGCTATTGGCTGTTCAGTTCTTTATTAGATCATTGGATGTTTACACAGGCACAGTAACACAGCTTCACAGAGTTAAACAATGCAACATAAACAAAAGTAACACATCTTAAAATAATATTCTGCTACATTTCCAACTTTTAATCTAAATAAAAATAAATGTTTTAATTTTAACATAGTATAACTACATACAACAAAAACAGTTATCAAGTAAGAATTCATTTACAATATTCAGTCCAATTGTGGTTAGCATATTCAAAGAAAACAATGCATTATCTATCCTATCTTAGTGAATCCAAAGTTTTACACCTAACTTACTATCATAACTAAGAGTAACTGCAACTATAATTATCTAGTCATCAATCCTATCAAAGACCTATAAGGATGTAATATTATCTAATGACTGAGACATCTGGCTGCCTGGACAGTCACCCAAAATTCCTCTGCAACACTGGGGCATCCATCTTCAACCTACGGGCCCAAAGTATCTGGCAGACTTTTCAGTGAAGCAGGAAATTTGAAGGACTATCCTGCCTTGCTTTGGCAAAATTCATCAGTCATTTTCCTCTGTGTCCTGAGAATGTCTGACAGACTCTTTGGTGAAGCAGGAATTTTGAAGGACTGTCCTGCCTTGTTTTGGCAAAGTCCAACAGTTTTTATTTTCCTGTGTGTCCTGCATGTCCAGTCTGCACAGCACATTGTCAGCAGTCAAAGGAAACACCAGTTTCTTTGCCCAGTGGTTAACCTTGCCACAATGAAAGCAAACTCCATAAGGAGTTTCTTCAATGCCCATCATCTTCTCTGAAGTCAATTGATGCTGCCAGGAGCAGATGTTTCTCATTGTCATGAAAAACCTTAAGTTAACAAAACATTTTAAATGCCATATTCTATAGGTCTTTGAAAGATTTGAAGACCATATATCTATCTAAAATATATCTCTATATGATCTGGAAAGCATACCTAACATATCTACAAATTTGATTGTTATAAATGACTATACCACTAACTATGTTTCCTGACTATCCTATACAGTTTATAATAACAGCTTTCAAAAACTAGAACTTCACCTTACATTTCCAAATGAACTGTATAAGCACAATATCTCAAACAAAAATAGAAATACACATACAATATGTTGTAACAAAAATAACCTTAAATTTTTATCAATATACAAAAAATCCTTTAAACAAGAGTAGAAACATATATATAAGCATATGACCTTAAATTTGTATCAATATAAAAAAGTCCTTTAAACAAGAGTAGTAGCATATATACAGTATAACAAAAATAACTTTAAAATTGTATCAATATACTATATTCTCCTAAATGATAACAAACATCTATAACCCACCAAAAAACCAAAAGCCACCCACATCCCATGGATGTAGTTTTCTCTAAACTGCTTCCTGCTGTCTGTGAATGAAGTATCTTTAGGGTCCCAGAGAAAAATTTGAGATAATGACCAATCCTTGGAAGACCAATAATAATCTTTGACGATAGATATCGCCTGTCAAGTTTCAGGAGGTCTTGCCTGATCAAACATGATCCATATTAACACTGAAGGAATCCACAGCTTCTCATTTCCTGTGGGAACAAAACTCCAAAGCATTTTTGATTTCCATTTGACAAATGTATTTTTTTACTTCTTACAAGTTAAGGCATTCCTAAAGTATATAGGCTGATTTATTTCAACAGTCCCTCTTTCAATTCCAGGTCTCTTTGCAGCTGTCCTTTACTTTTCAACAATCAAATCAACACAACAACATATAGGATCCAGACTACCTGTGAATTTTCCATCTTACATGGTTTTTTTCTTTTACTCTCTCTTTAAAGACTTTATTTTGTAAACTATTCATTTTTTCCCCTGTGACTATACCTGTTTCCTTTTCTTAAGCCTACACACATTGTTAAACACTGTAACCTGTTTAGAGGTTTTTCCATCTGGATCTCTTTTACTGTGTGTCTCTAGTCTTTTTTGACTGCACAAGCAAACTTTAGACTGCTAAGGTACACCTGGATTATCCCAGTGACTCTCTTGGCTGGCTCTGCCCACTTATCAGGTCATGAAAGCCAAGCCTGAAACCCAGGTCCTGGTCAGAGGTAGGTGACCAAAAACTTCATTCAACCTTCCTAGTTATGGAAGCCAGTACCTGTGTTGCCACAGGCAGTTTTTACTTAGCTTGTGGTTTTTACTTAGCTTGCCATTCTTTTTTTAGTGCTGCCAGCCGAACAGCAGCACCTCTTGAAAGTCATATCTTTTTTTTCCAGCTTTCTCTCAGGCCCTATGGAAATACGAGGCCCAGGTTGGATGCCAAAATGTTGTTGTTTGTTTTTGCTATTTTTTTGGGGGGGATCACCCAGCTCCCAAATAAATCACACACAGAGGCTTATTCTTAATTATAAATGCCTGGCCTTAGCTTGGCTTAGTTTCTAGCCAGCTTTCTTTAACTTAAATTATCCCATCTACTTTTTGCCTCTGGGCTTTTCCCATTCTCTTACTTCTGTAAATCTAACTCTTACTCCGTGACTTGCTGTGTAGCTGGGTGGCTGGCCCCTGGAGTCCTCCTCCTTCTCTTCTTCTCATCCTTCACTCCTCTATCTCTTTTCTTCTCCTGTGGAAACAAAAGCAAAACCCCTTCCCCAACACAGCATGCTGTCTTTTTCTTTTATGTCTAGGTCTCTGTTTCTCATAGCTATTATTTCTTAATCCTCACTCCTCCCTTGAAGAACTGTTCGATAGTCGGACAGGACCCAGCAATTGTCTCTAAATCAGTTTACAAAATTGAGGACCATTAATTCTCATTAAGCAGAAAGGCAAAACACAATTAGCCCACCTAAAGTGAAAGCTTGGAAGGGGACATTCTCCCTGTCTCAAAAAGAGTATTGACAGTGTCTGTGATGGTGATACCAAAATTCTACCCCACATTCACACACACCCTAACTCTCATACAAGCCCCAACACTTTGTGACTCAGTTTAGGAATGCTTAGGACAGGTTGGACATTCTTTTTTTTTTTTTGGTTTTTTGAGACAGGGTTTCTCTGTGTAGCTTTGCGCCTTTTCCTGGATCTTGCTCTGTAGACCAGGCTGGCCTTGAACTCACAGAGATCCGCCTGCCTCTGCCTCCCGAGTGCTGAGATTAAAGGCGTGCGCCACCACCGCCCGGCAGGTTGGACATTCTTAATGATGGATTTTCCTTTCCAAGGTATGAATTAAACTAAACAATATCTCCTTATCACCCCTTTAGAATCTTCTGTTGACTTTGGGATGTGGCACACTGTGTAGCTATTATCTTCTGGTTGGACAGGACCCTTGCAATCTTGAATCATAGCGGCTGTGATTACCCACATGATACCCTCAGAAAATGGGGCCCACCAGCATTCCCTCAAGGAGTGGGAGATTTACAGAAGCTCATAAGACTTCATTAGGAAACTACTTTCCCCAGGATTATTTTTGAAGTGGAAGGGTGGCTGACATTTGGTACTCTTCAGGACTGTAGCTGCCCATAAGTCACTCAGGCAACTTCCTGATAGTATAATTCCATGTTTCTGTAAATAACACCAGTAAATGCAGCAGTTCACCAAGCTAGCCTTGGATCATTTCTCTTCTCTGTGGGTGTGCGCTCTATCTGAGATAAGCAGACATTTCTCTATAGCTCCCTGGGAAAAGTCACATAACAGGCATTTCTCCCAAAAAGCCATTGTAAAAGTAAAAATGTTTAACCCAACCAGAGTAAAATAAAGTTTAATAAAAAATGATGTCGCCTCTTAAAACTGTCTGGGTGCCTTCAGCTACTTGGGGCCCAACCTCTAACCCAAGTCTTCTCTTACTACATCTGAAGGTCATTTACAGGGCCTTGCAGCTTTAAGATTCTAGGTTTCAGCTATAACACTTTTCTTACTTTAAATGATTTATTTATTTTTATTTCATATGCATTGGTGTTTTGCCTGCATGTATGTCTGTATGAAGGTGTTGGATCCCCTGAAACTGGAGTTACAGACAGGTGTGAGCTGCCATGTGGGTGCTGGGAATTGAACCCAGGTCTTTTGAAAGAGCAGTCAGTGCTCTTAACTACTGAGCCATCTCTCCAGCCTAGATCTCTAACAGTTCTAATGCAATTTCTTTTCTACTCTAGGTCACCTTTTTCTCATAGCCCTGCCTTGAACATTCATTCTTCTCAATCTCTCTCTACACCATGTTGCCTTTTGTTTCTGCATAAGTCACTCCTATCAGACCTACTGTTACATTTAACTTGACCTCTTTTAGCAACCTGAAATCAGGCAAGGGTTCTGAGTCCTTGCTGTTTTGTAGACCATGCAGAGGAGAAAATGAACACAATCTGTATTCTACTGCTCTTTAGTATTTTTCCCCAATTTATCTTTCTTTTGGAGCTCCTTTAGGCTTTTTTAATTTCTTGCATAAAGTACAAGCATAAGTGTCCAGAGAGATTTATCACCCTGATTATTGGGAGATGCAGGGGAAAGAAATGGTCATCAATTAGCACCTCCTCTATACAGAGCACTTGTTGTGAAACACTGAAGATAAACTAGATCTTCCATGAGTCTTACCCCCAAGGAATTTATGCACCAGGAGAGGAGACAGAGGGGCCAAGATGCCTCAGCTGGGGAAGTGGGGATGCCAGCCATGAGCTTTATTTCCCTCTTCATCCGTGAGGACATTCATACTGCTTGTAATTTTAATCTCTGGAGTATCTAACATCTTTAAATGGATTTAGTATTGTTGTTGTTAGAGATAGTAAGGTTTTATCATAAAAAAGTTATCTATATTGGAAACTTCATTCCTTAGTACAATTTGGCTATTGTGTGGGATATCTACTATATGTCAGGCCCAGGACTGGTTCTCTTGCAATACACTAAACTGATAAACCACAAATGGTGACTTTTGAGATAGCTGTATTATTTTAAAGAATACAAATGAAATAGCTCAATCAAAACAATATGTCTATTGTTCTTCTATTATCCACACCCAAATTTTAGGGTCGATGTTTCATCAGCAGACAGGAGTCATGGGGAGACTTCTGAGGGTATGGTTCCTCCAAACCCTTTATAATTTGAGGATCAGATTATCTATCTTTTTTCAATGTGAGATGTGCAACAGCTAATTATGACTACATTCTGTCCACATATTCCAGTGGAACCTCAAGGCAGAGTGAAAAGAGCTAGTCTTTGTCCCAGGCATGAATGTTCTGTGATCTTCATTCTTTAATCTAGGGAGGACGCTGGCCATTGCTTAGTTTAAATAAAATTATCTGATTTCTCTGGAATAATAAAGCCTTGTGTAGGAGTATATCACTGGGCAAGTAGAAAAGAAAATGTATGAAAGTCTCAATGTGTACCCTACTGCACACCAAATGTTTCCGAACAGTAAACAAACATTCACAGAAGTCCTTAGCACTCTGCTCATTGCTGAATCTTACTTGGCTTCCATTCCCCAAGATGTAAAACAGGGATAGTAATGGTGCCTCCGAAGTGGCTGAGGCAGGGTTGGCACTCAGCTATCACTCACCAGCTTCCCCTTTACTTTTAACTATATCATCCCGCATATAGTCTAGTTCATATGTCAATCCGATTGTCTAGAGTTGTTATCACCCCTAATTTCTGGCATAAATGAATTTCAAAACTTATCTTTTAATCTATGGAGATTTCCATTTTCTTTTTTCTTTTCTTTTCTTCTTCTTCTTCTTCTTCTTCTTCTTCTTCTTCTTCTTCTCTCTCTCTCTCTCTCTCTCTCTCTCACACACACACACACACACACACACACACACACACACACACGCTTTCAAAATATATTGAGAATTAGCTGTGAATACAACAGATAGGGACAGACCACACACACCAACATAGAAACACATACCTTTATATGCATATATCTATATAATTATATACACCCTCTAAATCAATCAAGCTGATATTAGCTAACATTAATTGACTCATTAGGATTCTTGTTAGCTAAAGCTGAAGCTGGAATCCTTGAGAAATAATTGACTGAAGTTAATTGTAATTCTTCCTGGGGTTTTATTATGAAAACTCCTAAGTTGATTATAATGTCTGTGTTATGCACAGTACTGAGACTTTTCAGATGACTCATATGGCAAAGAAAAGCTTACCAGTCAAGACAAAGCCTGTTGACACAGTCTCCCATTCTCCTTTCTCACCCTTGGTATTCACTTGAACTCTTATCTCATTTCCTATTTTTCTTTGTTCACAGTGTGTCCGTGTTTTGAGTTCATTTGTTCCTTACACTTTCTTGAATCATCATACATGTATAGTAATGTTCATGTCCCTTTAAACTATCATGGTGACGTGTAAGACAAGTGGAAAATACATGTGTTCAAGACTAGGAGACATGATCTATAGCTTTTACATTTAGTATATGAAGTTGGGAAAGACACACATACAAAGTGTATACTGCCTTTGTTTTTTCAGCTCTAATGTGACAATGCTCCAATACAACACTCAGTGTACACATAGTAGCATTTCATGTGATAGCATACACATACTATTTAGCACCCATAACATTATTTTAGGTTATGTTCATATAATTCAGTATGAGCTTCAGAACACTCACCCCACCCCTCTTTCTGTCTCTATTATTCTCTCTATGTGTGTTTGTTTCTCTATGACTCTCTCTCTCTCTCTCTCTCTCTCTCTCTCTCTCTCTCTCTCTCTCTCTCTGTGTGTGTGTGTGTGTGTGTGTGTGTGTGTGTGTGTGTGTGTGTGTGTGTGTGCGCATGTGTATCTGTGTGTGGATGATCAGGGCAGGTGCACACGTGGAGGTCAGCGAAAAGCCTCAGCTGCTGGTCCTCACTCAGGTAACTCCACCTTTTGTTTGAGACAGTGTCACATTGGCCTGCAGCTCTGCAGACTAAGTGCCTGGCTTCCTCATGCCTGCCTCATCTCACTACTGCTGTGATTTCAGGTATGTGGCCCCACATCGAGCTTTTAAGGTGGGCTTTGGGGATTCAAATTCAGGTCCTCATGCTTTCAAGTGATTTACAAACTAAGTCATCTCCCAAGACCAACTTCAGAAGCCTTTAAAAAGGCTTTTTGTAATTGTTACTTAAAATTAGTTTTTTTATTGTGTGGTACTTGGATAGACCCCGGTACTCACACATCACAGGCAAGTTCTCTGTCATTGAGCAGTATCACCATGATATAAATGAGTGCATATATATAAGCTTTTAAAATTTATTCTTTATGAAATATTTCAAATCATGTCACTTTCATTTATTTGTTATTGGAAAATGCCTCCTTGCTAAGAATGCTCTACCCTGCTTCTCCCACTACTTAGCTGAGCATCAGTAAACAAATCATTTAACTGCCTGGCTTTGCTGTCTCACTTGTGAAACCAGAGTCAAAAAATGATCATTCCTAAGTTGTTATAGGTCTGAAAAAATGAATTTTTCTTTCCTGAGTTAAAATATTAATTGTTCCTTGATGGTAACATGTTCAAATTACAAAACGATGCAATAGCTTATCTTCAAATTAAACTGGGTAGCACATGCTTGGGGGGGGGAAGTACACCATTAAAACATTTTTATCATTGTTTTTCTTGATTAACACAACTACTTATTTTGTACTTCAGCTGTCATATATAACACCCACCTGCCTTATGATTTATGCATCATCTGAAGGACTAACTGCTAAGTAATTCCCCAGTGAATGCTAAATATTTCACAGCCTGACCCAAAGAAAATTCCCAGTTACTTATATTCCAGAAAAATTATGAAGCTGATGCCTTGTTCATTATCTCCCTCACACATCCAGTTTTGTGGATGAATCTAAATCCTATATTGTTGTTTTATTCTTTCTTTGACTTAAAACCAAATATGAAGTAGGGAAGACCGATGAATACACAACTGTATTGTCCCTCAGTTTTCAACACTTGCTCTGTGAACCTGTCACAGTCCACATTCCTCTGTGTACTACCTTGCAACGCTTCTCCAAAGCTTTAGTATTTGAAATAAATGCATATTTAAGATGGCATTTGGCTAATTGTCGGATGGTAATGATATGTCATATGTTTAATTTTCTTTCCAGATTGAAAGTCATTTAAATATTTATATCTCAGGGCCAGCAATGTCCAAAGGCGAGCCTCCTGGCTTAGATGACTACATGTTATTTGTATCTATTGCAAAGGGAAAGTGACATTGCTTTAAACATTGATCATGAAAGCCTTGAGTACCATTTGACATGTGCCATCGCTATTTCTCTAAAGGAAAATGCACGTGGTTATATAAACATTCGGTATATCCACAGTGGACCAACATGGTCTATAGGTCTCTGCAATTTAATAGTGGATCAAAGATAATTTCTATTAGCCATCTACATACATTCTGAGGACTCATGAACACCGATAAATGAGCTGGGTGATAGGAGCAATTGCTAACATTTCAAAGATGGTCTGACTTTTCCAAAGGCAGTGTGATGCTGGAAAAGACAGCTGAAACTTTTGAATCCCAATTTGTAAAAATTGGAACATGTAAGTAAACTTGAACAATCATGTAACCAGATTAACTACATCTTCACATTCAAAATGTAGATAATAATGCCAATTTCTTTACAATTGTTGCCAAGTGTGACTTGAAAAAAAAAGTGCAGGTGGTTCCACAACTTCAGAAGTAGACCACTGTGATAAAATTTGGTTTCCAAAAAGAGATAACTCAAAATTATGTCTGGGGAACTGAGAACCATTGTATTTAACTCATCAAATAACTGGTATCTATATAACCATCCAGTCACCAAAAAGGGCTTTGAAGAACAGGCTTCACAAGTTGCTATGCAACCTAAGGACACAGGCAAGGATGCTGCTGCCTGGCTTAGGGACCACCAATCAACAGCAGAGGCAGATCCCGAACAAGGCTCTGCAGTCTTCTAGTTCCGGTTGGCTTGCTAATCATAGTAGCATAGAGGGAAACTGAGGTTATTTACTATTGTTATTATTACTACATTTCTCACATTCATATTTTATAGGTAATTAGATGATCGGGGTTAAGAGAAATAGCACAGACTCTCTCTCCTATGTGGAAGATAGATCTCAGCATGCTCACATACATACACACACATGTGACTGTATTTAAAAAAAAGACTCTGCAGGAAGGAGAGAATATAATGGGGTAAAATAACAATATACAGGTATGAGAATGTCATATGAAACCCATTATTTTGTATTGTGACTAAAAGATTAATAATAAAAAGAAAAGCTGAGAAAGCTTATACCCCTTGTCCAAAGACAAGTATCCTTCCACAGTGCTGATTTTTTTTCCCTAGTCTGAGAATTTCACGGTTACATAACAAAGAGAACATCACAAGGAAACATTTCCCAAACACTGAAATATCTATAAGACGCTTATTGGAAATTTACATCTGAAAATCCAGGGGCCAGGAGTTACTTTTTAAGCTTATTCTTATCTCAGATCTGGAGTGATATGATGCCTGCTAATGGTTTCTTAGCTATAAGATGTTTATAATACAAAATGTGAGGTCCAGCAATATGGCTCAGTGGATAAAGTACTTATAATTCAAGACTGATGGCCAGGTTCAATCTCCAGAACCTAAACAAATGATTCTACACTCACAGATCCACACACACCACACACAAAAAATAATACTAAATAATAGTTTAAATATGGTTACCAGACTGGCTGGCCTTAGATTAAAAAATAGAAGTGATCAGCAAATAGGTTTCTTTTTTCTCAGTAGGATCGAAGCAATAAAAAAAATGCTATTTTCATAAAATGTTGATCCCTTTTTGTCCCCTCCCTTCCCGGGAGTTCTCTGATATCTCTGTCAATGGGGATTGTTTACTCTGAATCACATCCTTGTTGCCTTCTAGAATTGCCAAGTTTGAATGTTTACCACTCAAATCCAGCATAAAAGTGTTTTCTTTTCTAGGTAAGATCGGGAAAAGAGGTACAGAGTGAATAACACTTGATTGGGGATGCTAAAGAACCATGTAATTAAGCTGTAAACACTATGTGTGGTGATTCTAATGTAATTTGAGGACTTGTAAATTACATGGCCATAAAATGGCACTCGGGCTCCTGCTTTACAAAAATACCCATGTTTGTGTGAGATTAATTAGTACAGTTTGCATAAAGACAGTGAGGAAATGCTTGCAGAACATGCTCGCACGTTAAGGTTCCTTGTACTTAAAGCCTTCTTGGTTTTCTTTCTCTCTTTCTCTCTTCAAGAAATTATCCTCATTGTCCTCATTGTTTTAGCTGAAACTTAACCTAGACTCAGTAAACAGTTGATGGGCTTTAAGTTATTTACGCTTATAAATAGTCTCTCTCTCTCTCTCTCTCTCTCTCTCTCTCTCTCTCTCTCTCTCTCTCTCTCACACACACACACACACACACACACACACACACACACACACACGTTTGTTGTTCTGATGAAAAATTGGACACCAAAGTTTTAAAATGACCAGACATCATGTGGTTGAACTTTTTCTCTTCTTCAGTCCTTTTGTGGTAGTGGCCATGTTATCTTATAGGGTCATGTTCCTAAAAGGTATCTCTCTCTCTCTCTCTCTCTCTCTCTCTCTCTCTCTCTCTCTCTCTCTCTCTCTCTCTCTCTCTCTCTAATGGATTGCTAATTTTACTTATTGGATATGTGGTTAATTTATTTGATTTAACCAGCTGTCTAAATGGGGCTCTTTCACTGTTAGTAGGATACATACACATAATTTTATAGATGCCAAAGCCGCAGAGAAATAACCATCACCAAGGTGGATACTGAGTGCCTTCCCTGAATGGTAGGCACTGGCCAGTATCTCCTTTTAATCCTGTGAGGGCAGTTGTAGGAGACCTGACAAAGACCTGTTATGTGAGGGAGCTTCTTACGTTTTTCTAATTTCAGAAAACATTCGCTTCACAACTGCTGACTGAAGCTGCCACAGCACTGCTGAGAACTAACAAAGGTTTATGATATAATGAAACCATGATAGTGGTGGTGAGGATGGTGGAATTATGATGTTGGTGGTGTGAGGATGGTGGAATGATGTTGGTGGTGGTGAGGATGATGGAATGGTGGTGGTGGTGAGGATGGTGGAATGATGTTGGTGTGAGGATGGTGGGATGATGATGGTAGTGTGAGGATGATGGAATGATGTTGGTGGTGAGGATGGTGGAATGATGTTGGTGTGAGGATGGTGGGATGATGTTGGTGGTGAGGATGGTGAGATGATGCTGGTGTGAGGATGATGGAATGATGTTGGTGGTGAGGATGATGGAATGATGGTGGTGTGAGGATGGTGGAATGATGTTGGTGGTGATGAGGATGGTGGGATGATGTTGGTGTGAGGATGGTGGAATGATGATGGTAGTGTGAGGATGATGGAATGATGTTGGTGTGAGGATGGTGGGATGATGTTGGTGGTGATGAGGATGGTGGAATGATGATGGTGGTGAGGATGGTGGAATGATGATGGTGAGGATGATGGAATGATGTTGGTGTGAGGATGGTGGGATGATGTTGGTGGTGATGAGGATGGTGGAATGATGATGGTGGTGAGGATGGTGGGATGATGGTGGTGAGGATGATGGAATGATGTTGGTGTGAGGATGGTGGGATGATGTTGGTGGTGAGGATGATGGAATGATGTTGGTGGTGAGGATGGTGGGATGATGATGGTGGTGAGGATGATGGAATGATGTTGGTGGTGATGAGGATGGTGGAATGATGATGGTGGTGATGAGGATGGTGGAATGATGTTGGTGTGAGGATGGTGGGATGATGTTGGTGGTGAGGATGATGGGATGATGTTGGTGGTGAGGATGGTGGGATGATGATGGTGGTGAGGATGATGGAATGATGGTGGTGAGGATGGTGGGATGATGTTGGTGGTGATGAGGATGGTGGGATGATGATGGTGGTGAGGATGGTGGGATGATGTTGGTGTGAGGATGGTGGGATGATGTTGGTGTGAGGATGGTGGGATGATGTTGGTGGTGAGGATGGTGGAATGATGTTGGTGATGAGGATGGAATGATGATGGTGGGATGATGTTGGTGTGAGGATGGTGGGATGATGTTGGTGTGAGGATGGTGGGATGATGTTGGTGGTGGTGAGGATGGTGGAATGATGTTGGTGGTGAGGATGGTGGGATGATGTTGGTGGTGAGGATGATGGAATGATGTTGGTGGTGAGGATGGTGGGATGATGTTGGTGTGAGGATGGTGGAATGATGTTGGTGTGAGGATGGTGGAATGGTGATGTTGGTGAGGATGGTGGGATGATGGTGGTGAGGATGGTGGAATGATGATGGTAGTGTGAGGATGATGGAATGATGTTGGTGTGAGGATGGTGGGATGATGTTGGTGGTGATGAGGATGGTGGAATGATGATGGTGGTGAGGATGATGGAATGATGTTGGTGGTGAGGATGGTGGAATGATGATGGTGAGGATGATGGAATGATGTTGGTGTGAGGATGGTGGGATGATGTTGGTGGTGATGAGGATGGTGGAATGATGATGGTGGTGAGGATGATGGAATGATGTTGGTGTGAGGATGGTGGGATGACGTTGGTGGTGAGGATGATGGGATGATGTTGGTGGTGAGGATGGTGGAATGATGTTGGTGATGAGGATGGAATGATGATGGTGGGATGATGGTGGTGGTGATGAGGATGGAATGATGTTGATGGTGTGAGGATGGTAGGATGATGATTATGGTGGTGGTGATGAGGATGGAATGATGTTGGTGGTGGTGAGGAGGATGGAATGATGATTATGGTGGTGGTGAGGATGGTAGAATGGTGCTTATGGTGGTGAGAATAATGGAACAATGGCAGTGGTGATGAAGAGGATGGTGGTGATAGGACAGGGGGTAACTTCTGTGAGGGTCATTTGCCACATGTTGCTAAGCACTTCATAAGCATTAGCTCATCTAGTACTTGCAATGCTATTGAGTTGACACACTTGAATTTTTACTTTATACATGAAGAAGCTGAGAGACCAAAAAGCCTACTATCTACAATTTCAGTAAGAATCTGCCTTTGTCTAACTGCAGAATCCTTGCACTTAACCTTTATATTATGCTGCTACAGAAAGTAAATGCTAAGTATCATTGAAGTCTCATAGACAGCCTGCTTTTGAGTCGTTTGTGTTTTAAGCAGGAACTGAGTCAAGAGACAAAGAACTCAGTAGTAGAATACTTGCCTCTCACTCAGGATGCCCTGGGTTCAATTACCAGTACTACCAAAAAATAAATAAATAAAAGGGATACCCTCGACTCAGGTTACATTAATTTTATGGGGCTGGAAACATGGCTCACTTGGCAAAGTGTCTGCCACCCAAGAATGAGGACCTGAGTACCCACATAAAATGTTCATGGTGGCACATGTCTGTAACACAAGAACTGGGATGGCGAGGGCAGAGATGAATGGATCCCGAGAGCTCATTTGCCATCCAAGCTAGCCAATCCATGAGAGCTGGGTTAATTCTCTCCCCCCCAAATAAGGCAGAGAGCTATGGAGGAAGGCAACCAACATTGATCTGCCAGCCTCCTCATTCATACACACATGTACATGCAACTGTATACACACATGTGAATACACACATACTACACACATAAACACAAAGAAAAAGGTGTGACTATACACTGTATATATCTCATACATAAAGGAGTGAGCATTCTTAGTTTAAGGAACAGCTGTGACCTCGTCCCTTCATATCTTGCATGTACTGTAATCCTATCAGAAACACCCTAGGCTGTATGTATTAAGTCTGGTTATTCACTTGGCGCAGAGTTGGGAGAAGACAGTGTGGTTTCTCATAGACCACTCCGCTGGGGGCTTGGACATATAAAAATGGTTGTGACAGTGGAGGAAAGATCTGTGATAGGATGACGGTTGTTAGACCAGCACAGGCCATCTAGGAACATGACCCGAAAAGATAACATGGCCGCTACCATAAAGGGACTGAAGAGAAAAAGTTCTGACCGAATGTCTGGTCATTTCACCTTGGTGTCCAATTTTTCACCGTAATGACAAACTTGCGTGTGATCTAAAGCAGACATTTGGAAACATTTGATTATTAATTTGTAACAAACATATGATATGCAGTGCTATATTTCCAAAGACCCAGATAATCACGCAGCTCATGAATTGGAAGTGGACAGATGTGTCTTACAAAGAAAGCAGCCGGCTCCTGGCGACTGCCGGCCTGCGTCTTCATTCCCTTCTTAGGGATTTTGCACACCTACTGGTATTATGTCAGCCACGGACAAGGAAGAGCTGAAGAAAACATCAACCCGTCTTGTCGATGGATTGCTGCATATTGATTTTGGCTAGGCAGCAGCTGTCACTCAGAGGATATATTGCAGGTCCATAAGTATCAACAGACTGGGGGCAGTCTGCAAGCATCATGTTCTAGCACAGGTGGTGCTAATTATAGACGGTCACTTTGATTTGGAGAGCATTGTTATCCACCCCTTCCCTCTGATCAAACTTCTGCACAGGATTCCACATGCTTTCCCTTCCCACGTATTGTTAGCTATTAAATGCAGCTTCTTCCTTCTCCTCGGCACACTTCAAACCACTCTTCCCTTTCCAGAAATCACCACCTCGTCCCTTATCCAGACCCCTTCAGCCACTTTTTATCACACAGCAGCTGCTAAAATATTATCTCCATGTGCTTTAATTCCAATGTTATCCAGCTTCACACTCAGGAGTGTAGGGGAGAGCTCTGCTCTTGCCTGTGGCTTTCAGTCACTGAATATGTTCACCTTTTCTCGCCTTTAAATTCTGAAGAAAA
Organism: Peromyscus californicus insignis; assembly: GCF_007827085.1. Lineage (NCBI taxonomy): Eukaryota > Metazoa > Chordata > Mammalia > Rodentia > Cricetidae > Peromyscus > Peromyscus californicus. Next base: position 16,578,054 of record NW_026294606.1, read on the forward strand.
CTATCACTTTTCAATATGGTACAAATATTTAGCTTGTGCTCACTGAAGCAAAATGTTCAAGTATTTGATTCTTTCTCCGATTATTGTACTCCCAGGTAAATGAAATGTCAGAGTGAGGGATAACTTCCCCACTTCTGAGACTGCCTTTATTCAATCCAAGGGGGAAAAAATATCATAAAGGAACAGCCAGCACAAAAATCATGTGCACGACAGCCAAGACTTTTTTTTTTCTATCACACTCCAAATTCTTTTTCCCCCAGAGGGTATGCCCTGTCCAACAAAAAAAAAAAAAAGAAAATCTGGAAATGATCCAAGAACTCCAAACACTCATCAGATCTCAGAAAGGGGGTAGTGAGCAAAATCCTACTCACAGGTACTATGGAAAAGGAACCCCATACTATATGGCACCAATTGAAGTAAACCATTTATATTTTAAATTTTTATTACATACTAGGCTAGATAACATATTTTCTTGGTCTTTGAAAAAAGGAAAGCAAAAAAATTGAAGGACTAGAATTCATGAAGCTAGATAGGATGTAAGAAAATATAAGCGTGTGTGTGTGTGTGTGTGTGTGTGTGTGTGTGTGTGTGTGTGTGTGTGTGTGTGTTGAAAAGAAAATGGATACCCTTCTCCCATGTTTCTCCATCAAGTTTCTTTCAGATTGGTCCTCTCCTCCCCACTGTCCTCCTTCGTATCTCTACTGCAATACCTTCCCCGAGATTGGGTAGATCTCCATTCCCCCAGATAGTGCAGGCAGATTAACACCACATTCCAGTCCAAATGGACCACTTGACACCAGAGACAAGACTGAGGCCCCTGGGTTTGGCAGGCTCCCAGGTCATCTCCAGGTGAGTGTCAGAGATTAGCCTGTTCATGAGATGTAGGTAGAGCTGCACATCAGACTTGTAACTCTGCTCTCGCCTCATGTTCCTGGGGTGTGGGTGGGATGGAGAGCGTAGCACCTGCAAACTGTTCCAGGCTCATTTTTAAGGAAGTCAGCTTTCCAGTGGAACACAGCTGCCTTGAGCAAGGTTCTGGGATTAGTCAGAGCCCCAGGCAGCTGTGCAGAGGAGCAAAGCTGGGGACATAGGGCACCTCATCCAGAGAACAGCTCTGAGCCCAGGCCCCCCAGGAGGTTGCAAGTCCTTCCTGGGTCATTCTAACCTGGTCTCCTTCACAGCTCATTACTTAGGACTTGAGGGTTTCAAACTAAGTGAATTAGAACTGGGCAATGAGCCTCATTCGGAAATACTCTTAAGGCAAACAAAGGCAAAGCAATAGATGCTTTTACCTACAGCTACTTCCTGAAAAATTACAAAGAACTCAGGAAACACCGAAAGTCCCCGAGCTGAAAAGCAAAGCACAACTCACCTAAATCCAGCTGTATTTTGGACAGCAAGCACTTGAAATTTTTTATTCACTAATCTGTAGATCCATCACACACACACACACACACACACACACACACACACAGAGAGAGAGACAGAGACAGTGAGAGACAGAGAGACACAGAGAGACAGAGAGAGAGACAGAGACACAGAGACAGAGACACAGAGAGAGACAGAGACAGAGATAGACCTTTACCCAAACCAGAATTTCTGAGCATCCAGGATTCACTATGAAACCTCTAGGGTTCAGGTATTCACAAAGGAAGTAGCTGTTGACTAGTAGTAAAGTGACTTGTATATGCAGGAGCTCCCTTTCTGTGCACACAGACTCCTGGAACTCTAGTGCGAAGAGGAATTCCAAGATCTGAGAGGAAAGCAGGATTCTCTGAAACCGACTTTGTTCAAAACACTTGGTGTAACCCAATGATCCATGAAGGAGAGCCATATCTGGGAACAGGACCAAGTTCCCCCATCAGACAAACTGGAGACGCAATCTGGTCTGTTGACACTAAAGGAATATTCCACTTTTCTCACTGTGAGCAAAATTAGACTCTCAGGCAGCATGATCTAGTCAGAATAGACTCAGATTCCTACCAGCTGCTACTTGCATTATTGCCATCCCCGGGCCAATAAGAGAGCATACTGCTGAATTTGAAATGCTCCTTGTCTGTCTCTGGACTCCTATTCTGGCCACTCTGAGGATAGATAGCTGATTTTTAGAATGCTTTACATCAAAGTGAATCTCACATCAGTATGCATTTTGTGTTCATAACTGTGTTACCCTGAGTAGCTTTTTAATATTTTATTATAATTAGTATATGTAGCTATGTGCCCCATTCAAAACTAAACTTTTATTAACCCCAGCTGTTCTGTGATTTGGTAATGAACCTAATGCATTGGGGAAAGTCATAAACCGATCAATCAACCAATATTTATTGAGCATCTATTGATGGTCATGTCAGGCCTGTGTGGGGTTAGGAATGTCAGCACCTCCCATTTTAAATTTTATTCTATTTATTTTTTTAGTGGATTCATTAGTGAGTTATAAAGGAAGAAAAAGTGATGCTGTAATACCAGATACTGCTTGTTCTGAGTAGCAGGAACACTGTGGTCACTCTGAATATTTGATAAATTATCAGAAGACCTGAATTTTTGCTTCAGATTTCCCACTACACACATCTCCATCTCAGTGATGGGCCCACTAGAACAGTATATGGACCCAAAGATCCATCTCCCTGCCAGCTCAAAATTTCAATTAAAAGCAGTTCTGAACTATAAATACTGAATTTTCCTAGGACTCATTCTGGTCCTCTTTGGTTCTCCCATCTTACTACTTGATGGATGAAGAAAGAAAGAACAAACTTTCCTGATTTTTCCATACTCTGCTCACCACTTGAAGTCCTGTATTGGTCCCTGAACCCTCATTTTATAATGTGACCATGAGCAAACATCTCCCACAAGAACGATGTGAACCTTGTTTAAGGTTAAGAATCTGGTGCTGTCAGTCAGTTCTTACTCCAGAATCCATAAATGGGTTCTAGAGGTCATAGGGACCTTGGGGGAAATCTGTTTGTTGTTTCCTCTGGAACAAGAGGAGTTCAAAATTTTTACTGCATTCTCATGTGTGATATTAACGACCACTTCCTTACAAATGACACTGCATGTATCCAAGACAAATGATTGCCCCAAAGAGAGCTACAGCCTGCCGAAGAAAGGCCAACATGCTATGGCCCCATTTCCAGTGCTTCACAGCTGTCTAGAAAGTTGACAAGTTTATAAAAATTAGTGTATGACCTTAAATCTGATTCTAGCCAGACGTGTGGCACGTCTCTCCAATCGCAGCACTTAGGAATCTGCAGCAAGCGACTTAGGGATTTAATGGAGGCCAGCAGGCTATGTAATACGCTCGAGGCCACTGTGTGCCGCAGTACTAGTCTCAGCTGGGCTTCTACCAAGGACTCTGAGGGGCTAAGGGTGTGAGTCAGTGGTACAATGATGTTCTGCATGGGCAAGGCCCAAGGCCTCAGTTTCCAGCTCTGACAAGCCAATGATTCGTTTTTTCTTTTAGCAGAAGTCTAGCCTCTCTCTATCATGTAATCTTACGTCTGTATTATGACCCAAACCATAAAGACGACTTGGTCCTCTGCTCAGGAAGCCATATGACACAGGGAGAGATGAAACGCTGTTCATCTCTGTCTCATATACTAGAGAAAATCTTTTTTTTCCTGAATAAAATAAAAGACCAAGGTGGTCCAGCTGTATTTTTATGGCTGATTTCAACTTTCGCTTTAAAACTCAGGGCAAATATAGACCTGAGAACCATTTTCACATTCTCTGCAAATATTTAGCATTAAAATAGAGAGCTAACCACACTGTCTCTCACAAGAGTAGAGACTTGGTCACAAAGGAGTGACTCTAAAACTCATGATGCTGAGTGGCAATAGATTAGATAAACATATACATATATACATACACACACACACACACACACACACACACACACACATATATACAGTTTAAAACTGAATGGTGGACAGTATCAGTACTGCAGAGAAAAGCTGTACAAGCCATTAGAATACATATTTATAATATATATTCATACCATATATATATAATTTACAAGTATATGCAGAACATTGAATGGGGTTTGTACCATCCTACTTCTCTCACTTTAAATTCTACACTACAGAAAGATTCAGAAAATACTGAGAATCAACATAAAGCAAGCCATACGTTGACTAACTGCTGCAAACACAAACAATAAAAGGAAAAGAACAGTGAGCAGGGCTTTGAGAGTGAGTCTTCAGCATATCAAAATCCTCACTTGGAAATTGGATTCTCTATTTTCAATAGTCAGAAAAAGAATAGAGAGGCCAAAAGACAGCATAAGACAATTACGGGAGCCGTAGGTAAGGGTTACCAGACGGTAAGAGGTATTGCCTGGGCTATCTGATCGTAAAGATTAGCACGGCCCTTTTCTAAAACACTATGGGAGCCAGACTCTCGTGCAGGCTCCATGGGCAGTCTCTCATCTCCTCCTTTATCCTAATGGGTCTCTAATCTAATGGAAACAAACAAGGACTTAAATACTCTCCTGTAGACTGAGAATTTCCCTTCTTGACCTCACCCCTGTGTTCTTCTGAGCATATGGCAGTAGTTGAAAGGATTTAATACAAAAGCAATCTGCCGGCCACTCCAAGAGAAATCCCGTATGTATCAGCACCAGAAACTCGACTCTCCATTTCTAAACTGCAGCCCAAACAGCTTATCTGGTTTTCTGTGTATGATCGTTGCATTTCCAAGATTAGAAGCTCACTGTAGCAAAAGGCAATTAACTGAATGATGACTCTGTGCTAATGTGGTGTGTGTGTGGGCAGCAGAGATAGCTTGCTCTGCGCCCAATGCCACCATCCCCTCATTTATCATTTCCCCCATTTAATTTCTGAAATAGAGTGATTTCTCAATGCAGGGCCAAACACTGGAAAAAATTTCTTTAGCAATTTCATGTAAGAAGAAGTTCATTAGAACCAAAACTATTTTCCAATTTAAAGTAACTATTTAATATCCTACAGGGCTTTAAAGACATTGGTAACATCAGGACTGCTTCTGCCAGGGTCTATTTCTATAAAGGCTATTTACTATCGTAATAATGCGTTTTCTTTTGTTCAATTTTAGGCAAGAGGAGAATTTCAAAAAACAATATTTAGGTCATTTCTTTTAGACAGAGCCGGACAGTACCACTATCCAAACAAAACTATGTCACCATTATATTCACGATGTAGAGGTGTCCCTGGTACTCAGGAAGATTGTAGTCCATACCTCCCACCAAGAGACTGGAGATTTGATAATACTGTGATCTTGTCATCATCATATTTTTTTATATATGATGTCATCTAAAAATACAAACACTTTAATTCCTTCCTTTCCAATACAGATGCCCAATGTTTCTTGTTCTCACCTAACTGTTCTTGCTAGGACTTCTAGCACTCATTATATAATTTCAAAAAGTTGTTAGCAGGGCTGGACAAATGGCTCAATGGGTAGAGCTCTTGCTGTATTATACCCACATGGTGGCTCACAGTCATCTGTAAATGCAGTTCCCAGGGAATCCAACACCCTCTTCTGGCCTCAGAGGGCACTGTGTGCACATGTTTCACATACATACAGGCAGGCAAAATATTCACACACATAAAATAAAAATAAATAAGTCTTTTCAAAATGCACTAAAGGAATAAACAAACAGTTCTAAAGAGAAACCACATGTATAAGAATATGAAAAATGTTCTGTCCCACTACACATCAGAGAAATGCAAATTAAAGCCATAATGAGATATTATCCCACCCTAGCTAGACTAGCTATCATCAAAATAACAAAAACAAACAAACAAACAAACAAACAAAAACAATGCTGGCAAAGATGTGGAAGGGGGAACTCTTATGCTCTGGGTGGGAATGTAAGTCTCTACAGCTAGTTTGGAAATAGTATGGAGACCCCTGTGAGAAGTCTTTAAGTTCAGCTACCATCTGATCCAGCCAGTCTACTCCTAGGCACAGCTCCAGAGGAGATATAATCCTTTTACCAAAAGGATAATCCCACTCCTGTGTCCATTACTGTCTACAATAGCTAAAATATGAAACCAACAAAACACCATCATAGATAAACAAGATGGGATGTGTACACACACACACACACACACACACACACGCACACGCACACGCACACACACACACACACACGCACACACACACACACGCACACACACGCACATGCACACACACACGCACACGCACACGCACACACACACACACGTAAAGGGAAGGGTGATATGGATAAGAGGGTGGGGAGGAACTAGCCAGAATAAATTGTATCCATGTTTGAAATTGGCTAGGAACAAAATTAATTTTTAAAAAAGAGATAGGATCACTTACAGCAATAAGGATGGGCTTTAGCAGCCCTTGTGTTGAGCGAGATAACACAGACACAGAGACAAATACCCACTGTTATCACTCATTTGTGGAAATGTATGAGTCAGTCTTGTAGGTGGCCATGAAATAGTTGCCACTAGAGGCTAGGAAGGGTCAGGGGGAAAGAGATGAAATGTTCAGCAGGGACTCCAAGGCACACTCACAGGAAGAAAGTGGCTTTGGCTTTCTGTAGTACAGCCACAGTGGCATCCCCGTGGAGAGACGAGGGCTAGAGACAGAAGACTCTCCAACTCCCTGACATTGCAAAATGACTGTCAGCACAAAACTCCTAACGTGTGAAAATAATGGTTGAGGGGATGGAGAAGCCTGTTATACCGATTTATCAACACTCATCATCATACGCCTGTTTCAAATTACCATGCACAAATATGTCATAACAAGAAATGATTGGAGCAATCAGGAAACTTATTCACAGTAGCCAACACTGTGCCCCAAAGCCACTCATTCCTTCCAGTTACAACAGGTGAATTGGCTGTCATCCTACCTAAACTCACCATCCCTGCCCAGCTAAGGAAACCCCCTTCCACCTCCTCCCCCTCACTTCCCAATCTCAAATGCTTGGCTCTCTCTGGAATGGTTTTCATTGATTAATCTGTTCTCCTTTTAAATGTTTCAACACAAAACCTCCCAATTAGCAGTATTTCTGGGGTCATTTTATGTGTCAATTTGGCTAAGCCATGGTATCCAGTTTTTGATGAACACCATTCTAAATGTCCAGATGCAGTTAACAGCCAAATAAGTAGGGTTTAAGTAAGGCATCATCCTTTCCATGGTGTGGGTGGGTCTCATCAAAGACTAAGACTCCTTGAGGAATCCCACTCCAAACCAGCTTCAGACAGCAGCTACATGGTTCCCAAAGATTTCAAAATTTCTAGAAATACTTCTCTATTCTTATTGGCATTAGGCTTTTTTCTTCCCCATTCTTCCTTCATTCTGTCCCACTATGGATTTTCCTGATCCCACCATTCCACTGAGATTCTCGCATAAGATTTCCTTTCGTCTTTACTGAAGTCGCTGACACATCTTAATTCCCCTTTATATTCTAGGGAGATCATCTATCTCACCTAATGTTCCCCTTTCTTCCCGTGACTTCTAGAACCCTGTACACCTATGAATTTACTATTACCTATGCTCACCCTATTTCAGAATCCTATGATGGAATAGTCTCTACCTTAGTGACATCTTAATATGGGGTCCTTCCTGGGGCTCAGTTCACATTCTTCATTTTCACTCTGTCCCATGTCCATCATATTCATTTTGGTGACATTCACACCAGCTGGTTACTCAATACCAAATGGTCAGCCCTGAAAACATACATACAAGTAAAAATTTACAGATTGAATAGGCTGTATTTAGGAATATATGTATATATATAATATATATATATGCATACATTTATGCATGTAACAACACTTAATGAAAAAGGGGGTCATGAGTGTGAGAGAGAATAAGGAGGGGTATATGGGAGAGTTTGGAGGGAGGAAAGGGAAGAGGGAAATGATGTAATTACATTATAAATTCAAATTCACTGTCTCCTCGGTGGCTTCTACCACTGAGGAACATCAGCTGGTTTTTGTGTTCACTTGCAGACAAGAGGCTTGCCTTCCTGGTCTTCAGAATATGTCTCTGTCCTTTCTCTGTGCCTACTATGTCACAGTCATTCATGTATATGTCTTCAAATCTTAGCATCTAACCCAGGCCTTAGCACAGATTGGATCTGCAATGTATCCGGTTAAATATTTAATGCATGAATGAGTCCATCAAGAAAGGATGAAGGTTGTTTGGGGACTGATCTTGGCAGGAAGCAACTTGAGAGGTCTTTCTTCGGTTTAGTACAGAGATGCCAGAAGTAAGTAGGCTTCTGCTAAGTTTCAGTCTGCGGTCCCCATGTGGTGGCTTTGTCATCACCCAACAATTGTCCCCTCGCATGCATCCCTCACCAGCTTCCAATCACTAGGCATTGCTCAGGAATATGCACGGAGCCCACAGAAACTGGGCGCTGGCTCTTCTCAACAGAGCCAGGTCTTGTTTAGTCAGCCAAGAGCTTTTATTCTGCATTCAGAAGACAAAGCAGCAAGCCGGAGCTTGTTGGGGGAAGAATACGAGCTGCCAGAAGTAACAGAGGAGGGTTCATTCACTTGTCACTTAGAGCCCATCCCCGTCTGAAGCATCTTTAGCCTCCTAATTGTTTTCCTCCCCTTTCCTGGACCTGTCTCGCACAGGCTGAACACTCCTAGACAGATTTACAAATTGGCTCAGAAATCATGAGGCTGTAAGAATTCTGACTCTATAAAACACGCACTCCCCCTGCTCATGTTTATTAACCAAATCTATTCCAGCTATTTCATTTCTTCCCTTGTCCACCTCATTAGGCTCCAGGTTGCCCCAGGCAAGATTGAGAAGTAGATGGAGTTAGTGTTTTGTCCTGAGTTTCTCCATTCCTAGTTATGAATTTTATATGCATCTTCCCTGTTTCTTTTAAGGGTTCTCTTGAGTTGGTATGAGATTTATAGTCTCATTTACACCTAGTTATGACTGACATAATGTAGCGCTCTATCTGGAGGTAGCTGTGTTTTCAAAGACATTGCTCAGGTCAGGCAATGTGCCACCTAGAGGAATCAAAATGCCCGTTGTGCGACTGTAAATGCCAGTGATTGTAAAATCCAGTAAATGACTAGATGAATGTGCTATTTCTGATCAGGGAACTTCTGACTCCCCTCAAATCATGCTGAGAAGGAAGCTGTGTCCTGAAGATATTGACATTGCTGCCCCTGAAGACACCACTCCTCGTGCCACAGAATTAAGAGAGTTTTATTTCCATGGGAAATAAACATCAGCCCCTGTGCCCATGCAGCGAGCCAGCAAGTGAACAGGCAGAATGCCTGGCCTGTGTGAAGAAGGCATCTTCTGATTTGCCCGGTCTGGCTTCTGTGAACTTTTGCTTGTTTTTTGACAGCTTCTCAGGAAGAACCAAGGCTTTGAGAGGTAGAGCTCATGGCTCACATTTCCTATCTTGTTCCCCATGAATATGCAGGTAAATCCACGCTTGCCTTCTTGAGCTAAGAACTGTCTTCTGGTTCCCCATGGCCTTGAAAATGAAATCTATATTTTGCCTTCTATGGAATACAAGACTTCCCTACTAATCCCTTCTTCTAGCACCCTCTCCTTCAACCCTGCTATACGTAAGCACTTGTGTTATCCTCTGTGGTAGAGACATGTAACACACTTGAAAACTCCCAAATAGGATATCTTTCCTTGGGACTCTGCACATTTATTGTACTACTTTGTCTTAAAGCACCCCCAGCCCAGTAAATCTTCTTGATTTTCTTTAAAGAATATTCCTATATCTTATGGTCTCTGTCTCCAGTTGTCCATTATAGGACTAAGCTTAGCACAATGCAGTTGTTGCCTATCTGTACATCTACCCATAAGACTGTATGCTCCTTGAGTTTCTTTTTTCATATTCATGCTGCCTGGACCTTGTCTAGAGCCTCACAGAAAACAGACACTAAAACTTTAACTGATGAGTCATTGAACGAATAAGTCAAAGGTGTTGGAGAAAACTACACAACACCTTATATTCTGTAAGTGCAATAGAACTTCTTTCTTAGAACAAACACTAAACCAGAGGCCCACAAATTAACATCTTAGTCAAACTTGGCCGCCAATTCTCACTGTAAATAAAGTTATATTGTAACACAATCATACCTGCTCATGCAGTGTGGTTAATGGTTACACTTGCACTCCAACAGTAGAGTTGCAACAAAGACCTTCTGAGCTGCTAAGCTTAACGCCTTCACTTATCTGCAGTGCTCCATCCTTTACAGCAGTGGTTCTCAATCTGTGGGTTGTGACCCACTTGGGGTCAAATGACCCTTTCTGAGGTCACCTAAGATCATCAGAAAACACAGATATTTACATTACCATTCATAACAGTAGCAAAATTACAGTTATAAAGTAGCAGTGAAAATAATGTTATGGTTGGAGGTCAAGACAGCGTGAAGGACTGAAGGTCACAGCATTAGGAAGGTTCAGAACCACTGCTTTCAAGCCCACGTTTGGCAAAGTCTGCCTGCAGGGAGGAGAGAGAAAGAAAGAGCTAGAGGACTGTCTGTGAGATGCAAGGTGGGGACAGGGCTTGGCAGAGGAGAAAAGTGATAAAGAACAGTAGTGGCTTTCAGTTTTCTCTACTCTTAAGGGAGGACTCAGTTTCACATGCCCTCTCAGATTGGAAGCATGGGACATCGGAGGAGAGTAAGGACACATTCACAACAGGAGCCTGGAGCCCAAGGGTGCTGTTGTCAACTGTTTACGAAGGCAGAGAGAAGGGCAAAGCTGAAGTCAGTAAAAGCGCCAGTGCCTAATAACTGCAGCAGAGAGCTTTTCAGGTGCCCTATTAAAAAGAGTGCTTTGTCCCAGTAAATACCAGGATAACAGTCTGTTCTCAGAGCCCCCTTCCTGCACTTTATTCTTAATGAGCCTCCTAATGAGTGTGCAGTATTTATTTCCTTGAGAGACTCATCACTCCCCATTTCAACCCATTATTTACATACATAGCATAGTGTGAAAAGGTCCAAAAGACATCCAGTGACTGCTCTGTTCCTTTCCGATGGCCTCTGTCACTCTTTTAGAACAGAGGGCTGTGTGAACAAAACAGCAGGGTTCTGGGTTTTCAGCAAGACAGCCAACACAAAAGCTGAGAAGCATTGCTAAGCTCAGGGTTGGGCTCTAGGGATATCTGTCTGAGAAATTTTACCTGCACAATGATAGCTCTCATGATGTATTATCTAAGCCTCAGGAAAACACCAGCTCTTAGTGCCTCAAAGCATGAGAAGCAAAATCAAAAACTTCTCTTAGAATCTAGGCTGTCTTTTATGTCATATACTCACTGTTTTCTTTCTTTGTGTTCATTTTGTGTTATTCAGGCCAGGTGTTATTACCCATGCCTGTAACAAAACTGGAGAGGCAGAAGCAGGAGGGTCACTAAGATCTCAATGCCAGTTTGCACAGCAGAGTAACTCTTGCTAGAAACAGGGGAGGGTGGGGAAGGGAAGGAGGAGGAGGAGGAGGAGGAGGAGGAGGAGGAGGAGGAGGAAGGGAAACAAAAGATACTACAATAGAAAACAGAATGGCTCACACCTTTTCAGACCTTTAAATGTCATATAAGTTTTACCAACTTTTCCAGAAAGATGTAGACCCTTGTAAGAGCCTGAAGACCAGGACAGGGAAGTTGCACCATGAAATCTCACCAATATGGTTGCCTAACCAGGGCCCACATAAGGACAACACTAGTTGACATGCCATTGTGGATGGGGTGAATTTCACAAGACCCCACCCTTAGATGAAGAGCTACAGCCAATCAGTGGCTGCTGAGGAAGGGAGACTTGGTCCTCCAGGGGCCAGCCCCCTGATGAGTTACCTAATCTCAACTAAGCAGCCCTAAGCACTTGTACATACAAGCAACACTAAACAGAGGCAACCAGAGGAGGGTAGAAACAATGTAAATACAAGGAACTCATGTATGAAATCATCAAATATTAAACAAAAGTGGTAAAAATATATTTTATGAAAAATGTTTTTAAAGGAAAAACTACTGCCACAATCATGAAACCATAATCTTACCTACCCTAAAAAAAATAAGAAAGTTAAAAAAAAAAAAGAACTTAGAATTCCCATAACATTAAATAGTACCATCAAATATCCATTCTGGTCACAGAACTCCAGGTGTTCCATAACCATTGAGTAGAACAAAACTTAGTTTCTCTTAATTTATGGCTTTTTCCTCTAATGTGGTTTTAATCCAGCACAATTTATTTGTTAAAGATAACAAACTTTAACATTCTGAATTTTAATATTTTATTGTTTTGCACCCTTTATTTCTGTATTAAGAACTAGAACCATAATTTTTGAGGATTTATTTTTACTTATGTGAAGGTGTATATGTGAGAGTGTGTAGCTTAGTGATTATATGCCAAACGTGTGAAGGTGCCTACAGAGGTCAGAAAAGGGCGTCAGATCCCCTGACACTAGAGCTACAGGCAGTTATGAGCTGCCCAACATTGAGTGTGAAGAACCAAACTGAAGTCCTCTGGAACAGCAAGGGCTCTTAAGTCCAGATCTATGGTGATATTTTATTTATGCTGAAATGTGATTTTATTTGTATGTTAATAAATAAAGTTGCCTGGGGGTCAGAGCTAATAGCAAGCCATTTAGCAGAAGTCTGGCAGTGGTAGCACACGCCCTTAATCCCGATCACATGACAGGCAGATCTCTGTGTGTTCAAGGATACAGCCAGCATGGAGACATACACCTTTAATCTCAATACCAACCATAGAGATCTAGAGATCTGTATAGACAGGCAGTGACGAGGAGGTCATGTGGGAGAGTTTACAACCAATGAGAAGGTAGAACAGAAAGTCAATAAAAAGACAGACACAGAGGAAGTAGGTCTCTTTCTCAGGGGAAGGACGGCAGTGGCATCAGGTGGTAAGAAGGTGGTCTTGGTCTCAGCTCTTGGCTACTGCTCTCTGACCTCTGGGGCTTTTAACTCTGCATTTGGCTCTGTGTTTCTTATTTAATAAAACCATTCAGAATTACATCTACACAGAACCATCTCTCCAGCTACTTTGAATAATATGATTTAGACAGTCATGCTGATAAAATGACACCAAGACTTTCTTCAAACTAATGAAGTGATGAGTCAGGACAAAGAGAGATGATCTAAAGATGAGGTCAACTGGATACATTGATAATTATTGAGGTTGAATGATAGGTACAATGCATTATCTTACTTTTACCACCTCATTTAAAGTTTCCTATAATTAGGTTTGGGATATAGCTCAGTGATAGAACACCAGTTTAGTATTTACAAGGCCCCGAGCTCAACGCCCATCACTGCAATAGTAAAAGTTCTTGCAGGTTTCTTTGTCTACCCATAGTGGTGCAGGCCTATAACCCTAGTACTTGTCAGGCTGAAGCAAGAGAATTACAAGTTCAAAGCCAGCATAGATTACAAAGTAAACTCATGGTCAGCCAGGACAATTTAGTGGAACTTGTGTTAAAGTAAAGGAGGGATATAGCTCAGTGGTAGAGTGCTTGCCTAGAGTACACAATGCCTTGGGTCCAATCACACACACACACACACACACACACACACACACACACACACACACACACATACACACACACACACACACACACACACACACACACACACACACACACACACACACTGCACATGAAAAACAAAGAAAGAGAAAAGAAAAAAGTTTAAACAAAGGAGCTAAACAGAGTTCAACTTTGTGCTGTGAGTACATAGGAATGTATCTTTGCAGTTGAACATATGCTTAGCCGTTGGGAAGCCCTGGGTCCAGTCCCCAATATCAAAAATATTTCACTAGTTGCAGAAAGGTATTGCTCAAATGGGAATCACAACTACTGAGAAGCACAGGAGGCCAGTGTGTAAATCCAGTAGGACAGGAGAAGTGAGTACATTTCTTTCAGGCTGAACTCTACCCTTGAGTTTTCCAGAGCCTGCTTGCTACCCTGTTTTTAGAGCAGCACATTGAATTTACACTTCAAAGAGTGGAAGGTGTGAGGCCTACTGGTTTGCAGACTTTTAATTACAGTTCACTTTCCTTCTTTTCTTTTCTTCCCCCTTCCTCCTTCTTTGTTCTTTCTTCTTCTCCCTGAGGTTAATTAAATCCAGAATAAAACTCTTAGAATGTTCCATCTTAGTATCACTCAAAAAGGGGGAGAGCTTCAGCATTGGAAATGGGGTACAAGGATACTAACTTAAAGAGGATGGATGTATACAATTGTATTAATCTTTCCCTGTAAGAAACCATCAGTGATCTGAGAGTTACCAACTCTGTTGTATCAACTGTGTCAACTGATCAAAAAGCATGGACCCGTCATTTTTGAGTTATGTGATGCCTTCGGCCAGGCTCAGCACCTGGCCTAATAAACCAAATTTAGCACTCATCAACAACTTCTCCAGGATCATGTTTATGCTTATTCCCTCCTTGACAGTATTTTTTCAGATGTCACTGTGTGGGGGCCCACAGAGACTCCATAGTGAGGCCTTATTCCATCATGACTCAGGGTCAGAGAGTCCAAGTTTGCTTTGCCCCACAAGGCTGCATAATAGAATATTTTGGCCAAAGAAGTGGTTACCAGATGTCTTATACTTCAAGGACTAATTACAAGATGCTTTGCCATAAGGCATGGTTACCAGTTGTTTTGAAAATTAAGGAAGGGTCTACACTTGTTTGTACTTTGTACCTTGACCTTGAAACGTGGAGGTCTTTTGCCTCTCTCCATGCTGCTGTATTGAAAAGCCCATTGGGAATAAACTCGGGTGACTATAGTATTAACCCAGAGCCCTCCTGAAGTTATTCTGTGTCTCAGCATTTTTCTTCACCTAAGTCTAGATTTTTCATATCTATTATTTCTCAATCCTCACTCCTCCCTTCAAGGACTGTTTGATAGTCAGGCTGGTCCCTGACATCACTGGACCCAAGTTCAACAGGGCTGCATATGCTTCCACAGCAGGAATGTTTATACTTAGACTAAAGCAATGAATCTTCCCTGGTGCAGCCTAACTCCTTAAGGACATGAAAGAGTGTGTGTGTGTGTGTGTGTGTGTGTGTGTGTGTGTGTGTGTGTGTGTGTGTTTTAAGATCAATTTCATGCCTTTCTAATATAATCCTCCTAATATGGTCTAGGGGTCTTGAAATGATATAGTCTAGGGGAGTCTTGATTGTGTTTGTTTTCTCTGTCAGTTAAAGAATTAAAAGACAGGAAAAATCTGAAGTACAACAGGTAGCAGAGAGAAATCTCAAGTTCCACAAGCAGAATCAAGATTTGAAGAAAGGCATTTATTTATTGGGGGGCGAGGAAACACACACACGTGCAACAGACACACAGAAAAAAAAAGACCCTCTGCAAAGCAGAGGGAACTCAGAAAGACAAAGAAACCCAACCTTTTCTTAAGAGTTGGGCTTTTAAAGCCTCTGAAGAGTTTTCCTCCCATACTTTAGGGTTGATTGGTTTGAAGACAGATAGGATGGTTGGTTAATTGGTCAGAAACTGGTGTATGACATGTCCTTATCCAGTCTTGAACTCTTTGAGTTGACCCACCACCAGGGGGCCTTTGATAGGAGAACAAAAGTGTACAAGGCCTTTTTTCTCAAGCCAGAGGGTTGAGGAAGAAGATGGGCCATCTTGGAGATTCACCACTTTTTTTACCTAGCCATGGCCCCTCTCCCTATTTTCTGCATACCAGGGAGTCTGTCTAAATCCTAGTCTCTCACTACAATTCATTATAAAGATAACTAAGTATGGAAAGCTACTAATAACCTAACCAGCAACTGAACAATGCCTTGCCTTTTTCCCTAACTCCTTCAGGTCAGGTTCATCTTCCTGGATCTTTTATGTCTTATGTGTCTATATCATCCCTGGAAACCTCACACTCACTATTTACTTGCTGGGGTTTCCTGCTGGCACCACCTCTTGCTGCTAGCTATGCCTTTCAGGACTCCTTCTCAGTAGTCTGGAGCAAGAGTAGCTCCAACATCAGTATGAACAATGCTCTTGCTTTTTAAACTACTCCAAGATATAAATCCACACATCAATGGACACTTGGTTTTTGACTTAAAAGAAAAGCCAGAAAAACATACTGGAAAAAAAAGACAGCATCTTCAACAAATGGTGTGGGTCGAACTGGATGGCTGCTTGTAGAAGACTGCAAATAGAGCCATACTTATCACCCTGCACAAAACTCAATTCCAGATGGGTCAAAGACCTCAACATAAACCAGATACACTGAACCTAATGCATGAGAAAGTGGGGAATAGTTTTGAACTAACTGGCACAGGAAAAGACTTTCTGAATGCAATGCCATTAGCATAGGCACTAATAACAACAATTAATAAATGGAGTCTCATGAAACTGAAAAGTTTCTGTATGGCAAAGGACACTATCATTTGAGTGAAATGGCACGCTACAGAATAGGGATATTTTTACCAACTACTCATCCAATAGAAGTCTGATTTCTAAACTATATAAAGAACTCAAAAGGTGGATATCAAGAAAACAACCCAATTTGGTACAGATCTAAACAGAGAATTCTCAAAAGATGAAGCACAAATATCTGAGAAACATTTAAAGAAATATTCAACATTCTTACTCATCAAGGAATGTAAAACTACTTCAAGATTCAAAACTACTTCAACATTCTTTTTACTCCAGTCAGAATGGCCAAGATCAATAAAGCAAATGACAGCTCATGCTGGCGAGGGGTAGAGTAAGGGGAACATTCATTCATTGCTGGTGGGAGTGAAAACTTGAAAAGCCATTATGGAAATCAGAGTGATGGTTCCTCAGGAACCTTGGAATAGATCTCCCTCACAGCTATACCACTCTTGTGCATACTCAAAGGACTCCACATCCTACTGCACAAAAACTTGCTCAACTGTGTTCATTGCTGTCTATTCCTAATAGCCAGAAATTGGAAACTACCTAAATGTCCATCAATGGAAAAATGGACAGAGAAAAATGTGGTACATTTACACAATGGGATATTAATCAGCTCTTTAAAAATAAGATTTGCAGGTAAATGGATAAAACTAGGGGAAAAAATCATCCTGAATGAGGTAACCCAGATCCACAAAGACAAATATAGTATGTATTTGCTTAGTTAGATGGAGTTAGATAAGCAAGTTATGATCCATATAACCACAGGGGTTAAGTATAGAGTAAGGGACTCATGGGGAGGGATAGATCTCTCTGGAAAGGGGAAATAGAATAGATTGCTATGGGTAGATGAGGTTGGGGGGGGGGTCAGCTGAAATGGAAGGATCAAACTGAAAGAGGGAGGGAAAATGAGGGTAAGAGAAGAAATATAAGAAGGGATAGCTAAAACTAAGGCCATTTGAGGGGTGATATGGAAACCTAATACAATAGAAACTTCTTAAAATATAGACATATATTAAAGAAATCAAAATGGAATTAACAAATAATGGATAAGACATAGCCCCATCTCAACATCACTCATCACTAAATGAAACCTCCAGTTCCGGAAATGGGCTACATCTAATAGAGTTATTGACCAAAGAGGCTTCATGGAAACCCCCAAGCCACCTAGGTTATTGCCAGGATATCAGCTGTTCCCCACAAACTGATGGTAAGGTTGTATTGCTGAGGATAATACCTACACAACTCATTGAACATGGAGATGTCAAGTGGGTGCTCACCCAGAGCCTTCACCCCTGCTGACCAGTGTTGATAGCACTGGAAGACACTCTGCATGCTGCCATAGGAGAAACATAAACACAAACCCAGCTATAAACCCTTCAGTCTACAATGCTGATCTGCATGCAAGTTATGCTGGTGCAATGGTTGCACAAAGCTTGTGGGAATAACCAACCAATACCTGACTGGATTTAAACCCTATTCCATGATGAAATCCATCTCCAACACTGGCTGGGTGGCCAAGAACCTGAGAGTAGATAAGCCATAGACCAAGGGGGAAACCAAATACTACTCTTCTGCTAACAGAGTGAGGCAATAAAATAACTACCAAATGACTGCTGTACCCACCCATCAGTGTCTTGCTCAGCCATCATCAGAGAAGCTCCTCCAGTAAATGGGAACAAACAGAGACCCACAACTGGACAATGTGCAGAGTGTGAGAGACCTTGAACACTCAGTCCTAAACGGGATGCCTGCAT
Source organism: Peromyscus californicus insignis (assembly GCF_007827085.1). Classification (NCBI taxonomy): domain Eukaryota; kingdom Metazoa; phylum Chordata; class Mammalia; order Rodentia; family Cricetidae; genus Peromyscus; species Peromyscus californicus. The sequence goes on from NW_026294606.1 coordinate 16,596,161, forward strand.
CAAATTCTTCCTCCTGGGGCCAAGGGAACCCTAAGGAAGAGGATGTAGAAAAGGCATAAAAGTCAGAGAATATAGAGGACACCAAGGAATCAATGCCTTCTAGAGATAGCAGGACTGATGCACAAGTGAGCTCACAGAGACTGAGGCAGCATGCACAGGGCATGCGTAAATCTAAGCCAGAGGGGGTCCCAGAACTGAGAGAAGTGGACACATACCCCATCCCTAACCCAGAAGACATCTCTAATCAATAATTGCTTGCTACGGAAAAATTAATTTTCTCCAATAGAGTCTCATTTTGTATACAAACCACTTTTAAAGGCAGGCACAAAAAGAACTCAACGGTGTGTTTGGTAGTTCTATGTCCCATAATGATTTGTTAGTATATGTCCCACTCCCTCCCTCCTTCCCTCCCTCCCTCCCCCTCTCCCTCCCTCCCTCCCTCCCTTCCTTTCCTTCCTTCCTTCCTTCCTTCCTTCCTTCCTTCCTTCCTTCCTTCCTTCCTTCTTCCTTCCTTCCTTCCTTCCTTCCTCCCTTCCTTCCTTCTTTACCTTGTGGGTCTTCTGTGTAAATATTATGGTTTCTGGTTTTGTGGTTTTATGGGATGTCTCTGTGTGCGAATATGTATGTCACCAAATATATATGTTTCTTGTAATTTTTTTTGGTTCTTTATCTTGTTTGTTTTTTTTCTATTTTAGTTCATTTTTATTTTATTATTATCTTTTAGATGCCTGTTTGTTTTCTAGAGAGAGAGAGAGAGAGAGAGAGAGAGAGAGAGAGAGAGAGAGAGAAAGAAAGAAAGAAAGAGAAAGAAAGAAAGAAAGAAAGAAAGAAAGAAAGAAAGAAAGAAAGAAAGAAAGAAAAAAAGAAAGAACATGGACTTGGGTAGGTTGGGAGTTGAAGTGGGGTTGGAGGAGAGGAAACTGTAATCAGAATATATTATATGAAAAATCTATTTTCAATAAAAGTAAAAATAATAATAAATTATTTTTGGGAACACCTAAGCCATGACTCTTCAGTAACAACAATGTCCGATGGATATTTCTATGGTAACAGAAGCATCCAATAGAGTAGCTACTCAGCACAGGTGGCTACTGAGCACTGGAGCTAAGTGTGAGTGGTGTGATTGATGGTTTGACAGGTTTTGTCCCAGCAGACACACGATAGGACCCTCTGGAAACCACTTCGGAAAACATATATCTAATTGCTTTGCTCTTGTTTGAAAAATGGACCATATACAACTTCTTCTGTAAATGAAATTAGATTGGTATTCTTTTCCTAATCCATCTTCACAGTATTTTTCCTAAGAACACAGGGAAAGTCATAAACAGGGAGCTAAATTACATCCCCTTCCCAAGAACACTTGTAATTAAGGATGAGCTCAATGTCATTAGTGAGACATTTCCCAGACTCTGATCGGAGCCGGAATCTGGGTTTGCCACACACATGAAATGCCTCAGATGAAACTGGAAACCTCTAGGTGAGACGCTCCAAGGAAGGAAAAATCAGTCTAGTTAAGACTGTGCGACAGTGGTTCACGTGACCAAGTGGTAACAAGGTGACTCCCAGGAATTAGGGGTGTAGCTCAGTTAAGGAGCACTTGCCTAGTGTGTCAAGGCCCTGGGTCCAATCCCCAGCACTACATGAAAACTAAAAGAGGACTCCTGTGAAATAGCAATGCACGCTACCCACAGACAGGAGAATAAAGTAAGGAATGCCGTGATGCCTTACATATGCCGGTATCTGTTCTTCCAGTATTTGTGGAGAGTAGTGCATAAATTATATTTATAGGAAGATAAGTGTTGTTGAGGAAAAATAATAAGGTAGAAGCAAGAGATAGCTTACAGTAAAAGTAGCCACATGCTTTCCCTCTATGAAGAACAAATTAAATATATACGAATCTAGGGAAATTAAGACTGGTGAAGACACATTCCTCTGTTTAGAATTTTATTTGGCACTACAAAGGTTCAGGCTATTTATTAATAATTAGGTTCTATATCTAATTTATCTCAGCATGGATCACAAAGAAACACAAGTTCTTCAAGTTGCATGCTGTCTCCACAAGAGCTGCTTCCTACAGTCACTGACTTATTCAAAGCTTATGCCTCTCTGTAGTCTTATAGACTGAGTAGGAAAAGTCACTACTATTAATAATTATTAGCATCTCATTTATACTCAGTGCTAGCTATTTGCTGGAGAATATACTAAATAATTAACATCCATCAAAATCTCTTTTAGGGTGGAGAGATGGCTCAGTGGTTAAGAGTACTTTCTGCTCTTGTGGAGCAATCGGGTTCGCTTCCCAGAACTCAAATGATGGTTCACAAACCTCTGTATGTAACTCTGGTTCCAGAGTACCCAATGCCTCTTTTGACCTTTGAGGGCTCCTGCCTGCATGTCACACACACACACACACACACACACACACACACACTGTTGAATAAATATTTTTTAAATAACCTCTTTCAATCATAATAACCCTAAGATTGGGGGAGTCACATCACAGTTTACAGATTAAGGACCTAGGTGTGAAGGGCTTAATGTTCAAAAATAAGAAAGCAGCTACCTACTACATTGGTAATGAACATGACACTGTAATAAAACAACACTGTAATCAATTGAGCAAATTACATGACATATATACTCAGTGCACTACTAGGGTATTTTTATGGTTTGGTTGTGTGGAGGGCAGAAAAATCAAAAAGACAATTGCTAAACATTTCATATACTTTAGACAGTGACTTTCCTCCCTTTGTATGATTTATGTATTTAAAAAATGATTTTAAATTAAGTTATACTACTTGAGTAATTAGAAAAATGATCTAGTTTCCTTCCTACGTTTAATTAAAATACTACTTACCAAATTTGCTTCAGTATTTCACAAATACCTATGGCAAGCTTTTCATGGAAGGGACTGTTTCAGGTTCCCTATATGTGGTGGTGAAGGGCTGTGTTTGATATTCAAGTGACAGAAGATATAAATAATCCATTAGGTGATAACATCATTTAGAAATATAATTTTAAAAAACTATGAAAATATAAACTGAGGGTCCTCTCTGGCCCACCTGTTCCCAAACACCTGGCAGGCACTTCTCAAATTACCACACAGAGGCTTATATTAATTATAAATGCTTGGCCAATGGCTCAGGCTTATTACTAACTAGCTCTTACATTTAAATTAACCCATTTCTAGTAATCTACTTATTGCCACTTGGTCCATGGCTTACTGGTCCTCTGGCATCTTGCTCCTTGGGCAGCTCGCTCCCATCTCTCAACTCTGTTCTTCTTCATCCCAGTCCTCAGTTTGATTGTACTGCCTAACCTTATCTTGCCTTGCCATAGGCCAAAAGAGTTTTATTATCAACCAATGAGAGAAATACATATTTGCAGCATACAGAAGGACCATCCCACAGTATGAAAGAAAAAATTTAATGGGGGTCTCTATTAAAAGGCATTTTCACTGGAGCCTGGAGCCTGAGAAAGCCATTCAGTGTCACTGGGCAGGTGGATCTGGCAACAAGCTTAGTAAGCATAGTATATAGACAAATGCTTGATGGGGTTGTTGCATAATGAGTACAGGGTAAAAGCCATGCCCCACTCAAAGAGGGATGCCAACTATGCTAATCAATTTCTGCTACTGAGATGGAATATCTGATTCAGACAACTTAGAAAGGGTCTATTTTGACTCGTAGTTTCAGAGGCTGAAGTCCATGGGTGGGGCAGCTCCATTGCTTTGAGGCCTAAGGTGAAGCAGAACATTGTAGTGGGAAACATACATTGAAACAATTGCACATGGCATCTGGGAACCAGAGAGAGAGGGACAGAGACGGAGACGGAGAGAAAGGGAGAGGCGGGGAGCCAAGGACAAGACACTCCTTCAAAAGCGCACCCCCACTGACCGTCCCACTTCTTCCACCTAGGCCCCACTCCTAGGTATGAAATCACCAGTGGATGGATCCATATTCATGATTCAATCAGTTCACAGTGATATCACCACCTAGGTACCAGCCCTTCAACAGATGAGCCCCTTCTGAGGACACTTCATATCTGGATCACACCACACACATACCAGAAATACTATACTGTTTAGTTTCATGTGCAGCTATTGAGGAGTTTATTCAGAAAAGGAACATGATCACTTCCTGTGTGTGTGTGTGTGTGTGTGTGTGTGTGTGTGTGTGTGTGTGTATACATGTATGTGCTGTATGCTGCATGTGTGTTTGCAGGTGTACTCTTCCATGTGTGAGCATATGGAAGCCAGACGTCTACATCAGGTGTCTTCCTCCATCACTCTCCACATTACTTTTCCAGACAGAGTCACTCACCAAACCTGGAGATAGACTAGCTGGTCAGCACACCCTAGGATCCACTTCTCTCTGCCCCTCGGTGCTGGAGTTACATGTGTCACCACATCCAGCTTCTAGGTCAATTCTGGGGACCCAAGTTCAGGCCCTATATGTTTGTGCAACAAGCACTTTATGCACTGAGACAACTCCCCAGGCCCATGATAACTTCGATTTTAAAAATTAATGATAACTACAGACGTGGTGTGAACCATGGATTGAGGACTGAAATGAGGGGCTACAACCAATGAGAAGGGAGGTTGGTGCTGCAGTATAGAGTGGAGATGATGAGGACTTGGAAAGGACAATGACAGAAAAAAAGAAGTGATCAAATTAAATAACATTTCCAAGGTGCCGTATTGAGGACCTGGTGACATTTGGAATGCAGTACATAAGACAATAGTGGAGAATAATGCCGGGCAATAGGCTTACTCCATCAAATAGGTGATGCTATAATCTCCTGATATCAGGTAGTTAGGGAAGGACTAGGCCAGAGATGTGAGACCAGAAGCAAGGATTCCAGTTTAGGAACGATAAACTAGAAATGCTGCTAAGCACCCATGAGGAAATTTCACAGGAGACATGTCTATTTTCTGGACTGTGTGTACATGTGAGAAACAGCAGAGGAAACTGTAAGACTGCAGAATTGTAATGAAATATTAACATGCTTCTGGACCAAGCCCCTTAGCCTTATAGATAGAGGAATTAAAGCCAGAGAAATTAAATGACTTGCTCACATGTGGAGTGATCTTCCAGAAGGTTATTTCGGGAAATAATCTTTCTGAAAAAAAAAAAGATGAAAGTGTTCCATCACACCTTCACAATATGTGTTGGATAATTTTTTTTCCTTTTTGAGCTACTGAACTTCCTGGCTCGATGTGTGAGTCAGTGAGAGGCAAGATTCTCTTTCTTTATTGTGGAATTGGATGGACTACCCTGATCCCCTCATTCCTAAGCATCTTAGATGTAGGCATTTACCATAGCTCTGACAACCAGTCTCAAAATGAGACTAACACTATAGAACAAGGTGATGTATTATATAAACGGGCCAAGTGTCTGACACTAGCAATTAGGATCTGACAGTGTAGCACCATCAAGAGCCCAGGATGGTCACTTTTCTGTGGTCTGACCCCAGCTGTATTCCATCACCCTTGGTGGTTGTCCATTGTCTGTGCATATTTGGTGGCAGGACCCATGAATTTTATTCCTGTGGTTTGTAATCACGAGGGAGAACAAAGGACCCCTTCCCTGGATCCTTGAAGAAATAACATAATTTCCAAAAGGGCTGGACTGATCTTTCAGGTGTGACATTTTCATTTTCATACTCAACTTTTAAACATGAAAATCAGTACTAGCATTCGAGAGACTCAAACTCGTTTCAAAATCTTGATCTTTATCTTTTTTGAAAAAGGACATCTAACCAAACTGAGCCTCTAGAATCTCAGCGAGCTGTGAGCAGCAGCCCCTACCTGCTGCAGCAGAGACATGAAATTCAGGTTGCCAGAGTCATTTGTGCGACTTGCCTGTCCTGGTGGACACTTCTATAGCTCCTTTTAGCTTCCTACCTTGGCTGCTCTGTAGAGATACAATTCTATCTCACTCACTGTCAATGCCCAAAACACCTTATTATCCTTTATGTTGTGATCAAACATCCTTTCTTTGAAGTGTATTCTGATTTCCCTGAACAAAGGAAATGCATCCCTTGAGTCTCAGTTTCACCCTATTCTTGTCTTTTACTCCTTCTGCTTCACCGTGATTCCCTTGTAAGTTCCATGTCTCCTTCTGTCTGTGGCTTTACACAGAGAAGGCCCACTGTGGGGTGTGTGTGTGTGTGTGTGTGTGTGTGTGTGTGTGTGTGTGTGTGCGCGCGCACACATGCGTGTGTGTGTGTGTGTGTATGTGTGTGTGCGAGAGTGTGTGTGTGTGTGTGTGTGTGTGTGTGTGTGTGTGTGTGTATGTGTACCTGTGCATGGGCAAGCTTTCATTCCAGGATAACAGGCACCAACAAATGAAAACCTGTGAAGTTAGTGAGTCTCTCGTCTATTACTTTCTTCATAAAATATTAGTAACGGTTTTTACCTGTCTCACCAGAGTGTCTTAAGAATTGATTTATATTTACAAACTACTCAGACATACTTGGATTTGAGACACTGTGAAAGTAAGAACATTATTATTATTATCAACTTGAGGCAAATAAATCGTAAGGAGAATACACTGAACTGGGACTGCTTGGTATTTACAATAATATAGGCTTTTCTGGGAATGCTTCCTTTCCAGAAATATACATCACAAAATGCCTTTTCTTTCCCTCGAAAAAAGATTTAGAGTCAGGCCAGACCTCTGTGCTAGTTAGATGTTACTTCATCTACCTTGGGGCAGCATTTTATACACATGCTCTGAAAGCTTTTGCATACCCTCAAGGTGTTTATATGTCCTGGACAGAAAGAAAAGCTAGTTTTCAATTTTTATGAAGCAATTGCATAAAATGCCTTTTTAAATACTAAATCACCAAAGCCATGCTTTCTGGATAACTAAGGTTAGAAATAAGAATTCTTGGCTTTTTTTTTTTTTTTTTTTTTTTTTTTTTACCACAACCTGTTCTGTAGAGAAATGGCCTACTGTCTTCTGCCCTTTCCAGCTGTCTTTCTGACTGTCCTACCTCGGAGCCACATGTCCCTTCCTGGAAATGCTATGAATTTCCTTCCCCTTCCACCAGCTGTTTTCCGATGGCTAACCACTGCTCTTCACTCCATCTCACTGTGTAATCTACTTCCACAAATCCACTTGCTCTCCCTGGAAAATTCCTGGCTCCTTTGAACATTCATCTTCCTATGCCAATGTGAGTCATAGCATAGTTCCCCTGACTTAGCCAAGCCTCCCTTGGGCCTCCACTTTCAGGTCTCCGTACATAATTCCACCAGAATATTTGTATATTTGATGTTTAATCTACTCTTCCTCATAAAGGACCATCGACTCTAGATCTATGGTCCTATCACAGCTGCCCTTCAGTACCAACGCCAGCTGGTTCCGGGACTCCCTGCAGACACAAAATTCTAAGAATGATCAAGTTCCTCATAGAATAAGATTTGTTTTCAAATCAAACCTGTAATCTCTGAACAAATGACAATACCAAATGCAACATAAATGTTGTGTGTGTGGTTGTTACACCATATTGTTTAGGCAATAAGAACAAGGGAAAATCTGCACGTGTTCAACAGTGACACAATATGTTTGAATATCTCTGAACCATATTAAATGAACCCATGTTTTTGGAACTTATGAATACAAAGGCCCAATTTAAAGTGTCTGATACATATTGGTCACTAAGTAACCAGTGTATAAAAAGAATATCAAATACCAGGGTAAGTGTCAGCAGCAGATTGTAGTGGGTAGCCATTCCAGCGTTGACCTGGAAGTACCACCCACTTTGAGGCTTCGGTAACTGTCACGCCTACAAGGTGGAGCCAAGAGAGGACTCCTGAAGACCCAAGATCCGGTTGAGCCAGCTCTCTTGGTTCCTAGACCCTGGACGCTGGAGGTAGACCAAGCAGAGTTCTCCAGAGAACACCGCTAGACTGTGCTATACCTTTCCCAGACCCTGTAACCTATCCCTTCACTTGTAAGTTACTCCATAAAATAAACCTCCCTTTTAACTACATGGAGTTGCCTTAATATTTAAAACAATATCTGGTGCCCAACATGGGGCTTGAACCCATGACCCTGAGATTAAGAGTCTCATGCTCAACATGCTATCTCTGCAGATAAATTTGATATAATAATGGACATTGTACAGAGGTCAAAATCTTGGGGCTTAGTGTTGGGAGGCAGTTTTCACATTGGCTGTCCTTAATTTTCTCCCCTAGACTCTGAGTAGCCTGGATATTAATGTTTTCTTAAAAGATGGCCCCATGGTCTAAAAAATTAGGGGAACTAGTATACAAAAAGCTAACACCTAATACTATTGTCCATATGTGTGCATGTGTGTGTGTGTGTGTGTGTGTGTGTGTGTGTGTGTGTGTGTGTGTGTGTGTTCATGCATGCTGTGGCATTCATGTGGAGGTCAGATAACACTTTGTTGGAGTCAATTATTTCCTTCTACCATGTAGGTCTTAGGGATTGAACTCAGGTCATCAGACTTGGCTGCTAAGTCATCTTATTAGCCTCCAAATAGTAGTATTGTCAACTGCATAATTTCTAAAGATACTGAAAATTAAAGGGGTATAATAGGGAAAGGCCTAAAGGATGGGTGTCTTAGTCAGTGCTCTCTATTGCTATGAAGAGACACTATGACCATGGCAACTCTTATAAACAAAGCATTTAATTGGGGCTTGTTTACAGTTTCAGAGATTTAGTTCATTATCACTATGGCTATGGTGAGAAGCTTGGTAGCACACAAGCAGACATGGTGCTGGAAAAAATAGCTGAGAGTTCTACATCTGGATCTACAGACAGCAGGAAGAGAGACACTGGGCCTAGCTTGGGCTTTTGACCTCAAAGCCAGTGACACACTTCCTCCAACAAGGCCACACCTATGTTGTGGGATAATGCTTTTGTACACTGGTTTAATAAAACTCTGATTGTCCAGTAACCAGGCAGGAAATATAGGTAGGATAAGCAGACAAGGAGAGTTCTGAAAAGAGGAAGGCTGAGTCAGAAGATGCCTGCCTACCATCCAGGGAGCAGCATGTAATAGCACACAGGTAAAGCCAAGGAAAACATGGCGACATACAGATTAACAGAAATGGGTTGAGTGTAAATGTAAGAGCTAGTCAGTAGTAAGACTGAGCTAATGGCTAAGCAGTTTTAATTAATATAAGCCTCTGTGTGTTTACTTGGGTCTGAGTGGCTGTGGACCAGGTGGGACACAGGAAAACTTCCAGCTACACACCTACTCCAATAAGGCCACACCTCCTAATCCTTCTCAAGGAGTACCACTCCCTGATGACTAAGCATTCAAATATATGAGCATATGGGGGCGATTCTTATTAAAACCACCACAGTGAGTCTATGTTTACATGATGAACATTTAACACTACCATCCCAGACTTCCTGAATTCTGTGTCTCACTGATGGGAAGTCTTGACCAGTAAAGCAATAAAGCATCCATGTGGAATGGCAGGTTCTGAATACATGAAAATATAATGGGTTTTAAGCTTGATTTTCCCAATGATGCCTGTAAACCCACTTAGATTTCTTCTTCCTCTCACAGTTAGCCTGGACCTACCTTAGAATCTTTAGGATAACACCACTGTTTCCCACACCAGCTGTTAGCTTTCTTCCTTGGGTGGGTGTGATTCATAGGAAGCAGAGGGCAGGGTCCAGGTGAAACTAATTTAGGTATTAGCTAGAGGGAACTACTTGTAGATCAATTTTACTCTGACAGATAAATTTGCCTTTGAGATCCAATTATATACAATATCAAGACTAGCATGAATCACCTATCACACTTAGAAACAGCTGCTAATTAAAGCACAGAGATACTAGAACATTCTGATAACACAGTGAAATAGTGTTTTTCAGAATTTGAAATGAAGAAAGATTATTATTTATTTCTCAAAGATAATTTCCTCTAGTCATATTTCTAGAAAATTAGTTTTGGGTTCAATGAGCCACGGGGAAATCCATTTTAACAGTTTTTGTTTTCCAACTCTTTTTTTTTAATTCCCAACCTTTCAATATAGTGTTAAAAGTGCAATATTCTAACCAAGAGCTCACAAAAGTATCATCTGCCAAAACCAGAGTGTGCATAGGAGCTGAAATTAAAGATCCTAGAATTACTGTCTGGCTCAAACCCCAGCTGCTCCATTTGTTTGGGGTGAGTTACCTAAATGATCTTTGTTTTCAGTTAAAAAAAAATCCACTAAAGTGAAAATAAGATGCAAATTATGTCTTGTGACAAAGACTACATGAATTAATGCCTGTTAAAACACTGATTAGTTTAGAAGAGAGTGTATGCACACAATGACACCCCAAAAATACATACTCAGCTTCCCTCCCCTCCCCATTTACCTACTTGAAAGGAAAATATTTTTGCAGCATTATATGTAGTATTTTGATTCATTAGTAATTACTCGTGTATGTGTGTGTGTGTGTGTGTGTGTGTGTGTGTGTGTGTGTGTGTGTAGTGGTTAGAAAACAACCTCGGGTGTCATTCCTCAGGCATATTCTACCAGGTTTTCTTTGGTTTTGTTTCTTCATTCGATCTCTTACTAGATTAGAACTCACACAGTAGGTGTGAGACCCTGGAGATTTGGTGGCCTCCGCCTCCCCAGCTCTGGGATTACAAGCTTATATCACCATGTCCAACATTTTGTTGAGTTGGTATATGGGAATCAAACTCATGTCCTACCTAGAGTTTGCAAGGCAAGTACTTTACCTACTGAATTATCAACTAGCCCTATTATTACTCTTACTATTTGTCTAGATGCTTCTTCAAAACATAAAATTGTATGACATGAGTAATAGACAGTAAAAATATTTCTTAAGAAATCAGGATCTAGAATGCCACAGACTCATGCACATTGGATGATATCAACTTATTCACTCCTCACTCCATACATATGACTCTTAGAGGCACTGTTCATTCATGTGTTGAGCAGACAGACATGAGATGTATTTCAGGTGCCTGCCACTGATCTAGGCGCCAGGGTCTCACAAACACATCATGCTAACTTTTTGATGATCTATGGTTTGTGATCTGCATATGATTCTTCTCATCTTCCGCTTTCAAATTCTTTAAAGGGCTTTGTGGCTTCTCAGAAATTATGTCCGTTCCTCTCCCCTTCCTCATAGAATTGAAGTGAACACATTTGCTGCCCTGGTTTCCTAATAACTCAAGGATGCAGGGCATTTGTTGCACACCTTTTTAGACTGAAATCTTCAAATAAGTGAGAAACGAGATGGGGTAGTGAGGCACTTGAGTCATAGAAACACAGGATTCCAGGTAAATCACTTAAATGAGTGTGTCGTAGTTTTGAAATACAGGGAAAATCAAGGAATAATAAAAAACATTTCATTTCTAGGAAACCATCAAAAGAGACATTGTTAATAATGTTCTAGTGTATCTCATGGTGAGTTTATTTGAATTAAATTACACAGGCATATGGCTTTAGAAAGGATTGTATAAAATCGTGGAGAGTGTGAAGATTCACTGTAAAGCCATCATCTGATCAGGACTTTTACACTAAAAGCCTGGATCCCTAACAAGGTAGGCTCAGCCACACACACACACACACACACACACACACACACACACACACACACACACACATACACACACACACACACACACACATTAGTAGATAAGCGATGGTATAAATTGAAGAAAGGAGATTATTCAGGGGGGCCATGTCTAAGAGGAGTTAATAAAGAGACCCTCCCTCAGTCTATCTACTCATTACTGACATGAGGTTTAGGTGAAGATCAAAATTAAGAGGTATTATATTTAAGAAGTCTTGGTCAAGGTGTGATCCTGCACACATTGTCTCATCTCCAGTCCATCCTGCAAGGCTGTCCCACAAACTGTGAGATTGTTAATCTGCTTGTTGCTAATGTACCCCCTTCTCCTCTTGGATAATTGTCCTTTTCTGGGAGTATGGTCTGTCCTAGGTTTTGGATTTCCTGGAATTCAAGATGACGAGAGGAAAGGTTGTAGTAGAATATTATTTTAAGGTGTGTTACTATTGTTTATGTTGCATTTGTTTAACTCTGTCAAGCTGTGTTACTGTGTAAAACACCTAATGGTCTAATAAAGAACTGGCCAATAGCAAGGCAGGAGAAAGGATAGGCAGGGCTAGAAGGCAGAGAGAATATATAGAGGAAGAAATCTAGGAGGAGAGAGCTAGCCAGAGCCAGAGAAGGAGGAGCCTTCAGGGGCCAGCCACCCAGCTGCACAACCAGCAGTGGAGTAAGAAACAAGGTGTACAGAAATAGAGAACGGGAAAAGCCCAGAGGAAAAGACAGACGGGATAATTTAAGTTAAGAAAAGCTGGCTAGAAACTAAGCCACAGTAAGGCCAGGCATTTATAATTAAGAATAAGCCTCCATGTGTGAATTTATTTGGGAGCTGGGTGGCAGCCCTCCCCCCCAAAAAAAAGGCCCAAAACAAACAACACCAAAAGGTCAAGGATCATAAATTATCTCTGTGTCTTCTGCCAAAATGAAGACCCCATACAGGGTAGAGATGCCAGGATTTCAGCATGAATCAGATGCTTTCTCTTCACATCTGAAGTCTCATGCTTTTTAGCAGAGGCAGCATCTAAATGCCTGTTGAGCCAAAACATAGCCTCAAGTGAGTCCCCATTTTGCTCTGGTTAGAGCACTTTACCTGTCTTGAGGTGAAATATTTTATTCAGGTGGATAAAGCTTCATTAAATAGGTAACAAAACTGAGAAACTGGTATTTACAATGTTTTCCATTATTTGCAATAAATCTTATGTGAAACATCAGGTTGTGACAAAATATACTTCTTAAAATGTTGGGGGCAAGGGTTTGAAAGATACTTTTATTTAATTTTGATAGATTTTCTAATTTCTCATGATTTTTAACATGCTTAGGTGTGCATGTGTGTGGATACATGCCAAGACATGTGTGTGAAGGTCAGAGTCCAACTTGACTGGAGTTGGTTCTCTCCTTCCAGTGTGTGGATGCTGGGAATCAAATTCAGGTCCTTAGGCTTGGCAGCAAGCATCTTTACATGATAAGCAATCTCACCGACCATAGTGGATGGCTTTGAGTCTCTTCAAAGAAGTACGTTATCAAAAGTTTTACTGATGAGTTTCATGGAATCTCTTAAGGAACCACTTTCAGAGACTCTAAAAGAACTCATAGAATAACACTTCTTTTTTGCTTGTTTGTTATTATTTCAATCAGTTAGTTTACCATCTATTTTCATGTTAATATTTTGGTGGGTGTGTGAAGCTCGTGAGTCTGATAACTCAACCTACATGTTTTGATGCAGCTCACATTAGACTGTACACCTTCTTTTGGTCAACATGCAGATGAAGTTGTAAGCTCCCCATGGGATCTGGAAGAGAGGGCCACTGCTCTGCTCCCCAGGACGACATACAAATAGGTCCCCAATACTGCAGGTTCAAAAAGCAAGCCAGGCGGTGGTGGCGCACGCCTTTAATCCCAGCACTCGGGAGGCAGAGCCAGGCGGATCTCTGTGAGTTCGAGGTCAGCCTGGACTATCAAGTGAGTCCCAGGAAAGACGCAAAGCTACACAGAGACACCCTGTCTCGAAAAACCAAAAAAGAAAAAAAAAAAGAATTGGTTTACAAAAAGCAACAAAATCCCCACTAGAATACAAGTGGAAAAATGTGCTAAACTTCCAACTTTTGAGTGTTTATTTGAAACTGGCAAGAGAGACTCTCTAGAAAGGAAACTTCCTAGTGAACCCACCACTGGAGTGCAGGCAAGAGAATTCACCAAGAAAGAGACAGAGACAGACAGATAGACAGAGACAAAGACAGACAGACAGATACAGGAAGACAGAGACAGACAAACAGACTGAGACAGACAGAGACAGAGATAGAGTTATAATGTTGAATGTCAAATAGCCTAGTTTATTTAGGTTAATATTTGCTCACTAGAATAAATTTACCTTTTCTTGGGGGAAATCTACACACTGCCATGATTTCACCATCCCAAATCTGTTTGTTTTAATCATGTCATGCTCGGTCTCAGCACTCAGGAGGCAGAGGAAAGAGGATCATAGCAACACAGTAGAGGGGGGACTACTTGGGAAGGAGAGATTCAGCAAGAGGGGAGGGACAAGAGAAGGTAATGATGGTGAATGTGATCAAAATACATTATGCACATGTATGGTATTGTGCAATAAATTTAATATAGTAAGCTGAGTTTGTGGTAGATCCTGTATTAGAAATGGGGGCTAATGCATTTTTGCAGCATGATCTTCCTCCAGGAAATATGCAAGGTTTGGTCACAGACTCTACTGCTAAATCCCCCCCGCAGCCAAGCAGCATGAGCACACAGAGCAGGACTCTCTGGAGATCCTGGTAAGGGAAGATCACAGTGTCCTCAGATGCCCACTGCATTTCACAAACAGCAAATACAAGAAGTGGTGTCCAAATGGATGAAAAGTAAAGAATCCTCAGAACAACAGTTTCAATTTATAACAACAAACTTCAGAAAACTCATAAAACCCCATCTGCTCCGTGAAGCTTTCCAATAAAAATGACCAGTTGGAACTCAGTGTTCTGTGCCACTGTGTGCACGGTGCCGGTGTAGATGGCTCTCCTCTCCTCCAGTGTACCTCACGGTCAAGGCCCTGCATGGCAGGGTGTTGCGTTGTGTTTTCTGCATCGCAGTCCACCCAAGATAAATGAATAAGGGGAGGGGAAGTGGTCAAAAGAATAGAAAACTGCCCCTTTCAACAGACGTGCCGCATGTACATTTTCTCTGTCCTATCGAACGGCTGCTTGCTGTACAGCTACAGGGAAATGATTTCTGGCTGCACACCCCAGGACATGGGAAAATCACTTTATGTGAACTTGTTCTCCATCCTACTCCATAAAGGTTCTTTCGGTGCAACCAACTGCTCCTCTCCCGAGGCTAAAGTGAAACATGGAAAGAGTTTGTCATCTGTTGGGACGATCTTGGCAGGGACTGGTTTTCCCTGAGAAGGAAAGAAGAGACTCCCAGTTATTGCTAACTTCACTCCAACTACTCCCACTCAAGCCCTTCCCTAAATTCTTTTCCCCTCTACCATCTGAGGTGACAACCGTCTTTGACAATTAAGAGAGATTAGTTGTGTAAGAACTCTGCACGTCGTCCAGGAGCACCACAGGAAACATCACTGTTCTCAGAGAAGGTTGCTGTTCCGACAGTTGAGCTGTTTTGTCTCTAGCTCATGGAGAACGCACGCTGCCTTGCTCTACAGTGTGCACAACTACAGGGAACCGAGTTCTCCCTCCCAAGTGTGGGCAAGACAATGTTAAAAGCATCACTGTGTGTCAAGAGAGGGGACGAGGGGATAAGAGTAAATGATGGGGAGGAGAAGGAAAATGAGATGCAGAGTAGAGAGGAAAGACGGAGAGAGAAGAGGGGGAGGGGGAGGGAGGACAGGAAACGGGGATTGAAAACTGACTAAATAGCTGCACATGGTGGTCCACATCTGTTATCCAGAACTGGGGCTATCAGGCAGGAGAATTTCATGTTCAAGTACAGCCTGGGCTAAATAATGAGATCCTGTCTCAAAAACAACAAGAACAGAACTCCATGAACTGATATAAGAGCAGGCTGAGAAACAGAAAGGCGTGAGAAGGATATGCTATCTGTATTTCACCTCAGTTAACTTCATCCATTAAATCTCAAAGCTCTTGAGATACTCCATTTTTATATAGAAAACAGGATGTGAGGTGTAATACTCATTTATGTTCATTATTCTATCCATGGGTTCTTTTCCTAAAAACAGGGAGACACGAGTTGGGTGGAGATGGAACAGGAGGAGTAGATCTGGGAAGAGTGGAGGGTGGGGTGAATATGGTCACAACTCATTGGACAAAACGTTTGAAGAACTTTAGAACAAAACTTTTCTCTTCCTCAAAGCAGAGTCTATTTAAAGGAAATCATTTTCAGGGGAAAGCACTATTCCTTCCTTTCTCCCACTGCTGCAAAGGCCCTGACCACTCAGAACAGCTGTCGCCTGGCTAGGCTGCCTTGTGAAACACTGATGCTTCGGGGGCAAAGAAAACAACTTCCCCTGGGGGCTAGCAAAAGTCCCAGCATCTGCACAACGAGAAAGGGGTCATGCTAACTTTTCACAAAGCCCTCTAGAAGAATACTTTTGGCACCTGACTACCATTCTATACAATTTCTACATTTGTAACCAGTGAAAAAGAAGGATGATGCTTAATAGAGCAGTGTCTTGTTTGTCTAAGGTAAAAGTTAGCTATCAGAGGGTGCAATGCAAATTCCCTCCTTCTGTTGTGTAGAAAAAGAGATCTGCAGAAGTGATTGGACATCATCAATGACAGCACAGCCTCCCGAACCTCCAAACCTGTGAACTGGTGACCTTCTGGAACCTGGGAAAGGTTTTAAACAATTACCTCAATGCATGAATCACTCTTGGTAGAAATACTCCAGGCATCTTGGGAGATTTTATACACCACATTTACATATTTTTATATAGAATTATTATATTTCTGTACAATAGCAATAAGACACAAAAATTACTGTCAAAGTTTTCAACTAATTATAGAAAACATAAAATTAAAGAATCAGATATTCTCAGGGGGTAAAATGCTTGCTGTGGAAGCCTGAGGATCTGCATTCAAATTCCCAACACATGGCAGCATGCATTTGAAATCCCAGCAGTAGGAGATGGAGACAGGAGGATCCAGTGGCTTATCCAGCCTGACCAACCAAATCAGTGAGCTCTTGTTCAGTGAGAAACTACGTTCCCCCAAATAATAAAGTGGACAGAGATAGAAGAAGACACTTGGTGCAGCTTACGGTTTCCATGCTCACATGCCTGAGCATATGCCATGCTTCATATGTGCACACACACATAAACATTCATATAACACACATAGACACACAAAAACCACATTACACTACACACACACACACACACACACACACACACACACACACACACACACACACACAAACACACACCACAGAAGAGCCAAAAACACCTGTCCACAGTTTCTCAATATCCTTGACTTTCTTAGAAGGAGTTTCAGAATTCCAGAATCATCTCTGAAAAGAACTTCAGCTGTTTCTTTCTCCTCCCAAGAAGAGAAGTGACACTCTGATTTCCCCTTGCTGTTCACATCCTCAACCATAATTGAAAATCAATATCAAAGATGCCAGTACCTCACACTCTGACTTGAAATTAGACTTGAACAGTTGAAAAAAAAAAAGCTGCAGGGTTGAACTATTTTAAATGAATCGTGGGAGCCAAATAATTAAAATTTCTTAAGAAGTGAAATGGTGTTATAATTGATCCTGCATATTTCAAGTTGGAGAAAAATTATATTAGCTATTTCCTGCTAAATGAAGGGGTAGTTCTAATATGCAAATATTTCTATGAACCACTTGAGGTTCTACCCACTGGGCTTGAACTAGATGGGGTTTCTTACCATACCTGGCCATTGTTTATCAAATAATTTAACACTACTTCTGGATAAATTTGTTTCTATGATTATACTCTACGTAATTTTTAGGTAGGTTTTAACCACATCAATAGTAAAACTTCAATGCATATTTGAAAAATATATGTAGTTCTGTTATCAAATCATTTTGGGGACAAGATCTCTTGTAGCCTAGGCTGGCAGCAAACTTGTAGCCAAAGCTAACCTTGAATTTCTAATCCTCTTAGTTCCACTTTCTGAATGTTGAGATTACAGGCATGCACAATGGTGCCCATATGTCATGCTGAGGTCAAACCCAGGGGGCTAGCAATGCATTCTGACAGTGGAACCACATACCCAGCCTTCAAATACTAATTAATGAGTCACTAATTAATACATTCCTACCATACACTGACTTTCCCTAGCTGGATTTCCTTTTCTTTTTAATAAAAAAGGGTCATGTCTGTGTTTCCCAATAAAACATAAAACAATATCACACATCAATCAGCAAGTAGTTCAGGTTATAAAATGGAGTGAAATGTCTTGATTCAGCCTGACAACCATCTCCCATTTGATAGCAGATCTACCCAAAGTTATCAAAGTTATTTATCAAATAGGCATCATCACATATTAATTTTTCTGTCATCATAACATAAACACAGATAATGGAAATGGTAGCAGAGACAGAAGTACTCAGGGTCATCCAAGAACAGGCAGGAGAAAAGGCTCTCCTGGGAAGAGGCTTAGCTAACCACACAAGTGTGACTTTACATCAGTCAGCTCCTCCTATATGTTTTGAATGGCACAGCATCAGAGTCTGGGTAGTATTGTCAACATCCCCAATCTCAGCACAACACAATGGGCAATGCGTCCTGATAGCCAAGCAGAACGGATGCTGCAGGGATCCAGTGATGTGAACATTCCTGACAGAATAGAGATGCATTTCCAAGAACTGCTTTTCTGAAATTAGGACCACACTAGAACCCCCAATCACTAAGGACTGTTGTAGGTCTCTAGTCTAACATCTCTCACATAAAATAAATAAACAAAAAGAAGGAAACATTCAGATGGGGAGGGTCACACTCCTGTAATCCCAGCACTCAAGGCTGAAGGAAGAGAGTTACCAGTTCCAGGAAGCCTGGGCCACTGCATGACCCTGTCTCAAAACAACAAATGACAACAACCACCCAAAACCTGTTAAAAACCTACTCTCCAGGAAAGAAGTGGCCCCTGGAGATCTCAGGGCACTGCTGAAGACACAAGTGAAAAATAGGGTTCCCTTTGACTCCATGTAGCTCTGACACCTTCTTACCAGATGGCAATTGTTCCTGGAAGGTCTGCACAGATGAACTATCCTAAGATCAAGCAGAAGGAATCAACAAGGTAAAGCCTCTATTGAATGCATTAAGCATCTCAGAGGTTGTTTGTTGATTGTGTTCCTTAGACATCCAAGCAACACGCTCATTTTCAGACTTTGTTATTTGGGTTTGCACATGACAGTGGATGTTTGCTGAACCAGAGAAAATTTTCTCAGCTGGAAATAAATGTATATGAAGATTGGAAAAAAAAACCCTCTCCATCTCACAGCAGCCTAAGGACCTCTCTCAACTGAGAAGTCCTTTGTCTTGGTTTCTTTCCCAGTTGCTGTGGTAAGTATTTGAAACAACAAAAACAACAGCAGTAGCAACAACTAACACCACCAAGGACAGTCATGGGAAGTAGAAGGTCGAGTCAGAGAGACACTGCCAGCTGACATGATGAGAAACAGCATGTGAAGATGCTGGTAAGCCACGAGCCACGTGGCAAGGTATAGATTAATGGAAATGGATTAATTTAAGCTGTAAGAACAGTTAGCAAGAAGCCTGCCACGGCCATACAGTTTGCAACCAATATAAGTCTCTGTGTTTACTTGGTTGGGTCTGAGGGGCTGTGGGACTGGCAGGTGAGAGAGATTTGTCCTGACTGTGGGCCAGGCAGGAAAACGCTCAAGCTACAAATGGCGCCCAACGTGGGGCAAGAGTTTCCAACTAAAACCTGAGAAAAGATTCTAAAACGGAGCTAAAAACAGCTTCCTAATTGTCTCTCTCAAATGAGCGGCAGCCGCCGGTTTGAGCTACTGGTGGGTTCCTAGCGTGTGTGCTCGACCTGCAGTATGGCGGGAATGAGGCCTCTGCAAGTGGCACATTAAGCTGCATGGTGGATTTAGCCTTTGCTAGTACAAAACAAAAAAAGAGGTTTCTGGGCTACACGCTGCTTGGATAAAAGCATAGACCCACGATAGCTCCCAGAGCTGGTGGTAAAGTACCATGCCATGTTAGGAAGCTGAGGTGGGCGGAGCCAACAGTCACAGCTGCTGCAGCTTAAAGCAATAGATTCACAATAAGACAGATTTAGATGTAATAGTTTACAATGTGTGTAAAATATACGTAGGCTTGAAAGAGACATAAAAGGTGATATATACAGTTATAGAAACAAATACATAGTTTTAAAAAATAAAGTCTTTAAAGAGACAGTAAAATTAATATAAAAAAATAAGCCACGTGAAGATGGATATCACACAGAGAATCTGGAATGTGTTGTCTTTGGGACTTTTAACTGCAGAAAAACATTTGATTGTAAAAGAAGCTGAGTTAAACCAATATGTATATTTTAAAGATATCTTGACTTCAAAATTTGGATGTAAGGATATGTTGCTTTGGAAAGGAGGCTCTGCTTTTGTTCCCACAGAAAGCCAGAGGCTATGGATTTGTTCCAGATTAAGATACATCAGGTTTGATCAGCCAAGACCCCCTGAAAGGTGACACCAAGACCCAGATGATACAACATCCAGAATGGTTTCAAGGCAACTGGCTCAGACAATACAGCCTCACGGAGTACTCCATGATCCTAAAATTTTCTTTGTTTCCCCAGAAGATACAGCGCCCCCCTCCAGCAGGAAGTAGTAAGAGAAGCTACGCCCAAATTCCCAAATATACCAAGCTGACTTTGGAGATGTGTAAAGGTTAAAACCTTCCTTTTTAAGAAAAGAAAAGGGGAAGTGCTGTGGGATGGTCTGTATGTCAAATGTGTTGCTGATTGGTCAATAAATAAATCACTGATTGGTCAGTGGCCAGGCAGGAAGTATAGGCGGGACAAGGAGGAGAATTGAGAGAACAGGAAGCTGGGTGAGAGAGACACTGCCAGCCGCCATCAGGACAAGGAAGATGTAAAGTACCAGTAAGCCACAAGCCACGTGGCAAGGTATGGATTAATAGAAATGGATTAATTTAAGCTGTAAGAACAGTTAGCAAGAGGCCTGCCACGGCCATACAGTTTGTAACCAATATAAGTCTCTATGTTTATTTGGTTGGGTCTGAATGGATGTGGGACTGGCGGGTGTCAGAGATTTGTCCTGACTGTGGGCCAGGCAGGAAAACTCTAGCTACAGTCCTTTGTCTTGGTTTCTTTCCCAGTTGCTGTGGTAAGTATTTTGATTTAAAAATAAAAAAGAAAGTTAAGGGAGAAAGAGTTTATTCTGCTCAAGGTTCAAGGTTCGGGAGCTTGAAACAGCTGACTACATCACATCCATATTTGGGAAGCAGAGAGCAGTGAATGTATAATACTGCTTGGCTTGCTTTCTGCTTTCTCCTTCTGCGTAGCCCAAGTTCCTCAAAGGGAATGATGCCACCCACAGTGGGCAGGTTTCCTACCTCAATTACCCTATCAAGTTAACCCTAAAGCTACCCAGAAGCCCACCTCCCAGGTGGTTCTAGGTCCTGCCACACTGACAACGAACACTGACCACTCTACACAATAGTAAGAATGTCCTGCTTGACATACAAAAAGATAATAATAATTCCTTCAGGAGACCAAGGATAGAAAGATACACTTAAAAAGTCACTTCCTTCCAAAATTCTTGGGAATCATTGTGAGAACTATAGAATCAAATTAAAAAATAAACACTGGGATCCCTGCTTCAATTTACATCCCAAAGAAGTAAAATTCACATTCTCATTTTCCTGTAGCATCATAATATTGCCATGGATGTTGAAGGTTATTATTGGTTTTATATGCTGAAGATCAAACGCAGGGTCTCACACATGCTAGTAGGTACCCTGTGCCTAGGCCAGACATTGGCTTTTACCATATGTTATTTATACTAACGGGGGCTGAACTGTAGTCAGGAAGAAGCTCATTCTGTATGTATATATCCATAGAAATGTGTTAATGTTGCTTTAAAAAATGTGTAGTATAGAAAGCTGTAGCTAGAGTTTTCCTGCCTGGCCCACAGTCAGGACAAATCTCTGACACCCGCCAGTCCCACAGCCATTCAGACCCAACCAAATAAACACAGAGACTTATATTGGTTACAAACTGTATGGCCGTGGCAGGCTTCTTGCTAACTGTTCTTACAGCTTAAATTAATCCATTTCTATTAATCTATACCTTGCCACATGGCTTGTGGCTTACCGGTACTTTACATCTTCCTTGTCCTGATTGCGGCTGGCAGTGTCCCCCTCACCCAGCTTCCTGTTCTCTCAATTCTCCTCTCTGTTAGTCCCGCCTATACTTCCTGCCTAGCCACTGACCAATCAGTGATTTATTCATTGACCAATCAGCAACACATTTGACATACAGACCATCCCACAGCAGAAAGCAAACAGCATTTACAGGACCAGCCCTGACTTCTTTAGCCCAGCACTTCCCATCTTTACACACATGCAGAAGAATCAGGAGGCCTAGCCCCAAAGATGTGTGCACAAGAAGGAGCATAGTTAAGTGGAAGCTCCCGTGACCTTCAACTATACTGCAAGTAGATCCAGGTTCCCTTCAGTCTCCTTGTCCACCTTTTCCTCTACTCTACACAGGAGCAATTTCTCCTTCTCTAAGCATCGCTGAATGTTCGATTTCCTCAATTTTACATTTTTGACGTTTAGTATCTAACCCTCCTGCCTCTGTGTCATGACTTCTCTCTCCTCATAAACATTTTCTGAACTTCCCAAGGAAGCTTCCTTTGCCAATAGTACAAACTCTATCTCAGGTCAGGGAATATTTTTGTTTACATGTTGAATTCTCTCTCTCTCTCTCTCTCTCTCTCTCTCTCTCTCTCTCTCTCTCTCTCTGCCAGTCCTGGAAAGTACAGCCAATGCCTTAACATCTTTAGATCTATTGTTGGGAGTTTTTACTCTTTTGTGGTGGTGGTGGTGGGTGCTGCCACCCAGCTCCCAAAATAAATCACATGGAGATGAATTCTTTCTTATGAATGTCCAGCCTTAGCTTGGCTTAGTTTCTTGCCAGCTTTCCTTAACTTAGCTTATGCCATCTACCTTTTGCCTCTGGGGCTTTTCCTGTTCTCTTACTTCTGTAAATCTTACTCTGTTGCTGGTTATGTAGCTGGGTGGCTGGCTCCTGTTGTCCCCCTCCTTCTCTGGCTCCTCCTTTTCAATCCCTCTTCCCAGATTTCTCCTTCTATATATTCTGTCTGCCTGCCAGCCCTGCCTATCCTTTCTCCTGCCTTGCTATTGGCCTTTCAGCTCTTTATTAGACCATCAGGTGTTTTAGACAGGCACAGCAACACAGCTTCACAGAGTTCAACAAATGCAAAGAAACAAAAGTAACACACCTGAAAATAATATTCCCCACTACAACACTGCCCTGAATGTAATATTTAGTTCATTAATTGCCACAATCACAGTTGTGCCTAGACATCCCTCACCAGCTACTGGTTGTCTGCTGCCTGTCGCTCTGGGGCTATTATGCTTTACTTTCCTCATTCTCTGTCTTCCATTACTTCAAAGCCACTGCATGCAAGTCTCAGTTCACTTCCCTGGCATGTGAGTCTCAGCATGGCGGAGATTCTAGATGGATGGGAATAGTCAAGATTCACACAGAGGAAGGAATAATTTTAAGCCAACATGTGCAGTGTTCACTTTCATAACCCAGAGGCAGAGATGAGAAGCTTGTAATCTTATTCTATAAAAAAAGCTTTCTGGGAATGGTGGTCTACACCTGCAATCTCTACACTTGGGAAGAAGGCAGGAGGATTTGAGGTGCCATCCTCGTCTACAAAGCATATTTCAAGCCAGTCAGGACTATATAGCAGGAAGGAAGGAAGGAGAGAAAGAAAGAAAGAAAGAAAGAAAGAAAGAAAGAAAGAAAGAAAGAAAGAAAGAAAGAAAGAAAGAAAGAAAGAAAATAAAAGAAAGAAAGAGGAAGGAAGGGAAGGAGGGAGAGGAAGAGGGAGGGACAGAAGGAAAGAAGGAAGGAGGAGGAGAAAGGGAGGGAAGAAAAATTAATAAAATAGAATACTTAAATAAGCAATAATAAATAAATAATAAAATGGAAAAGATAAAATGCACACCCTGTCTTGGCCAAACAACCAGAACAAAATGAGACAACGATGCCTTAGTCATCTTGGTTGATAGAATATTTCAGCATCCTAATAACCAGGTATCTGAGGAGTACAGCATACAGGTGACGCCTCAGCCTCTTCCCCACTGGGGATGCTGGTTGGGAGGAGGACAGCAGAGCTACAAAGCCTCTCTCTCCTCCACACTGGGGATGCCGGCTCATTGAAAGGGATTTGTTGGAAAACCAATTCCCCAAACAGCTTGTTTTGTTTTATTTTGCTTCCTTTGTATGTGGGCTGATTGTCTTAAGCTGCCAAAGTAGGAAATAAGTGGCATTAAAAATGTTTTCCTGTGAAGAAGCAAATTAACTCTTTTGCCCTAATATTCACCAGAGACTTTCTGGAATTTTGAAAACAACACTTTCTTCCTTCGGATGGCATCTAATTTCAGTTTCTTCCTCTCTGCTCTTCGAAGTTGCTAATGTCTATGGCAGTATGCAATATCATGTTAGCTTTAATTCAGGTGAAGCTAAAATTAGAGGTAAACTTGCTGGCTAAGTGGTCTCATATCACGTATCACACAGAAACTCAAAGGAGACACTCAGGCTGAAGGGGAGGGTCTCCAAATTTGCATTCACAAAACCCTCATTGCTATGCAAGAGCAGCTGTCTGGTTAGCCGCCTTGTCCATCATCAAGGCAGTGACTTCCTTACTAAAGGCTATACAAGTCCTTGGCTAGGAGGATAACTGCAGATTGATAATGCATCGGAAGAACAGCAGTGCCAACCACAGCCTTATCCACTCAGCTCGAAGGGCCTCCTCTACACCGGCTGTCAATCCCAGACACAGTGTTTTAACTATGCCATAACGCTGTCTTTAACTCTGGGCTGCTGCACACACCCTTATCTGATAAGTACCTTTACCATAGTAGCAATCTCCTCTGGTGCAATACCTAATTGCTGGGGAATAGAATACATGCAACCTAATTCCCCAGAGGCTGACCCTATCCTTAGCAAAGAATTCTTTCTCCTCAGATGCTTATTCCCATATGAAGATTATTATGGACCAAGTGTATCTTTCCAAAATTTATATATTGAAGCTCTAACACCCCCCACCACCACCACCACCCAGGAATTTTATTTGGAGACTGAGCCTTTGGAAGATAACAAAGGTTAGAAGAGATCAGTGTTGCTAGAGTTTTCCTGCCTGGCCCACCGTCAGGACAAACCTCTGTCACCTGCCAGTCCCACAGCTGCTCAGACTCAACCAAGTAAACACAGAGACGTATATTGCTTACAAACTGTATGGCTGTGGCAGGCTTCTTGCTAATCTTATATCTTAAATTAATCCATTTCTACAAATCTATACCTTGCCACGTGGTTCGTGGCTTACCGGCATCTTCACATGCTGCTTGTCATGGTGGCGGCTGGCAGTGTCTCTCCTCAGCCTTCCACTTCCCAGAATTTCTCTCCTCCTTGTCCCGCCTATACTTCCTCCTGCTTGACTACTGGCCAATCAGTGTTTTATTTACTAACCAATCAGAGCAACACATTTGCCATACAGAACATCCCACAGCAGATCAGGGTGGAGCCTGTATCATGTGACTAGTATTCTAACAGGAAAGGGTACCAGAGAGTTCTTGCTCCACACTTCTTCCTCTTCTCTCTCTCTCTCTCTCTCTCTCTCTCTCTCTCTCTCTCTCTCTCTCTCTCTCTCTCTCTCTCTCCCTCTCTTCTCCTCTCCCCCCGTCTTCCATGTGAGGATATGATGAGAATGTAGCCATCCGCAGGAGAAGAGAACCCACAATACAGACTGATTCAGCCCTCACCTTGATCTTGTATTTCTAGCCTCTAGAATGTTAAGAAAAAATTCCTTTTTTAAAGTCACTCAGTCTATCT
The DNA here is from genome assembly GCF_007827085.1 of Peromyscus californicus insignis. Taxonomy (NCBI): domain Eukaryota; kingdom Metazoa; phylum Chordata; class Mammalia; order Rodentia; family Cricetidae; genus Peromyscus; species Peromyscus californicus. The sequence goes on from NW_026294606.1 coordinate 16,621,827, forward strand.
GTTATATGGCAGACCAAGCCAACTGGAACCAAGATCCAGTTGTCCAAATTACTGTGCATGCAGATGCATAAATATTAATGTGCAAGTTTCTGTGAAATGTGTATTACTGAACGGCTCCGCATATACTTAGATACTGTGGAATGTCTTTAAACAGAGTTGGGGTTTACATTTTCAGCTGATAAAACTTTTTGTCTCTCTCTGTTTAGCCCATTTGGAATAGGTATTCTCTTTGGGAGACTGTTTAATAAGTCAAAGACATAACAGAAACAGTGTTGACCTCATTACCATAAGCTCCCTTCTCCTGTTTATAACTTGCTCATAAACCTTCATAACTGCTCAGTAAGAAACCCGTCTGGATGGTAATAGTACTCAGAGGGGGTGTTGTTTGCAGATCAGTGAAGCCAGGCCACATGTCCCTCCACCAAAGAGCTTTAAAAGTGCTACTCTCAGTGAAAACAAAACTCCTTAAAATTTATTAACACATCAGCATTGCTGTGCGGAAGAGGACATGAGTTTACACAATATGGAAGGAAGGGAATTTTCTTTGTGCACTTTAGCTGCCTGGTGTGGTCTTTCTTACACAGTCCCTCAATTCTAAAGTGCAATCAATGGACAGGCACACTCTAGATTCAAAGTTGCTTTTAGAAATAAATGCAGACATTTCCATGTGTCTATAAGTTTATAAACATACATAGAGACATGTGTATGTATAGCCATACATGTGTATACAGATATACTCATGTATAGTGAAACATCTTTTGAACATTTCTATGTTAAGTGGAAATATGGAATAGATTCGAATAAATCAGTTACTACTATTTTTCAAATCTCTATCTCTCTATCTGTGTGTGTGTGTGTGTGTGTGTGTGTGTGTGTGTGTGTGTGTGTGTGTGTGTGTGCTGGTAAGTGACTCGGGCAAGATGGCTCAGTGGGTAACAGGTATTTGCCTCCAACTCTGATGACATGAGTTCGAGTATCCCCAGGAACCACACGGTGGAGGGAAAGAACCAACTCTCCTGGTTTATCTGGTCCTCTAACATCTACATGTGCATCATGGCACACAAGTACATGCATACACATACACAATCAATCAATGTTCAAAATAAATCAAATGTTAAGGGTGCTAGCAAGGTAGGTTAAGTTTCAGACACACATTGCCCAGGAAGATAATAGAAGGGAAAGGTTGTAGTGTAGATGCAGCTGTTTCTTTTGTAATCAGAAATGTCTCATTATGAAACAATTGCAGTTTTGCATTTATCCAAGAGCCAAAGCATCACATATCTTTTCATGTTGGTGAAATGCTTGTAGACTGTATTCTATGACATTGCCTTGGTAAGAGCTGACTAATATTAGTTAAGTTGAAGGCCAGGCAGTGATGGTGCATGTCTTTAATCCCAGCACTTGGGAGGCAGATGCAGGTGGATCTCTGTGAGTTCGAGGCCAGCCTGGTCTACAGAGTGAGATCCAGGACAGGCACCAAAACTACACAGAGAACCTCTATCTCAAAAACAAACAAACAAACAAAACAAACAAAAAGATTTGATCAGTTTAAGTCCAGAATAGTGGAAATGAGTCACAAAACATGAAAACTACTGTAAAAACTGCAACTTGGAGAAGCAAATGCCCATCTCTTCTCACAGGTACCCACAGCAGCAGCACTGAGGGAGAGGCGTCTGTCTTCTCTCTGCCTCACCCCTAAGGCACTTCAGAAAGAGCTCCCTTGCACTTCCTTGTAGGTCTAACTTCAATCATCAGGAGCAGCAGCCAGGAGAGAAACAAGCTCAACAGGGAAACAGTCTGAGAAAGCCGGAGTGCGGGACTTCTCTATGGCTTAACAGCTGGGTCAGCTCACCAAGAATGTGCCGCTGGGAAGCAGAACTGGCAGGAAGCTTGGACACCCAGTGAAAAGCTAAGAGATAAAACCAAATGGAACGTGGGTTGCTCGGGATTCTGCCTGAACATGGCAGTACCACAGGCCATGTTAAAACCAGTGGGGGGAATTCGAACACAGACAGGCAGTTCATTACTATTAATAGCTTAGGAATGATACGATCACAATGGTGGTTAAATAGGGCTGTGTGTTTTGGACAATGGTTTTTAAAGCATTTACAGATAGACTATGACAAAGTTTGCAGACTATTTTAAATAATATAAAAGTTATAAAGCTGCTATGATGGAAAATACAAAGTCATTCAATTTAGCTGGATGAGACCTGGGTGTTCATTGCACGATTGAATTTATTTTTGCCATGTTTGAATTTTTCCTAATAAAAACTTAAATTAAATGAATATGAGTTAGCTAAGTTGTTTTATAGAGATGACCCCATTTCAGCACTTTGAAAATGCTGGATAAAAATGTATATAAATGTGCCCAAAGGCGAATTATTAGGAAATTAATCAACATAATTATTATAAAATGCAAATCTCCTCTTAATGTCCTACTTGATTTACCTCATAAATGAAACACAACAGCCGGTTCACAGGTAAATGAGGGGCGCTAACTACCCTCACAACGTTCTTGTGGGGATCAGTTAAAAGTCATGTTTCAAAAATTGTATGTTGGGACAGAGGAGTGATTTAGAAATTTCAGCTCTGAGTTGGCTGTGGTCTTACAATTAATCTTCTAATAACAATAATCCACCTAAAAACGAGTATGTTTGGGAAGGCTCAGGTCCTCAAATGTTTCCTACCTTCCCACCAGGCATCAAGGAAAGCAAGAACGGTACCCTGTTCCCACTACGAGGGCAAGTCCTCTGTGCACACACACTCACTCCCTGTTCCTGGAGGCTGCCCTCTTCCCACAGGCTTCATGTTCTTCCCAATTCATCTTCTATCCTTCCTGGGTTCAGAAATCAGGACAAAGCAGCTTCTTCCTGGGATTATCTAACAAGAGGGGAAACTGTATCAGTCACAAGACCCTGCATTTGCAGGGTTGAAATCAAGGAGATGTTCTTCTCAACTCCGGAATCTTTTCACCAACCTCTGCTGTGTTCCGATCCCTGTGTCCCTTGGTTCCACAACCACTGGGATGCATTGTTTTATGTAACTAGTTATGTGAGAACTGATTTAATATGAGACCAAATTAATCAGAAATTAATTTTTCTCCCAAACAAATGGACAGAGGCCTTATATATTATTCCCATTATTAAAAAATAATAATGACTAAATCATGGATAAGTAAACACATTGGAATAAAATGTCAGTACTTAACATTATAATAAGGTAAATGACTTTAATCCCAGCATTAAGGAGGCAGAGACAGAAAGACCTTGAGTTTTAGGTTCATCTCAGCTATATAGGGAGTTTCAGGGAAGCCTGGAGTATAAGCAAGACATGTGTCTGAAAAAGCAAACTTTCCAAAAATTAAGTTACAATGATCTCTAACTCTCTCTCTCTCTCCCTCCCCCCCATCTCTCTCTTGTGGTGTGTGTGTGTGTGTATGTGTGTGTGTGTGTGTGTGTGTGTGTGTGTGTGTGTGTGTGTGTGTTATGTGCACTTGAGTGCAGAGGACTTCTGCTCTATAATCCAATCCATCTTGTTCCCTTGAGACAGGGTCCCTCTTTACTTGAAGCTCTGTTTTCTCAGCTAGACTGTCTGGCCAGCCAGCTCTAGGGATGATGCTGTGGGGTTCCAAATTCAGTCCTAATGATTGTGTAGAAAGTGCCTGTGTCCAAGGAACCATTTCCCCAGTCCCAGGAACATAGAAATCTTCATGGAAGATGTAATGTTCATCTGAAACTTCAGAAGATGGGACAGTAACATATGGCTTGATTGAAACTTACATTTGGCCAAAGTATGAGATGTTCTTAAGACCCTGATCTCACATTCACTGGAAATACCTCACTCTGATTCTTGTGGAGAGATCTGAGTATGCCAGCCAAAGCAAATCTTTGCCTCTGCAAATTGACGGGTTCATCCTGGGCTTTGACCAGCAATCTAAATGTAGTGGATGGCAGGTGTGGACAATAAGAAGCTGAAAAGGTCCCTGTGTCATGGCTCCCATTTCACCAGCAAGTCAGTGACTGATATTGCCCACTCCACCTACCCTCCAAAAATGGAAACATAGACTCAGACATTCCCTAAGAATTCCAAGTAGAATTTTCTCCCAGAGATTCTCCATAGCAAGTTGTTATAGAATTTCCCATTCCCCAAACCCACACTGTCCTGGAGAAAAAGAGGAGGGAAGATTAGAGTAATAAAAATGCCTTGATTATGATTTTAAGTGGCTTAGAAAATGTAGTCAAGAAATAAACATGCATTTGAGTTTTATCCATAAATTTCAATATCAGTACCATCTATTCAAAACATACCACATAGCACTCAATGTCAAAGTTACAGAGTCTGCTCCAAGCCTATGGAGACAGACTTTCTCAGTTCCTCAAACTTCTAACAAAGAGATGAATTCTTCCACTTCTCTTCTACATAATGTTTGGAGGGTAAAACTCTCTCCTCATTCAGCTTCTCTGGCTTTGGGGACCACAAAGAAGTGTCAGCATCTGCCATTTTGATGTCTTTTGACCCAGCTCATGAAGTGTGGTAACTGGAGACAAATGGGACAGGGCTTCAGAGGGAAAGCAGTTCCTAGGGAGGGATTTACAGGCAATGCACACTGCCACCCCAAGGTTAGAACCAACCAGGAAACCATGTAGCCTTTGGCATTTAAAGAAAGAATGAGGCCAAAGAGCTCACAAGTAGTGAAAGGATGCACATCTGCTCATTCTCTGTCTCTATGTCTCTTTGTCTGTGTCTCTCTGTTTCTCTCTGTGTACCTCTCTTACACACACACACACACACACACACACACACACACACACACAGAGAGAGAGAGAGAGAGAGAGAGAGAGAGAGAGAGAGAGAGAGAGAGAGAGAGAGAGAGAAGACTGAATGGTAATTGCCCCCTATCAATTCCACTTGCTTAGAACTGTGGGCAATTTGTATCTCAGGATACCTGTTCATGCCTAGAGCTTATTTAGGTCCCCAAAGATGGGGTGATATGCCAATATTTACTATATCATAAATTAAAATTTTAAATGTAAACATTCCCTTATTAAAAATTATAAAACATTCATATGAAAAGTAGCATTAATCTCCACAAGAAAACACTTTGCAAGAAGAGTGACACGATCTTCCAGCTTTTGTGACTCCCTTTAATGCTGGATCAACAAAAAGCAACTGCCTTCTCATGCCCCCTGTTCTCCACTCAGTCTCCCAACAGGTAGATCTCTTAAGGAAGGAGAAATAACCACACAAATGTGTGTCCAAGAACAAGAGGGTAGTTTACTAGCCCTTTCTAGACAATTCTGGAAACTGTTTTGTAAAATTATACCAACCTTAGTCAGAGAAAGTTTCTAAAGTCTAATTACATAAGGACTTCTAAATTATATATGTAAAAACTTCTACTCTTTGGGGGTTTTATTGTTTTGTATTGAAACAAAATCTTATGCAGCCCAGGCTAGCCTTGAACTCTACATGCAGTCAACAATGACTTGAACATAATCTTTGGGTCTCCTCCTAATCGGCTAAGATTATAGTTATGTCCCATCACACCCTATATGTTTTTATTCTTTATACTAGAATTTATTAATCTTGCACTGTGAATCCTAAAATATCATCTTCATTATATTATTCTCCTCCTTCAAATGTTCACATTTTTGTGATCTACTATCAAAGATTAACTTATATTAATGTTACCTCTGAGACCACATCAGAAAACCATTAAGCCAGAGAAATCTCAAGCTCACAGGGGTAGACAAGGGTTTTCAAAAATTCAAATTTTTATTTCAGAGTTCAGATTTTCCTATTTTTGATCTTGTGCATTCCAGCAAATGTCTGTTTTAAGGACACATTTGAACAATCACAGTATGTGTCTCCTCAAGTAGTAATGGTATCCCATTATTATTTAAAAGATGGGTAATTCACTCCATAACCCATACCTGTCTCACTCTCATGTAGAGCAGGAACACTTTGCATGAACCTCCCATTGTCTCAGCAAATGTTCAAAGCATTAGTACTCAAGAATGGAGTTCAGGGGCCTGAGAGACAGTACAGCAGCTAAGAGCCTTGCTGTTGAAGAAGACCAGAGCTCAGTTCTCAGAACTCATGTTAAGCAGCTCACCACCATCTATAATTCCAACTCCTGGGCTTCTGATTACTTTTTCTAGTCTCCATGAGCATCACAACACATGTGTGCAAGTTCACACATGTAACATAAATGAAAAGGATCAAGTTGATACAAATAATAAATTGCATTGTTTTGTTGAAGACATTCTTTTAAAAAATTGGCTTTTAAAAATCTTCTTAGGTACTGTGCACAGTGCACACTGCCATGACTCCTCTTGGTTTTAGTGATAATCCCTTGACTAATGTCAAGATGCTAGAACTTTTAGCCACTGTGGCTTTTGTATCATCACTAGCCACCATGAAAAGGTCATCTTACACTACAGTGTCACTACGAGAATAGTTTTCACTCGTGTATCCTTAGATGTGCCTTGAGATCCAGGAGTTGCTGATGGCCTCATTCCAAACTCCTCTCTTAAAAAATAAAAGTCCATTGCTGAGGAGTTCTGTCCTATAAACATTCCCTGAATGAATGGAGGAAACGCGAGTATGGGGTACTTTCACGCTCTGAGAGAATGTGCCCATCAGAGATGCTAGACTGGATGACATTTTCCTTTCTAGGACTCAGAGAGGTTCAAAATGGATTCATGAAACGGTAGTGACATATTCTAATGGAAAATAGATGGATCTTTGGAAATGGATTGCTAAAGAAACAGCATTTTCTTAAAGTATCCCTTCAGGTGTCTGAGGCATACTTTGGCATATTTCATACAATGTGCCCTGGATACAGGACAGCTTAGGAGTGGTGCTCTAACATAGGTCACTCACAGTGTTAGTGAATGAGGGAAGACGATCCAGAGTCCTCTCAAATTTCTAGGCAGCTTTACCCCAAATGAAGGGTTTAATTGGGGTGGAAAATTGGCTTTTCATTGGTGGAACACACTCAAGATTGGCACACTAACACCTCTGCCATTGCTAGACTGAGTGAATGCTCTGAACAGAAAGGCAATGTGAAGTCTTGAGAAAGAGTGCTACTCATTGTGAGACTATGCTCAGGTTCCTCATGCTGCTGTCTGTCCCTGCTCACCTGAATGCATGCCATCCGTCCCTGTTTACCTAAACTACGATGGTAGAAATCTCTACCTCTGCCTTTGCTCAAGGTTGGCAGAGAGCTTAGAAAACAAAGACCAGCTGATACATGACTGGGTTTTGAACAAAAAAAAAAGATGCTTACTATTTTAAAAAATGAATTATTACCCACTCGCTCACAGGGTTTGCATTTGTGGGGATTCAGTTTGAAGCTTCTCTTCGGAAACCATACTGCCTAATAACAAGGTGGTCAAGAGCAAAACCTCAAATCCTCATTATCTCAAATTATAAAAAGCTTCTGCTGTTTGAAAAATAAACTATCAAAACGAACAGTTGGAGAACAAAATTATTTCATCACAAAACCTAGGAAATTGAAAATAAAGAAAATAAACAGAAGCAAAGAAAACAAGTCGCAGAAAACATTTGAACTAACGGAACAGCTAGTTAACCAGATACGTTCAATTGTAAGTGTGAAGTACATGCACAACAAAGGAGTAATTCACCTAATGATACCTCTGCCTCCTAGGAAGTCATCTCTAAGCCCTTGAAACTGGTTGCCTCTTGAGAGTCTTTGGTTACAGATACAGCTCAGTGATGGAGTACTTACTTACCATGCACAAGAACCTTGGACAGGTCCCTAGACCCACAAAAACATAGAAATAAAGTGTCTCTGTCTCTCTGGAGACCTGGGGCTGTGTGAAAATGTTTTTGTCATCTCATCCTTTAGAAGAACTGGAGACTGAAGTCAACTCAACACAGGAAGGTTTGTGCCTGGCTTGGACCCTGTCCCATGGTACTTTTCCTTGTCTGCCTTTAATCTGTGTCTTAATATTTTAATAAGCCATAGCCAGGCATATAAAACAGACTTCAGTAAATTCTGAATCCATCTATATATATACATCACTGAACCTAGGGATGGTGTTGGAGGGCTGTGAACTTGCAGCTAGTCTCAGATGTGTGAATGGCCTTGGGAACCCTCAATTTTGTAGTTTATGTTCACGGTGAGAGTCATTGTACCCCAAATCTCTCCCTTAGCCTTGCAGTACCCGGAAGTGAAAGTGAGTTGAAAGACCTTAGAGAGAGGGAATAGAGACACTAATCCAATCACATTTTCCTCTTGCATCTGGCCTCTGACAGAACTGTCCAGAGACCGACGGGATTGAAAGCAGACAAAACAAATTTACTACTTACACCTCAAGGAAACCCACCGGGTACCATCAATGCCATGTTCAGTTTGGAAGCCTAGCTTTCCCTTACATTCTGTGAACTGGAATTACTCACTGGAGCAAAAATATAAAGGGTAAAGCTGCCAGGTTACAAGGCAAGTGGGGGTGGGGGCTGTGTAGGGCTCGGTGCCCTTTCTCTGGAAGTTGGCGGCATGCAGCTAAGTTCAGAGCGCAATGGTGGACTGGGGGTGTCGGTTGTGAGGAGGCAGGGGGGGCGTTGGCTTTCAGCCGGTAGTGACTAGGCAGTTGCCTTTGTCACTTTGCCTCAGATAGCCAAGCCCCCATCACACTTCTGGTGAAGACAAACAAAACTGCAAGTCAGAAAGGAAACCAGAGCCTGAAGGCTTCCGTGTGGGCATCCATTTCAAAGTGAGACGTGTGGGGGAAACCGGCGTGTCTAGCATCTGAGAGGTGAAAAGCTGTAAAAATCCCAAGGTCCAAAGCACCAATTTATTCCGCCTTCAGGACATCCCTTTCCTCTCACCAGCTCACGAACTGCAGGTTGGTGGGTCTCCGTGGCCTGAGTTCTTGTAAGTTGAGAAGGAAGTCTTGTGCACAGCTGCACCTGCAACGGCGGGTTCCAGCAACCCCTCCTGCGAAGCTGCTCCACCTGTGACCGGGAAACGAAAGCCACCCAGGCAAGCTCCGATTCTCTTCACTTCAGAACCAAGGCCCTTTTCACAGGGTCCAGTGGGCCGGCACACTGAGCACCTAGAACTCTCTGTTCTAAATCCAAGTAGGACTCAGAAGGGATCATCTCGGCTCGCTCTCTGCTGGGATTTGGGGAGAAGCAGAGAGGCTCTGGTGTTCCCACCTGGTCCCCACATCTATTTTAGCTTTGACTTTTCCGCCTCTGTCCACTCATTTAATATACCTTTTCTAAGTTATCGGGAAGCCTTTCTTGGAAAATTATTTTGCAAAGTCCCAAATTTATAACTCAGCAACAGTGGCATTTTGTTTGATTAAAGAACAAGGCTCTGTAATTTAGGGATCTGAACACGCTCCCTCAGCCATGTGGTTCCTTGCAATTTGACAAGCTTGTGCAGGTGTGGATGTGTCCATATGTGTGTGTTTCTGACTGATTTTTCACACATTGAGGAGGCAGGCAAATAAGGGGACACCTGGGCTCCGGTGGGACTCATCACACCATAAGAATCTGTCAAATGCCCCTGGATTTTCAGCAGCTTCATTTACCTTACCTTCAGCTTATCAAGCATGTTTCTAGAAAATATATCTTCTGTTACATAAACATTCTCTCAATTTCTTTAATTTTTTCCTTTCTCCCCATCTTTTTCCTCCCTCCTTCCCCTTCTCTCTCCTGCCCCCTTCCCTCTTCTATTATGACATGTACCCTTCCAAAAATCTGCAGAGTAAACCAGACACGTGTGTTCTTTCTAAATCCCAGTTGGGTTTCTTATTATCTTGGGAATCCAAAATATAATCAAAGAGAGTCTAAGAAGCTGAGAGACTGATACCCATCCATCCATCCATCCATCTATCCATCCATCCATCCGTATATTCACTCTTCTAAAAAAATGGAGTCAATGATGAAATGGAGTAGTGGTCACTCTTAAGAAACTTAGCATCTAATGGTTAAAGAGAAACCCAATAGGTGCTAAGAAGCAGTGCAAGTGTAATGTTATATCCTGATAGGGCAGGTGCACAGGACCTGGGAAATATACCAGAGGAAATATACAGGAAGTGGCAGAGGAAGCTGTATCTCAAGTGATACCTAAGAACTGAGTAGGAGTTACAAGAAGAGGTTTGAGAAACTAGTCCAAACTAGAGGTATGTGGGGTAATGGGACAGAAAATCACAGACATACTGAAGACTGCAGAGGAGGGTAAGAAAAGAAGGGTCATCACTGAGGGGTTCTGGTGTTCTTGTACATTCACCTGGATAAAGACCTGGGCATGTATAGCAGTGGTCTTTGACTGAGGAATGCACCCAGATTTAAAACCCTTCAAGACTCACCAAGCATGTTAGCATCCAACTTAACCCCTTTATAACTGGGCTCACATGGTACTAGGAAGCGTAGCACCAGCAATCAAAGATCTAATCAAGAGAAGCCTGAAGTTCAAAAATGGGAAATTCTGTTTGGAACACAGCATGGAATGGTAATGGGAAACACAACCCCCAGTTTAAAGCATGACTGACAGACTAACTTGATAATAAGCCTGAGATCTCTTGATAAATGTTATTTTACTTTCTGTCATGAGTCTTAAAGTCTGACACGATGCTTAATCTACAATGTAGAAGATTCAGATTCAATAAATAAGGCGGTACAAAGTATTTGGTAAGCAATGAATGATTCAATCAAGGAACAGGCTATCCTCGGAAAGAAAGCATTCATCTTCACTCAATAATTCAATATGTCCATGGTGAATTATTAAACCACAGAACACTTAACAAGCTTAATACACATATGCATGTATCAGGTGACTATAATATCAAATGTCTAGTGCAATAAAGATAACCAGGCCAGGCTAATGGCCCAACTGCCCCGGCTTTCCCAGATAAGAATACCTTAGAATACAATGGCAACGTCAGGTTAGGCCTAATAAACCATATTATGCTTTATTTTATCAGTCCACTGATCAAACTGTTTATTAAAGAACATATTCAAAGCTTACAGTAGAGAATTAAAGAAGACTTAGACATTTCAGTGCTTATTTAATGAGACTATAATCTGACTTAAATTATCTAAATGTGCAAAATAGGAAAATAAGTGTCCATGGAAAGTTCATGCCCTGGGTACAGTGGGAATAAATAGCTAGTGGGCTCTGCAGAGGACTGGCTGGACTTAGAGCTGGAAAGACAAGAAGTTACAAGATTCAATGATGACAGTTGGGTGGAACTTGAGAGGGCTGCTGATAAAATGGTGTCTTCATTTATTAACAAAAGGAAATGATCTGAAATCAATTGTGTGTTTTGGTTCCAATTCACACTTGCCAATAGCAGCACCACCATCACTTGGACCTTCAACCACCCCAGTTCCCCGACTGTCACGAGCAGACTCAGTAATCTGACGGTTATTATCTGACATTTTATCCAGCCGTCTATTCTAGTACATTATCAAATCAAAGAGAAGGTAAGCGCTTCCTTTCACTCCTCCTCCGAGCACTGCACTGACACGTGCCAGGTAACGACATTTTCTGACAATTTCCATTTTCCTAATGACTTTTGTGGAGCCATCTCATGGGACTATTTAATGCCTTGCAAACTTTTAGAAGATAAAGTAGTTTATGGATAGTCTGAAATTTCCTTGTGTATTCTCATGAGAACATCTCTCTCATAAGCAAATGAACATAGGGACATTTTCTGAATCATACGGCCTCTCCAAGGGCATCTGTGACACACACACATTATCTTCAGTGAGACCCTTAGTGAATTCTCTCTTTGCACATCTTATGTCTCATAATTACTACTCTTGAGCTCGACATCAAGGATATGCCTTATTGACAGGTCTTCATCAATCACCCCCCCCATTCACTACCTAGGCCATGCTAGACAGTGTCTAGTTCTCATATTCCAGTCATATGAGGGTAAAGTTTCCAGCTGTTATTGATTCTGACTTGAAACTTAAGAAGCAGAAGCCCAGTTTCTTGAATAGCTTTTACCTGCTCATGAATATTTCCTGAGCAAGACCTCATCCCTAACATGTAGATAAAGATGTAAGTATTTTAATCCATTGTGTGCCAACCTGCAATGTTTATTGTTTTACATGTTTAGATGTAAGACAAATTCACAAAAAGTAGCAACCAGGCATTTACAAAAAGACTCTGTAGTTAAGGAAAGCGTGTCTATATTTCAGAAAGCCGTCCGTCGATCTTCTGAAAGAGTACATTTTGAATCATTAAGAACTCCAGGAGAAGAAAATTTATAATACTATTTTGGGGATAGAGTGGAAGGAAGATAAAATTTAATGAACCTTCATTTTATGTAAATACAACAGAATGTTGGATTTATAGGACTGATAACATCAGGGAACTCATTTAGTTTTATATAACCCAAGGTCCCAAACTTAAGGAATTAATCTGTTAAAGTTATTACCCTGTTAGACCAAGGGCCAGTAACTTTGTAAAATATGTACACCAGGGCACCAACCCTGGGTGGCAAAGAGCAGATGGAAGTTTTGGCTGATGTAATATTGAAAGGAGTGTTTTCTCAACAAATGCAGTAGTGTGGGCACCATCCTAGTACTTGTAAACAAGAAACAGCACATGGTGCTTAGTCCTAACACAATCATAGCATGGCAGAAGCTGTCTTTAGGAGCTGGTCCCATGAAAGAAGATGACCCAAGAAATTCTGGGTATCATCTTCTGGGGACACAGGGACAGAGCTGAAATAACTTGTGACATGACGGAACCCAAGGGAAGGAGGTAACTTTGTACCAGACCTTGGAACTAAGAGAATTGAGAAAATCTGATAAACAGAGATATGAAGACAGAAGATGAGGCTAAAAAGTGGAAGTGGTTCAAAGATCAAACTGACACATTGTCCAAAGAGAACTCCACAGTAGGAATGATGCCGGGCATAATCCAGGGGCCACATACCTTTTACTAGTTTTAGAGTGGAACCAGCCAACTGTTAGCTTCAAGATGAGAGGGTTGGAACATTCCAGGAAGTCATAATAATATAACTACATTTAAAGGCATGAGCAATGTGGGGAAAACTACAAGAGTAACTTGGTTCTTAGAAATAGGAGTCATGGTTCAAAAGCTACAATGAAATCCTAGCTGGAGGAGCACACACTGTCACAAGCCAGAGAATATGGAAGCTTGTTTGTCCAGAAGTGGGTAGAGAATCATGGTGAGTAAGGGCAGCAAATCCAGTGGGAACTACCTCCCTTTAAGTATCAGACTGCCCAGGGGAAGACTATTTCTCTTGGCCTCAGCATTCCCTAGTTGCCTGCAGCTCTTAGTGTAGAGTTCAGATCTCCTGGGCTTTTCCCAGTCTAAGTTAGTATGTCTATTATTATCCTTGTTCAGCTCATGTTTGGGCAGTCATGTTTGTAAGACTATGGGTGTGGCTTCTAACACTACTAGGAGACAAAGATTCATACTAAACTCCCTTGTCCTTCTGGCTCTTAAAATTCAATCTTGGGGCTGGAGAGATGGCTCACTGGTTAAGAGCACAGGCTGCTCTTCCTAGGGGACTCAGGTTCAACTCCCAGCACACCCACATGGCAGCTCATAGCTGCCTGTAACTCCAGTTTCAGGGGATCTGACACTTTCACACAGACATGCCTGCAGGCCAAACATGAATGCACATGAAATAAAAATAAATAAATTATTTTAAAAAGTCAATCTTTCTGAGGAAACCAGTTAGGCTACCCTGCCTGTAGACTTTCTCCTGTTTCTCTCAGTTCCTTCAAACCCATCCCTCAGTCTCATTCCCAGCACGGCAACAGAAGACTAGCTGCAGCCTCCCTTCTCCCATGCTCGAATCTGTGGATCCCACAAGCCTGCCCCTCCTAACATCCCTCCCCCCCCATTCATCACTGTATCCCACCTTCCAACTCCAGCAGGCAACCCTGCTCAACCACAGGTCACACCTGCCAGAAAACCAAGTAAGCTGCCATCAGCCCTCCTCCTCTCTCCTTCTTCACCCAGATCCAACCCCCCAGTCTCCTCCCCAGCTCTGAGCAGAGCACCGTTGGCAGCCTTCCCTGACCCCCTGCTCCCACATCCTGTGGATCCCACAGATCTTCCCCTTCTAGTCTTCCACCCTCCGTTTCTTGATTTGTCTCAGACCCCAACCCCAGCAGGAACCCCTGCTCACCCAAGGGCTGCCTCTCCCAGGCCAATGAGTAGGACCCACAGCTCCTGAGATCCAAGTCCCCAGTCTCAAGCCCAGCTCTACAGCAGAAATCTTGCTATGGTCTCCTTTTCCCCCCTGACCCCATCCCCAATAGATCACAACAACTTTCTCCTCCAACCTTCCCTCCCCCAACTCATCTCACTATCCCCGCCTCCAACCCAAGCAGCCATTCCATGTGAACATACCAGCTGAGCAAGCCAGGAAAATAGACAACACACAGCAACCACTCTCTCCAAAAATCTAAAGAGGAAGCAGAAACTAAGTAATAAAACATCCATCCAACAAAGACAAATCCAGAAATTAGCACCTAGACTTATAATCAATCATCCCAAACCCAGATGCCTATACACCAGCATGAAAACAAAATCACTTAACAATAACAATAAGGAGGGGTTATATGGGAATATTTGCAGTGAGGATAGAGAGGGAAAATGATATAATTATATTATAATTTCAGGAAATATTTTAAAAGTAGTAGAAAAAAGCATCATAACTAACACTAGGAAAATCTACACCAGGATACCAAGGAAAATCAGCCCCCTGTACACTAGCCTAGTGAAGAAATCTGGTGCCTTCAAAGATTTCATTCCATGTTGCATTTAGTTAATCGAATGTGCTTCCCCAAATGGTTAATAAAATTTATTCTGAACTCAGGGCCAGAAACTGAAAAGGGTTGAGTAGAATTTTCTGGCTATTTCTTACTTCTAAGGACATTAGTCTCATGTGTTGATAGGACTACTGAATATTTGATGAGTTTCCAATACATGTTAAGAGATACATCTATGTCTTGAAAGACATTATGTAATCATAAAAGGTGATTTGACAACCTGGATTAAAAAAAGGAGTATCATTAATTCCTCAATGAAATGCTTCAAACTCTAAGGAAATTACATACATAGGAGAGGAATAACATATTCACAGGAAGAAAAAAATGATTCCCATACACTTATTAGGATCTTCCTATCAATTACTGAGGGATACTTTTGTGGTAACTGTGCCTTAAAAGGCTCTATCATGGGTTATGAAGCTCACAAACAGTCTCTGTCTTCATCATCACAGGCTACACATGTTTGAGCCTGTAGCTGGATGTAAATAGATTAGGAAAACAAAAAGATGCCTACTGAAGTGGAGCAATTAGGAAACAGTCCTCCTCCTAGGGAAAAAGCAGTCAGAGACCTTGATACCTGGGATGCCAGCTTTGGTCATGAGCAAAGAAGGAACTTCAGCGATTATTAATGCCCCTGGCTGGGCTCTGTGTATAAAACACAGTCGACATAACCACAGAAACATTTACAACCATTTATCCAGTAAATACCTGTTTTGGACTTCTCCTCCATGATGAACAAACAATTGCTTTTGCAGCATTTTTATGCTCCAATTTAGATGAGATCGGCAATGGGGAGCTATGATTTGTGCATAGTACACGAATACTGAGTTAATCCTAATACAGAGTCCTTCAGCATGAAACTATTGGCTGCCAAGATCCAAAGAAAACAAGAACCTCAACAAGCCAAGGTTTGTACAGTGAACTATAGCCCTGTTCTTGGACAAAAACCCACATAGTCTCTCTCATGACTTCATTGTCCCATCAAGGCATTTTCAAATTCTGAAGCCATGGAGCTCTCAGATAGCATGTGTCTTCTTTTGGTCTCTGAGTCTTCCACGCCCCTCTTTATAAAACTTATTTTAGATATCACTCCACTATGACTGTCATGTAGTAGGCCTCTGTAATATCAGGGGACCAACTGAGAAAAGCATGCTGGAGGCAAGAAGTCCTACTATGTAGATTTTTAGGACATCAAGTGGAGTAGGGGGCTTCACCATTTTCAGTGGCATTCACATCTGTTTGCATTGAGGCAAGACATTGCTCGGTCTCAGCCTCTGCTTTTGTATAATGCCCTCTCGGTAAATTAACAAAGTTCACCCTTAGGTCTAACTTTTTTTAGTGTACTTGTGATTAAAAATAGAAACTGCCTCTTACATAGAAGTTGTCAGACTTTCTATTTTGAGTATTCTCTTAGGATGTCTATACAGAATTGTCATTACTTTTTTAAGCTCTGTCCCCAGTCTCCAAAATTGTGCATCCCAATGTCATTTTCTCTATTTTCCTATAGCTGAACTTCTCCTTTGGTGGTTTCCACAATCCCCCCAGGTAGAAGAGTTTTCCCTCTTGCCCTCTAAGCCACCTGCTAATTGGCATGTGATGGAGCGTCCCACCTGTACAATACCTCTCTCCTGCTAATAAGTGACAGAAATTAAAGTGATCACACTTACCGTATATTCCACTTGAGATTAAATAAGGGAATGCTTTATTCTGTGCAAGTATCTTCCAGCTGTAGGAAGAAAATGTTAATCAGACATTAAAGATGCCAAGAAAAATAAATTCAATGTGTAAATAGCTACTTTGAGTAATTAGGTATTTACTCTTTATTAGAGGCTAAATAAGATCTCCCAGTTTACCACACAACACTGGAGAAGTACTTTGAGGGGCACCACAACAAGGTAGCATTGACATATCCCTGATGAAGCATCTAGAAGTTTAATCAAGTTCTTGTAGCAGTAAAAAAGCTCAATAGATTTTTTTCTGGATGAGATCAAATTGAGAGGATGGGGCAGTTCCTTCCTGGCTGGTAGAGTGAGGTTATCGGATACATGGAGACTGTTTGTCAACATTTCCCTGATGAGGGAAGGTGTCTGACAGCAACAATTTAGAAGGAAAAAGATTTGGTTGGTTCATGGTTTCAGAGATTTCACTCCTTGGTCATTTGTGTTGAGATAGAACATCATCCTGGGAAATGCAGTGGGGCAAAGCATGACACTCCACAGAGTGGAGTCTGCACAGGAGGCAGAACCTGAGACGAAGGGACTAGTGACAAGATACATCACTCAAAGGCATGCCTTCGGTGACTCACTTGATCCAGTAGTCTCTACCATTTCCCTATAAGTTTTAATCAAATTATAAAGTCATTCATGAATTAACCCTTTGATGAGGTCAAAATCCACACGACTCAGTTACTTCTCAAAAACCTTGCCTCTAGATACTGCCTTAGAGATGGTGACATTTGAGCATTGACAATGGTGCCCTGACTAAAATCTTCTGGGAGATTGATGAAGCATACCTGTTGGTATCTATCTATCTGAGGGTTTTCCAGAGACTGGGGGGAGAAGATCTACCCTGAATGTAGTTGCCATCATCCTGGAAGCTGGGCCTTAGAAGCCCATACCTCTCTCTCTCTCTCTCTCTCTCTCTCTCTCTCTCTCTCTCTCTCCTGTTCTTCTGACACAAAGAATATGCAACAACGGTGCCATCTTGCAAATTGAGGTTGAACCTGCTGGAACCCTGATGTTGGACCTTTCAGTCTCTAGAACTAGGAAGAAATTTCTGTTCCTCAAAACCACCCTCTCTTGAATATTTTGTCACAGTAACACAAATGGACAAAAATGCTATAGTTTATGAACTATTGTTGAAGCTCAGCCAGCCACCCCAAGCTCAGCACCACCTGGTACTGGATGTCTTTCTCTTTCTTCGTTATCTTCTCAGTACATGTGGAATGTGGAGTGATGGCATGAACAAGGACCAAAGGCCCACAGTGGTAAAGCAGTCAGAATAGCAGCCATCCCAGTCATGTGACTTCCATTTCCTCAGGATTTGTTTTCATTTTTCTTATTTTAAACCATAACTGTGCAAACTGAGAAATTCCGCTGTGAAACTTCTATTCATGTATATAGTGGACTTGGATCATCTTCATCTGCTCTGTTACATTTCAGTAGACCCTTGAATGTGCCTATGAGTTCCCTACATGCACACGTTTTATTCAGGTCTTACCTACACATCTGTGGGACTAGTTAGGCTCACCATATCTCTGGAGTTGTCACGTTAGAGACAACACTCCTTATGTCTGTGCATATTCCAGAATAAAATTTCATTCTCATGATTGTGGGCCTTTGCCTTTGAACATACTTGCATGCTTACTGCTGTCAGTTCATGTATGTAGAATTATTTCATGATTTTCATCTCATTAGATGTGGCAGCTGTAGAGCAAGCATATGTTTTTATGCTGCTAAGAACACCATGTCCCCTGCCATACATTCTCACCCATAATGTGGAAGTGTCTTCAAAGCATTCTGAAATAAGTTATGTCTTTGCCCCTGATCAGGCTGATGTTAGAATGGAGTTCAAGGTGAGCAAAGAGTAAGATTCGAAAGTCTTTGATGAAAAAGACAAGCAGTCCAGTACTGTGGGATGTCTTTCTGTATGCTGTGAATAGGTGTTGCTCCCATTGGCTAATAAATAAAGCTGCATTGGCCTATGGCAGGGCAGGATTGAGTCAGGCAGGAAATCCAAGGGGGATAGTGAAAGAAGAAGGGTGGGGTCGAGGAGATGCAGCTCACCACAAAAGGGGCAACAAGATGCCAGAAGATTGGTAATGCCACAGCCACATAACAACATATAGATTAATAGGAATGGGTTAATTTAAGATGAAAGAGCTAGCTAGCAAGAAGGTAAAGCCATAGGAAGCTATAGGCCATACAGTTTGTAACTAATATAAGCCTCTGAGTAATTATTTTATAAGCAGCTATGGAACTGTGGGTGGGAGAGATTCATCCAGACTGCTAGGCAAGGCAGGACCAAAGAAATTTCTGTCTACAGTCCAGTCATTGTGAAGAGGTCTGGACCCATTTCTGCTCAGTGAATGCATCAGCAAGCATCACATCAGCAAGAGGACCTCTGTGACTGAACATTCACACAGAAATAAAAAGGAGATGTCCCAGCCTAAGCAGCCATGCAGGTAAAGATGAGCAGTGCTCTTCCTCTGCCTAAAACTCCATTCAGACCCTCAGTGGGTTGGAAAGTTGCTTCCATTTCAGGTAGGTGGTCCACTGTTCTGAGTCCATTGTTTCTAATGTTCCAGTTCAAGACATACCCCAGAACAAGTTTTATTCTAGACCTCCCATAGCCCACACAAGATATTAACCACAATATTCCAATTTTTCCTGGTGGTTTTTGTTTTTCAGTATCTTTAGGAAGAGCTTTCTATGATTTGTATGCCTTAAAAACAATATTTTAAGTTAAAATAGGAAACTAGCTCATGTGTTTTTCCCACTATTATTTTTGTTCATGTCAGCATTAGGATGCTCATTCATAATTGTATACTAAAATGAATAATAAATCTTAATACATATCCTGTTTGTTCCTGCACCTGGGTGTCTCTGATTTTCGTGGCCACTGAACTGTCAAGTAACTTCCTGAATTATTGAAATCTAAGAGGAAGAGCAGATACTCATCTCTACATGGAAATGACTGGTCATTGCCGAACACTAATGCCCTCTGTTTGCATAAATAATTGTGTGGGAGTGGGAGAGAGAATGAGAGACAGAGAGACAGACCAACAGAGAGAGAGAGAGAGAGAGAGAGAGAGAGAGAGAGAGAGAGAGAGAGAGAGAGAGAGAAATTTTGAGCACATGCATGTATGTGTGTGTGAGAGTGTGGGTACATGACTTGTGCACATCCATCACCATCTCAGAACCAGGTGGTGAGGAACCCCCTGAGCTCTGTATAAATCTCCTAAGAACATTTTTGTAGGGGTGTCTAGAGAGGGTTTGGTTTTAAGAGCACTCATTGCTCTTGCAGAAGACCTGGGTTCAGTTCCCAACACCCACCTGGCAGATCACAATCTTTTGTAAGGCCTGTTACAAAGAATCCAGTGCCCTCTTTTGACCTCAATGGGCTCCGTCTGCACACATGCTGCGCACATACAACACTCAGTCACTCACAGTTATACATAAAATTTTAAAATCTTTTTTGAAAAGCCAGGTATGGTGGCATTAGTCTGTCATCTTAGTTATGGTGAACTGGGAGGTGGAGATGTCTGTGCCTGAAGCTGTTCTCTGAGTATGTGCACCGTGAAGGTGTGCTCCCACACCGTCACCCATACAATGGTGGAAGGCACCATCTTGGTGATTCATTCCTGGGCCAAGATATCACTGAAGAGGGTAGTTGCCTGTTTGTGAGTCACTTCAGGGTGAAGAGTCTTGTACCCCATGATCTCCTCAAACACCACCAAGAACTGCCTTCATCAGGAACCATCTCAGTGTCTGATGCATGAAATGTGACACAGGTCTATGTGGCTAATCATATAGCTAATATGGAATTCATTCTTATGTCTTTGTTTTCTCGGAAAAAAAACAAATTAACAAAGTTATTTATTTTCTCTCCTTTAAAGGATGCATTTGCTATGTGATTCTGGAACTGAGAGCACATGATGTAAAGAGATGATTTTCCACTTTTCAGCCTGATTCTGCCTTCATGCTCCTTGCCTGGGCACGCTCAGATCCCAGCACTTTTCAGAAACCTCAGGGCTGGAGAGATGGCTCAGCTGGTTAAGACACTCACCACCAAACCTGAGGACATGAATTCAGTCTCTGAAACCCACATGGTGAAATGGTAGAAGGAGAGAACCAACTCTAGCCCTCTGATCTCCACAAATGTCACACACCACACACACACACACACACACACACACACACACACACACACACACACACACACACACACACACACACCAAATAAATAAATAGTTTTTTTTAACAATCAGCAGAGTTAACAAACAGCCTCCAGGATGGGAGAAAGTCTTCATCAACTACACTTCAGACAAGGGACTAATATCCAGAATTTATGAAGAATTACAAAAATTAAATACCAAGAAAGTAAAATTGCCAGTCAAAAATGAGCTGAATATACACTTTTTAAAAAGAACTTAAAATGGCTAATAACTGTTTTTAAAAGTACTCAATAACCTGAGAAACCAGAGCTATACAAATTAAGATTGCTCTGAGACACCAACTCACCCCAGTCAGAATGGCAATCAACAAATCTATCAAGAAATGCTAGAGAGGATGTAAAGAGAACACTGTTGTTGCAGTTCAAATGGATACAGCCATTGTGCATTGTGGCTGTCAGTAAGGAGAACTCTTAAAGAATTAAAGATAGAACAACCATATGATCCAGCTTATCACACTCTTGGACATATACCCAGAGAACTCCACACCCTACCATAGAGATATTTGTATCCTTACGTTTATTGCTTTATTCACTGTAGCGAAGATTGGAATCAACCTAATTATCAACCAACAGATGAATGGATAATGAGAATTTGATATATGTAATGGAATACTATTCAGCTCTAACAAAAATGAAATTTAAAACCCTGTAGGAAATGGATGGACTTAGAATGTATATATTAAGTAAGGTCACACAATCTCAGAAAGAAAAACACATGTTCTCTCTCATATTTGGAATCTGGACAATAATGTGTGTATATATGTAAACAATTTTACATGTGGGCGCAGTCTAACATGAAGAAAAGAGAACAAGAAAGGCTAGATATAAAGGGATAGGGAAGGACTGAATGCAGGTAATGGACACGAGTTATTGAAAAGGTTAAGAAGCTAATTGTTCTTCTAGTTCTAATTCTATCATGGATTTTTTTCTGATTGTTGATAAGTACATAAAATATATTTGATACTGAAAGAACAAAATTAATGTGAAGCTCCACATCTTTCATTCTGAATACCTATTCTAACTGTATAAAAGTTCATGGAGTTAGTTAGGTTTTGAGTCTGCTAGGTCCATCCATTCAACTGACCATCTGACCGTCCATCCACCCTTTTACCTAACCATCCACTCCATTCACCTATCCATCCCATTCATCTGTCCCATGCATGAGGGACAAAGTAAAAGTATGCAGTTTGCAAGAAAGGCTATCTGTAATTCTTTTGTTTTTCTTCTTCTTGAATTGTCTATTCAGCTCATTAGTCCATTTGTTAACTAGCAGTTTTATTTCCTTGGTATTTAATTTCTAGAATTCTTTGTAAATTCCAGATATTATTTGTCTGGAGTGTAGCTGGTAAAATTTTTCTCCAGTTCTGTAGGCTGTGTATTAATTCTGCTGATTATTAAATTAAATAAAAATACATCTTCTTAGCTCATAGAATTGCACTGAGCCTCACTTCCTCATGTGGAATACGGGAAGTGGGTACAGGTAGACAGAGCATGTATTGGGCCTGGACTCTAGAACTCCAAAGCACCACTGAGTCATGTGCTCCACTTCTGCTGCAGACCTTCAGCTGTAGGACCAAATGGGGGTGACCACATGGCATTTGCCATGGATCAGCTGCAAGTGGAGAGTTTAGGCACATGAAGTTCTTAGATGTTAATTACTGTTAGTTGCTATTTTTATTTTTTATGAAAATGCTATAATCCACTTAAGATTTAGAATTGGAAAAGGGACAACAAGGCAAAACCATGACTATTCTAATATATAAACACATTTGCTGTTATTATTCTGTTATATTTATTTTAGCATATTTAGGCATGGATTCACATTTTAAATAAGAATGGCACTGTGTTATATATTTGGTTTTCTTCCTCATTTTACATTTTTGGAAATATTGTGATTTTAATGAACATTTCACAGGCCACCATGTGTCTATGTAATGATTTGCTACCATTTAGCAAGTGATTACTAAAGTCTTTTAGATACATTCTAGTTTTCCATTCTTAGAAACAATACTGCATCAAGTAAACTTGACTGGTAATTGTGGGGGTCTATTTCTTGATCACCTTTGGAACTGGACCAGGAAGTTGGTGCTGAGATTTCTTTCTGTTCTTAGTTGTGATGAAGATATGGTGGCCCTGTTTTCTAACTGCTTCAACTTCTAGTTACTCAGACAGAATCCAGGTCAGGAAAAGGGGTCTACAGTTAGCACAAAGCACCTTACAGACCTCTGCCAGGCCTTAGGATGCCAGACACAACCAGATTTTTGGCACAAGAATTTCACCTTCATCTTAGTGTTAGTAAAGTTTTATTCTAGATTCAGACAACAGAGTTCATGACATCATTACTTGAAGTAATTAGAATACTCCACTTTGGGGGCCACTATTTGAGTTCTAGTTTATTTATGGCTCCATATATTTATGATACATAATCGCATACTTGTGATCCACAGATGCACAGAATTACACCCCTCTTACCTCTCATCTAGAATGCAACTATTGTCTCTGGAAGGATCTCTCACTCCTCTCTGCTGTTTCCTCTCATCCATCCTTTCCTCTTCCTCCTCCTCCTCCTCCTCTTCCTCCTCCTTCTCTCTCTCTCTCTCTCTCTCTCTCTCTCTCTCTCTCTCTCTCTCTCTCTCTCTCTCTCTCATATTCTCACTCTCTGTTGCCCTTTTTCATTTTTTCATCTGTTAGGTCCATTTCCATTTCCCTCCCCTTTGATACCCATTCTCAAATATCTGAGATGTGCCTGTTCAGTCTGCATTCTAGGCCCTTCCTGCTTATCTCTATCTGTAGAAAAACAGAACAGATTTGGTATGCTTGAAACGTATGTAAATTTGATTTTGCAACAATTATGGGCATTTCTCATCATTTTCATTGCCGCATTATGCTTGTGAAGTCTGCCCACACTTTTAAACATGAGTTTGGTTTGTTTTTCTGTGTGACATCCCTTCCATGCATTACTTCATACTTTGCTGTACCTCATGCAAGAGAAGGTCACTTGGTCTGTCTCCAACTCTTTCCAGCCATCAGCAGTAAGTGAACAAAGTATTTGATCTTTGTGTAGTTTTCTTGCAGGAAAAAAACGTATTTGTATAAGTTTTCCCTATAGAAAAAATCTAGACAAGAGTTGCTGATGCTCAGGGAATTTTGAACATAATTTTATGATTAAATTGCTCTCTAAAAGGGCTGATCAGCCCTCAGGTCACTTGGCAGTGATGGATGATACTGGTTTTTCCATGTGTTTTCCTGCACTTAAAACGGTCTGGCCTTGATTTTTTGTTTTGTTTGTTTTATCAATTATACAGGTGCAAGGGAGTTTTTTATTCTCTTTTCCCCTTGCTTAATTATCAGTGAGATTGAACATCCCAGTAAGCATTTCTCAGCCACTCAGATTAAGTCTTGAAGGCAGATCATTTCTTTTGTGCCTACTTACCTCTGTCTCTCTGTTGACTATTATACATATGTACATACATACAATTATTGTATGTACACACACATAAATATATTTTTTCAAGTACTCCACAGCTATAACTATGGGAGGAATTCTTGTCAGTGGACAAAAAATGATAAAAGTGACAGACAGAGTCTCCCTTGTTTTTTCCACACATGAAAATGCTTAATTCATCCAGCTCTTGGTTTTAACTTCTCCATGTAAATTAACTTCCTTGTGTTGTGTTGTAACTCATGGTGGTACCAATGGTAATAGCAGGTACAGCTTTTTTTCAGAATATTTGTATATACTGTAAATATGTGTCTCTGCCTAAGGAGTCTTCTGATTGGTTAAATAAAGGCCTTAATGGCCAATAGCTAGGCAGGAAGAGGATAGAAAGAATTTCAAAGAAGAGAGAGGAAGTGTGTTTTCAGAAAGAAAAAGGACCAGACACCAATGAAAACAAGTACCCCAGGTGATCCATCCTCTCAGAATGACACTGTTTCAGTCTCTGCAAAACTCTGCATCCAGAACAACTTCAAAGCTGCTAGCTGAGATGATCCAGCTTCACAGACTACTCCAGCCAAAACTTCAGATACATTCTATACTTTGCCATCACACAAAGACTAAACAAAAAAATAATAATATAGCTAGCTCTCCTAGGACTTGAACATTGTCCCAGTTTTCTCAGGGTCCCCTAAAGATGCCATCATCCCCAGACAATGGGAAGCAGTCTAGATAATATGACACCCACATTCCCAAGAGGTGGAGTGAGTGGGTTTTGCTCATTAGGTAGGTTATGAATGTTTGTCATCATTTAGGGGGGTTGGTTATGAGTTGTTTTCATCATGGTCAGGAAGAAAACTAAGCGAAGGAGATTAGATTCAAGGATCTTGTTCTGAAAAGCAAAAGGAAGGATATAGAAATGATAGGATAAAAGGGTAGATTATTGAATCTGCTTTCAAACTAAAAAGAGCAACTACTAGTCTCAAGTAATTTAGATTGATATATAATTTTGGTATTGTTACATTGTATATATGTTTCTACTCTTGTTTAATATTTTCATATATTGATACAAATTTAAGGTTATTTTTGTTATACTGTATATGTGTTTCTATTATTGTTTAAAGTATTATACCTATTCAGTTCATTTTAAAATGTAATGTAAAGTTTCAGTCCTTGAAAGCTCTTTAGGATAATAAAGAAAGACAGGTTAGTGTAGTTGGAAGTTTTCCTGTGTCCCGGCCAGAGTGGTCAGGACAAATCTCTCCCACTTGTGTCCCCCAAGTAAACACATAGAGGCTTATATTAATTATAACTGCTCAGCCATTAGCTCAGGCTTATTACTAGCTCTTACACTTAAATTAACCCATAATTCTTATTTATGTTTAGCCACGTGGCTTGGTACCTTTTCTCAGTTCTACCTTGTCATCTTGCTTCCTCTGTGTCTGGCTGGTGACTCCTGACTCTGCTCTTCTTCCCAGCATTTCTTTAGTCTGCTTGCCCCACCTATACTTCCTGCCTGGCTACTGGCCAATCAGGGTTTTATTAAATCAGTATACAAGGGCATTATCCCACAACAGGCTAGTAGTTAGTCATCCATAATAATCAAATTTATAGCACATTAGGTATGTTTTCAATGTCAAACAGAGATATATTTTAAATAGATAGATGGTCTTCAAACACTTCAGAGACTTATATAATATGGCATTTAAGATGTTTTAATAACATAAGGCTTTTCATGACAGTGAAACATGTCTGCTCCTGGCAGCACCAATTTGCTTTAAAAAAGGATGATGGACATTGAAGTCTGCCCATATGGAGTTTGCTTTCAATGTGGCAAAACTAGCCATTTGAGCAATAAACTGCCCTTACTTTGAGTGCTGACAATATGTTGTCCAAATTGAACAAGCAGGACACAAAAGAAGGTGACTGCCAAACTGTCAAGACAAGGTAGGACAGTCCTTCTAAAATCCCTGATTCACAGAAAAGTCTGTCAGATATTCTAGGTCTGAAGAACAAAGATGGATGCCCCAACATTGCAGAGGAGCCTTGGGTGACTGTCTATTGGTGAAATTATTAAGGCCACTCCACGTAGTTAAAAGGATATTTATTTAATGGTGTAACTTACAAATTAAGGGATAGGTAGGTCCCGGGGTCTGGGGAAAGTGTATCACAATCCAGCAGTGTTCTCTGGAGCTCTGCTTGATCCACCTCCACTATCCAGGGTCCCAGAATGGAGAGAGCGCAAGCCAATCCAGATCTCGGGTCCCTAGGTGCCTCCCTTGGCCCCGCCTTGTAGGCGTGACAGTTGCCGAAGTCTCAATGGGGGTTGGAACTTCCAGATCAAAGCTGGAATGGCTACCCACTACAACTGTCCAGGCAGCCAGCTGTCTCTGTTGTTTTTAAGTTTTGAAAGCTGTTTGCTCTGCACTTCCTGTTTACTCAGGTAATATTATATCCTTCTCAGGTCTCTGATGGGGATTGAAGAACAGATAGTTATATCATTTCCTTTTGTTACCAAATTTAAAAAAAACTTACAAAAAAGATATAAAGTTTATAAAAGTTGAGAGACATGAGAGCTTAAGATGTTTATCTAAGAAGATGTCTTAAGGTCTAAAAAGATATTTTTAGGATGGTAATACAAGTTATGATAGAAAAGTGATTTCGGTATAAAACTTTGGACTCAGTAAGATAGGATAGATAATACAGTCCTTTCTCCAGATTTGCCAAATATATATGGACTGGACATTGTGAATATAATTCCTACCTGTCCTTATTGTACAATAGCTTTACTATGTTAGAGTTAAAACCTTTCCTTTTTATTTAGACAATATCTAATTATTGTTCTTATTAAATATAGTTTTAATGTGTTAGAGTTAAACCCTTTCCTTTTTATTTAGACAAAAAGAGGGAAATGTTACAGAATATTTGTGTACACTGTGAAGATGTGTCTCTGCCTAAAACACCTTCTGGTTGGTTTAATAAAGAACTGAATGGCCAATGGCTAGGCAGGAGAGGATAGGCCAGATTTCCTGGGAGAGAGAGGATGAATAGGAGGAGTCTAGGCATGGGGATTTCAGCAGCAGACTTGGGGATAGTTGGATATGCCATACTAAGAAGAAGTAACTGAGCCACATGGCAGAATATAGATTAAAAGAAAAATATGCGTTAATTAAGTTATAAGTGCTAGTTGGGGAAAACCCTAAGCTAAGGCCAAGTTTTCATAATTAATAATAAGTCATTATTTGTAGGCTGGTAGTCCAAAGATAGTCCAACAAGAAAGCTTGACACACACACACACACACCAGATTTGATGTTGGGAGTACAATCATCTAACAAGGTCACATTAAGCCCTCAGTTATCATGATCTCTTATAGTTTGGGGTTAAGATCTCAAGGGGACCTACTGTTGCTACGGGAGAGAAGTGGTACATCAAATTTTTTCAGAATCACAGCGTTGTATTGGCTCTGTCTTTTTTTCACATTCAAATCCCACAAACATTTCAGGCTGTCATGTCTCAGAGATGAACCTTAGGTAGTTCATGGTCATTGACTAAACAGAAACATAGACACTTCAAATCAGTTTTTAAAATATTGAGTCATAAATGCACAGGATGTGTTCAGGAGATGGTGCCAGAGGTTTTGTTCTCAGAAATAAAGCCTCTTTTTGTATGTGTAACTAGGTGTGACACTCACTCTTGTCCTGTGAAGCAATCCTTTCACTAACCCACAGGAAGTAAAATGATCTACTCATGACTTTGAAAGGTACAATGAGACACTGCCCAAGGCAATTCTGCCACATCATGGTGTGACTGGAGGCCCTTAAAGGCCTTGCATGGCACCCTTCTCCATTCCAGATGTCTAGAGCTCTCTTGTGAGACCTTCCTGGTTTAATATTGCCAATACCAGTAGGGAACTTGTGTAATCCTGGGGCTCAGCATTAGAAACAAGCTTCCCCCACAGGTGATAATTGTCTCTCACAAGCAACCCCAATTCTAAAAGCAAACAAGGTGATTTTATGACCCCCCTTTTTTATTCCTCAATTGAAGTGACACTCAAGAAGAAGGGTGTTGAGACTCCTAACAGTGGAGAGAGTGCTTACTATCGTGTGCAAGTAACCAGGACTAATGCCCAGGCATTTTCATTTAGGAGGTCTTCGATGGAATAACTTCTAGGAGTCTTTCAATTTTATTTTATATATTTTTAACAGCATTATTGGGTAAAGCTCCAATTAGTTCTAGTGACTCTGAAAACACTAAAAAATCTTGAAGGACATCTGGAAGATTTTTTAAACAAAATTCTCCAAATTCTTGTCATTGGAATTTTACTTTTGATTAATTTATATAAAACTTAGTATATATGGGTAGCTATCTTTATCAACCATTCTACCATAAGCTTGACACCCACAAAAAGGTGAATCCTTAAAAAACTTTTTAAGGGTTGTGTGTGTGTGTGTGTGTGTGTGTGTGTTATATTCATTTATATGTACATATGTATGCAGTTGTGCTCACTCATGCATGTGATATGGAGGTCAGAGGTTAATATGGAGTGTCTTTTACTTTCACTCTTTATTTTTTGAGTAAAAGTCTCTCAATGAACCTAGAGTTGATGATTTTGGCTACTCTGGCTGGCTAGCAAGCCCTCAGGATCCAACAACTCTGCATTCCAAGCATGGGGACTGCAGAAATGCATTTCTGTGCCTGGCTTTTATGTGAGTGTTGGGGATCCAAACTCAGCACACACACACACACACACACACACACACACACACACACACATACAGCAAGCACCTTACCCACTTAGCTAGCTTCCCAGATCCAAAGCACAGCTTTTTACTCCAATTTTTTCCTGTAGAGGAACCTGAGGACCAGGGAGAGTAATGATTTTCCTGAGGCTATATAGATATCTACATGACATTTCTGTAATTTACAGTAGCATCTTCTGGGTGAGATGTTTTCCCACCATACCATCGCACTTTCTCATTTGCCGTGTGTCCTCAGGAAATGAGCCGTTAACAAGTGTCTCCAGAAAGCCCCAGCTCCGCCCTGTCTTCCAAAAGGAAGCCCCCCCATATTCCTATTTAATTCCAGCATCAAGTCCTTATATCTGGATTGTCCTGGTCCATATAATACTTTCCAAATAATACATGGAATAGATGAACGGAAAGGAGATAAGCAGATATGAGCTGATCCCATATTCTCTTTCCAATCATGGTTGATATTAATGAACAAAGCATGCCTACATTTTGTTACCTCGTTTTCAATATAGAGACCAAAAATGAAAGCTCTGAGTTGGATGCTACAGTGGAAAGAACACAGAGACTGGAATATGTTAAGCAGATTCTAAGTGCATCTCCTTTACTCTCTACCTGTGGTGTTTAATTTGAAGTATCCTGAGTGCAAAACAACAGGGCCAGTCAAGGTCAAGGTTGTGTGCTGCCATATTTCCTGCTTTCCTCTTTGAAATCGTTACTCACAATCATTTTGTTTGTTTGGTTTTGTTTGGTTGTTTGGTTGGTTGGTTTTGCTTTTTGCTTTTTCCAGTAGACCTTAGGGCAGAGCTGCAAAAGCTTCTACTCTAGATAGCTACAACCCAAGGACAGAGTGGGTAAGCATTTGAATTCCTATTTACCATCCATGACATAGATCACAACTAAAGTCAGTCCACCCTTAAGCCAAACATGTCAGTGGAGACAAAACAGAGTAATAATTTAGGGGAAAGCTCTCTCCTCGTGGGCTTAGGACACACCCACAGGGGGGCAGAGGAAGACCGATCTTATCTGGAGGGCTCTTACTAGAGGTGTTCACTTCTACTTAAAAAATTAATAAATAAATCCATGTCATATTTCTCCCCATCTGAAAACCCACATATTGGTCACAGGGTAGGAAAAAAGCAGAGATGCTCTGTGCTGACAAGTGTCACTCAGGTGATGTAAAGAGGTATATGAACAATGCCAGTAAAGCATCAGTTACAAAACCCAGAAGAGATGCCCAGTAATGAGTATGATCTCATATCAACTCCAAAACCCCCAGGTACGGAAGGGTCAGATAACTATGTCTCTGCTTGGTGGCAGGTGGAGTAACCACCACAGAGGCCACTAGGGCCTTGTTAGTGAGAGGATGACAGGCTGCTCCCTCTGTCCCAGTAGCCCCTTCCTATAAGTCACAACTGCTTCATCTTCATGGTGATCTTCAAAGAACCCTCAAAAGTCAAGAACCTAAGTGGACATGCTCTCTTGAAAATGTTTTGTTGTCCATCTTCAGACCCTCCTAACTGGCACGCCCTCCGGGGACTAAGAACCTCCTGCAGAAAGGTCTGCACCATCACATACATCAGTTTCTTGACAGTAAATAGTCCAGCTTGCTAAATGATACTCCCCATGCTAAAACCATAGGCAAGTTTGGAATCTGATTAAGAATTGGAGTTTAACCATTCAATACCTGGGCATCTAACTATCATTTTGTCCAGTTCTCTGCAACTCTCTCCCCACCCCACCCTAGACAAGTCAAAGAAACTCACAGCTGATCACAGGTTCGAGTTCTGAGTGCTTCCCATGGGCTTTCTATTTCCCTTTGCTGATAATCTAACTTCCTGCCACCTGTGACCCAATGGGTTTGAGTTGTTTACTAATCGACACAAGGCTCTTGCCTCCTTAGCCCTGGAATTGACCCTCAACTACCTTCTATGCTAGAATCCAATAATTTCCCCTGAGTTCTAGTTACAGCATGCACCTGGTGTTTCTGCTCTTCTCAGAAGCCTCCCTCACAGCATGGGCCTGTGCTTGGGACACAAGGTCCTTTAAGGATGAAAGTCAGGTATTCATAAAACATAGAATTTGAGAAGCCCCTGTCCTTGCCTGTCACGCATGCCCACATAGAACGCCTTGTGTGTGCTTTCCCTGACAAGTTGAAAGGGCCTTTGAGGTTCAGTCAACAGACAGTGGTAAAAGGGTAACACACTGTTCACAGTGGGAATTCTTATCTCAGTGTGCCTGCTGGCAGAACACCAATGGCTGTGTGCTTTGCAATTTATTTGGCTGTAAGGAATAGGGGTCAGGATGGTTCCTGGGTTATTGCATATAAAAAAAAAAAAAAAAACAAACCCTACATTCTCAGCCCAGGAGTGATCTCTAGGCAGCATATGACTGCAGCTTTTGAGAAGTTCAGGACGAAATACTTCCTTTAAGGGAATACAGGCCTTTCTTTGTGCCTCATATCATGGCAATGCCTCAATTACTAATGATGGCACTTTAAAAAAAATCCTTTTTACTTTTGTCTCAGCCATCCCCAATAGTTTTTAGATAAGCTAATGACAGAAAAAGAAAGAGTCTATCCAGAGCTCACAATGTTCCAGTCTCAGATGTATAGAGAGAATTCCTTTTGCAAACACCTGAGGATTTTTATGTGAAAAAAAAAATGTACTTATTGCATTTATATTCCTTATTTTTCCCTTTGGTTTAGAGTTTTGTTGTTGTTTAACAATTTCATAGGCTCAGATGCTGTATGTTATTCAGTCCCCTTTCCTCTCTCATGGCCCTCTCCCTTACCCGTTGAAAGCCTTTTCCCAAGTCACCCCTCTCCCCGCCGCCCACACATTTTCATTCCTTCTTTTTGTGTCTGACCCACTGAGTTTAACAGAGTTTCCCGTATTTCCCCCACCTGTTAAGAATGTCACTGCGTATATTCATTGTGCCTGGCACTGTGTCACGTAAGGACATTTTCATGCGCGTACATTGTATGTCGAGCATATTCTGTGCATCCTTACGTCGTTCTTTGGGGACCCATTAGAGATGTTGCTTACTGCCTCAGACACTGCACTGACTCAAATGTCCTGTGACAAACGGCTGACTCTGCTGCTCCTTCAGGCCCCGGGCTTGCAGAATTGATCTCTCTTGGTAGTTCGTTGAAAAGTAATGTCTGCTCCACACCCTAACCAATGCATTTTAACAAGCTCTCCACACAGTTCAGATATACCTGATGATGGAAGAAACTTTGGAATAAATAAACCTAATATTTTCATTTCTAATTCCACAGTTTGTTTTGCTTTTAAAATTCATCTTTCTATTAGCTTTTTTTTTTTTCAGACATACAAAACCATAGGTTTCAGCATACCATTATCAGAGCCTGGACTTTGCTCAGTCCCCAAAGATCTCACAGTCAACATTCATGGCTTTTGACTTCAGATACATTGTCAAAACCAACTCTTCAAATGCCATCTTCCTCTTTCATGCAAATAGCACAGACATATATTCCGGCAGCCATAGAGGCTAAAGTCAGCTGATACTCATGAAGCAGTTACCTAAGGCAGCCTTTGGAGTTCAGGAATTTCAAACGGGTATTCACTGCCATCTGTCCAAAGGCTGTGGCTGCCAGCACAGGATGCAATCTACATTGTCCCTCATTGTCCCCCTATTTAGGGGGTGAGAATTTGAGACAGGGTCTCACTATATAGAACCCAGGCTGTTCTAAAACTTGAAGCCATTCCCCTGCTTCTGCCTCCTGAGTAAGTGTAGGTGACAGGCGTTAGGCCTAGATTCTAACTTATCTGCTCAGAATTCCTGCTGTGAGGTTTTATTGGATTCTCTAGCGCCCTCCACTATACCATCTTGATAAAAAGAGGTGGAGTCAGAAAATTCAATCTTTTAGGTAATAGGAAAAAAGACCTCTATCACGAGTTAAGATAATGGGTAGCATAGACCAATTTCTGTTTCTAACGCCTGTAATTCAACTCAGTGAATTTTGAGTAAGCTTGGTGACTAACTGCTGTTTTCTACATCATGCTGGATACGTCACCTACTATAGACTTAAAAAACATACCTATACAGAAGCCTTCAGATTGCCACAAAGAAAATTAGTCATGATATGTTAATAAGTCATCTTGGTTGATAAACTTTACAGAAGAAAGTCAAAGGACCCTTTTAAAATTATTTTTTAATTTTGTGCCTCTACATGTGTGTGCACACACTTGCCCTTGTGGGTGCAGGCACATGCTGTGTCTGGGTGCTCACAGAGGCCAGAGGTATCTGGAGGTACAAGCCATTGTGAACTTCTCAACTGGGTTGCTGAAAAACAAACTCTAGGTGCTAGGGCAATCTGGCTGCAGCAGCATCTGTCACCCCATCAATTGTCAGGACTAGTTCAGCTGATGCGGCTGGCTAGGCAGGTGCCCCTTTCGTCCCCCACTGCTCCATATGCGTCCCTCCCAAAGTTTTCCGGAATATAGCTGCGTGCACCTGCTAGAACTTCCAAACAAGCTCACAAAGTCTCTCTTTAACAACGACACAAGTTCTTAAACTTCAAGTCATTTCTCCAGCCCTCAGGTTATCCTTAGAGCCAAGGAATAGGAAGATCTAGGTAAGCCTAAAGATAATGAATTCACTGAAGGTGTGAGTTGTGAGGGACCTTTTAAATTGTGTTTACATGAGCAAACTGGGTGTGTGTGTGTGTGTGTGTGTGTGTGTGTGTGTGTGTGTGTGTGTGTGTACTGGAAGGCAAGGGTCAGGGGAAAGGGAGCTTAGGAGAGCGGGAGGTCCCAGCTGGATCAGGAACGGAGTGGAAGTATCTTTCCGCAGGGTCCTTATTCACTTGTGGATGGTCCAGTGCCTAACTGTCCCTTCTGCAAGCAGGGGCCCTTCACAAGGAAAACCTATTTATAAAGCAGATGTTCTCATAACTTATCTGGACTATGTTCACTGAATGTCTGCCTGCCCATCACTGCCGTACTGGGAACTGGACCTTATATTCTCCCAGAAGTCCTAGGGAGAACCTGGTTGGAGGGGAGCCCCCAGCACATTAAAGTTAGGAGCAGATTCAATCTACCACCACAACAGATTTAAACCCCCCAACACACACACACACACACACACACACACACACACACACACACACACACACACACATACACACACACACCATTCACCACAACAACAGGAAACAAGTCCCATGATTCACTTGCATACAGTCAAGGAAATCACAATGAGCTGCTAAGACGGTTCTCCATGGCCAGGTTAGGCAGGGCAGGCATGAAGAGTCAGGTAGAGAGAGAAGAGGGGAGAGAGAAAGGGAGAAGAGAGAGAGGGCAGGAGATAAGGAGGGGACATTCATGGCAGCTGGCGGTGTCCTATTACAACATGTAGAGCCAGGGCTTTATCCCTAGCAGTGAAAAAGAAACCAAAATCGAAAAACGCTACAAGGAAGGTAACAGTGACGTCACCGCTGGACAACACTCCCCAGTTCAGCTTATGTATGCAGAACAGTTCAGGCTCAGGGGTTCTGAACTATTACAGATGTCCCTGGAAGTTCCCACAGTATCCTCCCAGCCATGGGGAGAAAATCCTGCTGAAAATGCAGGAAGAGTTGAAAAGATTCCTCTCCAAAGTCACAGAATACTGTGTTAGGCCTAACTGTCCCCGGCTCTGGTGAACCACAGCTAAGTGCTTCAGGTGCAGTTGCTCCAACAAGCCTCCAGAGGATGTAAGAACTTTCTAGCATTCTGAATCTTGGCTACAGACAGGTTAAGACCTGG
This sequence comes from Peromyscus californicus insignis, assembly GCF_007827085.1. Classification (NCBI taxonomy): domain Eukaryota; kingdom Metazoa; phylum Chordata; class Mammalia; order Rodentia; family Cricetidae; genus Peromyscus; species Peromyscus californicus. The sequence goes on from NW_026294606.1 coordinate 16,656,539, forward strand.
TTCCCAGATCAGAACCTAAAATGGAGACCATAGGAAAGCTACAGACCAAAGCCGAGCGACAGTATGACTCCAAAGGGCTCAAAGGGGTGCTCCAGTGGTAGGGGCGTGAAGGGGTACTCAGCAACCACAGAAGGTCTACACCTCCATTTGAGTAGATTTCTTTCAGTAGATTTCCATATGCAAAAACTTAGTGTCATGTATACCACTAATATTGACCACAAAACAGATGAGTGTGTGAATCCTATCTGTACTTAAGTCATGTTCAGATCTTAGGTTCTGTGTCTAGTCCAGATCTCAAATATGTTTATTCTGACGTGCTAACTCCCATGTGCTGTCCTTCTGGCAGAGTAAGAAGACAGTCTGCTCCTGCCTCAGGCATTAACATTTTAATGAGCTGGTCTTCGACTGTGATAACAATTCATCTTTAAGGGACTTTCTCTATTATTAACCTTTTTAAATAACAAGTTGGTTGTTGCTGACATGTCAGTTTTTCAGGCCTCATCACGGATGCTTCTCACTCTAGCTCTCTTTCAACTCCCTCGATTTAAATTTTTAGTTCAATGAAGCTGAATTTCTGTGCCAAGTGCATGTTTACCAGTTTGTTGGTTTGTTTTTCTGTGAAGCAATTTGAAAATGGTTCCCATTTCCAATAACAGTTGATTAAGCTAAACACATTTTATGGGCTTTGTTGAGGACCACAGTCTGCTTAGTGGGGATAATTTACTACTTCTGACTTTTCTAGGGGAAACAGACAGTGGTCAGACTTAAGAAAGAGTGTGTGCTGGGCATAGGCAGGGGTCAAATCACACAAGTTAGGTTCATATTACATGGAAATAATGTGGGCAGAATGAGCAATTACATTTCTTACTATGAGTGTGATGTCCCGTTTTACTGAAATAATGACAGTGCCCGTTAAGTCTGCGAGGGCTGAAGGGAAAGAAATCCGACATGAGTCTTCTGCAACACAGAACTGAAGCAAAGCTGCTCAAGTGCGCTGGTCGATCCTGTGTCTGGGGATTCAACCCAACAATGGTGAACACAGGGCGATGAGAAAGGAGGAGTTAGAAGGCAGAGTGTAAAAAGAAGCTTCAGAACCAATTTTATGTTATAAAAAGTCATTACTGCTTCCTCTAAGTAAAGACAGTCAGGAAGGACATGCTAGTTGATGTCCATTAAACAGGGGAACCGCACTGACGTTCAAATGTCTCTATAGCATTGTACAGAATCGGGTTTTTATGTGAATAAAGCTTGTAACCTTTTTATAAAAACGTTGCTAAGCAAGAGTTGGCAATGCTATAAGCTTGGCAGAGAGAGCAGTAAGGAGAGAAGTGGGACACACAGAGGATATTGCTGAAGGTATCCAGTGCCATACAGCTAAAAAAAAAAAAAAAGTCAATGGTGGTTATATAGAAAACAATTATTTTTGATTTTCAGTCTGAACAACCGGGAAGTCGGTGGTGGTAAAAAAAATCCTCAGTAATAACAATACAAGGATCAAATGCTCTAGTGAGAAGGTACTAAGCATTTCATTGGTGGTTCTGAGAAACAGTGAAGTAAAAGCACAAATTTCACAGCAAATTTATGATAAAAGAGCGGAGGAAATATTTCACAAATTACCTTCTGCTCATAGGTATAAAACTTCTTAAAATAGGAGAAAATTGATCTAATAATGCATCTCACCAGGACATCCTATTAATCATGGGAATTCAAGGCCACCTTGACATTTGAAAATCAAAGTAATTCACTGTATTAACAAGATGAAAGAGAAATTCCATTAGTCATTTCTACAGATGCATGTTCACTATACAACAAAACTCATTATAAAATCTCTCGGCCAATTAGTAAACAGTAACCAGAGTTTTGAACTGAAAAAGGACATCAGAAACAGGTATCTTACATCCCCAGTGGTGGGCAAAAGACTAAGCTGTAGTTCCCTGAGATCAGAAACAAGGCAAGGATATATAGCTTCCCGACCATGTGTAGCTTTAGTTAAGTGAAGGCATGTTGACAGCATGTTCTGCTCTTGCAGAGGACCAGAGTTGGCATCCCAGAACCCACATGAGGCACAACCTAGTGTGTCTGGAGCTCCAAGGGGCTCTATCTTCCAGCCTCTGTAGGCACCACATTCACATGTACAGTGCCCACACACACACACACACACACACACACACACACACACACACACACATACAGACATAATGAAAAAATGAAATGAGTCTGTAGAAGTGTTGGCACCGGCCACTACAATAAGACAACAGCAAATACAAACCATGGAGAAAGAAGATTTCCTGTTCTGCCATCACCAGATCATATGGTCGTCAGTGAAGAAATCCTAGGCAGCTACTAAGAATTGTAAGTGATTATAAGAGTTGTGGGTGATCAGATCAAAATATAAGATAAGTTGTATTCCTATAAATTGGCTGCACACATGTGAAAAATAGAAAATTTTAGACTAAGCTATAGTAGACTGAAAAAGGCATAAGATATTTAAAAGTAAGTAAGCAAATATATGAAACACATACTTAAAGACATTACTGGGAAAGAAAAATGTAAGAGTACTTTCAAAATGGGATGATGTATTATTTTCATGGTCTGAAAAATTCACTATTGTTGTAGGATCAACTAAAGATCTACATGAAAAAAATTATAGTCAAGCTGTATCTCACACCATTATAGTCTGTCTCTTAAATGACCAAGTCTGTGTATAAAACAGGCCATAGAGTGGTGATGTCATCAGGTGATGGAATCTTCAGCAGGTGAGACTGTTTGGAAGATCCTTAGGCACCTGCCACTTAAGGAGATGGTGGGACCCCAGGTTCTGCCTCTCCTTGATTCTCTTGATTCGTAACTGTAAGGTGGGTATATTTATCTTACCATGTGTTCTCACCATGAGGTACTGCCCTTCTGCAAGCCCAGAACAGCAGGGCCAAGCACTTCTGGACTGGAACCTCTCAAACCATGAGAGAAAGAGAGCCACTTCTCTTTAAAAGTTAATGATCTTGCTGACCACTGTAACCCCAGGTAGAAGCAGGAGGATCAGGAATTCAAGGTCATCCTCAGCTATAATGAGTGTGAGACCATCCTGGGATACATGAGACAGTGTTTCACATACACACACACACACACACACACACACACACACACACACACATGCCTGTGTACTATAGCAATAGAAGCTAACACACACACACACACACACACACACACACACACACACACACACACACACACATGCACGCCTATGTGCTTTAGCAATAGAAGCTAACACACTCACACACAGACGCGCCTATGTACTTTAGCAATAGAAGCTAACACACACACACACACACACACACACACACATGCACGCGCACACACACACAGATAGAAGCAGGAGGCTCCCCACATATAAGAGGCTAATACACATATAAACAAGAAATACAATTAACCTAAAATGAATAAAGAGCTAAATGCAAGAACTGAAACTATAAAACATGTAAGAGAAAAGAGAATAGAATAGTTGAGGCTATGAAGTAGGGTATGGTAATTTATATAAAGTGTAGTAAAGTTGAAAAAAATATAACTTGAATATTAACAAAATTTTAATCTTCAGAAGAAACTGTTGTGAGAAGTTTAATGATGAAAGCCACATATATCATAAAAAGATATATGTACCCAGAATACATAAAATGTTCTTCAAACAGAGTATGAAACAGTAGAGGTACTATAGAAAGAAACGTATTAGTTTCTAGAAAAATTTAAAATTGAATTAACATGTGACTAAGCAAGTTTACTTCAGAGTAACCACAAGGAGTCCAAAGTGAGTTCTTGCGAAAGTATTTGTCCGTCCATGATTGTGGCAGAGTTACTCACAATCACAAAAACGAAAAGCTTCCCAAACGTGCATCTGTGAATGAGGAAATATCCATGTACTAGACCACCAATGAGACCTATAAAGGAAATTTACACACATGTTACAGCATGGATGAGCCTGCAGGATGGCACCCTATGTGAAATAAACCAGCCATAAAATTACAAATACCAACGATTCCAGGTACCCAAGTCACGTTTGGAGCTCACGTTGGCAAGACACTCCTGATGTCTAACACTTGGAGGCTGGGGGTGCTGTAAATGCCCTGCAAACCTACGACTGCCTTAACAGAATTATTTGGCTCAAAATGTAAATAGTCCACTAAAACTGAAAAGTCATGCTTTGTACTCATAACTAAAGCCTTCCTCTCTTCTAGCAGGATTTTCTCTTCATTGTTCCTGATTGCCTGTACTAGTTACAGAAAGGAGACAGAAAAAAATAGTTGGAGGCAGCCTACAACTTCCCTGTCCCATGAGGCCGCCATCATCCAATCCTATTCTCATGTTTTCATTCAAAAATGGCACAGCCTACGAGCCCTGGCCCTGTTATGGCCAAATTCCCATCTCTACATCTCCCTCATTCTGTGTGAATAGTGACTTTTGTGTGTTATGAATCTTCAGTGACAACTTGACTGGATTTAGAATTTCCGTGGGAACAGACTTTGAGTACGTCTATGAGTATTTCCAGAAAGCTTTAGCTGAAGAGAGAAGAGCCGCCATAAATGTGGGGAGCATAGGCAGAGATTCCAGACTGGGTAAAAAGGAGGAAGTGAGCCGAGCACCAGTGTTCATCTCTCTGTCCTTCCCGACTGTGCTGCTCACACTCCTCTCCTTCTGTCGTGCCTTCTCCACTGCTGTGGTCTGTACCCTCAAACTGGGAGCCCAAATCAACCTTGGCTTCCCAAAATGGCTTCCGCCAGGTATTGAGTTTCAGCCACGAGAAAAGGAACTAATGCATGCGTGCAATAAAGAGGGCTACCTGGCCGTTTTATAGAGTTTATTAGCCCTTTTTATACATTGTGTGCCCCATCCTCTTCTGCTTTAAACACCACTTCCATAGGTGTTCACTACCATGTGTCTCTTTGTGTGCCAGGTGCGTATGACCTGATAAAACAAGAACTAAAAAGGAAATCAACTACGAGTTTTTCTACGAGTAGACTGCTGTGACTTGTGATCACACACTTTCTCTCTGTCTAGTCCAAGTGACCTTTGCATCTTGTCAGCAAATTCAGCCTTGGCTGGTCAAGGGTAAGAACCTTAGTAACAGCCATGAAAGTAAGACAGAATGTTCTGCATTCAGATGGGCTTGCCTCAGTCTTTCCAGCTGAAAACCTCAGGATTAGAAGATATTTTTCTAACAAACTATCGAAAACCCAGCATTCCAAACTGTCCTTTGTATTGCCCATATCTCACTTCAAAACATCCCAACACAACACCAGCTTCTACAACAGAACACTGCCTCCACCTGCAGTTAGAAGCACACTCACAATAATTGCTTCCCTGGAAATAATGGCTTTCTCTAGAAAAGAACTTGGAAACAAATGATAATCATCAATTTTGAGTCCAATTTATACATCTCAATATTCTAGCCTGACATCTAGAAGCAATTACTAATAGCTATATCTGAACACATTAATGTGTGCATTATAAGCAAGCCTGGGATTGTTCTAGTCTGAGGAATTACACACTGAGATAAAAAAAAACAAAACTGTTCCAATATCTGGTCTAGGAAGCTTCCCTGTGTTGGCTTAGCATTGCCATCCTCAGACCACTTTTATGCATTTTTCCTGACATCCCTCAGTAGCTGTCAAGAAGCCTTACCCTAGATAGTGGCATGCATGATGTGGACTTGCGTCTCTCACAGCAGGGCAGATATGAGGCCTCTGTGGGGCAGAAAACTTTTGAACCAACCCTTTTTATTTAAAGACTATTTCAGAGCAATTTTAGCTCACAGCAAAATTAAGAGGCAGATAGCATAGATGTCCTTGTCATATTGTCAATGCATTCACACACATAGCCTTACAACACAATAATAAAACACTGACCTGTAGAGCAGTATACCCGTCATAACTGATGAACTCCATCAACACATCGTTATCACTCCCACTCTGTAGTTTACATTAGGGCTCCCTCTTGATGGGCATGAGTTTAGACAAACATAAAATGATATGCATTCATCACCATGCGGAGTATTTTCAGCCCTAAAATTCTTCTGTGCCCCCTACATCTTTATTTCTTATTCTCTAATAATGTAATTACTAAAAATATTTCTGAATTGTCAAAATTTGTATATCAGTACATATATATATATATATATATATATATATATATATATATATATATATATAAACAGGGTCTAAAATGAAGGAAGCAAAGTTGTTGGCCCAGTAAAGCATCTAGACAGCAGTTCTTGCTCATTCACATTCTTACCCTCCTAACATTAAATTTGCCACATCAACATGTCCCCAGTCTATGAACGAGGCATGAGCCTCAGGTGGTAGAGCATTTGTGGAGTATGTGCAAAGCTCTGCATTTAACCCTCAGAACTCAGCCCTGGGACCGTAGAGAGAGGAGGAAGAGAAGTTCAAGGTCACCTTGATTACATAGTGAGCTCTAAGTAAGCCTGGGCTACATGAGTCCTGGGGAAATGGGGGCGGGTCCACAAATCTAATGTGACTGTGTATAACAAAAGTAAGGCATAAATAATAAGTCCCTGCATGTGCATGCCCAGCTCTGATTCTCCAGTGTACAGTCATACAGCACAAAGGGAGGAGAGCAAAGATGGCCACAGTAAACACAATGGAGGGCAGGAGACCAATTTATGGAAGACAACTTCTGAAAGCTTCCAACACTGAGCTTTCAATAATTACCCTGACACATAGTTTATTCTGACAAAGTGGAAGAAAATATAAAGGGGGTTCGGAGAACCAAATGTTCACTTAAGCAACGTTGGAAATAAAGTCTGTCACTAGAAAGGCAAGAAGAATTGTACACAAGCGCTTTAATTGGTAAAATTTCTCACAGGCTTTCAGAGCAGCCATCCTGATACTACTAAACACACACATTAAAACAGATGGAAAACGGTACGGACCATGGTTGTTGGTGTAGAAAGTAAAGCAGAAGCAAGGGACAGATGGGTGTTAGAGTGAGTCACACAACAGCAGATTAGAGTTGGAGACATCCGTATGTGTGTTGTTTGAATGACAAAGCACCCCTAAAAGCTCAAATGTTTGAACTTGGTCTCCAGTTGGTGGAGCTGTTGGGGGAGGATTAGGTGTGGCCTTGTTAGAGGTGTGTCACTAGAAGTGAGCACTGGGGTTCAAAAACCCAAGCCGTTCTCTGTTCGCTGCTTCTTTTCTCTGGCTCCTACTTGCAGAGAAGATGTAAACTCTTAGATACTGCTCTAGCACCATGGCTGCATGGCTGCTGCTGTGCTCCTTACCACGATGGTCATGGACTCACGGTCTGAACTGCCAGCCCTTAATAAGTACTTTCTTCAATAGGTTGCCGATCTCTTCACAGCACAGTTTTAACTAAGTAACTAAGTCAGCATGCTCTCAGATACATAGTTATACCCATAAATATATGTGCTACTATACATACACAGACTTCTCACTTAGTCTGCTGAAATGTCCTAGCAATAATGACAACCCTCAAACAGCAAGCATTCCAAATGCCCAGGGTCTGGTTTCTAGTGCCATTCTCCAATGAAAAGGCTACTTAGAAAAATGGGTGACTTGAAAACTGGAGATGGAAATCTGTATGGATGATGGGGATTCTTGTAGTGGAAGGAAAGGAGGAGAGGAGGAAGTAAGAAAGAAAGGAGATCAGGAAGGAAGGGAGAGAAAAAGCAAGGGAGAGGAAAAAGGAGGGAGGGAGGAGAAGGAGGGATGGGAAAATCCACAAAGTTGAAAAACCAATATTGGCTTATTACTTGATGGTAACCCAACATATAATGGACTATTCACAAGTACCTGCTAATACATATATTCAAGTGACTAAAAAATAAGGTATAAAACTAAAATGATAAAATAAAAAATATAGCAATACTTGTGTGGAAGAATTCCAAATAATTCTTGTAAATGTTTTTTTCATACTTAAGAAGATATAGAGATTGGTTAATTTATAACACTTCACTCTCTGTGTATGAACTGTACAAAGTACCTTCTTCCAAACCAAGCAGAACTGAGTAAGAGAGGGAAAAGAGGAATTTCCCAGTGGAAACCCTTGAACGCTTCTACCTTACTCGGTGAATGGGAGCTCCAGATCAGCATCAGTAGTGGTAAGTTTGATTGACAGTAGTATAAGCCCTTCCTTCATCAAGAACAACACCTTGCCTCAGATCTTTCATCCCATTTTATAACTCCTGTTTAACCATGAGAAAGATATCAGATGGTCCCAGTTAAGGATCATCCCACAAAATACTTGGCCAGTCCTCAAAACTGAGGTCTAGCAAGATGGCTCAGCAGGTAAAGACACTTGTGGAAACCTGTTAACCTGAGTAGCTCGTAGAGTTGGAAGGAGAGAACTGACTCTACGAAGCCGCCCTGGCCTCCTCTCAAATGCTGCAGCACACATTCCACCGTGTGGTCATGGGAATCATTCTCAGGTTGTTAAGCTTGATAGTAGGAGATTTTCCCCAACACACACACACACACACACACACACACACACACACACACACACACACCCTGTCTCACTGGCCACTCTCAGCAGTCTATTGTTGGCGCCTACTGCACCTCCTTCTCCAGTTTCTACCATCCCAAGACTCTCTTAGTTATATTGTTGGACAAGGAGGAGGGGGGGAGCTCACTAGCAGATGCGTGTTAAGATGGGCTGATAATTGGCCTCTATGGCACATATACTGTCAGGTGTCTACACACAGCAGGTATCTTTCTGGAAAGGCATTGTGAACTCAATCACCTTATTTCCCAAGAGGTCTTACAACACAGTCCTATGTAGTCAGAACACAGCAGTAAAGATCTGAAAAAGTAATGACATATAGTCTTCAGAAGACAGTGCCCCTGGCCTTTTCCTCTTCATGAACTTTGCCCTATTTGCTGCTAAGTCCACTTAATTCTTCCATGACATTGTGCCGTTTTCTGTTTCCTTGGAAAGGCCTATGACAAAAGAGAATCCCCGAAAAACTTCCTGTTAAGATACTAGAAAGGACATAGTATCCAGTGTACTTTGTGAAGTACGGGAGCCGAATTGCATTGGCTTCCTTATGAAAGAGGTGTGTCTCATCCATTTCATCTCTAGCTAGTTATTCCAGTAGCCACCTCTTTACAAAAAATCATTTAAATCAAGCCCCACTTCTGCCCACTGACAGACGAAATTACTCACAGCTAATCCATCTCCTACTTTATTGCCCATAGAAATGAAGAACAGGTTGCAGGAAGCGCTGTATACAACAGGAGGCTGGGAGACAGCACTCATCCATTTCCTCACAGTGTACAAGTTTGATCGTGTTTGCCTAATTATCCCATTAACCTGTGCCTAAAGATCCAATTACTCCAGCTGTGGGTGATTGAAGAAAGGGCAACTGCAACAGATACCAGGCAGGGGACGTGTGTATTCCTCATCTGTAACGTCTCTAATTGCTGGTTCAGTCTTTCACCAGGAAACTCCTATGGCAGCAAAGAAAACAGTAGTGTTTCTTAGAAACAGCTTCTAAACTAGCTAACACCATTTAAATTTTAAGTGTTTCTTATGAATAAAAGAACTCCTTACAGTGTGTGTGTGTGTGTGTGTGTGTGTGTGTGTGTGTGTGTGTGTGTGTGTGTGTGTGTGTGTGTGTGTTTTAATGGTTCATGGTGGAAGTCAGAAGACCACTTGAAGGAGTCAGTTCTCTCCTTCCATATGGGTCCTTGGGGTTGATGTTGGGTCTTCAAGATACGGTAGCAAGTGTCTTTACCCACTGAGCCATCTCACTGTCCCAAGGACACCTTCGTTTAAGATCAATGTTGTGTCCCTGTGAATAACTTAAAATTCAAAAGACCAAGAGGCAGAGGCATGAAGTTCACGAGTTGAGGCTACTCCGGCTACATGGAAAAAGGCAAGATGCAAAGATGAGGGAGAGATCTGGAGGAGACTCTACCATCCAAATGAGTACCAATTGGACCATGTGTTCTCTTGTCTTTTCCTTTTTTTCTTAATTGCAAAGACAAGTCCACACACTTATACCATCCTATAAGTCAAAAGAAAAGAGAGACACAAGAGTATCCTGATGTATCAGTTACCTTGTGACATTTATCTATACTTAAATAACAATAAACAACACTTTAAAAATTGTCCAAGGAAAAATTAAAAATAAATATTAGTAACAAAAGATTATAAGATACTAGCCTACCTTATTAGTTTCTTCTAATTTTTAGTAGACAGATTTCATTTGATGAACAGATATCTGAGTCAAGATTGTACAACCAACCATAGAAGCTGTCTTTGGATATGATTAAGAACCTATAAATCATCTACCAAAGTATAACTTTCCTATAAAACATACCTATGAATAGCTGGCATAAGAATGAGAACCTGAGTTTGGATCCCCAGAATCCACATAAAACTGGATGCAGAGTCCAGTGGCACACATCTGTAACAACACTCCTATAGAAAGATGGGGTGGAGACAGGAGAATCCCAGAAGCTCCAGGGCCAGCTGGCCTGTGAAAACAGTGGCAAATAAGAAATAAGCAAGGTGAAAGGCAAGAACTGATACCTGAGGTAGTGTTCTGACCACCACATGCATCTGAACGCACACACGCACATGCGCGTGCGCGCGCACACACACACATATACATGGACACATACACACACGGACGCATACAAGACACACACATACAGACACACACACTCACGGACACATGGGGACATACAGGCACACATACATACACATACACATAAGATTTTAAAAATATGTTTTAATGAACAGAATTCTGACTTCTGGTCTCATCCATTTTATTGGTTGTTCTTTTTTTTCCTTTGGCCAGATTATTATAATTTTGTGTACTATTCAATAAATTTTCTCTCATCCTGAAGTCTCAAGGATATTCTCTGGCTTTGTCATCTGGAACCTTTATTTTCCATTCACATGTATATGAACTGCATGTGGTAAGCTCTGATCTCAAAAAAGAAGACAGAAAAATAACATTTGCATGGCTTTCTCCAGTTTCAAAGCAGCTTGACATATTACAATTGAATTGTTATTTGTCCTATAGGGTAGCGTTGATGATGATATAATGATAGTAATAACAGCTAACATTTACTGAAGAAAGTCTTCTACCACAGTGTGTGTTTTAATGACCATTGTTCTTTAGCAGATTGTAAATAGAACAATATCACAGAACATGGTAGTAGTTGTCTTCACTTTTACAAGAGCTGTTTTGATTCTGGTGATATTGAGTAGTAGAGCTAGAAAAGTAACCTGATGATCAAAGAAAGAGGCAAAAGAATTCCAGAAAAGGAAGTATACAGCTCACCTTACCCCATGTCAAAACTTAGTATAAGGAGTTGGGGATTTAGCTCAGTGGTAGAGCACTTGCCTAGCAAGTATAAGGCCCTGGGTTTGATCCTCAGCTCCAAAAAAAAAAAAAAAAAAAAAAAATTAGTATAAACCATGTTAAGTAGGATACAGTGGGTTTGTCAAAGAGATAAATGAACTTGTCATTAAAATAGAATTCAGAGTCCAGAAACGAGAAGACACAAATACAGTCCATTGATTCCTGATGAGGGCGTAAGATGATAGAGTACAGTGTCTTCAACACATGATATGGGACAAGTGGGTGACCATAGGCAAAAATGTGAACTCTCTCTGTGTGTTATGAAGTATATAAAAGTGGGAAATTAACTCAATATAGATAATAGACTGAAACATCCAATGAAAAACATTAAGACACAAGAAAATAAGTGTTGGGGAAACTCTTCATGATGGTGGATTTGGAGAGGAGTCCTTAGACGGAGCACCATGTGTCCAGCCCTTGACATTAAAACCTGATTAAATACTATTTAGATGAAACCTCCGTGTGGTGAAAGGCTCAAGGAAGAAAACATAAACTACTCAATGGAATACATACTTCCTATCACACATATGGTAAAGAGATTGTATCTAGAATACATACATGGTTTTAAAACCTTGAATAAGGAAGCACCAAAACAAGCCAGCAGGGTGGATGGCATGTGCCTGTATTCCTGACACAAGGAGGAGAGCTGAAGGCAGAAGGATCCAGAGTTCACAGCTACTTCACACTACATACTGAGTTCACAGCTACTTCACACTACATACTGAGTTCACGGCTAGCCTGGACTATGCAACACTGTCCCAAAACAAAACAAAACAGAAATCGGAGTAAAGAAAGGAAAACAGGCAAAATTCTGAAGGATAACTTGACCAAAGTTTAACAAATATGTAAGGGAAACAAGCCTTTTAAAAATACTCAGTATTGGAAGAGACAACTGGAAAGGGGTGGGTGGAGGGGCACTTCAGGGTGAGGTAGAAACCTAGTGCGATGGGAATTCCTAGGAATCTATAAAGGTGACCCTAGCTAAGACTGCTCGCAATAGGAGATACATAGCCTGAACTGGTCATTTCCTGTGACCAGCAAGACTTCCAGTAGAGGGATTGGGACACTAATCTAGCTACATAACCTTTGACCTACAATTTGTCCTACCTACAAGATGTGATGGGGTAAAGGTGGCACTGAAATTGTGGGAGTGGCCAACCAATGGCTGGCCGAGCCTGAGTTCCATGCCACAAGAGGAAACCCTCCCCTGACAGTGCCTGGAGGGCAGAGGCTGAACAGCCCAGAGACCTAGGATAGAACCAAACATGACTGGTTAAAAAAATGTCAAGGTAATGACGCCTAATGATATTCTTCTATATTCATAGATTGGTACCTAGCCCAGTTGTCATCAGAGAGGCTTCATCCAGCAACTGATGTAAACAGATGCAGACCCACAGCCAAACATTAGGCATAGCTTGAGAAATCCTGTGGAAAGAGGGAGGAAGGATTGTAGGAGCCAGAGTTAAGGACATCACAAGAAAACCTACAGAACCAACTAACCTAGGTTCATAAGAGCTCACATAGATTGAACTGACAACCAGGGAGCCTGCGTGGGACTGACCTAGGTCCTCTACATATATGTTACAATTGTGTAGCTTTGTCATCTTGTGAGATTCCTGACGGTGAGAGCAGGAGCTGTCTCTGACTCTGTTGCCTGCTTTCGGGACCCTTCCTCCCAGCAGGTTGCTTTATCCAGCCTTAACGTGAGAGGAGGTGCCTAATCTTCCTGCAACTCGATATGCCATGTTTGCTTGATATCCATGGGAGACCTGACCTTTTCTGCATAGAAATGGAGAAGGGGTGGATGGCAGGACAGAGGGGAGGTGGGGGGGACTGACAGAAGAGGAGGGAGGGGAAACTGTGGACAGGATGTAAAAAATTAACAATAATAATAATAATAATAACTTCATTAAAATATACTCAGTATTAGTTGTCATAAAGGAATTAAAATCCGAGACCATAATAATACTCCAATCAACACATATTGGAACGGCTAAAATCCAAAAAGAATGCAGCAAACAGTGTCAAACCCTGGAAGGGACACACACTGCCATGCCAGGCAATGAACAAGTCTCCTAGGATTTCTGAGTCGATGGGCAAAGCACTCTTTAGGCCTCGCAGGGCCACATCTGACTCCTTAATCTCTCTCTCTCTCTCTCTCTCTCTCTCTCTCTCTCTCTCTCTCTCTCTCTCTCTCTCTCTCTCTCTCCTCCCTCCCTCCCTCCCCACCCCTCTCTTTGTATGTGCAGTTTTCTGAGAAGATTCATGTGTCCCAGGCTGACCTTCCACTTGGTATAGCTGAAGATGACTCCAACTCCTAATCTACCTCTGGAGAGCTAGGATCACAAAGTGTACCACTATGCCCACTTGTTTCTAGCCTCAAATTTGGAGTCTCTGCCTCCCAGACTCTGGGCTGCCCAGCTTAAGGGGTATGTGTGTGTGTGTGTGTGTGTGTGTGTGTGTGTGTGTGTGTGTGTGTGCTGTTTTTGTTTTATTGTTTGCTTATTTTTCCATGTGAGTTTTGTTGTTGTTGTTTAACATTTATTTCAGTTATTTAATGACTTTAGTTATTGTGTTCTGAGTCCTCCTCATCTCCCTCTGAGGTAGTTTCATGCCCCACCTTCTTCTGGCATCAGCTTTTTCTTTGTTGTCCATTAATGTTTTTCAAAATGTTTGTTAGGGACTTGATGGGTTTTCACTTTTATTAATGGCAGATTGATAATAAGATGGTTTGTAGAAATTGAAGAACAAAATAAAATGATAGCAGTTGCTGGTGAGATTGTGGGCAAAGTCGAACCCTTATCCACTGTTAGTGGGAATGCATACTGGTTCATCTGCTTTGGAAATCAGTAAGGATACAGGTTTCTCATAAAACTAAGAATGGAACTTCCATATGGCTCGATTTTACCAATCCTGGTCAAAGACATACCTGCATACCCATGTTCATCTCACCTCTGTTCACCTTAGCTAAGAAATAGAAGCACCCTAGATGTCCATAAGCTGGATGTATAATTTTTTAATGTGGTATATATACACAATGAAATTCTATTCCATTGTAAAAGAAAAACTGAAACTATGAAATTTGCAGAAAAATAGATAGAGCAGGAAGATATGCTGAGTGAGGAGACTGAGGCCCAGGCGAATAGATGCAGTATGTTCTTCCATGTGCAGATCCTAGCATCACAGTGAGAGATTTCTGTGTCTAAACTTGAATGGGTGTCTCTAGTGACCAGAAAACAAAAGGGAAGGAGTGTACAAAACTAAGAGAAGAGAGAGTGCAAAACACAGATAATGGGGAGCCAGATACTAGGCTTGGAAGGTTTAAACAGGGTGGGGGCAGGGAGAGAGGGGAGTTGGAAGGTTGGAAAGAGAGTTTCAAAAAAACTAAGGATGCATGAAAATAGCACGTAGAAACCTACTACTTTATAAACTAAAAAATATAATTAAAAAAAGCTCAGAACAGAGATACTCTTAATGGGCAGATAATTCTGCTCATAGATGCCATAGGCTTTTAAACAAGAACCCCAGTACCAGGTGGGAGATACATCCATTGGCAAAAAGGTGTCAGAGCCTCTTGGATGAATATAGGCTATTGTGATTACACTTGGCTGCCAACTAGACCCTATTGCTGAAGACATCACACATTTTGGTGACAGGATACAGAAAAATCAAGATGGTGCTGAGATGGAAACTCCCTGCTGGCTAGCATTCTTTGTGCACCAGGTGATATGCAGGCTGCTGGGGAGAGAACGCATCAAGGATCCTGCTCAGCTGTACCAATCCTCCACATAAGATATACCCATGATGCAATCGTGGCATGACTGGGGGATAACCAACTGATTTGTGATTGGATTTGAGGCCATTTCATGGGAAAGAATACACTCCTGGTGCTATAAACATGTCCAAGAGCTAATGGCTGTGAAGCCCCGAGGTCCGGGGGAAGAATACATTGTTTCCCTAAGTGAACACATTGTCCAACTGCTTAGGTGGAGAGGCTTGGGTTTTTTTGTTTTTGTTTTTTTTGTGTGTGTATGTGCACAGGGTGACAGTTAATGCAGATATGTGAATCTGATCAAAGTTCTAAGAATAAGTGATTGACCCAAACATCTGTACCCATCTCTTTCCCACACACAGGGCCCTGGAAGCATCCCAGCAGAGAGGGTGTGAAGAATGCAAGCTCCAGGGATGGGGAAAAGTGTGATGAAATGAGCCCATATTGATAAGTCATGCCCGCCCGCTGCAACCATGAACAAACACCCAGCAGCTATGGGTACTGCGCAAGATTGGACACTGCAACTTTCCATCGTGGATAGAGTTAGTGCGCATGAGGTCCCATACCTTCCTGAGATGCTGATGATTATTAATGGTTGCTGGATGGGAGGGATGTAATTTTCTCTAGGGATATAGTCACTGGAAAACTAGGTAGGAAGCAGAGGTTTAGAGGGAAAGAAATGGGAACTCCAGAAGGCAGTAAGGGGTGTTTGTAATCACAATACATTGCATATATGTATGAAATTGTAAAAAATAAACAAGAACAAAATATAGTATATAAAATGTATTTTGTTTACTGTGGTGGGTGGAATACATTATACAAATTTTTTCATTGTATAATTTCTTTCTAGTGAACCTAATTTGAACATCGTACAAATGTACATATGAATAGAAAGTCATACAGCACTCTAAACAGATGTACAGTTCTTTGTATATCAATTAAAAATAAAGCATACATTTGGGGATGGTTCAGTAGGCAAAGTCTTAGCCACACAAGCAAGAATGCTTAAGTTCAACCTTCAATAGCCAGGTAAAAAGTTGGGCTTGGCAGCATTTTCTGCTGTCTGGGGAAACAAAGACAGAAGGATCCCTGGGCTCACTGGCCAGCCCGCCCAGCCTAATTGGTGAGCTCCCGGCTAATATGAGGCACCGTCTCAAAGAAAGTGGTGGATGGCTCCTGTTGGCAATACTCAAGGTTGTCTGAGGCCTTTCCATAAGCATGCACACACACATGTACTCAAAAAATACGAATTAAAATGTAGACAGCTTAATTATTAAAGCAAGAGAAAATGGAAACATTCATCAACCCAGGGGTTTGTGACTCCTTGTTCATCTGCATGAGAACACCCTCTAGCACTGTGGTGTCTTGCTCAATGGACAAAAAGTCGCCCCCCACTTACCCTCAGTGACAATCACCAACCAACAAGGGCCAAGTCAGAGGGGAAATTTCCAGCTTCCCATTTTCCTGCACAACAGTTCTTAGACATGAGCTGCCCTAAGAAGGGCACAAGTGAAAACCTGTTCAAGTCAATCGTCCGTGTTAATTATTATTAGGAAGGAAAACAGTTTCAGAAATGCTCCAGATGAAAGGAAGCTAATAACCTGAGAAGGTGCCTTTGGCACAGGAAGTTCATTTCCTGTAATTGAGCCCCATATCCAGAGGCAAAGGTGGTTTTAGTTGAAGATTTTTCTCCAGTGGGAATAAGGTTCGGTCTGCTATGTGAGCTCTTCAATATCACAGACTTGTTTGGCTTTTCACCATGTCCTGTCTTAAATTTTTTATTCTCTCCTTTGTGCTGCATGTGACAACTTCCTGAGTAAGTTATCCAAACCAGTGTCATTTCCTTGAGGCCTGCCTTGCCAGGGGAAAATCCATGGTACCACCAATACATGACTCAGACACATGCAGTCATAATCTATGAAATACACTTACTCACACTGTGAGAGTCATCTCTCAGCCCTAATAATCTTGTGGGAGGCTGAGCAGTTCCAAGGATCTTCTCTAATCTTATAAGAGTGTTTGCAAGAGAACAAGACAGAACCTAAAGAATATGTATTTGAGTTAATAAGATATCCTTAGATAGGGAAATATCTTCAAAAAAGCTTCAGACAAAAATGAGGTAAGTGACACACAATTATGCTTTTTTACATAGAAATTGAATTTTCTTGATTGAAGAAAAACAACTTGAGATAAAGATGTAGCTCATTGGTAGAGCGGCTGCCTGATATGTCCAAGGCCCTGGGAGCAATCACCAGTACTGCAAGAGAAAGAATGAGAATTGGGGCAGGAGAGACACATCCACACACACACACACCACACATACATACCATAAACACATACAACACACACACACACACACACACACACACACACACACACACACACACACACACACACACACACACACGGGCTGGGGGAAGATTGCTTCTAAACATCAGTGATACCGAAGTGGTCCATGATGATGACCCACATCAACCTGTCATCTGGCCACCTAGTCATACTTCAAGGAATCAATAGGTAAGGCATTTCCAGCTGTTCAGGGATTCAGCTTAGATTTGTCAGCACTGTTGAATGTGGCCTGCTTGAACTGCCACCTGCCTGTCCACTGGATCACTTATCTGGACTCCCTGTCCAACCATGCTCCTGTTCACTCACTCACCTGCCCTTTCAATTCTACAGCTAGATTTGGTCCTTCAGCTCTGCTCCACACTGTAGTCTGATGGCAGCAGTAACAGCAACAGTGCCTCTTCCAAAGAAACCACTTCCAGATGGTTTCTATCTTACCACCACAGACTCCGTTACAGTTCTCCAACCTTGGGCCCCTTAGGCCTTGCTGTCTCCTTAACAGGTTAACCCCAAGCAAAGTGAGAATATCCAGTAAATTCCTGCCAAAGACATCACTGTACCTTGTGGGTTTTCTATTTAATAAATTCTAAACATTTTCATCCATGCTCCTCTTACAGCACACTCGTGATACTCAGAAGGAGAGAGAACATTCAGTCAAAGACAGCAATTACCAATCAGGTTGAGAGTAACTTCGCTTCCTTTGCCCGGGAATGTTTAGCAACACCTCCAGATATATTGGGTTACCACAGCTGGAGAAGAATTGCTTGTAGCATCTACAAAAACACCCTTCACTGCACTGGAAAATTCCACAACCAAGAATTATCCAGTCTGTCTTAGTTAGGGTTTCTATTTCTGTGAAGAGACGCCATAACCAACCACAGCAACTCTTATAAAGAAAAATATTTAACTGAGGTGGTGGCTTACAGTTTCAGAGGTTTAGATCATTTTCCTCATGATGGGACATGGCGGGATGCTGGCAGACATGGTGCTGGAGTGGTAATTGAGAGTACAACATCTTGCAGGCAACAGGAAGTGGTCTGAGTGTCACACTGAGCAAAGCTTTAGCAAAAGAGACCTCAAAACCCGCCTCCTTAGTGACACACTTCCTCCAACAAGGCCACATCTACTTCAACAAGGCCGCACCTCTTAATAGTACCTGCCACTCCCTTTGGGGGCCATTTTCTTTCAAACTACCACATAGCCCAGGTGTTGATAGATGGGGGCTGAGGAGTCTGACTCTAAGGAACCTAAAAGAGGAGAGGTTCATGGAATCTCTAGAAATGCAGAGTCCAAATGTTTCTGGTAGAAGAAACACTTACAGGAAATGAATGAAGACGCTGTCATTAGGCCATCAGTCCCAACCAATCGAAAGAACCTTGCAAACACCAGAATGTGTAAAGAGGCCATAGCAAGCCGTCCACACTACTTGTGCCACATTTAAGCAAAGCCCCGGTATTATAGAGGGCCACAGAATCCTAGCCCCAGAACTTTACAGTTGTCTGTTCGTGGGCATCCATTGCTCTCTGAGGGCACTCTAGGAGCACCTCATTCCCCTCCTGACATGGGGCTATGGACAAAATGTTGGGGGAGAGGGGGGCACAGCCAGTAATGGAAACTTTGCACTTAAGTGGAAGGTATAGGAAAGGCTTTTCCTTCTCAAACAGTCTACACCTCACTTCTTAATACTAAGCATAGGAAAGAACAGTTCACATTTACACAGAAAACGACTGGAGAATTATGGGTATTATTCTGTGAAGCACTCCAGGTATGTCACTGGCCGTTGCCAGCTACTTGACAGACTGGCATTCAGTGTAATAGTGTGGCAAACAAGCCTGGGCATGTTTTTATTTGTATTCATGTTATTTGAATGAGATTCAACTAGTGCCACTTCCATTAATTAATGTGATTCATTATCCTTAGCATTGTGGTTAGCCATGTTCCCTTCCTCATATATTCAAGACTCTGAGCTCTCAGTGAAGCCATTTTCCCCTTGTCTGGGACAGAGCCTCATGTAGCCCTGCCTAGCCATGAGCTCACTACATCACTGAGGATGACCCTGGAGCCTTGACGTTCCTGTCCTCATTTCTCAAGTGCCAGGATGACAAGTGTGCACCAGGATGCTTGTTTCTACAGCCACTTGTTTTTAGTTATGGCCAGTGACATGAGGATAAAGGATCTGGAGTACCAGGCCTCTGGAAGACCTCAATTCCTCTCCAATTTATTTATTTCAAATATGTTTTCTGGAGATTCCTCGCAACCCTTCTCAGTGACCACTGGGAATGTCCTGAGAAGTGATCTCAGCCTAGGAAAGGATGTACAAAAAAAAAGGAGCTACTATTCAGAACTTGCTAGAGCATCCTTGATGGCAGTATTTAATTAGCAATACAGAAAAAAAAAGTGCTCACGTATCCAAGCATAATTTAAGAATAATCCTCATTATAAAAACGCAGGATTTTACAGCTCAAAGAGAATGCAGAGCAAAGTGACAAATAGCACAGATTGATTCTCAAGGATATCAAGAAACAATTTTGCTGTTACTTTTGTCAGTAAAACTCTACCCAGGCTACTTTGTCCAGCTCTAAACTGTTCTTCTGTTTCAGCTGGGACCTCTTTTAAGTTTGGAAACTGACAAGGCCGAGGACATCCTCAGCTTCTCCCTTGTCCAGCCAAGAGTCCAGTTCTAAATCCTAAACCATCTCCTCCTGTGTTTAGTAAGTCATATTTGCTTACTTCCAGAGCACTGACTTACAAGAACGATGGGGCTGAGATATTTGTGCCCAGTCAAAAGAGCCCAGGGATCTGCTGTCTTTGTAGCGTCATCCATAATCTCACTGGACATCCCCAAATCTCCCGACAGATAGGCTATCAGCCAGGTCTATGTGACCTCACTGGCAGATCCCAACAGTATCAAGCAGGAAAGTCTTCCCTTTCCCTGTTGTTCACTTTATCTTCTCTAAAGCCACAGGATTCAAAAACATAGCTAGGAAGGACTCAGTAACCACTGTGACCTTTCTGTGGACTCCAGGACCTGGATCAGACCCCAGATAGTGCAGAGGAAGATGTATCTGGATACACATTGGAGTCCTATTTAATTTTCTGAACTGGGCTGGAGTTGTGTGATTATTGGATCAGAGTGATGTTTTAATTCCCAAACAAGGGACCATTTGTTTCTTATCTGAGAGGTATGACCTGCCTGAAGGTTCATCCAAGGGCAGAAAAGGAACTAATCCACAAAATGACTCAACGAACTAAAGAGGTGCTTTGAATGAAAAATCACACTGCCTTGCTTTGTGCTCGCTCTACAGAATCCAACTTACTCAATGAACCAGTTATACCTTGATTTCATTTTTGGCGGGATGCCTGCCAACCTCAAATGAAAGTATATTCCCTTTTTCATATGCACTCAGCCATCAATACCTCTCCAAACACCCTCTCAAAGAAAATCTCTTTACCTGTCTTTATAACTTTGGCACATTTAAAACTGAGAGCTAGAACTCTTTGGACCAGCCAGGTAGCCAGCATGTGAATACAGAACTGAAATGCTATAGGTAGTTTATACATTTTTTATGGTTGAACCACAATTATTGTAGAAAATAGGGTAAATATAGACTAAGAAACCACAGATTTCAACTTGTTCATGTTATAATGGGGAACACACACACAGCGGAACACTTGCGACAAGGACTCAAATAGTTTTGCTTCCGTCTGTCTATGGCCCTTTGTTCACACCCCTTATTAGTCTTCCTAAGAATGCTTGACCCTGATCATACAGAAACTGGAAGAAAACTACAAAAATAGATGTGCATCTTCTGGATGGTATACACATTTGCACATTCTCTTTTTTCACAGTTTTGATGACTGCTGTATTAAACATACCATAATGTGGGTGTGTTAGAAGCAAACTCTCCATGCATTTTTGCTCAGTAAACTGCTGCTAGAGTACCAGAGTGCATTCAGCTGCCATTTTAGACAGGGTACATAATGAGCATGTAGGTTCATTTCTACACTGGCCACACTACTCGTCTTGCCAAATTAGACTTCCTTACTGCCAAGTTGATAGGTATTGCCAATTTCTTTTTTACCCTGGAAAATTATAGGGCTTTGTCCTTTCTGATGAAAGAAAGGATTCATAAGCAGAATCATAAGCACCTGCATACCATTCTTGGCCTGCCTCTTGCCTTGAGAACCACTTCAGTGGACCCACAATGCCTGGGGGTACTTCAAGGACCAGGGGCTCAACAGACATTATAATATCCACTGCTGCTTTTGGAAAAATTAAAAATACAACCCGCTTAGAGAAGAAGTAATTTCCTTCAAATAATTGAACATCTGGGGATTCTAGTGGGGCATTTGGTACCTGTAACATCTTCAGATAGAATATCTTCTCCCAGTTCATTACTTAAATAATATGCACAGCAATTTATAAAGTGATAACAGAGCAACTACCTCGACTGGAGACAGAAGCACTGACTGGATAAATAAACAGACCCAGGTGAAGTGCGGCATCAGTCTTCCTGCTCTTTAAAACTCTAAGTCATTGATCTCTTGGACATTTTTAAATTTTCATGCATTTGGACCAGGGCCATTTGGTTCAGGTAGCCTTGTTAAAAAGGGATTTGCAGGTCTTTGCAATGTTACAGCCCTGCCAAGTTAGAATAACTCAAGACAAGGTCAATGTCTAGGACTCTCTTGTATTAAATCAGCAAGGAAGCTTATATGCATTGCAGATTCCTTGCCCATGAGATCTCCTGTCTAAAGCAATCTGCTGAAAGGTGATAGGGTTGAGGCATGGGCTAGACAACATGCATATGGCACAGAGTTTGTAATATTCTAAGTGGCATCCACTGTGTCCCCCTGGGTCAAGACAGAAGCAGTATTGGTAAATCAATAGTTTAATGCATCTGAGACAAGACTGTTTATCAAAACTCTTTCTCGTTAAACAGAATTCTGTTAAACAAAAATTCTTTCCTGACGTACTTGGCAAGAGCCATCCTGTATCATATGGTATGCCCCACTCACACCAAATCAGGAGCTAACAGCGACACTCTCCTGTGTCTCCGCGCTGACAGACGGTTTGCTGAGCAGACCAAGTGCTCTCCTTATGCTTAGGCACATGGTCATTAAGGAAATTCTGACAAAATGAATTGTAATTATGGAAAATTGGGAGAGTGGTGAGACTACTCAAATATTAAGTCATAACAGAAATGACTAAATCACATACAACACGCAAAAAAAAAAACGCAGAAATATATAACGGCTCACCTGCAGTTTCAGAAGAAGTGTTTTCAGATGATAGTTGGTCAAATGGGGGGGGGGGGGGGTTCTGTCTTTATGCCCGGACCTACCTGTTTGCATTCAAAAGTGAGAAACAAAGAGACAAAATGGTCTAGTCCCTTGCCTGGTGCTAAAATATTCTGCATGCTGCTACTAAAAGGGAAAAAATACAAATAAAACATTCGTTTGAATAAATTAGAAAGCTTCCTGGAACTTCTGTGCTCTCAAACAAAGAACTTTAGAGTTAACAAAGAGCCTCCTCCCTAGCACCTTGCAAAGCCAGAGGAGCAAGTGCTGGATGCAGGCTTGAGTGGGATGATTTCCTTCCACCTCAGAAGCGGCCTCTGGAGGCTGTACGGTATAATCCTGCTGAGGGATAGTGATGCTGACACTTCTCCAAGAAGGTCTTCGTACATAGAAGGTAGAAAAACCATAGTCATGCTCTTAACTCTACCTATGGGCGCATTTCGTTTCCCGTCTGGTCTTTTGAGCTTCTGCTGGTCAACAGTTTTCAACAGACGAAGAAGAGAAGTGCACCGGGGCCCAGGGAGATTGGAGGTGTGCACCAGGGCCCGGGGAGACTGGGGGTGTGCACCAGGGCCCGGGGATACTGGGGGGTGCACCAGGGCCCTGAGAGACCGGGGGGTACACCAGGGTCCGGGCAGACTGAGGGGTGCACCAGGGCCTGGGGAGACTGGGGGGTGCACCAGGGTCCAGGCAGACTGAGGGGTGCACCAGGGCCCAGGGAGACCGTCGGGTACACCAGGGCCCGGGGAGACGGGGGTGGGGGCGGTGCATATGTCTGCACAGAGAGCAATGATGCGGCTCCTGCCACCTGGGCCAAGGATACAGACTTTCAGATAACCCTTTGGTCCAAGACTCAGAAGAGAATGGTTCTGCAAATTTCTAAATGAAGATATAAATAATTGACACATTCTTCAGGTATTGAGGCGCTATTGGAGATATGAGCGTGGACATGGGGTAGGGTGGTAGCCAAGTAGAATTCTGTTTCTTTCTTGCTTGTGGAAGGATTTGGCCTCTTTGTAGTATAACTGCAGTAAAGAATTGCTGACAATGAAAAACGCTTTGTCTTCAGACATGTCACATCTGATCGTTTAAGGGGAGCTTCCTCACTTCCGGAAGTTCTATGTCTTCAGCTAAACAAAGGAGTTTTCTTGATCACCTGTGTTTGTGGTTGTCCGGGTTTTTCCATCCAAAGCATAAACTGCTTGCCTTGCTACAGTGAATTAAACTAAAGAGCATTCAAAGGAAAAAGCAAGTCAAAAGGTCCCCATGTCCTCAGATGACAGGTACGAGACACAGAAGAAAGTCTGTCTTGGTGAGGGTTGTGAAATTGGCTGAATGGTGTCATTAGGAGATTATGTTGCAGCAATAGCTGGAACTATGTGTTGCCTCCAGAAAGGACTGCCCAGGCTCACTGGTATGGGACCTTTCATAGAGCAGTCCATGGTCTTGGTTTGATTAATTGTGCCCTAGGGAAAGCTCTGCACACAACAGGAGAGTCAAATTGAATTTCTCAGGCAGCTCTGATTGGAATCATGACCTTCAACTCCATGTATCCCAGGGGAGATTCAGGGACCATCAGAGGAGAAATCCATTGTTAAGAAATAATTTGAGGTTTTCAGAGTTTATCCCTAGAAATGCATACTGGTTAGGGCTCTGTGGTTAAAGGAAGACTCCCGTGTTCATTCAGAATCCCCACTAATAATATCAGACACTCTGGCAGTTAATACACGCCTATCCCTTAATTTCTTCTAGATCCTTCTGCATCCTGAGGCAATCCATCAGAATCACCAAGTAGTGTCTGAGTAAACCCTAGCTAGCCATCAACAGTTTCCAAATATGGAAACGATTGAGTGACCCACTTCTCCCAGTTTTTAGATGTAAAACCAAAAGCACACTGAGGAATAAGTGCTCATTCTCCACTTTAGCAAGCAAATAATTAGATGCTGAGTACTTTTAGTCTAGGCATGCTCATGGAAATACATTGTTAGTTCATGAAATTTCTATGAGGTTTTATCATTATCTCTGAATTATAAATAAGTATACCAAACTGTGGGCTAAGACTTTAAAAAAAAAAAAACCTACAACAACTTTAGATCTTTTTAAATTTTTTAACAATTTATTTTTTTAATTTTAGTATAATGTGGCTTATATTCAGTAAAGGCATGATTCTAAGCTAAGTTTTGTCTGATGAAGCCATGGTTGCCTTAGATTTTGTAGCCTCTCTCCACTCTTAGTTAGCATGTACACAGGTAATGCATGCATATACACTCCATTAGTATCACAAAAAAAAACCATAATTGTGACAGTAAATACAATCCATTGGAAAGAAAGCAATTTATAGGATGTCTGAAAGTTGATCCAACCTTAGTGTAGAATCAACTACAGAAACAACAAGATTCACTTCTGAAAACACAGGCCTAACTAACCTGCCCAGACTTTGTGAACAACATAATTCACTCATAGATCATAGACTAAACACCTTTCTTTCCTGATCATTCTGCTAAGCAATAAGATGTCGGAGTTAAGCATGAATGGTTTCTGCAATTGAGGACCTATAGTCCAATAACCAGGCAACCAGAGCAGAGTGAGACAAATGCATATTTAGTAGGGGCAACCTTCATGACTACTAAAGCAGAAAGAAGGATCTTGGGACAGATCCTCAAGGTCAAGGAAGAAATGTACCTGAAAGAGATGACTGAGTTGAAAAAGAAAGGATGTGCCTTTATTAAGGTGACACGAGGATGGAAGAGTAGGGACCTGGGCATTTTGCAGTTTGGACAATACTCTCTGGCCTGTCTATTTCTGTTTTGGCTGCAGGCTAACTTTTACAAGTCTTGTTTAAAAATGCATTCAACACGTAAGAAAAGGAGTGTTCAAAGAATTTAAGAAATACATAAGGTTGCATAGTTAATAAGAGATCTGAGGATTAACAACAAGTTTGTGTAACCACTATTTCTTCAGAGCAGAAGGAACCCAGACAGGACTCAGACAACATGAATTCTACTCTGTCAGCAAATCCCAGTGCAACCTGCAACAGGCCCCTCAACAGCTATGTTCTGCTTCCTGTATCTGTAAACACAGAGACTTACAGCAGGTACCCTATGACGCTCTTAGAGTGTCAGGGCACACATTCAACTCTCTCATGCTCAGACAATTCAACCTCTAGAAAACGCTGAACTTAAAGAGCAACAACTAACAAAATATACGTGTCTGTTTGCTTTACTGATCTCTGCCATTAGTCATTTCTCTAATATAGAATATAGAAGAGGCAACATTTTACTGTATGAGTGCTCTCTAAAGCAGAGTGCAATTTTTTAAATGATGAATGTACTATTTTGGACTAAGGATTCATTTCGGTTAACTCAGATGTTTATGCCAGACGACAGTTCAATATCATGTCCCACTGTCGTTCGTTTTACAGTGGTGAGTGGAGAACTAGATCTATTACGAAATTTTCTGTGGTTATGTCTCATTCTCTATTAATTTGGAATTGCATTTTTTAATTGTCCATAGCCCATGGGGAAGCTAACAGTCTAAGTAGAATGAATAAGACACTCGAGTTTCCTTGAAAAAAAAAAAAAAAAGGTTCAAATGCAGCAAAATATTTTTTTCATGACTAAAAGCATTTCTAAAAATTTTCTTAGATTTTCCTTAACATTGCCTGTTTTAGAGAAGTTCCTTTGGGGTACCCCTTGGGATTAAAAGAGATCAAATGGCTCTAGGGAGATTACTCAGTTGGTACAGTGGTCACCCTGGAAACCTGAAAACCCAAGTTCCATCCTTAGCTCCCACATAAGAAGGCACATGCTTACAATTCTTGAGCTGAGGGGGCTGGGACAAGTGAATGCCTGGGGCTTAAAAGCCAGTCAGTCTAGCCTAATCTGTGAGCCCAGTGACAGAGCCTGTCTTTAAAAAACAAAATGGACAGGTCCAGAGGAAGGATGTCCAAGGTTGACCTCTGACCTCCATATGCACATGTAGTATACCCATACACATGAACATGCATGCATACTCATGCATCTACACATAACTGTATGTCCATGCACATATAGAGATAGATAAAATTATCCATAAATATTTTTCATATAGAGTATCATGTTTGAACCTCACAATAATTTGTTTCCTAGGGTTGGTATAAGAAACTACCACAGACTTGGTAGCTTAAAACAACATAGATGTACACTCTCACAAGTCTAGAAACCCAAAGTTCAGAGGGTTCATGCTTCCTTCCAGGCCCTATGTTGAACCCTTCCACACCTCTGTCTCACCAGCACTGATGACCACCCAACCCTGCTCTTCCTTAGCTTGAAGATGTGTCCCCCAAACTCTCCCCATGGGTCTCATCTACATTTGCACCTGTAGTGATATATTATGTACCCCAATAAAGCTTGCCTTGAGGATCAGAGGACAGAGCCAGCCACTAGATTAGACATAGAGGCCAGACAGTGGTGGCACACACCTTTAATTCTATCACTGGGGAGGCAGAGATCCAACTGGATCTCTGTGAGTTCAAGGCCACACTGGACTACATGAGAGGAAAAGAGCCAGGCAGTGATGGCACACACCTTTAATCCCAGAACTTGAGATTTTATGCCTTTGCTTGGGAAATATACACATCTTTAATCCTAGGAAGTGATTCCAGGGCAGAGAAAGGTATATAAGGCATAAGGAGGCTGAGGATTTTGTAGAGGTAAGAATGTGGCTGGTTTGTTCTGTTTCTGATCTTTCAGCTTTCACCCCAATATCTGGCTCTGGGTTTTTTATTATTAAGACCTTTTAAGATTCATGTTACACACACCTTCCTAAACAATTTCTAGGAGGGTTCATTCATTCTAATGACCTCATCTTGACTTGATTAAATCTGTAATAAACCTTTTCCAAATAAGGTCATCTTCATAGTGCTAGAGAGTTAAGCTTTCAATAGTTTTGAAGAGTGCAACACATCTCATAATATAAAGCCTAGAGACAGTTATTTCTGCTTTTTTGTAAGCAAATGAAGACATAAAGCACCTAAGTGACTTCTCTAAGGTCATGCAGAACAGAAGACAGATTCATCTTGTAATTCATAAACAGGCTTTTCTTAACAGAGCAGTATAGGAGGCTACCAGTTAATCAGTTAATGATCTGCCTGGGATCAGAATTCACACCACTCAGCTGCTTAGAAAGGAATCTTACCTCTAGTCCAAACTTCGGGAACTTGTGGGCACGCCAGGTCATTGTTATCAAAACCAAATCCATTTG
This sequence comes from Peromyscus californicus insignis, assembly GCF_007827085.1. Taxonomy (NCBI): domain Eukaryota; kingdom Metazoa; phylum Chordata; class Mammalia; order Rodentia; family Cricetidae; genus Peromyscus; species Peromyscus californicus. Next base: position 16,684,606 of record NW_026294606.1, read on the forward strand.
CCTTGGGGTATAATTCTACTACGTTATGTAACTCTGATAGCAAAAAGGATACTTCCTTTCTAAAACACATTTTATAGTTTCTACTCTCGGCTAACACAGGGATAGAATAATAAGCCATTCTTTAATGGACTCCATTCATAACCTCAAACATTCTTTGGCTGCTTTGTATGGTGCTGATAAAAACCTGGAGAATTCTGTGGTACATGAGACATGCTGGAACCTTCCCCTCCAGTTCACATGCCAAGAAATACTTCATTTGGGGTCACAGGATAAAAGGGACAAAGTTAAAACAGTGATCTTTCAAGTGGCAGTGTAGGCGTCCTCAGGAAACAGAGCTGTCTCTTTGCTCCAATCTCTGCTCCAATTATCAGTTGTGTCCTCCAGCAATGCAACAATCCTCTCTACATAAGCAACCTCCTCCTCTCTGGGATTTCATGTGCTTGATAATGTGTCAGTCCAGCTGAGAAAAGTAACTGTGGTCAGGGTACTAGGCACAAGTTAAAGCCTCCCAGTGGCTTCATGGTCGGGCTACCGGACATATGTTAAAGACTCCCAGTGGCCTCGTGGGTCAGGGTACCAGGCATAAGTTGAAGCCTCCCAGTGGCCTCGTGGGTCAGGGTACCAGGCATAAGTTGAAGCCTCCCAGTGGCCTCGTGGGTCAGGGTACCAGGCATAAGTTGAAGCCTCCCAGTGGCCTCATCTCTGTAGCTGGGATGATTGGTTTTAATGAGGACCAGTAAAGAACTTTTTCATAACACTTTTTGCAAGTGCTATTGTCTGAATGATTTGGTTGTAAAGGGATCTACCATGATTCTTGATTGTGTCCTAAAGACACAAGTTCTAGAAAGAGGTAAGATAACTAATAGCACACTTGTGATGAAAAAAAGTAGAGTCAATGAAGAGTCCAAAATCTGTATGATTGTTGAATTTGAATTCAATTGATAAAAGTCAGATCCATGGTTTTTTTTTTAGGATGTCTTGAAAGCTGTACTTACATATAATAAATAGCTTTTAGTTTGTGTCTATAAATTCTTTTACCAACACTGACGGAGGGTCTACTACATACCAGGCACTATTGCAGCACTGGGGATATGGTAAGGAGTAAGAGATACACAATTTCCTCCTTTGCTCCTGGGAGGTCCTTCCCATAACAAAACAACGTTATGTTATCCATCAGGATGGTGAGACCTGGGGATCCACACTGTGTGTGTGCCTTCTGTTCTCTCAAGTCAGATAACTTATTTACAAAGTAAGATAACTCGATACAAAAAACAAACAAAAAAAACCTCTAAAATTTCCTTCCATTCCTTCTCTCCTAGCTACAAGCTCAAGCCACCCCATTTTCTCAACAGAGCAACCAATAGGCAATACCCCATGCATTTCAATTTCAGAAGTCTCTTAAATTCAGAAGTTACTAGAAGACAACTGTGGCCAGAGATTGGCCTCAGAGGGTCAAGCTTGAAGTCAAAGCATAGGGAAATACAACAAAGGTATGCAAAGCATCCTACTTCAGAAGCCAAAAATACACAGACCAACATGTCTTGTATCAATATTAGTGGAGATACTGGTATTGTATGATAATAACAGTTCATAAATAATGGTTGCATGAATTTATGAGCCTTTGTCAAACTACTGTGTTATTTGCTTTTCTAAGACAGACTCTCATGTCTCCTTACTGGCCTTGAATTCACTATGTAATACAGACTGGCTTAGAACTTACAGAGATCCACCTGCCTCTGCGTCTTAAGTACTGGGATTAAAGACATATGCCACTATATTCAGGAAGAGGTGATAAGAAAATATGTTTAATAAAAAGTAATCTTCGTATGAAATTTACTGTTTTACAAGATAAGAAGCTTCACTGTCCTTATATTTACTAAAATTTCCAGTAGAGTTGGATTTGTATCAATCCTGCCCATCACTAAGACTCCAGCCAGAGGACAGCAGCTGACATTCAATAAATATTAGCAGAACAAAAGAACCAATGAAAATGTGATAGTTAATGAGGACCTCAGGGCAAACCAGAAGCAGCCTGTGTCCAGACTGCACTGTATAATTAGAAGGTTCGAAGTCCTCAATTCTCTGCTCACCCATATAAGTTATTCAGATTAAAAACACATTTTCAGTCCTCAATGAACCCAAAGGACAGTGAGACACAGAAATAAACTGGACAATGATATGTCCCCAAAGGACTATGGGAAACATATAGTATAAAAATTCATTGTAGTGAACATTCTAAAATCATAGCTATGTCCAAAAGGCACGAACACACATAAGATACAGTGCTTGGACTATAGCTCACTGATAACATGCTTGCCTAGCATGTGGAAGGCCATAAGTTCAATTCTGAGTACCAAGAAAATGAAAGATACAGTATCGAGCTACTCTTTTATTCCTACAAATGTATCCTGGCACACTCAACCTGACACAAAGACTCCTTTAGACATCACAAGATAAGCAATGTGACAACACTCATTTAAAACACCACAGAGGATATTGCATTGTTTTCCAAGCATGTAGATAGAGATGCTGCAGCACTTAGCATTCCAGAGCCTCCTGTGTAACTATCAATAGGAGAAGACACATTTTCTTAGCATGTATTAATTACACAGAGCAATGGATCTTATTGTGACATTTACATACACGTATGTCAAGAACTTTGAACACACTCATCCACTTACCCCATATTTTCTCCCCCTCCCAGGCTCATTTCTTCCCCCCAAATAGCCCACCGTCTACTCCCATGTGATCTTTTTTTTTTCCCTTCTGACTCCACACTTGAGAAAAATATGTGATCTCTTTCTTACAATAGGAAGGTAATTCTTCAGGCTTAAGAATCATCTAGTCACAAAGCGAAATTTGTGGCTGGAGAGATGGCTCAGCAGTTAAGAGTACTGGCTGCTCTTGCAGAGGACCCAGGATTGATACCCAGCACCCACCTCACAACCATTTGGAACTCTAGTCCCAAACACCTGTGCATATGGAGAGAGAGAGAGAGAGAGAGAGAGAGAGAGAGAGAGAGAGAGAGAGAGAGAGAGAGAGAGAAAAGAAAGGTGAAACTTCACTGGCTGTGTTGCCACTATAGACATATTCACCAGGAACCAAGATTCCCCTGATGCAACTTGGTCTTTAAGGTTTTCTGTTTTGTAACAAGTGTAATCCAACAGAACACTGGAGATTTCTCAGCTTCCTTGCCTGTTCTTATAGCCAGTTGGCCTCTAGAAAAATAAAAAAATATAGGACCGTTTGTCAAGCTAACAACCCGATAACTACTCTTTCCAGCAGTAAAGCAATAAGAAAGTACAAACTAGAACCTGATTTGTAGGCAAGGAAAATGTAAAATCAAAGTAACTGGAAATCACGGCACACGATGGACTCGTCCGTTCATTCTCAGTGCTCCTCTGTGCCGTGTCTCAGTCCTTAGCAGTATCGCTGTCTGGCAGACCACTCTTACGAGACAATGCTTGGAGCAGCCAAGTTCCCACTCAAAATGAAGTTGATTGGAGGCACTGGCGCAAAGGTTCGCAATAGGCAGTTGGAAGAATGTGATGCTATTAGCTTACTGAGATGGGAGCCATGAGTAGACAGAGAGAGAACTAATATTGTTTCTGTTACTTAAACCTTTCAGTAAAAAAAAAGAAGTGAATCGTGCCTAGAAAAACAGAGTTGAGTGGTAGAAATCACTCAGACCAAAGTTCGAATCCCAGTCTTTCAGGCAGCAAGTCTCTCTGAAGTATGAATTTAGTTCTTAGTTCTTACCTATTCTTTGTTTCTAATGTGTGTGAATGTGTGGTGTGAATGCATGTATGTATGCATGTATGTGGGTACATGTATATATGTGTGCATGCATGTGCAGTCCCAAGGTTGATGTTAGATGTTTGCCTCTCTCAATTGCTGTCTAACTAGACAGCTTGCTCTAAGGATTTCCTGTCTTTGAAGTTACAGGTGGGCTGCCAAGCCTACCTGGCATTTATGTGGGCTCTTGCGTTCTGAACTCTAGTCCTCAGCTTGTATGGAAGGAACTTTAACCATCAAACCATATACTCAGCCTTCAATTCTTACTCATTATACAGGACAGATATACCTACCTAACCAAGTTATAAGAATTAGCCATAGACAAGTGATAATATAGCGATAGAAATGCAACTATTGTGTAAGTGTTAGGCTTGTATGCACGGTGCTAAATAAAGATTACCTACAGTTTCATATATTAGAACTAGCAGTAGCAGTGGAGGCTTATTTCCTCTCAGTAAAGAAGAGAATTTCCAAAAGTTCAAATTGCCTAAAGTTCAAATCTGCTGGACTGTGGATTATTAGATGCTGAATTCCCTATCATCAAGAGCCTTCAGGCAAAATTAAATGACCTTTTACCAGGCATGGCAAGTGTGGAACTCAGTACAACCTTCAAATCCTACCATGTGAATGCTGAGCTTTCTATTATGCCTTGGAATAACTGACAGATTCTGAAAAAATAAGCACAAGTTTTCTGATTATTCTTGAAAAGCAAAGATAATGGTATTAGACAGAAGGCAGGAAATTTGTCACAAGACATTGAATTTGCTTAAATGGTAACTTAGCATGTCCAAAAAATTAGTATTTAGATTCATGATTTTTTTCTAGCAATTGACTTAGGAAAATAGAAAGGTCTAAATGTTCCCCAGCCTCTGGCTTCTACTTGTCTGTTTAAATAGCTCTCATTGTTCCACTTCATCGTTTTCTCTCCAGTTGAGAAGCAGACCTGACAAAGGTACTTAAGGAAGTGCTGTAGATCAGCCCTAGAAAAACATTCATTTACTTCCAAGTCATCAGAATATGCCCGGGGAGTTTTTAAGCCCAGCCATCCTTAGTTTCTCAGTTGGATGAAGTTATTTCTTTCTGTTCTCTCTAGTCCATCCAGAAATAAAAAAGAAAATTCATTCTTGTCTTGTGATCAGTTTTCTTCTTTTGTTTTAAGGATTTGCACACTGGACCCTAGGAAGGATCCCCAGCTCTGGGAAGGATCTCCAGCTCTGGGAAGGATCCCCGGTCTCTCAGTGAAATTTCCCAAGGCTGTTCTGTCACCAGACGGAATCCTTACATCACTCACATAAAAGTGGTTTTCTTCATTGCATTTTTCTCTCTCTTTTTTGTTTTTATTTGTTTGTTTGTGTTTTGTTTTGTTTTGCTTTGCTTTGAGATAGTATCTCACTATGTAGCCTTTGCTGTCCTGGAACTCTTCATAATGTAGAACAGGTTGGCTTCACACTCACAGAGATTCACTTGCCTTTTCCTCCCAAGTGCTGGGATTAAAGGTGTGCACCAGCACACCCAACTTTATTCACTGAATTTTAATACATTTCCTTTTTGTAGGAATGTATCTACATGATCCCAGAAAATCTTAAAACCATGGAAGAGAAATAGACTCTGAACTGAATGCAGAATCTTTACAAAATCCATGAAAGTGGGTGTAAAATTTCAATGTGCTGTGCACTTAACTAGATAAAAGTTCATGGCATTATCAGATAGTTAATTGCATATGACTAAAAAAATGTGTTAATAACAGGTAAGATGTACCGACTAATGCAATAGTGGTATGATGTTTATGAGAATAACCAATCACTTTCTGATTGGATTTGAGGCCTGCATTATACAACAGAATTAATCCCTGGTATTATGAATTTGGTTAAAAGCCCATGAGGAGGGCATAGGCCCTAGGGATGAACATATTAATGTTCCTATTGCCTTAGGAATTGACACATTGTCTACAGCCATCTAATGTTTATGCTCATATATTAGTGTTCCTCTCAACTTTGGGCAGAGGAGCAGTGGGCAGCAGTCAATTAGAGACTTACACAGGTCAAAGGGCTGAGAACAAATAACTTCTGGGACAACTATATAAATCTCTCAAGGTTCAGAGAACAGAAGAGGGGGCATGAAGGATATAAGATTCAGAGGATAAGAAAGAATGCTGTGAAAAACTGCCTCCTAGGCATGACATGGCCATTGCATCCACAAACTCAGTAATAATAACCTGCGCTTTACCTACACAAGGTGAAATCAATAAAATCAGCCAACATTCAAGTGGGCAGTACTAATTGGACTCAGTGTGTTACAACAAATAGAGAATGTGAATGGGGATGTGGTATGTTGAGATGTCTAGAAGGAATGGAGAGAGAAGTTGGGGGTAATATAATCAAGATACAATGTAGACCCATGTTCTCAAAGAATAAGTAAAAGGTATTCAGAAATAAGCTAAGCATTAGTGTCTTAAATGGCTATTAGTTACTTTTGTTTATCGATAAACAAAACACTTGTTTATCGATAAACAAAATTAATGTTGGGTAATGGTTTCATGGATTGAGCACATGGTTGAGTATGAGGCTTCTTGGCCTCATTTTCTCGAGTAGAACACCATGACAGCAGAAGCATGTGGTAGAGGAAGAAGCATCAAGACAGGAAGGAACAAAGGATCTGGTATAATCTCCGAGACATGTCCCCGGTGATCTACTTCCTCCATTTGGACTCCACCCCCTAAAGTTTTTAGCACCTCTCAAAATAGAATTATGATTTGGGAACCAAGATTTCGACACATAAGCCCATGGGGGTCATTTTATATTCAAACCAGTAATATCTAATCATCATCCCCTGAAGGCTCACGAACATCTCATATTACAAAAGAAATTTATCTATCAGCAAGATTGCCTTTAGTCTTAACAGTTCCTTTAATGCTAACACATTAGACAAGGAAAGACAGAATGGAGCTAACACAGGAATGATACTTAGCAGGGTAAACATTAACTCTTACAGCTCCGTGTTTAGAGTTTATAGTATATATTAGCAAGATCTGAACTCCAGTAGGCTTGAGTAGCCATACTCTATCCATAGTTTACATGGCTTCTGTGATGGTTTGAAAGAAAATGACCCCCAAAGGGAGTGGCACTATTAGGAGACATGGCCTTGTTGGAGGAAGTGTGTCACTGTGAGGGTGGGTTTTGAGGTTTCCTGTCCTCAGGATACCACTCAGTGTCTCAGTCCACTTCCTATTGCCTGCAAGATATAGGACTCTCTGCTACCAGTACCACATCTGCATGCATGCTGCCAGGCTCCCCATCATGATGATAATGGACTGAACCTCTGAAATTGTAAGCATGTCACCTGAATTAAACGTTTTCTTATAAAGTTGTTATAATCATGGTGTCTCTTCACAGCAATGAAAACCCTAACTAAGATAGCTTCTTTCTTCAGTTGGATTTATATGTGGCCTGTAGCTTTCCTTGGCTGACATTCTATTGTCTGGTACTTCTGATATTCTGGGGTCTTGGTTACCTACAGGGATACCTAACTGTTTACACACTGCCTGTCCTCTATGACTCCCAATTTCTACCATCCAATATGCCTGAAAAACCCACATTGCATGGATACCACCAAGATCTGCTACCAACTAAGCCCATGGATAGATACATGAATGCAAAACCTTTCAAGTGCCTAGGTGGCTATCTTTGGGTATCTAAGAACTCTTTCTCAAACAAGCCCTTTCACATGAGTTAAAGCCTTTACAGATTAATCTTGGGATTGGTGGTGACTGGCCAGTTTCTCTAGTGCCCTACCGGCATCTTTCTCAATGTCTAGTGCAAAGTATTTGATTTCTTCTTAATCACAATCTTTTTAACAACCAACACTCTCCTTGTTTATGATGTGAACACAATTGTTTCTGACCAAACTGCATCTTGCTCAAATCTTTGTACTCTGATTTTCCTCCTAATTCTCACTCTAAAAAGAACTAAAAGCAGCGAGCAATTTCCATATCACACCTTGGATACTAAACTATCTTGAAACTTTTTCCAAATTAATTAGTCCATTACATTTAAATTAGGCCTCACTCAAAATCTTAGGGCATGGTAAAGTGTAGATGAATTCTTTACCAGAGTAGAACACGAAACACCTCTATCTAAATTTCTAACAGTCTTCACACCCATCTAAGCCTCATTATCCTGGCCCCCACTCTCTGCATTCCCCTTGACATTCTTGTCTTCTGAGCTCACATCAGAACCATCCATGAAGAATTGCTTAAAACATTCTAGGGCTTCCCCGCAACCCCTTGCCAACTGTGACAGGCAGGAAAGCTGGCCTCGGGGGCATGAGAATGGAAGAGCTGGCCCTGTCCTTCATCAGCTGCAGCAATCATACACCTCACAGGGGCAAAACAGTAGAGCTGGCCCTGGTGGTTTGAGTGTGAGCAAGCCAGACCTCAGGGCATAAGAGCAGGGGATCTGGACCTGCTGCTTGCTGCCTGCTGCATTGGGTGAGCTGGCTGAGACAGTGCTGGAGAGCTCACCCTGGTGGTGACATGATGGAAAGCTCAAGGGCTGACCATCTCAGCTACTACCTAGGCCCAGAACCAGGGATATGGGTTAGCCTACCCCAACATTCACCTCATCTATGACCTGCTGGAGTATGTGAAGGGGCTGGATCTGAAGATCCAAAGCTACAGGATCACCATGACACAGGACAATAGCATATCCAGGAGGAGTCCCATTGAGGGCCCAGTATCAATAGGGTAGCAAAAGCCAGAGGCCTCGAGCCAGACCAATGGTCCATTGAAATGACATGCTCACTATGTCAAACTCCAGCTTCCATGCCAAGATTCTTTCTTTCTTTCTTTCTTTCTTTCTTTCTTTCTTTCTTTCTTTCTTTCTTTCTTTCTTTCTTTCTTTCTTTCTTTCTTCCTTCCTTCCTTCCTTCCTTCCTTCCTTCCTTCCTTCCCTCCCTCCCTCCCTCCCTCCCTCCCTCCCTCCCTCCCTCTCTCTCTCTCCTCTCTCTCTCTCTCTCTCTCTCTCTCTCTCTCTCTCTCTTGTTTGTTTGTTTTGGGGGTTTTTGTTTTATTTTTCAGCTATACTTTTAAATTTTGTTTTGTTTTGTTTTTTTGGGAGGGGTTGCAAGGGCAGAGGACCAGGCCAAGGGACAGGTAGATGAGTAGGATCGGGATTGTGATGTGAAATCCACAAAGAATCAATAAAAAGTTTAAAAAAAAAAACCATTCTAGGACTTATCTAGACAACTTCTCCAAACTCCTGCCACCAAAGGGTATTCCCAGGAGTGAATATAAACATCTCCAGATATTGTTCCCCTGGCAATGAATAACTATCAGTGAAATAATTATAAATTTGCCTTGATATTTGCTCATCTTCTCCAGCACATTGAACCAATGGTACCCTTCTTTGATGGTGTTGTCATAATCAATGGATTTTCATATTTCATAAAAATTTTAGACATTGTCTAAAAAATTTCCTATCTTTAAAAAGCAACAATCATATTCTCTATTTGCCAAAGAAAGTGTTAGTTTGAATACGTTTGGATAGGTTCTTTAAAAAATTGTATAAATAAATAAATAAATAAATGGAATAATAATAATAATAAAATAAAATTGAGACATTTGTGTTCAAAAGTGCCAGATGACCCAGTGTTTCAATTTTTCTATTGTTACATAACAAGTTAACTGACGGATTAGTAGTTTAGAATAACTATCAATTAGAAACTGTTGGGGGGTTCAGATACACAAAAAGAACTTGACTGAGAGCTGTATCTTAAACCCATGTGCAACCAACAATAGTGACTGAGTCTAGAAAGCCTACTTCCAAGTTTGCTCCTTACCAGTGGGTAAAACTCAGACTCTCTCTTTCTCCATCCTCTGGAGTAAATTCATGCTTCTCTCATGATGTTGGCTTATCGGAAAGAAAAATCTATGTCCTGAACTGGCACACTGACGCCAGTTCCAGTGGATGGACTTTGTAAAGGTAATTTCCATTGGCTTGTGCTGTACCACAACAGCTAACTTATTTCATAATGCCAAAGGACTCACAGAACTTTCCAGGTTCAACAGAGTAAAGAAATGCAGCCCCACTGGTGGGAGAGCAGCAAGACCACAATACAGAAGAGCTCGTTGGGTGAGAGACATTATTGCTATTGTCTTTGTAAATGAGAATCCACCATAATCTAAGATCTCACCCTGCCAGTGTTTCATCATCCATGAATCCTGAGCAAAATAATTCTTCTCATTTTTAAATATTTTTTAGAGTGTGTGTGTGGGAGGGGGGTGCCTAAAGAGACCAGAAAAGAGTGCTGACTCTTTGGAGCTGGAGTTACAGATGGTCATGAGCCACTCAGTGTGGGAGCTTGGAGCTGAACACCAGGCCTCTGGAAAAAGCATCCAGTTTTCTGAACCGCTGAGCAATTTTTCCAGCCCCAGTGATTTTGACTGAAACACAGGAATTTTAGGGGTCACTTATGTATACTATCATATCATCTGTGAATAATGATACTTTGACTTCTCCCTTTCCAATTTGTATCCCCTTGATTTCCTTTAATTGTCTTATTGCTCTAGCTAGAACTTCAAGTATTATGTTGAAGAGATATGAAGAGAGTGGACAACCTTGTCTTCTTCCTGATTTTAGTGAAATCACTTTGAGTTTCTCTCCATTGATATTGGCTGTATATTCCTTTTATTATGTTTAGGTATGTTCCTTGTATCCCTGATCTCTACAAGACTTTTTTTTTTTATCATGAAGGGATGTTGGATTTTGTCAAAGGCTTTTTCAGCATCTAATGAGATTATTATGTATTTTTTCTTTCAGATTGTTTATGTGGTGGATTACATTGGCAGATTTTCTATGTTGAAAAATCCCTGCATCTCTGGGATGAAGCTTACTTGATCACAGTGGATGATCTTTTTTATGTATTCTTGGATTTGATTCCTAAGTATTTTATTGAGTATTTTTGTATCAATATTTATCAGAGAAATTGGTCTATAATCCTTTTTCGTTGAGTCTTTGTGTGGTTTGGATATTAGGGTGACTGTGACCTCATATAAAGAATTTGACAATGTTCCTTCTGTTTCTATTTTGTGGAATATTTGAGGAGTGTTGGTTTTAACTCTTCTTTGAAAGTTTGGTAGAATTCTGTGCTAAAAATATCTAGCCTTGGGCTTTTTTTGGTTGGTAGACTTTTAATGACTACTTCTATTTCCTTAGGGATTATAGGTCTATTTAAATTGTTTATCTGATCTTGGTTTAATTTTGATATGTGGTATCTATTAAGATATTTGTCCATTTGTTTTAGATTTTCCAATTTTGTGGAGTACAGGTTTTTGAAATATGACCTAATGGTTCTTTGGGTTTCCTCAGTGTCTGTTGTTATGTCTCTCCTCTTTTTGTTTCTGATTTTGTTAATTTGGATATTCCCTTTCTCTTTTAGTTAGTTTAGATAAGGGTTTGTCTAGCTTGTTGATTTTCTCAAGAACCAACTCTTTGTTTCACTGATTCTTTGTATTGTTTCTATTTTATCAATTTCAGCCCTCAGTTTGATTATTTCCTGCCATCTACTCCTCTTGGGTGTATTTGTTTCCTTTTGTTCTAGAACTTTTAAATATGCTATTAAGCTGCTAGTGTGAGATTTTTCCAAATTCTTTATGCAGGTATTTAATGCCCACAAATATTCCTCTTAGCACTGCTTTCATTGTGTTCCATAAGTTTGGGTATGAAAGACCTGTATGACAAGAACTTCAAGTCTTTGAAGAAAGAAATTGGAGAAAATATCAGAAGCTACAGAAATATCAGAAGCCTACAGAAAATGTCAGAAGAATGTGCTGGGGTAAGAGTGGCACAGAGATTACGGAAGTGGCCAACCAACAACTATGACTCATTCAGCCTGAGACCCATGCCATGAGAGTGAGCCCACTAGCACTGCCTGGAGCACCAGGACCCAGAGGCTGGATAGCTCAGAGACCTAGGATAGAGCCAAACACAACTGGAGAAAAAATGTCAATGTAATGATGCTTAACATACTCTGCTATACTCATAGACTGGTGTCTAGCCCAATTGTCATCAGAGAAGCTTCATCCTGCAACTGATGGAAACAGATGCAGACCCACAGACAAAGATTAAGCTGAGCTTGGGGAATCCTGCTGAAGAGAGGGAGGAAGATTGTAGGAGCCAACCTGGTCAAGGACACTCCAAGAAAACGCATAGAATCATCTAACCTGGGCTCATAGGATTCTGAATCAACAACCAGGAAGCTTGTATGGAATTGCATTAGGTCTTTCTACATATATGTGATAGTTGGGTAGCTTTGTCTTCTTGTGGAACTCCTAACAGTGGGAGCAGGGGCTGTCTCTGACTCTTTTACTGGCTTTTGGGACCCTATTCCTCATACTAGGTTGCCTTGCCCAGCCTTAATACAAGGGGAGGTGCTTAGTCTTACTGCAACTTGATATGCCATGTTTGGTTGATATCCATGGGAGACATGCCCTTTTCTGAACAGAAACAGAGTAATCTATGGTGGGGATGCAGAGGGGATATGGGGGGAGGTACTAGGAGGAGAGGAGGGAGGGGAAACTGCAGTCAGAATGAAAAATAAATGAATTTTTTAAAAAACAGAGTTCCAGTTTGGATCTTAGGTTGTAAAGAATGAAGCTTCACTCAAGTTCTGTTAAGAAACAGAGCTCTTATAGGAGGACACAACAGACTGATACTAGACAAAGAGGAACTAAGCTATGTCTTCCCCTCAGGGCCTTTTGTAAAAGATAGGAACAACATGTGGTCTTCCATGTGCTTGCAAGTCTGAATAGAGTATTGTTCTAGTCCCTCCTATAAGGGGCAATCTTTGTCTCTGTGGCTCTAACAGTTCTGCTCTATAGTTACATACACTCCTTATTTCCAGATTTAAAACTCGACACAACGCCAACTCAGCCTTGTCCCTGCCGTCCATCACCTCTTTTCAATGTACATACAACTCTGGCCGCCCCCAACGTTAGCTGCCTTCTTTTTACACCCTTTTTTCTAATCAGCTGTTATGATTAAAGGATACATAAGATGCTATTGAAGTCAAGGATGACATCACTAGGTACTGGGGTGGGGGAGCACCTCAAAGGTATAATGATCATGAGCGATGTGACTGAATTATCTCCACAGTCATTCCAGTTCCAATGTATGGATTTGGTAAACGTAATTTCCATTAGCTTGTGCTGTGCCCCAATAGCTAACTCGTCCCATAATGCCTTGCAGAGTGGTTGGAGGGGAAAAATGAAGACAGCAAGGGCTGCTGAGCAGCTTCCATCCCCTAGAGAGAAAAAAGAGTGCTTCAGGGACCCAGCCTAATTTCCCGCAGCCATTCTATTACCCTAGCTGTATCTGTGGTTTCTATTAACCCCTCTGTGCTATTGATCAGCCTGGTCACAATGAAAGAGCTTTATTGAATTCCAAGTAATGGAAACTCATTACATGGCCTAGATAATTAATTACCAATTCTTTCCTTTTAGTGAAATTGAAACTGGCTGTGGAGAACAAGCTGAGTGAGCCCACTAATGTAGCCTGTTTGAAGCTTTATTTAATGCCTGTGAGGGGACCCTCAACACCGGCCTTGGAGATGTGTTTGATGTACTACAGACCCTTGATGCAACCCAAGCACTTCCCTTCAAAATAAACTGCCTCTCCAAATGGGATCAATTGAAAGGATGAGGCACTTAAGCCACACAAAGCAAAAATAGCCAAACAAAAACACAAATCATATAAGGGAATGAAAGCAAGACATCACTTAACTGGGACTTTTAAACCAGGTCATCAGAAATGCTTTTTGCAAACCACTTTATAAGTCAGAAGTAAGAAGTGGATTTGAGCCTTCAATCTCCTCCTAGTCTCCTTGCCCTGAGTTACTTGCCAGGCACTGGGAGCTGCCCATTGCAAAGAACTCACAGCATCAATGCTGGGTAGACTGAAAACCAGAGAGGAAGTTCCTGACCATATTTGGCAATGACTAAAGCCCTGCTCTGTGCTAGACCATGAGCTAGCTCATTTGCACACACCATTTTTTCTTATCCAGGGGTCCTAGATCCATGATTTGACTCAGGACAAACAAAAAATACTTGGGAAAGAAACTGTGTAGACTAGGCAGATACACACTTATTTTTCATGCCATTACTCTTCAGACTATAGACCATGACAATTATTTCCATTGCATTTGGTATTATAAATAGTCTAGATACGCTTTACAATACACGGGAGAGCCGTGTCCTGCTATCCCATTTCACCTAAGGGACTTTAACATAGACAGGCTTTGTTATCCGGAAGCAGTTGCATTAGTTACTTTGTAACAATGCCTGACAGGAACAACTTCAAGGAGGAACAACTAGATTCAGTCAGCCACAGTGAGAAAGGGAGGGCAGAGCCGCCTGGGCCCTGTCATCAGGACCATGAGACAAAGGCGGTTCACCCTGGGCTGGGCCAGGAGTCAGAGAGGACCAGAATCCACCTTCCAGGGCCTTCGCCTAGTATCCTACTCCGGACAACTAGGCCCCACCTCTTAAAGGTTTCACAGAAGCCCTCCTCCACTGAAAAATAGCATAGTCCTCTGGTGAGAAGCATTCAAATCATGAATCCATAAGAGACATTTGACCGTTGAACCATAGCAAGACTCCTGGAATCAGCCCACAGGAGAACACTCTGTATGTACCATTTGATTCTTACAGCAGACAGTACAAGCTAGATACGAGACAGTTCCTTTTTTGTACTACTTTTGTTCTGTGATAAAACATGCTGACCAAAAGCAATTAAGGAAGAAAGGGTTTATCTCGGCTTACACTTCCAGAGGGATGGGGTTCATGCAGCAAGGACAGTGTCACATGGCAGCAGGAACAGGAACCTAGTTGATCATATTCTATCTTCACATGGGAGGCAGAGGCAGAACACAGAAAGTATGACAATGATATAACCCCTCAGTGTCCACCTCAGTGATGAACTTCCTCCAGGAAGGCTCCACCTTCTAAAGGTTCCATAATCTTTCCAAACAGCACCACACACTAGAGTCCAAGTATTCCAGTACATGAGCCTGGCAGAGACATTTCTCATTCAAACCACCACATATATCTCACTCATTTGAAGGTAAAGATAATTTCACTTAATCAAACTAGCCAAGATCATGGAGGTACAACCCTGGAAAAACAAGCGTACATCTGTCTGTTAAAGCCCACTCCATCCAAATATCTTATGCTGTGTTCCCCAGCACGAATGTAATAAAAAAAACCAATTCATTTCAAAACCATCTACAGAAATCATAAAAAAATCATCTCATACAAAGATGAAATTTAACATGGAAAATACAAAGATTACAGCTACAGCATCAGATGAAATTGTTCTGATATTTGCATCAGCACCATATCCTGTCTTTATGACAACTGGTATCCATATGAAACATCATGGTAATCTGTATATTGTAGAATATGGTCCTAAGATATTTGAAACCTGGATGTCAAGTATAAAGCCTAGAAAGAGTGGACAATCACAACACAATAATAAACCTTCAGACTCAAAACTGTAGTGCTCTGTGGTTCCATTTATAGACAACTCAAGGAAAGGTACAACCTTTAGATATGAATCTGTAGATCTGTACGCTCAATATTCATACATTTTACTGAGTGTACCACAAGCCTCAATTTAAATATATCATATATTACAAATGTAGAATATATTTATATTATATATTAAATACATTTAAATTGAGGTTTACACTATATTGCAAATATATACATAATTGCAATGTATATAATTGATGCAAGTACACACACATATGAACAGGTATCAAATCTAAGTATTTCAAACTCAGTAAAGTTTTCATAGACAGCTAAGAAAGGAAAGTGCTAATATAGAGTTGATGGCTTCTTTGGCTCCTATTTTTCTTAATCTGGAATAGTTAATTTGCAAATTTCCACAAATGCATGCAATTTTTCTTAAGCTCCTTAAGTTATCCATATGCTGCTTTCTACTTCATGAAAATAAAATCATAGGTATGTACTGCATGGTGCCAAGCTTCATGTTAGTCAGCTTCCCGTGTCTATGACAAATACCCAAGATAACTAATTTATAATGATTAAATGCTTTATTTTGGCTTATACTCTTGGAAGTTCTAGATCTCAGTTAGTTGAATCCATTGCTTTGGGCCCTGTGATGAGGCAGAAGGTTAAAATCAGCTAAGGCCTTAAGAGTCCTGGTATCATGGCTGAGAGCTGTTCCTGTATCCATGCCTTCCCCATCATGATGGACTGTGCACCCAGGTCATGAGCCAAAACGAACTGCCCACTTTAAGTAGCTGCTTGTTAGGTATTCAGTCATATCTTAGTTAGGGTTACTATTGCTGTGATGAAACATGGCCAAAAAGCAAGTTGCAGAGAAAAGGGTTTATTTGACTTAACCTTTTATATCACTGTTCATCATCAGAGGAAGTCAAGACAGGAGCTCAAACAGGACAGGAACCTGGAGGCAGGAGTGGATGCAGAGGCCATAGAGGAGTGCTGCTTACTGGCTTGCTCCTCATGGCTTGCTCAGCCTGCTTTCTTGTAGAACCCAGGATCACCAGGCCAGGAATGGCACCACCTATAATGTCCTGGGCCCTCCACATCACTACAGGCTTGCCTACAATCCAATCTTATGGAGGCATTTTCTCACTTGAGGATCCCTCCTTTCAGATAACTCTAACTTGTGTCAAGTTGACATAAGACCAGCCAGCACAACTGACCTCTTGTCAACTTGACACACAAATACATCACTACTAAGCCATAACCCTTTATTTCTTATTTACCTCTAAGATCTCACATTAAAATCATAAATAACTTTTAAAGACCCACAGTCTTTACAAAATCAAACACATCAGAATTTCAGTCTCTTTAAAATAGCCAATCACTTTTAAAATCCAAAGTCTTTTAAAATTCAAAGTGTCTCAACTGTGGGCTCCAGTAAAATAAAAAATAAATTAAATACTTTCTTACTTCAAGAGGGAAGAAGCAGGGCACAGTCACAATCTGAACAAAGCAAAACCAAATTCCCAACAGTGTAAGTAACAAAATGCCCAATGTCTGGGATCCACTCATGATCTTCTGGGCTTCTCCAAAAAGCTTGGTTCACTTCTCCAACTCTGCCCTCTGCAGCACACACAGCTGTCTTCTAGGCTCCAGCTGGCTCCACTCCACTGCTGCTGCTGTTCTTGGTGGTCATCCCATGGTGCTGGCATCTCCAAAATGCTGGGGTCTTCTGCTGACCCCGAGCTGCACTTTCACCAATAGCCTCTCCTAGACTCTCTTCATGATGCCAAGCCTCAACTTCTCTGCATGATCCCTTCAGTCCTGGGCCTTCAACTGCCACTGAGGCTGTACCTTCACCAATGGCCTCTCCTGGCGTCTCACAGTGCCAAGCCTCAGCTGCTCTCCATGACCCCTTCATGTCTTCAAAAACCAGTACCATCTGGGTGACTCTTACACTATCATGTTCTACTGCCAGCTCAAGGTATAACCTTGGCTGCCTCAGAACATAGATTCTGTGTTCTCTCAGGAAACACTTCCCAGAAGATTTCAACTCAATAATGCTGGTCTCAATCACTACCATTTTCTTAGCTCCAGCTGGCCAGCATTAAGTATCCCAGCAAAGCAAAGGTTTCACATTAGTAGTTCTGGTCTCCTGTTAATCACAGCCGATTCTTCAGCCTCAGCTAACAAGAACCACAGTTTCTTCACACAAAAAGCCTGGTAGTCTTTGCTTCTATCTGGAATTTCACAAGCCATGTCTCCATTATCTGCACTACTCTCAACACTCAGTGACTTTCCTAGTCTAAAGTTCCAAAATCCTTCCACAGTTCACCCAAAACAACAGCATGGTCAGGTCTGTCACAGCAATACCCCACTATGCTGGTACCAACTTGTCTTAGTTAGGTTTTTATTGCCGTGATGAAACACCATGACTGAAAAGGTTTAGAGGAAAGGGTTTATTTGACTTACACTTCCATATCACTGTTCATCATCAAAAGAAGTCAGGACAGGAACTCAAACAGAGCAGGAATCTGGAGTCAGGAGGGGTGATGCTTACTGGCTTGCTCCAGCCTGCTTTCTTATAGAACTCAGGACCACCACTCCAGGGGTGGCACCATCAATCACTAAGTAAGAAAATGTCCTACAGCTGGATCTTATGGAGGCATTTTTTCTCAATTGAGACTCCCTCCTTTCAGATAACTCTAGCTTGTGTCAAGTTGACATAAGACTAGCCAGAACAAGTCACAGCAGTGAAAAATTACTAAAACAGCTGTACTACGAATCTTAAATGGTCTTATTAATAAAAACAAACTCAGAGCCAGGTATGGGGTGAATGCTGAAAGATCAGAGAGACAGAACCAGCCACAGCTACCTCACCTTGCCAATTCCTCATCTGATCCTGTTTCCTCAGACTGGAAACCTCTGTGTCCTCATCCAAATGGATCTCAGCTGAACTGCCGCTAAAAGCCTAAAAGCTTAACCTGCTCTAGTTCCTGGTTTTCACGCCTTATATACCTTTCTGCTTTTTGCCATCATTTCCTGGCATTAAAGGCTCTTGTTACCACACCTGGCTGTTTCCAGTGTGGCCTTGAACTCACAGAGATCCAGACAGATCTCTGCCTCTGGAATGCTAGGATTAAAGGCATGTGTGCCACCATTTTCTGGCCTGTATATCTAGTGGCTGTTCTGTTCTCTGACCCCAGATAACATTATTAGGGTGCACAATATTTTGGGGAACACAATATCACCACAAACAGCTTCTGTGTATGCTGGGCAGGAAGCCTTTTGCTGGACATTAATTAAATGGGAAGGACATGCAGCAAAGCAAGGCTGTGCACCTTGTGGTCAGAAGCCAAAGGAAGACAGGATGAGGGTCCCACTGCTCCCATAAAGACACGCCTCTAATAACCTTCTCCTAAGCCTACTTCATAAAAGTTCCACAACCTCTCAATGGTGATAAGCTGAGAACAGGTCACTTACCATGCTGGCTTTGAGCAGGCTTCTTTCACTGAACATAATGGTCTTGAAGAATGCAGTATGGTAGTCTACACCAAAGAATGGGAAAACACACTAACATACTGTCAATGTGTTTATGGGTTCACAGTTCAGATTTAAGTCACTATAAACCACAGAATTTTCTTTACAGAACAACTTTTAAAAGTAAATGCCAGGTTTCTCCATAGGAATTCTCTGCTCTTAAGAACACTGGAGCTGCTCCAACTTAAAATATCACTATTTTCTACTTGCTGAAATTTAAAGCTAAAATTTGCCCTCACTCCTCAACACTCATTCATTTTCTTCTTGACTTTATTTTAGCCTTAATTCTCTGTGTGTATGCACATGGGTGCAGGTGCCTGCAGAGGCCAGCAGAGGGCATCAGAGCTCCTGAAGCTAGAGTTAAAGGCAAGTGGGGGTGGCCTGATGAATTTGGGTCCTTTGCAAGAGCTGTACCTACTCTTAACCTCTGAGTCATCTCTCCAGGTCCTACTCATTCATTTTTATCTTAATTCTATCTTTAGTTTCTCTATTTTTCCAATTCTGTCATTTCTTAGCCCCCTACCACCACCACCACCACCACCCAGCAATTTTTGCCATATATATTAGGAACAAGTACTATTGGAATAAGAAGTAACAAAGAAAAGAACCTCCTATCATTACATTCTGCACTGTGAGCAAGTGTCATCTGCTGGAGCAATCAGAAGTTCCTCATGCTACCTCCCAATTTCAGATCCAGGTAACCTACTTTAAAAGTCTGAGGAAAATATCACTTTCAAACTCTTTGAAGTTATCATTAAATTACTGTATAGAATAACAAAGAAATAAAAAATATTAAAGCAAGGGATTTTTTTTTTTTTTAGATTTGTGTGTATGTATGTGGTAAGACCAGTTAAAACATTGCTCAGTCCTTGGAAGGCAGAGAAATGTAGTTATTATCACAATACTTTTCTAGATGAGTGTTTCATTGCTAAACTTTAAGGAACAGATTTTTCCAATGTTCTTGATGCAATTTGATATGTTTTGTGATTTTTTTCCTTTGACAAGAGAATAAAATTCTTAAATTTGCAATTTTAAAAGGACATTAAATTATCAAAACTTCTGGCTATCTGCATTTATAACATAATTTTCTCTTTAAAAAACTAAACCATGATAGAACTGAAGATATAACTTGATGGTACTGTGCTAATCTACATGAACAAGGCTCTGGGTTCAATCTCCAGCATCCCAGAAAAAAAATGGTGATAATCATTTGTAAATGATACAAAACTGTTGTAAATATTCTGTTTCATTTTTGTTAATTCCTTGAGAATTTCATACATTGCATTTTGATTATATTCATCTACCTCTCCATCTCCTCTACACCCTTCCAACTTTGTGTTCTCACTTATTTGAAACCCACCAAGTCCCATTAGTGCTATTTATATAGTCTTGGCTGTGTGACCATTTACTGCACTGTTAGACCCACCAAAGACCACAAAGCTAACTCTCCTTCTCCTGGCAGCTATCAATTACTGGTAAGGCTGTCTGATATTTGGACTATTCCCATACCACCAGTGGATTCTCCAATGTCATGAGATACCATTCTATGATCAGTAAGTAGATGTCAAGTATGAAAATGACAATTTGATTGTATTTCAAAAGCAAACACAACACAGGAGCAAAATGTTTTCCATTTTCAAATCTCCCAGGATGTTCTGCCACTCTCTCTGTTCCTCATCTCCTTCCATGACAGTTTCAGGCTGTAAGAATTAAGTCCTGGAGCTGTCCAACCATGGTTATCCAGTGCATGACAAAATTGTAAATGTGAATGTAACTTACAAAGGGTATGAATTGTGCTGCAAGATTGAGGCCACATCAATAGCCCCAGTAAATGATGCAAATATGCTCCTTCTCTTAGTGAGAAAAAAAGGATATGCCAACCTGTACTTGGATCACACAGAATCTGCAAGATGAAGCAGCTAATATTTGACTTACCTGGATATTGGAGGTGGGGTGGGGCATTTTCTTCATTACTAATGTACTGGATAGCATTGTAGTCAGTATTTATTCCTTCAACTGGATCTTCAAATTATTTCATTCTTTAATTTAACTAAAACATCCTCAGGAAAATCCAACTTTGCTTGGATGAATTCCAATCATCATAAATCTTCAACAAGCCAACTTATGAATATTTACTTCTCCTCTTTTCAAAAGCATCCAAACACAGATGAGAAGTCACAAAAATCACCCATAACAGGCATGATTATCAACACTAAAGAAATGTCAGCATCTACGGAGTTGAGATGTGAAATGTATTTAATATTTAAAAGACTCTAACAAGGTATGAACTTTCCCTTCAATTAATTATTGATCTCAGCTCTCTTCTCCTTTTCACTTAAAACTTTAAAACAAAGTGTCTCAAGAATTTTGAGTTTGGTACTGGAACAGAAACTTAAAGTGTTTTTTAAGTATGAAATGAGAGAAGTTGTAACAATATGGGAAGAATGTACAACCAGCCTCCATTATCTTACACTTGATGTCGTGGGTACCATCAAGCAAACTCTAAATAACAACAAGCCAATTCTGTTGAAATGTTTGGCTAAATGGAACCAAAACAGTCACAGTTGACAATTTCATAAATACATTAATTAGAAGTGTCTCCAAATAGCATGTGATTTTGAATTATTAACATAAAACACTGCATTATAAATGACTGCAAATTGCATTCCTAGTGTTCTCCATGCTTAATTTATTATGCCGCAGGAAAATTTGCAAATTACCTCATGGTTTCAAACTCAATGGTGAGTTTATATGTATATTGTTCCTTTAAAAATAAATCACAATATGCACACATGTCATCTGGTGTGTTATATAAGATATTAAAAGTTGGGTCAAAACCTGTCCAACTTTCCTTTCATGTGGATTATTTGCATTAGAGGTGATTTGTTCCTCTTATACCTTGCCCTGGTACATTCCTCTGTCCTACAGACACAACCCACCCACCATGTTCATGGTTTTACTAACTTCTCCAAAGCCTGGTCTTTTATCATTGAGTACTTCTTTTTTCTCTATTTATAATACAGTAGATATTAACTGAAAATCTGAGGATGGGGGCAGTTCACACCTGTGTTTCAAACCATACAAGGGTAGCTAACTGCTTAGAATCCCTGTGGTTGTGGAGAGTTGGACTATTATAGATCCAAAGCCAAATTTTCTTGGGCTGTCTCTAGCACCTTCTCAAGTCATTCATTGCCCACTTCTGCATTTGAAATAAC
Organism: Peromyscus californicus insignis; assembly: GCF_007827085.1. Classification (NCBI taxonomy): domain Eukaryota; kingdom Metazoa; phylum Chordata; class Mammalia; order Rodentia; family Cricetidae; genus Peromyscus; species Peromyscus californicus. Next base: position 16,706,680 of record NW_026294606.1, read on the forward strand.
ATCCCTGTGACTACCAGGCAAATCTCTTTGGAATAGATTAACATACAAAACCAAAAACTAAGAATGTCATCATATAGATCTGCAACCTGTCACAGAGATGTCCCTGCTGGGATATACGCCCACCTAATGTCCTTATTGGTACATTTTGGAAGTACCTTGCTTGATTTATGTCTTTCTTTTACTCTGTAACTGCAAATAGACATTAGACCACTGTGTTTGGAATAACCTGAATCTGTGTTCCTGGCCCATGTCACTCATGTCTGGTCACTATTACTCCCTGAGAGGAGAGCTGTGGTTTTATATCAACATGGAGATTAAACCTTCTAAATATGCAAGAGCTGAGCATTTGGCTTAGCTTAATTTCACTGCATGCTGTCATCTACACTCCAAGGACAAGTTTTGAATATACTTAAAATAAGAAAATGTTCACATATCTCAGTTTAACTATATGTATATCCTCATCTCAACTCTCTGCCTCTCTTGCATGATCTGATCTTTTACTTCACATTTATTGATTTGTTTAATCTTCTAGGTAAGCACTTTTCCATGAATTTCGTTGGTGGATTTTTGGGTTGCTTTGGCTGTAGAATCTTACTGAGAAATAAAATTTAAATGCCAATAGATCCAAACTGCGTAGGGTAAGCTATAGAGACATTTGGAGAGCTAATACCATCCAAATATTTGAAGTGGTTACCAAGTGACTTACTTTTAATTTAAATATAGGCATCCAAGGAATTGAAGGGCTCTAGGTTCCACTCCCCATTCCATGGGATACAGAAAAATGGATCTGCCCATATTTTCTATCAATATGGGTCATTGTTCTTAAAACGTTGTGCATCAATACATAACGAGACCAACAGAAAAGGACCATAGCAAAATGGTGGCCTACAAGTGTTAGAAACTTCCAATTCAGAAGAATCATTCCATTCCTTTGTTAAACAGATCATACTTAAAAAAAATTTGGAGCAAAAGCTCGTGTATTCCAAATTGGCTTTCCTCTGTAGCTGATAATGGACTTGAACTTCTGATCTTTTGCTTTTACCTCCTGAGTGCTGGAATTATGGGTCTATAATACTACACCCAGTGTATGTAGTGCAAGGGATTGAACCCCAGGATTCCCTGTGTCAGACAGACACTCGTCAGCTGAGCTGTGTCTCCAACTCTATATATGTTGAATCACATTTTTTTAGAAAGACCTCAACCATACACAAAGAACGATAAGCAACTGAAAAAGCTGGGAATGGGAGAGGTAATCTTCCCAGGGAAGGGCTCACCAATTGCTTGTCCAGTGCCAAATGGTCAGCCCTGAAAACATACATACAGGTAGCATTATATGGGCTGAACAGGTTATATTTAGGAATATATATATATATTATATATATATAATATATATATATTAGGCATATACATATGTTCCTGCAATAACAATTAGAAAAAAAAAAGAAGAGGCCATGAATTTGAAGGTGAGAAGGAGAGGTATATGGAAGGGTTTGGAGGGAGGAGAGAGAAGGAAAAAATGTAATTAAATTATAAACTCAACAGTAAAATAAAATAAGAAAAAAATGTCATATCAAAAAAATATGATGTTCACCACACTTGACTCTTCTGGTCTTCATAGTGTCTTTGTTATTGGAAGCCTAGCTGAGCTGCTCTCCTGCTCTGGTTTTTGGATCCATTTCACCTAAGCTGTCACTATTCACCTTTTGCTTGAGGTTAAGAAGAGACCTTTGACCCTGGTCTGTCACAGGCTGTACAGTCCAGCCCATCTCTTTGGTGCTCTGCCATTGGGGCTCATAGACAACTAACAATAGGATGCTTTATCACTGATGATCAAGCTCTAGATCATTCATCATCTTTGTGTAATAACAATTAGAAGGTGAACTTAAAATAATCGTGACTTATACCTTAAAATAAATGGTAGAAAAATGATATAGGTGTATATAAACTAATAAAGTGTTTGAGGAGGGAAAAGGAAACACTCCACTTTGAAATAATCATATGGAAGTCTAAAGAGATAGCTAAGCAGGTAAGAGCACTTGCTGCTCTTACAGAAGACCTGAGTTCAGTTCCTTACACCCACAGTAGACCTCTGCTCATCACCACTTACAACTCCAGTCCTAGGGGACACAATGTCCTCCTCTAGCCTCCATGGATACCTGTGCATACACACACACATACACACACAGACACACAGACACACACACACACACACACACACACACACACACACACACACACACACACCATAGAGAAAGAACAATAGGCGGGAAGGGGCATGAAAACAAAATAAAGCTTTTTTATATATAAAAAATCATATAATATAGAAAGGATTTTTATCTACAAACTGGTCTACAGAATGGATATATCTGGGAGGGGGTAGTAAACTTAGAAAAGGTCTCTAAAAATCACCCAAACAAAAACAGATGTGAGAGAAATGGAATAAGGTAACCAAGAATCTCTCTCTCTCTCTCTCTCTCTCTCTCTCTCTCCTCTCTCTCCCTCCCCCACCGTGTGTGTGTGTGTGTGTGTGTGTGTGTGTGTGTGTGTGTGTGTGTGTGTGTGTATTTGGAGTTTCAAGTGCCTAAAACACAGAGTAAGGAATGTATCTCAAGTGATCGTGTCAGGAATTTTCAAATTAACAAAAGAAAGTCATAAAAAAAATTTGGGATGAAGTTCAATGGTAGAAAACTTACTTAGGGTTTGATTCTCAGTATCATACACACTCAAACACTAAAACAAAAAAATCTGTCTCTGAGAAACTGGAGTGTGCATACTTGTGTACATGCTCACAATATACACAGGTACAGGAAAAAAGAAATCTGAAAGTATTATTGAATCTTTATGACTGAGTTAAAATAAAGACTTCCAGAAAAACTAAATTTGGAAATAATTTGTTTCCTCTAGATACACAAGATAAAACACCAATAGCTGCTCAAGTAGTAAGAATCAAATTCTGAGTGGAAATGTAAACCTACACAAACTGAAGAGTGTCACAAATTCCTAAAATGGGGATACATAAAATTCTTTAAATCCCAGTAGTTCCTACTATCAGATTATCACTTCTACATCCAAATTGGGTGTTACTTTTAAGCAACTGGAAAAAAACAAAACAAAACAAAAAAAAAAGCAGTAGTTAATTGTGTTGTAGTAAACAGAGAGGGTGCACAGACTTGCCTACATAATTTAATTTCCTATTTTTAGAATTGACAGCATTATCAAACTGTTGATTCTGAATTGATCCTCAGACATTGGCCCCATAATCTTAGCACAAAAGTACTCTTAAGAGGAAGTAATCTATCCTAATCAAACATCTTAGTCCTCCATGCACTGCCTGGTGCTAAAGACTAAGATCAGTTCTAATCAGTTCTAGTTTCAGCCACTTGGAGTGCTGTTTACAACCTTGTTGTTACACTAGCACCTAGAAAGAAAGACAGCTATGTATGTCTCTACTGTACAAACAATACTGATTTTTTTGCATGCTGGTTTTATGTTCTGCTAATTTACTGAAAGCATTTAAAAAAATTTTTTCTGGTGGAATCTTTACGAGCTGTTAAATATGGAATCAAACCATCTACAAACAAAGATGTTTTCCTGCCTTTCCTCTTTGTATCTCTTTTATTTCTCTCTGACCTTACTGTTGTAGCTAGCCTTCAAGAACCACACTGAATAAGAGTACGCACCCTCATCTCATCCCGGGTTTTAGAGGAAATGCTTTCAGTTTTTCCCCATGAGTACAATATTTGGCTATAAGCTTGTCATCTATATCTTTTATTGTTTGATATGTTTCTTCTGTTCCGAGTTTCTTCAGGAATTTTATCATGAAGGGAAATGGAATTTTTTGAAATATTTTTTAATCTATCTAACATTATTTTTAATGCTCATGTAATTTCTGTCCTTATATCTACTTACATGCTATATTTATCTGCCTATGTTGCACCAGCCTTGCATCCCTGACAAGAAACCATCCTGGCTATGACTATGATCACCTGAATGTGATACTGAGTTCAGTTTGCAAGTGTTTTATCATGAAATTTTGCATCCATGTTTATCAAAGAAGCTAGTTTAGTTTATAGTTCTTATAGTTCTGTATTTTTGTTTTATCCTTATCTGGCTGTGATACCAGGGTAACACTAGATGTGTAGAATGAGTTTGGCAGTACCCTCCCTGCAGTATTGTGTGGAGCACTTTGAGAAGAACTGGTGTTGTCTTGTCCTTAAAGGTTTGACAGAACTCAGAAGATAGTCCCTCCAGTCCTAATTTTCTTTATGGAAAGATTTTCAATTGTTGCTTTAGTGCACTATTTGTTAGGGGTCTACGTTGTTTATATCCTCTTGATTTAATTTGGGGGAATTATCAATTATTCCAGATTTTCCATGGATTTTCACTACAAGCTTTCAAAATATCCCTTAATGATTCTCTAGATTTTCTTGGAGTCTATTGTAATATCTATTTTTAATTTTCTTCATTTCAGTCTTCTGTCTTTCTTTCAGTTTATTTACTGAAATTTTGCATTTAAACTCCATGTATATATATCCAACTGCTTGCTGTAAATCTAAATTTGAAACCACACAGCTACAAATCAACAAATTCATAAATAAACATATTTTTGAACCCAAGGTTCTAATGAGAAAAGGATGTGACTACCCCATTTTTCATTGATGGGTTTATCAGTTATTGCTTTGTATATATCAAGCCATCTTTGCACCCCAGGGACAAATCTCAGAACAAATTATCCTTTTAATGACATTCTTAAATTTTAGCATTTATACATGAAAATTGGAATGTATTTTTGAATTAACATATGTTTACATAAACATGTAAAATTGGAAAATGTTCAAATGTTCATCAGCTTGTAAGTTCCTTCTAAGTTTAACTGAATCTAACTTGTGGTATAGCTGTACTATATAGTAACATCAGCAATGGAAAGAAACAAATTCTCACCATGTACACCACAGAGAAGACTAGATATGAACAAAACGCATTAGGGAAGGTAAAAGAAACCAAATTCATAATCCATTATTTCATTTGTGTAGCATTCTCAAGAGGACAGAGCTCTAGGAACAAAGGCAGACCAGTGATAGGAAGGCTGTAGAGGTGAGAGATGAGCTAATTACTAAGGGCAAAGGGAACACTTTTCTTGATGGACATTTTGATTAACATGACATTTATATTACTGTGTATGTTTGTCAATGTTTTAGAACAATATACTAAAAATTAAATTTCATTGCATAAAAATTATGCCTCAGGAAAACTGATTTTAAAGGTTTAAACAACACTAAAGGTGTGAAGTTAAAACCTTCCCTAGAAAACAAATTTAAAATAATAAAGAGATCAAAACTAGAATTTCCATAGACTATAGGAGGGACAAAATGATCATTATAATTTAAAATAGTCTGAGAACTCCAAGTCCTCAATCTTCAGATATGAAGAATAAAATAAGATTCACTTCAACATGCCATTATGACTTCAGAGAGTCAGGAAACTGGAAAGAACATTGCTCCCATGGTTATAACAAAAAAATAGCTGTGTAAACTGCAAATTAATAACTTTTTATTGGACTCATTAAGTACCTGAGTTTAGGATAAGCAACAAAACTGTAAGAATAAAAAGACAGGGTACTACAGGGAGCACCAGAACTTAATCTTTGCTAACCTAGGGCTATCATATGAGCTAATAAGGAGGTACATCTAAGATGCTTAATGAATTGCTGTAATCTGGGAATGCCCCAGAACGCACAGCTGAGAGCCACAGCCATGGGCAGCTTTAGCTTCCTGAAGCTTTTCCACACAAACTTTGTCAGACCCTTACAAGAAGGACTGGATAACGGAAAATGGTAAAACTTTCCTCAGGGTTGATTAGAGAAGGAAGTCAACAACCACAGCTGAAACCCTGGTAAGTTCATCCACTCTACCTTCCCATCTGAGTGCCTGAATGTGCTCTGTGTTTTTGGCCCTCCCAAAAAAGAAAATGGAAAATTAACTAGAAAAGTGAGTCCAAGGAGGCATTTTTAAAACTATATAGTAGAATGCTTTTGTTGGTGAAATATTCTAGAAGAAAAAATCATATAGAAGATAAAAGGGATGATGTTGGAATGATCACCAAAGTAGAAAAACATTGGATTGTTTACATAATACAAGGCAATAAGTCAAGAGACAATGTCTGGAAGAGATTCATACAAAGGGCCATTGAAACAATGACGGCGATCAGTATAGAAATGGTGAAGACCTAATTAAGAAAAAAAAGTAGGAAACAAATTTGGGTGCTAGCTGGGACTTAAAGTTCCATCTGTCACATCAGTCAATAAACACCATCAACAATTAATAAATCAAGGTCTGGCCAGATGGCCCAGAGGATAAAGACACTTGCCACCAAGCCTGAGGACATGAGTTTGATCCCTGGGTCCCACATAGCAAGAGAGAATCGATCCCTGCAAGTTGTCCTATGATACCCACACATGAGTCATGCCATGTGCATGAAATACACATATCAGCACAATTAGGAGTAAAGGATGGGCTCACCATCTTGGACAAAATATTTAAGAAAATAAGTAAAGCCATCATTTGCTTCATGAAAGCAGAATTAATAGAAAGGATAAGTCAGCAGTCAGCTGTACATTGCTATTAATGAAGAATATTTCTATCATATCTGAATTTTAGCCACGTTAAACTATTATCAAAGCCACTGCTATGATAAATAATATATTTTTTAATTCACAGGCAATGTAATATTAATAAAATGAAACAGAGATTGCCAGGCTAATTTTTATATTATTTTTTAAATGTCTACAATATTTAAAAAATACAGATCCTTTGCACCTCCCTACCTACCCAACTTCATATTCGCTCTTATTCACTCTCTACTTGTACTCTCTCTCTCAAAAAAGCAAACAGCCACAAAAATGAAAATCAAACAACAAAAAAAGAATGCCAAAATAAAACACACACACACACACACAAAAAAAATATGGAGTGCATTTTGTGTCGCCCACCTTCCCTTGGGCTCAGGACCTGCCCTTGAGTGTGGTTGATATATCCAGTGACGTTCCACTGGAGAAAAATGATTTTCCTTTTGACAGCAACTATCAATTGCAGGTAGCTTCTTGGTTAAGGATGGAACCCCATGTCCCCTTCCTCTTCTTAGTCCTAGGACCCCATCTGACTTGAACCTGTGCAGGTCTTGAGGGCACTACCACAGTCTCTGTGAGTTTATATGTGCACCAATGCCATTGTGTCCAGAAGACAGTGTTTCACTGAAGTCACCCATCACTTTGGGTTCTTATCATCTCTCTGCCTCCTCTTCTGCGTAGATCTTTGAACTTTGAGGGGAGGGGTTTGATGGAAATATCCCACTTAGGACTGAGTTCTCTAAGGTCTTTCATACTTCACTCTCTGCACACCATCCAGTTGTGGGTCTCTGTGTTGATTCCATCTACTGCAAGAAGAAACCTCTCTGATGAAGGTTGAGTAAGGCACTGATCTACAAATTGCATAACTGAAATTATGAAATTTTCCAAGCTAATTTCAAACAGCAGACATCAGAGCACTGGAAGTTATGTGGGACAAAGAAGGATGTTGTTGGATAAGCAAGTTGGTTCTCCCCATAGAAACAAATAACCTGGGCTCATAGGATCTCACAGACTCTGGACTGACAACTAGAGAGCCTGCATGGGACCAGCCTAGGCCCTCTACATGTGCATGACAGTTGTATAGTTTGATCTATATGTGGGACTCCTAGTGATGGGCGCACTAATGAACTAAGCACAGCCTAATGCTTTGCCTGGTTTCCAGGAACCCATTCCTCATACTGGGTTGCCTGGCCAAACCTTAATATAAGGGAAGGAGCTTAGTCCTCTCCTCAACTTGATATGCCATGCTTTGTTGACACTCGTGGGAGGCCTGCCCCTTTAAGAACAGAAACAGAGGAGGAGTGGATGAGAGGGAGCAAAAGGGTGGGAGGAGAAAGGAGGGGAAACTGCAGTCAGTCAGGGTGTAAAATAAATGAACAAGTTTAGATAAGAATGAGAATGAGGAGGAGGAGGAGGAGGAGGAGGAGGAGGAGGAGGAGGAGGAGGAGGAAAGAGGAAGAAGTCAGTTCTCCAAGACATTGTAACAATCTTTAATGGGTATGTAAAAGAATCCTAATACAAAGGCAAAAACTGATAACCCTGCAAAGAGAAACCGATGATATAGTAAACTATTATAACCAGAGACTTCAGCCTCCTCTATCAGAAATGAGCAGCTACAAGAAGGAAAAAAAATGTAGCTCAACACTATTAACAGTTGGATATGACTGGTTCTACACATTATGTTATTTATCTACATGATCTATATTCTCCCCAAGTTCACATGGGACATTCAAAAAGACAAAGCATGCTCTAGGCCACAAAATGTACCCTAACAAAGCTAATGGGAATAAAATCCTAAATTTGTGGAGATGAGCTGCTAAACAACCCAAGATCAAAAGAAGAAATCTCAATGAAAATTTTAAATTGTTTTGGAATAAAGAAAAATAAGAATGTAACTTATAAAATAGTATTAAGAGTTAAAAAAAAAAAAAATCAAGCTGCCAGGCAGTGGTGGCACACGCCTTTAATCCCAGCTCTTGGGAGGCAGAGCCAGGTGGATCTCTGTGAGTTCGAGGCCAGCCTGGTCTACAGAGTGAGTTCCAGGAAAGGTGCAAAGCTACACAGAGAAACCCTGTCTCAAAAAACCAAAAAAAAAAAAACATGCATTTGAGCTTTCTCTTTAACAGATTAGAAAAAGAGCAAAGTCAAAACAAATTACTCAGAAGAAAAGAAATTTAAAGATTAAAACAAAAAAAATCAATGAAATTGAAAAAAAATAGAAAATCATCAACATCATAAACTGGCGCACTGGAAAGATCAATGAAATCAATAAGAACCCTGTCGATACTAAAAGAAACAGAGACAGGTAAATTGCCAATGGCAGAAAAGAAAGAAGCATTAATGTAGAGCTTGTGAACATGACAAAATAACACAGAAATAAAAGTAATACTAAACAAAATATATAAACATTTATATAATATGGAAGCATAAAAAAACTCTATACCCACAAGTTTGGAAATCTATTACAGATGAAATGCACTTGAAAGAAATAACCTTCAAAAGGCACACATGATTTCATGTATTGGACATTAAATCAAGGATTAAAAACCTTCAAAGCAGGAAACACACAGCTCAGATGACTCAGTGATGACATATTCCAAACATTTAAGCAAGAGATTATTCCATTTCTCTGCAATTTCCTACCAAAGATGCATGTAGAAGGAACATGTTTTAACTTATCCTCATAGACCCATTTTTCCTTACTAGGAAAGCCAGGCAAGTCGTTACAAGAGAACCACAGGCCAGCACTTCTCCTAAGCAGACACAAAGGTCCTCAACAACGAAAGCATTATCAGGTTAAATCTGAAAATAGTTGCACAACAGAGCCAAGTGTAAAAGGAATTACATAACATACTCAAGCTCATTGCTACATGAAACAGACAGTGTCAAGGGGGTGCATACTGTGTGAAAACTACTAGATGATATTTTTGGAAAAGGCAAAATTATGGAAATAATAAAAATAATCAGCACTTGCCAGTAGAAAGAAAGGTCAATAGGAAGAGAAGAGGTGATTGTAGAGCAGTCAAATCACTGTTTTTTTAATAGCAGATATATGCACGATGTATTTGCCAAAACCTGTAAACTAAACAGCACCAAGAGTGAACCTTGATGCAAACCATAGACTTCAGATGTATTGCTCTGGGAAGAGATGCTGATGATGAGGGAGGGAGGGAGGGAGGGAGGGAGGGAGGGAGGGTATAGGAAAGCTCTGAACTTTCTGGTCCCTTTTCCCTGAATCCAGAAATAACCTAAAATCTAAAGCCTATAAAAACACATGGTCATATAAGTGAGTGGTCAGCTCTAAGGATTAAGCTTAATCTTTTTTCAAATGTGTAGGTAAAGAAAAATGTACATTTTCTGATGTTTGAATAAATTCCTATTTTATATTGCAACTAACTTTATTTCTGTGGTACTTTAAGAAACCCAAAGTAAAAGAGTAGGAATCTGAAATGTTTCTGATTTATTCTGACTCAGAAAGGAAAGTATGGGAAAGTTTTTAGTTTAGTTTTGTTTTTTCTTAAAAGAAATTTTTCCTAGCAAATACATCTTATCCATAAACACTTTGATGAGTCCCATAAACATTTTGATGAGTCCAGTGGAAACACACCAAAAATAGTCTTCCAAAAAAAAATGTAGAGTGCCTGGGAAAGGACTAGAAAACATATCTTGCCTTTCCTTATCACAAACAGTTTGAAAATGAATGTGTGACTTTGTCAAATGTGTAGAGCAGTATGGTTCCAACTTCCAGTTTCAGGCTCCTTTATTTTATGCCAGAATTTTGGAAAGAACACAAGGCTGCCTGGCACACGGAGCATGAGGCTGTCATCATCCCTCGGGCTCACCAGATCTCTCACAACAAAAATGGGATTAATATTTTAGTCCCTTATTTTTATATTTCCAAACAACTAGATAGTCTGATGTATTCTAAGTACATATTTCCTGGCCTCTGAAGATATCAACACTTACAACCTATCCTTATCTATGCCACCATGTTACCATCATTGCTACTATTTCAAAACAAACCCCAGACTGTATATTAAAATACATAGATTGTTTATAGTTATTATATAAACATTTCATTATTCATTGCTGGAGGCTAGGTACTGTTTTTAATGCAATCAAATTCTATTAGACCATGTAAAATTTAATAATAATTCCTTAGTGTCATCAAATATCCAGTTAGTGCTCATATTTCTTAACTCTTATCATTTTCTCTACTATGTTTACCAAAGAAGTACATTTGTTATAATAACCTGATACATATCCTTAGACTTTTGCTTACCCAAGATTCTGCCTAAATATTTTCCTCTTGCAATATTTTGGTGAAGAAACACAGTGGTTTGTGCTAGCAGGATTTCTCACAGTTTGCTTGGGATTTTCTGATGGTATCGTGATAGAATGTTAATCTACATACTTAATCAGATTCAGAATCAAAATTCCTAGCATTTTTTCACAGGTGTTGTGTGGTCCAGAAAGAAAAAAACAATGATAGACTGTCTGTCTCCCTATCATATTGACAGCTGCAAATTAGCTATTACCCAGACCCATTAGTCTACAATGATATTCTAAGCCTGACATTTGTTTTGATTTATTGACTGAAATACTTCATACAAAGAAGCTGCCCTTTCTCAACTCTTGATGGCTCTGAGATTCAGCATGACAGGGTAAATAACTAGGGTTTTATTTGCCTTGCTTATTTTTCTGTTTTCAAGATTATGAGTCGGTTCCTTACATCCTCCACAGGTAACAGAAACAGCTCTTTTTCTCATCATAGACTCATGAATTTAAATGTAATGTATGTAGTTCATTGCTTTAAAATGGATATCTCTATAGAAGTTCAGAGTGGTCCCTTCCTTAGTCAGTGGAAGCCCTTTTAAGGTGACTCCAAAGCCTTCGGAGCAAATCCAGCTCATCTTTGCTTTCTTGCCTTCTGTTTGGTAAGACACCTTGGGCTCATTTTGTGTGGTTTCTAATCCAAACCTAGAATCAGTTATTTTATGACAGATCCTTGGTTTCTTTCATTATTAAAGGAAATGATTGAAAATCCTTAGCAATACCAGATAGATTCACTGATAAGGATCATTATGTCTAGGTTCTTCAGCACCAAAGACCAGACCATTTTTCAACTATTTTGCTTCTAATTTTAATAAAATGTCATATTTTTATTACATAGAAAAAACAGTATAACTCTTTCACTTAATTTCCCCCATTGTCAACATATACTATAGTAAAATCATTGAGAAGAAGAAACTCGCACTGCCATGATGGCATTAAATTAACTATAGACCTGTTAGAATTCTTGCTTTCCCAGTAAGGCCTTTGTTCCTAGCCCAAATTCCAAGTGAGAACCTCAAGTTGCACTTAATGATTTGATTTCCTAATTCTCCTCCAATCTGTGTGTGACAGTCATTCAGTATCTTTTAAAGATTATTCACTTTCAGATTTTTTTATGATCTTGGACACTTTTGAAGAGTACTAATGAGACATATAGACTCTCTTAACTGTGATCTTGTATTTTCTCAAGATTAAGTAGAGAAGGAGAGATGGGGGAAGAGGGGGGAGGAAGGGAAGGAGAGAGAGAGAGAGAGAGAGAGAGAGAGAGAGAGAGAGAGAGAGAGAGAACATACATCTTTGCATGTGTAAGAAACCGCAATTGCAATGGTCCTCCCCATTTGGTAGAACACAGCATGATGTCCATAATATCAATATATTCTTCTTGAAGACATTAGCTTTAATCATCCAGTGACACCTGCCAGACTTACCACTATAATTGAATGTTTCTTCCTTTGTAACTAATAAGATTTTAAAAGTAGACACTTAAAAATTATTCAATTATCCTTTCCCTTACTATATTCTTTCTCTTGCTAATTTTAACATTTATTGAGGGTTGTGTTATTATGACATTTGCCTGGTGATGACTTTCTACTTCTATTATCCTTTCTCTAATTGTTAATTAGAGTTCTATAGTAAGGATATAGCATCTCTTCTCCATCATTTACTTGTTTACTAAACTATATGAGTGGAGATTCACGGATATTTATTAACTACTTGGGTCAAAGCTATTTTTATGTTACTTATTTTGTATCTTGAATAATTTCAGATATGTGAGTTAAGAAAATAAGAACACCGATTGGGTACTAGATTACTAAACAATTGTTATTAAACTTTAAATGGTGTAATGCAATTTGGATAGGTTTAGAATTCAGTACTTACCACCACTGGTACTTCTGAGTATCTAGGTACTTTCAACCTGGTTTAAATTTTCTGCCTGGTCCCAAATTTTGTGGAAACACAAGATAATTCAGGATTATGTTGTAATATCTCTGCTCTGCATCTAAACTAGTGGTTATAAGCCATGCACTAGGTTAAAATTTTTACACATAATTAAATTTATTTTTATTATAATTATTCTATACATTATCCCACACTGCTTTATTGAGTCAACTTTTTAAATGAAGAAACTAAACTAAGCACAATGATTTAAATGAGTTGTCCAAGTTAACACAACTTTCGAGTAAAAGAGTTACATTTTCAGCTGCTCAGAATTTGTACTCTAAAAAGCTAGGGATGTTGCTCAAAATGTGAAGCATTTGCTATGCAAGCCTGACAGTCAGAATTAGGACCCCCAGAACCCATGGGAAAAGTTCAGGGAAGAAATGCCCCTAAGGAAAGATGCAAGGTTGTCACTGGAATCACCAGACTGCTGACCACCTAGCCATGTTACACAACAGTGAAAAAGAATAAAGAATGTCCCTGTCTCAAGCAAGATGAAGGATAAAACCAATACTTGAAGTTGTCATCTAATGCACCATACATGCATGGGGGCATGAGTGTATGCCTGTGCGTGCACAAGAGCACACACATACACACAAACCCACATACATACTCACACACACACACACATAGGGGGAGACAGAGACAGAGAGAGACACAGAGACAGAGAAACAGGGAGAGAAACAAATATCATAGATAAGACCCAAAATAATATAATTCATATTTAGTCGTTAGACTGAAGTTCAAAACAGCAAAATAAGCATGCTTGAATTAGTGGGAAATGTTGTAGGATAACATTTTTGTACACTGTGAAGATGTGTCTCTGCCTAAGGAGTCTTCTTATTAGTTTAATAAAGAGCTGGATGGCCAATAGCTAGGCAGGAAAGACTAGGCGGGACTTCCAGGAGAGAGAGGAACTTGGGAAGAATCTGAGGATTTGTCAGCCAGGACATGGAGGAAGTTGGATGTACAGAATGGAGGAGAGGTAAAGAGCCAGGTGGCAGACATAGATTAATAGAAATGGGTTAATTCAAGTTATAAGAGCTAGTTGGGAACAAGCCTAAGCTAAGGCCAAGCTTCATAATTAGTAATAAATCTCCTTGTTATTATTTGGGGGCTTGCAGTGCAAAGAAAGTCCAAAAAGAAAAACCAGCTACAAGGAAATATGCACAGATCCCTGCACAAAATGAAATGGAGCCTGTATTACGTTCTGTTGGGTCACAGAGTCTTGTGAGAGATGGTTTGTCTCCTGTGGTCCTCTCCCAGTGTGCCATTTTGTCCCCTACGCCTGTTGAGCCACTTGAAGACGTCTCTCATTGTCACTCCCAGACTCCTGTTTCCTAACTGCCAGCTGGTCTCACCTGTCAGCAGGACATCATCTCTCCCAGTATCGGTTGCCTTCCCTTATATCACTACTATGGCGCTTTAGCCCAGCACATTCTATTCCCTAACTCCCTAAGGCCACAGTCTGCCCTTTCCGTTCTTCTTCTTCTTCTTCTTCTTCTTCTTCTTCTTCTTCTTCTTCTTCTTCTTCTTCTTCTTCTTCTTCTTCTTTTTCTTCTTCTTCTTCTTCTTCTTCTTCTTCTTCTTCTTCTTTTTCTTCTTCTTCTTCTTCTTCTTCTTCTTCTTCTTCTTCTTCTTCTTCTTCTTCTTCTTTTTGGTCATTAATGCTGTAAATTTTCTCATCCTAGGCCAATCCTTTATCATTGAGCCACATCCTCCCAGGATTCTCCAATATTGCTGTTTCTCTATGCAAGTGATCACCTCTCTCTCTCTCTCTCTCTCTCTCTCTCTCTCTCTCTCTCTCTCTCTCTCTCTCTCATACTCACTCACTTGCTCTCACTCTCACTCTCTCTCACCTTCTCTCCCTACAGCATGTGCCTTCATTTGGATTTCACTTGGTCCCAGTGTACTTAAAGGAAATGAAGTTAGGCAACCAGCCTGCCTGTCATGCACTGAGCCTTGTTGGCAGCAGACATTTTAATAAGAAGAGCAGAGATCACATACTGAAAGTATAGACAAAGGAGCACTTGGCATCAACTCCATGTGCCCTCATCCTCCATACTGAGCCCCCACCCAAGGCCCCAAGACAGCACTAGCTCATGTCTAGGTGGGCCAGATAGGAAGATGTGGTCCTACCAAACCAATTCTGGGGATACTAAAGGGACTGAGTTAATGTCAAGATATCACCTAAGAAGGGAGAGGGGACCAGCTCACTAGGCTGACCTCACTGCTCTGCCTGCAATTCCAAAAGTTCCCTCCTCTTTCTCTTCTCCTCAGTAAGTGTCCTGCTCACTCCTCTTCCTGAGGAAACAGCGGATAAAGAGGGAATCTCCTCATACCTGCTTCACTTCTAAGAGCTACTGACTTGCTTTGCTAAGCAACAGAACATTTTCAAGTTAAGAAAATGATCATAGCTGGGTGGTGGCGGTGGCTCACACTTTTAATCCTAGCACTCAGGAGGCAGGGCAGGTGGACCTCTGTGAGTTCGAGGCCAGCCTGGTCTACAAAGAGAGCTCTAGAACAGCCAGGGCTACAAAGAGAGACCCTGTCTCAGAAAACAAAACAAAACAAAACTGATCTTATAACCAAATCTTACAGAGCACTGTGACACTCTTAGGGAGGACTTAGAAAGATATTATGAGTCCCTTGGAGAAGACAGGGTAAAGCCTGAGTGAGTTAATAGCTCTTACATTATCTTTTCCCAAAATGGTCAGTGGCTTTTAAGAAAATCACAAATCCACATGTATTCTCCCTTAATTTTTCTAAATTCCTTTCAGAAACCAGTACTAAATCCAGATAGTTATTCCCCAATGGGAAACCAATAAGCCTATATAACTACCTTTATTTGTGTAGACCATTCCTTGAACATTACAGCATTAAAATGTGAGACTTCTTTCTATATCCAAAGATTTTTGTTAAAAATGTTTAAAATTAGAACAAGCATAAATAGATTGTTAAAGAGAATGGAAGATTCACAATAATTGCTGAGATAAAATATTAGAGTCTAAAAATATTTTTTCTCTCTGAGGCAGCTGGTATCTGACTACAACTTCCACCCTCCCAAAACATACTCATTGTGCCTTTCTCTACCCTTGAGAATATTTTAACAATATTTCAGTAGAAAAACTTGAGAAGCATTGTGTATGATAACACCATCTTAGAGAGAATAAAGTTTTACCCCGTAATTTAACACATATGTGTGGATGATATCCAAAACCAGAAAGCAAAAGTTTCATGATGGTTTCTCTATTCTCAGCCTTTGACTGGTCCTGTGTTTGGTGTTGCTGGGAGCTTGCATTCTAATTTCTGTACACTGATCTTAATTGAAAGTTCTTGGTTAATCTGGACACCCTTCATGTACACTGGGACAAATATAAACCTCTCCAGCCAGAAGAGGGAGAGAGAAAGATCTTAGTTACTAGCTTTGTATCAATGTGGCAGATGGTGAAAGAGAGAAGGGGGAAGAGGAGGAAAGAGACCTTGTCAGGACGGCCAAGCACAAGGGCAAATGATCGACTTCCTACACGGAGTTCCATAAGCCACTGCTAAAGACAGGGATGGCTTACAGCAGAAACATGAGGCCTGTTTCTTCCCATCATCTGAGATGCTATATGCTGTGAGCCACGCTTTGATCTTTCTCCTCATCATTCAAAGCACCAGCACTTAACAGAGCACCAACGGTAGGGTCTGACCTGCCTCAGATGCTCTTTCATTTTCTCATCACGGTCTCCCGGTAAAATTTACTCATTGGAGTTGAATCTGGTGATGTGGGTCTGTAAATCCAGCTAGTCGGGAGATTGAGACAGTAGGGCTGCGTTTCAAGGCCAGCCTGGGCAACCTAGTGAGACTCTGCCTCAAATGTTAAAATGGACAGAAAGAGTCAGTGGTGTGACTCAGTAACATAGTACTTGCATAGCATACACAAAGTCCCAAGTTGGACTCTACAATCACATATGTGCACATGCACACATGAATACACACACACAGACACACACACACACACAGACACACACACACACACACACACACACACACACACACACACACACACCATCATTTGGGAAACACACTAAAGCAAGACTTTGTTCTCCATGTGTGGGAATATTTGTATTGTTTGTCTGCTTATTTTTTAAAATATCAAATTGCCAAGATCACTGTCACACATCACACCTGCCATCCATTCTGAACTGCCATGTTTCTCCACACAGGAGGAGATGGTCCTGTTGTATGCTACACCATGATGGGTCAAAATCCCCATCGTGATGCCGACAAGTTAGAGGTAGCAATGGTGACAGATTTTTCTTAAAAGGACCACGCACTATTGTGCTCAGAGCAGGAAGATGCTAAATCACCACATTATGAAATATTTTGCCCATTCTCCATTTCTATCCTTTAGTGAGGAACAGAAGACATGGTGCCTAACATCACTCACAATGTTTCCTCACATATACGGGAAAAGCCTGAAAAGGAAAGGTTGGGAAAATATTGACCATATTAATTACTAGACTGTTGCCATCAAATGCCATGACCAAAAGCAACTTAAGGAAGAAAGTGTTTCTTTTAGCACACAGTTTCAAAAGCTAGTGCCCATAGTACGGGGAAATTGTAATAGCTGGAGCAGGAAGCAGAGAAATCACATTTCATCTGCACACAGGAAGCAGAGAGACCACATTTCACCTGCACACAGGAAGCAGAGAGACCACATTTCACCTGCACACAGGAAGCAGAGAGATCACATTTCACCTGCACACAGGAAGCAGGGAGAGGAAAAGCACGAAACAGACAAAGCTGTAAAACCTCAAAGCTTGCCCCGCCCCCAGACTTGCTTTCTCCAGAAAGGCTAAACTCAGAGTTTCCATGACCTTCCCAAACAGTGCAACCAACTAAGGACAAAATGTTCAGATACATGAGCCTATGAGGGACATTTCACATTCAAATTACACATTGACCATTTCAGACACTGACTTTCTATCCATTTCTCATACTTAATGTCAAGTTACTAATGCCAGGCATCTAGATACTGCCCAATAAATAATAGGTAGATTCATCATATCTAGAGTTATGTAGAATTTAAATTTTATGACTAACTACTACTATAAATTGTTCTGGAAATAAAATCAGCAAAGCTGGCATAGTGAGCAATAAAAGCAAAAACTAAGTCAAAATTTCTTTATTTCAAAATAAAGATATTATTAAGTGTGACAGTAGCCACCATGAAGCACAGCATGTCACTCAACTTGAGACAGGAGAGAAGACACTTAAGGAGTCCAGCAGAAAGAGTGTAAAGGAAATTGAGTGGCTGAATTATCTGTGCATCTGACCGATGTAGAGAATAGGCTCTGTTCCAAGAAGTAGATGCCAAATTATTCAGAAAACTTTCCAAGTCTCGGGAGACCACCCCTTTTTATCAACCACCTTCTCTTGCCCTGATACCTAGACAAGCAGAAGTAGAGGCATTGTCAAGGGTAAACAGCATCCCTTCTGACTCCAGAATGAAAGTATGGACTTCTGAGTGACGACTACATCTAGTCTCTAACAAACTTGCTAGACGGCTGCTTCTCTGCAAGCAGACTCGTGTGGGGTCTGTTTCTAGGTCATCAGGAATTCCATCCTGAGTTTTGTTTCAATTTGTTTTAAATCATTTTACTTAGGTTTTAGATTTACTAAACCAGGGAATATTTTTCATAGTGACCAAATTTATTGAGCTATGCCACCCTGGTGAGTTAGCCATGTTCCCTGAGAATGGGCACTCATATCGAGAGGGCCCCCATGAAGTCAATTACTAACACAAAATGTTAAATAATACTGCAGTGACTTTATAACATTCCTACCCTCTAACACCCAATAATTTATGTCCTAAGAGAATCGTCTTATTAAGAATACCATGTGATGTATGTTATACCCAAATTAGCATCATGCAGTTTTATATACCTATATCCTGTTAAACTCTCACAGACCAATTAAGTTATACAGTCAGGTGCATATACATGGAATACATGCCAGCCCCTTTTCATATTTCTTCTAACGTTGTCTCCATATAGAAACAAAGCAGAGCCTCCATTATTTGAAACAACACTGTTTCAGACACTTTCCCAGTCTCATATTCTCCCATCCAGGCACCTTCTTCATCCCAAACTCTTTGTTTTCCACCTCAGTATGCTGGCTACTGTATTTTCATGGAAGGACCCACACAGCCTGAGCTCTTCTCTCTGGCTTTGCAGTCTTCAAGGAAACCCTCCCACCATTTCCTCATGGTATCCTATGTTCGTCTATCCCAGTGGACAGTTCCTAGTGGATAGTGGATAGTATTCCAGTTCATAGGGAGAGCAGAGGACAGCAGAGGCCATCCCCGCCCACATGTCCTTCTTGTCAATGACCAACTTGCTCTCTGCCTGGCACAGCCCAGCATACTCACTCATGGATCTTGTTTCCTCTGGAGTTTACTCCACACAGTTTTTCTGGAATGCATTTTCTTCTCCAATTTCTTGCCCTCAACTTTTCCATTCCCAGGAAAATTGGTCTTTTTATAACATCTTCCTTTCCATCTTTTTACTCTCTCCCACTCAAAAATGTATGTGTGGTTTTTTTTTTCTGTGAAATATAATTACCAAATAGCATACAAATATATGGCCATGTATGATCTAAGGAACAGCTGCAAAATTGCTAATATTAGGTCTAATTGAGCTACAATAAATTAGCAAATGTGTGGAAGCACGATGATGACAGCATAATTATAACAAAAGTCAATGCATTGAAGTATATGGATGACAATACATACTAATTTTAGAGGGGAAAAAAAGAACGCTACACCAAATGAAATGCAGGAGATGAACAGACGGGACTAATAGCTCGGGCCCATATACTTAATGTGGCCAGTCACTGTAAAAAACAAAAAGATAGATGAAGCTGTTCAAAAATCTAGCAGTAACAAGCAACGCAAGCTAAAACCATTAGCTGTCGGGGTAATAACACTCCACGTGCTGAAGTGCAGCGAAACAGTGGTACTTTCCCGGGACGGGGGCCGTTGGACTGCTGCACACCTGTGAAGAGGGCGCTGGATCTATCCTTGCATTCATTATGACGGAGAGAGGAAAAGCAACGCTAATAATGTAAAGTATAAATGGAAATCGCAGACAGCACAGAGTGACATTTGCATGGTCCCAGTCAGCTTGTTAGCTGAAGTGGGTTTTAATTAGCTATTTTCTAGCAAGCACACGAGCGAATTAGTGGCAGCTATAAACAAGAAGAGACAATCAGGCCCAAAGAGAAGGAGAAATGATCAGGGCGCCTTTGCCGAGGGTGAGAAGGGGAGGGCAAGGAGAGACAAAGCTACTCTCAACAACTGTTCTCAGTTAGACAGTTAAAGAACGCCGCCTCGTCCTGGAAGAGCCTGAACGATGAGCCAACCCTCCCTTCTATTACAGGTGAAGAAACAGAGGCCTGAGGAGTTTGCAGAGCTGTCCCCATTTACACCGGTGCAGCCATCTGGGAGAGACATCCTCCAGGTCTACATTTTCCAAATCATAATAGGTTCTGAACTGTTCTGCAAGGATAAAACCCTTGAGAATGCAACAATGTGCAAAATCTGTGATGGTTTAGAAATATAACTGGTTATATGCTGTGATCTGCTCTGCTCTGATGTAATACTAGGGCAGGAAGAATATTGGAAACAGTTGTAAATGCTGGCTCATGCCTGCAACACTAGCTGGTGGTGGGGGTGCTACTGCAAGTTTGAGGCCTGTTTGAGCTACATGATGAATTTCAGGCCATGTGAGCTACAGTGTTACAGTGTGAGACTCCATCTTAAAAAAAGAAAAAGAAAGAAAGAATGACTATTGGAAACAAGGTAATAGCTTCTTACTGTAGTATCTCTGAGAAACTTGTTCTCAAGAGAAACTCAACCTGTGGTCCACCAGTAGGTACCATGTATTGCACACAGCATTAAGTCCTAAAGGATGCTACTTAAACTGACTGGAAGGATGTACAGACAAGCTCTGAAACTTTATAAAGCAAAGGCATGCAAGCCCCAGTGCCCTGGGAGGGAGGGCTGATACCTCTCCCCAAGAAAGACTGCTAATTTAGTTTATCCACGGGAAGAACAAGGTGCATGGATTAGGAAAAGCTGCCAGTGACAGCCTGAAAAATGAGCTAGAGGTTCCAGTCTCTTCATGGGTTCTTGGTAAGCACTAACACACAGTCATCTCTTCAAAAAGAAAATCCCAACACTAATGCCTCTGATGTAGTTTGATTGTAAAATGTTCCCCACAAGCTCATGGACTCCAACATTTGGTTCACTGATGGACACAGGCCTTGAGGTGCTCTTTCTGGAGGAAGTGGGCAACTGAGAGGAGTCTTGGGATTTCGTAGGTCCATTCCATTTCCTGTCCCCTCTCTGCTTCCTGGCTGCCAAAACAATATGACCAGTTACCTCACGCTTTCCAGCCGTGTCTTCCCCACCATGATGGACTGTATCCATTTCTAACTTGTGAGCCAACACAAATCCTTCTGCTCTTAAACTCCTTTCCTCCTCCTCCCCCTCCTCCTCCTCCTCCCCCCTCCTCCTCCTCCTCCTCCTCCTCCTCCTCCTCCTCCTCCCCCTCCTCCTCCTCCTCCCCCTCCTCCTCCTCCTCCTCCTCCTCCTCCTCCTCCTCCTCCCCCTCCTCCTCCTCCTCCTCCTCCTCCTCCTCCTCCTCCTCCTCCTCCTCCTCCTCCTCCTCCTCCTCCTTTGGTTTGAGACAGGGTTTCTCTGTGTAGTTTTGGTGCCTGTCCTGGATCTTGCTCTGTAGACTAGGCTAGCCTCGAAGTCACAGAGATCTGCCTGCTCTGCCTCCTGAGTGCCGGGATTAAAGGCATGCGCCACCACCACCACCACCACCACCACCACCACCCGGCATTAAACTTCTTATTGGATACTGGGTCACACCAACCAGAAAAGTAACTCAGTCTCCCATGGGACTAGATAAGACAATGGTCTCCACATGCTCAGTCAACCACAAAAGGAGCATTACGCTTTTCATTATACAAATTAATCTGATTTGCAATCCAAAATATGATCTGAAAACAACAACAACAACAACAAAATGATCTGGGAACTAGACAAATTCTTGTGCCAGGAAATAACACAGCTCCCCTGACATCTTTATATTGTGAATTTGAACAATGGGCTCAGAGATTTAAAGGTATTGAAGTTTGAGACAAGCCAAGAATGATACAGAGACAAGCCAAGAATGACAGCAGCCAGAATGGAAAACTAAAGTAAAACAGAGATGTTGCCTCATCTATAGATAATGAGCCCAGGAGCAGTTCATATGAAATTAAGATATAATACATAAGAAATACGGGGCTATATTTACCCAGAGTTATCAACCTCATAGTCATAGTTTGTATTTAAAATTAGCAATTATGTATGTGAGGGGTATTGCATAGGACAGAAAATTAGTCCTCTGTAATCTAGATATGAGGTAGAGAAAAGGAAGAACATACACAGAAGTTGAAAAAGGTGTGTGTGTACCTCAGCTGCACAACTATGTAAATTTAAAATGCATTGTCCTTGATTGTTTTTCATGTATCCAACAAACCCTTATCGAGCTCTTACTACATGCAAGGCCTTGGATTAGACACTAAGGACACTGAAGGTCAGCTGGGCAGGTTTAACTCCTTCCCTGTGTGTCAGACCTTTCCAAATAGAAGTTACTTATCTTTCCTGATTGTCTTAGTTACGTTTCTATTCCTGTGATTAGACACCATTACCAAGGCAACTTACAAAAGCATTTATTTAGGGTTTGTGGGTTCAGAGGGTTGGAGTCCATGACCATCACAAAATGGGAGCATGGCAGCAGGCAGGCAGCAGGCAGGCAGCAGGCAGGCACGGTGATGGAGCAGTAGCTGAGAGTTCACATCTCGATTCACAAGCACAAGAAAAAGAGAGAACACCCAGAATGGCATGTCTTTTGAAAACTCAAAGCCTGTCCCCAGTGACACACCTCCTCCAACAAGGCCACACCTCCTAATCCTTCCCATATGGTTTCACCAACTGGGGATCAAATGTTCAAACATTAATCTCTACTGTGTTTACTCAAAGCATCCATTTTAACTGACATTAACTAGCAACAATTCATTCATGTGAGGATCTCATTTTTAGGTTGTGTTCCCCCAAGAAGCGGGTTCTAAGAAAGATTGATGGTTGTAAAAAGCAAGTTTATTTGGGGAGTTTTTCTCAGAAGCACAGTGGAGGGAAATGCGGTATGAGATCTGCACAAGAAGAACAGAAGCAAACTCCAGACCCAGGACACCCTGTGCAGGGATGGAAGAGCTCTGCTATAGGCCCATTGGCTCTTGGCTCTTGCTGACTGATTATGTTCTCAGGGTTGTCAAATTTCTGCCCTGTACATGGGCTGCTGCAGGTTGGTAACGAGGCAAAGCCTCAGAGCACAGGAGTGCATGGCAGAGCAAACTTGTTCACATCATAGATGCTGGAAATGGAGCCAGCTAGGAAGAAAACAAAGGCATACCCCAGGGACCACTTCCTCCAACCATTTCCCCTCTTTAATAGTTCCGCTGTCTCCCAATAATGTGCTCAAGCTTTGAATCTACCAATAGTTCCCACCACTGATTTGGGCACAGTTCCCACAGACACAGCTAGAAGGCAAAGATATCTTCTAAAAGGGTTCATAAGAGAAACCTTTCACAGATTTCACTCAGTCTGATCAAGTTGACAATCAAGGTTAGGCAGCATAGCAAAAGTCTATGGTAGGAATGGATGGTATGTGGAAAATGTGTAAACCTGTCACTCAAATTTTCAATGAAGCTTTAACTGCTCTGAAGCCTATTAATTTCAAAGTACAATGATTACTAAATATATTGATTAAGAAATTAAGTCTGATATACCAAAAATAAATGAAAATTGAACTCTATGTAATTATTATGTAGCTTCATTCAATAAAAGAAAGACAAAAGTTCTAATTTTATATATACTGTTCCTGGATATATATATATATATATATATATATATATATATATATATATATATATATATAAACTTTAGTAAGTCTAATTTAATTCATTGAGTTAGATTGGCATTTTCCTGGTGCTAAGACAAGAAAGACCCATACAAGTAAAGAAAATTACAAGCTGACCTAACTTTTGAATATAAGTAGAAAAATCCTTAATAACAGAACCACAAAATAAACTAAAAGAAACTGAAACATCATGGTCCAGTTGGGTTTGTGCCAAGAATGTGAGACCTCACTGAAATGAGAATATTTACTGATCTCTATTAAATGGAAAAAATAATGTCTCAATAGATAAAGGAAGTGTAAAACTAATACCCAAGCCTGCCTGTGCTTAAAAGTCAAGTCTCAGCAAACAGGAAACAGGAAAGTCATCTTTATTAAGTGTATTTGACCAAAACTGACAATACTCAATAATATATGAAGGTTAAAAATGCAGATCATTTTTAAAACCAGGGCTGAACATCCTATATATCTCAGAACTCAAACATTGTAAGGATTGCAAAGAAGCAAGAAAGATGTCATTCAGGTTGACAAAATGAGTAGTAGGTAAAAAAAAAAATTCAAATGCATTTTTCAAATACTTGAATGAGTGAAAGTTTAGCAATGACTTGGAATGAATAGTCAATGTATCAATCACATTTCTATATACTAGTAAGTAAGAAGAAAGTGTAATTGGATTATTAGTGGGCATTCAGCAATCCTGGTAGCATATGCTCTCCAAACTCTGATATGCAGTGTTTCTGAGCCAGGACATGTATTTATTTTGCAGTAAAGAACAACTTTCTCTTATGAATTCTTTTAGAAGACACCCTTGACTTTGTTAGGTTTCAGGAAGTACATGTCCAGAAATGACACTCTAGGCTAAGCTCAAACTGGACTACAACAGGATTGCTAAAAGTCTACAGCCAGCTGCAGCATGAATCTTAAAAGTTCTTATTAATAAAATCAAACCTGGATCTGGGTATTGGGGTGAATGCTGCAAGATCAGAGAAGCAGAACAAGCCACAGCTAACCTCACCTAGCCAACTTCTCAGCTGATCTTGTTTCCTCAGACTGGAAGCCTCTGTGTCCTCATATCCGAATGGCTCTCAGTTGAACTGCTTCTCAAATGTGTGAAAGCTTAACCAGCTCAGTTCCTGGTTTTCACACCTTATATACCTTTTTGCTTTCTGCCCTCACTTCTTGGGATTAAATGTGTGAGTCACCATGCCTGGCTGTTTCCAATGTGGCTTTAAACTCACAGAGATCCAGGTGGATCTCTGCTTCTGAAATGCTAGGATTAAAGGCGTGTGTGTCACTATTATCTGGCCTCTATATCTAGTAGCTGATCTGTTCTCTGACCCCAGGTAAGTTTATTAGGGTGCACAATATTTTAGGGAACACAATACCACCACAGCCAGCATTCCTGCCTGCCAGAAAGGGACACATGCTCTCTGTTGACATGCACCTGTGGTTACATATAAGGCCATGCTGGCCTCCAGGCTCCCTCAGTTCCTATTCATAAGTCTTCATTTTCCTTCTGCTCTGGACTGTTCCAGGAGCCTCTGTATATTCTCTCTTTTCTTTCTTATTCACAATGAAAACCCTTCCTCTTAACCAGAAAGTGGCCATTTCAGGGGTTACTTTCCTGTGCTCTCACTTTCAAATTTCAAGCACAAAATCTGTTATTTCCTTGCTTCTCACTACTTAGGACTTTCGGTTGCCCTCGAATTCTTTTTATGTGGTGTTTTAGCTCTGACACCTCACAGATACTAAGTTCTTAAAAGAAAAAAAGAAAGATAACAAGAGATAGACAGTGAGCAGGAGAGAAGGGGTAGAGAAGAGGAGAAGAGAGGAGGAGAAGGTAACCAAAGGGAAAAGAGGAAGTCCTTTCATTCAAGCTCTTGGGAGGAATAGGCAGGCAGAGGTCTGTGAGTTCTAGGCCAGCCTGATCTATATAGTGAGGCCATGCCTGAAAACACGCAAATACATTAGATGATTTTATGATCTCCTGAATCATATCTCCTCATCATCTTCTCTTTCTATTTTCTCTGTTCTTTTATCTTTTAAATTTTGTTTACATTTATTTTTAATGTTTTGACTTTTGTGTGGGATGCAGCTAAATGAATTGGGATAATTGATTTCTTTGCAGGATTGTTTTTAAGCTTTTATGGGGTAGACTCGGAACAACCTTTATTCTAGGGATAATTTACCTCTGTTGCTAGTTTTCTTTGACTATTTCGAACAATGCCTCAGTTTATTATGACATAGCTGCTGTCTGGTTGACAAGACAGAAAACATTTCACAATTAACTTCTGGAATTGTCCATCTACTACTTATTTCCAGTGGTTCTTTTTCCAGTCTTGAGTACAAATTCTCATTCATCAGCAGATCATCACCATACAGAAGATTTCGAAGGACTCCTCTACAGGCATTTCAACCTCTGGTTTGTGGATTGATTAGTTCATTTTCTTGCTATGGTCAAATACCTAGCAAGAATCCACCTAAGAGAGGAAGGCTTTATGCTGACTTACTGCTTAAGGGGATACAGTCTATCATAACAGAGAAGGCATGGTAGCAAGAGAGCAAGGCAGCTGATCACATTGCAGCCAGGAAGCAAAGGGGACAAGTAGTGAGTTCAGGCTGTAGACCTCAAGGCCGCCCTCTGTGACCTACTTCATCCAGTGAGGTTCCACCTTCTAAAACAGAGCCACCAACTAGACAATGGTTCTCAGCCTTTCTAATTCTGTGACCCTTTAATATAATTCCTCCTGTTATGGTGACCCCCCAACCATAAAATTATTTTGTTGCTACTTTATAATTATAATTTTGCTACTGTTATAAATCATAATATATGATATGCAGGGTATCTGATATGTGACCCTTGTGAAAGCGTCATTCAGCTTCCAAAGGCATCGTGACGCACAGGTTGAGAACTGCTGAACTAGAACATGGGTGCAAATGCTTGATCATGTGGGTGACTGTCTTACGTTACTTTGCCCTTACTGTAAGAGACACCATGACTAAGGCAACATGCAGAAAGAAGGAAGAGGCTTACAGTTCTAGAGGATTAGAGTCCATGACTATCATGGCAGGGAGTATGGCGGCAGGCAGGCATTGCAATGGAGCAGTAGCTAAGAGTTAACACCTCATCTATAAGCACGAGGTGGCAGAGAGAGCTAACTGGAAATGATGTGGGCTTTTACCACAAATTCTACCTTACTCACAGTGACACACCTCCTTCAACAAGACCACACCCACTAATCCTTCCTAAACAGTTCTACCAACTGGGACAAGTATTCAAACATATGAGCCTATGGGGGCCATTCTCATTTAAACAACCACAGGACCATTTAATATTTAGACCAAAATAGTTTTTCTTGTTCCACAAGATCTCTTCAAGCACAGGCCAATGTTTCTACCACTCCATGGGTGTCCCTGGCTTTAGTTTGTCCCCTAACTGCACCCTCTGTGTAGTAAGTTAGGACAGTCACTCAGCTTACTTCATAATCGGGGTGAGGGGAATCTTGTGCGGTCTATCATATAATGTCTGAGAACCATGAATTCACCTATTTTTAGATTCTGTGGTGATATTTTATTTGTGCTGAAATGTGATATTTTATTTGTATGTATTAATATTTATGTATTAATAAATAAAGTTTGCCTGGAGATCAGAGGTCATAGCCATAAATGGAAGTCAGGCAGTGGTAGCACATGCCCTTAATCCAATCACATGACAGGAAGAGTCTCTGTGTGTTCAAGGACACAGTCAAGTGTGGTGACACACACCTTTAATCTCAGTACCAACCATAGAGACCTGAAGGTCTGTATAGACAGGTAGTGACGAGGAAGTGATGTGGCTGGGTTTAGAGCCAATGAGAAGGCAGAACAGGAAGACAATAAAGGCGCAGGTTAGACAGGAAGAAGCTCTCTCTTAGGAAGCTATGGCATGGTGGTAAGCTAAGGTTAGTCAGTGGCTCTTCACTATTTCTCTGATCTCTTTAGCTATTACACTTTGTATTTGGCTCTGTGTTTCTTATTTAATAAGACTTTAGCAATTCATCTACAAGATTCCTCATTTATTAAAATGAAAGACTAAATACAGCCCATGTTACTCTTTCATGACTGTATTCAGACATTGCTTATCTTGTATTCCTGAAGAAGAATTACTTTGAATGGGAGACGTGCATGGCTGTGGTCATTTAGCTGGGTTTGAGGAGAGCAATGGCGGGGGCCAGAGGGGAATATTACTCTCTCACAATGTGGAGTTTGCACATATGAAGTGTAGCACAGGTCTCGTCCATCTCAAGAAAGGAAGGACACTTGAGAAAATACTTTCAAGCTTCACAAAACAAGAAACCATATTT
Source organism: Peromyscus californicus insignis (assembly GCF_007827085.1). Classification (NCBI taxonomy): domain Eukaryota; kingdom Metazoa; phylum Chordata; class Mammalia; order Rodentia; family Cricetidae; genus Peromyscus; species Peromyscus californicus. The sequence goes on from NW_026294606.1 coordinate 16,734,939, forward strand.
ACTGAGATATGAAGATAATAAATATGAATAACCCCAAGCACAAAACTCATTTCAGCAGTGTGGATTCTGAATGCCATTCAACTTCTGTTTAGAAGGAAAAGATGTGTCAGGATAAGAACTTTATTCATCTCAAGCACAGTCTGACTTTTTATTAGATATATTACAAAGCAAGGAAATGTTTTAACCATATTATCACAGCTATCCCTAAGTGAAGAAAAACTGCATTGTTTAAATGTGCATTGTTTAAATATGTATCATGACTACAACTTGCATAATTTTGGCATAAAATTGCCTTGAGAAAATTTTCTCCAAAGCTGTTGACTCTGCCTCTGTGACTCATTTGAAATCTTCATCTATGGGTGCCAACTACTTCTCTACATACCGGTGGTCTCAGAAAATACAAGCGGAGGCCCATTGCAGGTCCCACTAGAATTTTACCCACTATGTAAATTTCCGTAGTGTGTGATGTGATTTTCAACATGTTTTCGAGTCAGATGTGGTCTCACTATGAGGTACCAGCTAGCCTGAAACTCACAGAGATCCACCTGCCTCTGCTTCTCAAATGTCAAATTATGGGATTAAAGGTGTGTGTGCCATCATGCCTGATAGATTTATTCTTAATATTTTTCATTATTACTCAGAAAACAGTACACCCAGATCCAAATATGGAAGCATCATATCCTGAATTTGATATCTTAAATGCGTATTTGTAATTCAGTCATTAATGTGCATGTATGATAATTAATTTGATGTGTTTTGAATTTTTTTCATTTTTCTATCCAAAGTCACAAACAGATACTGCACAACTAAAACACCATCATTTTCTTCTGTCTCCCTTCTGCATATTTTGAAAATTAAAGAGTCATTAGTGGTGAAAAAGACAAAATGCATATAATATTTATGATATGCGGCATTAATACCTCCTTTGCCACTATGAGCTGTGACATAATGACATAATGGTGAGGTTATTTGTATAACTACAATTACATATCCCAGTGGCCACAGGCTTCTCTTCCACAGATACCTGTTATTCTGGTCTATTAGGCATTGTAATTATGCACTTGGATGTTCTTTAAGGACCATCTTAGGTGCCTCATAGATTACAATGGTTCCTCTGAAGCAGTTACCAGATCTGTTATGTAATTATATAATTAAGTCCAGGTAGTAAAACCTTAACAAAAACTCTTTAAAAAAATAAACAGCCTGCATTGGGGCAACAGATGACTTTGATTGCAAATTAGATGTAGTTTAAAAAAATGGTATTTATCCAAGAGCAAAGCTTTCTCAGCACCAGTCTCTTTATTGGGATTGTACCCTTCAAGGCATGTGCAAATAAGTGGGATCCAGTCCCTCAGGCATCATTCACTTTGGCCTGGACATGACTTCATCAGTGGCACTTCAAGAGATATCCCTCTTCTTCCTCTTCTCTCAGAGAAAATCATAGAATCTGTGTGGTTTAGAAGCCATCAAGAGAGAGAAAGGGTAACTGAGATACTATAGCAAAGGAAAGTCCTCCATATTATGTGTTTGTATTTTAAGTCAATTACATTCATTTACCACAGTTCTATGTGACCCAAATATGTCATCTTAGCTGCCAATTATATTTGTTGAACTTTCAGAGTAGAAAGCAACCAAAATAAGTAACAAATATTTAGGATTAGTTCAACCACAAAGATAAGACATGATACTTTTATAAATATATGTATGTGTGATATTGTGTATATAATACAGTGTGTGTGTGTGTGTGTGTGTGTGTGTGTGTGTGTGTGTGTGTGTGTTATCTGTACTTGTAACTGTAAGTGCATGCACACATCTGTGGGGATACGCATTGTAAGTGTATGTGGATGAGTATAAGGACCAAGATCAATGTCAGGCATTTTTCTTCAATTGCCCTCCACCTTATAGCCTGAGGGAGGGTCTCTCGTTGAACCCAAAGCTCTTCAATTCATCTGGGCGGGCTGGCCAATGAGTATCAGGGACCTGCCTGCCCCTGTCTCTCCCAGCTCACACCAAGTGCTGGGATTACAAGTGCATGCCATCACGCCCAGCTTTATATATGGTGTCTAGGAATTCAAACTTAGATACTCATGTTTGCACAGAAGGCATTTTATCAACTAAGACATCTCCCTTTACAATCCTTTTAATGTTAATTTTTAATTACATATAGCAATCATAACCATACATATTTGTTATATAGGAATATTTGTTTGTCTTACATAGGTAAAACAAAGGAAAGCATCCTAAATGTCTAAACATAGAAGAGATAACCAAAGTATACCATATGCCAAAGATAACATTGTATATAGCTGTGTACAACTGTATTCCTAAATACTTTATATTGATAGGAGGAATACAATAGTTATTTAAAGACTTATTATATGTCAAGTGTCATGTGAATGCTTCACGCACTATTTATTTTCAAAAAAAATAAAATTGTTTTATTTTCCAATAGCTCCTTGAGAGCATCTAGTTATTATATTCACTTTATAGGTTAAAATGAGTATTTTCCTCCTAAATTATGGAGTATTTAATTGACAAAGATTAAGCATTTCCAATGTGTACAACACATATGGTGCAATGATGATCAATGAGAGTTAAAGAGGCTGAATCATTTTCCCAAGTCTGATCCAAAGACATACACACACAGGCTGGCTTCAGAGGCAGCCTCCTGTGTTCAAGGCCATCTCACTGTATCGCTTCTGATGAATAGTACCAAGTGAAAACAAACAGCACAGGCTACCCTTAGGAGAGAATACACATGCAACTAGTTTATAAAATAAAATATGCAGGAGACTGAAAGATTGAAGGGATAGACACCAAGTGCTGATAAGAGGTCGCCCTTGAGTGGTGATGATTCGATTGCCCGTTTTCCCTTCTCTTTTCTCTGTTTTCAAGATATCTTAGAATAATCAAGGGAGCTGCTGCTTCTTTTTTCAGTCCTATAGGAGACAGGAATTTGTTCTTAGTCCTAAGAAGATATTCCTTTTTGTAAAGATAAGGCAGCCATTGATATGAATATCTATCACAAATAACCTGGGGATATAGAATCTTAAGAGGAGCTACTGAAATAGAATTTAAAGGAACCTGGGGAAGTTCTAGAAAACTAGAAAGACAAAGTCCAACTTTTGCTTAATAAGGGACAAGCAAGGAATGCCACTTTTAAGGCATTAAAAAAGTGGTTTAAATAATGGTTTCCTTTAGCACAATGGTCTTTGGGTCTATTCAGACAAGCATCACATTTTCTCTCATATAGGGAATCTGTGGTGTGTGTGTGTGTGTGTGTGTGTGTGTGTGTGTGTGTGTGTGTGTGTGTGTGAGAGAGAGAGAGAGAGAGAGAGAGAGAAGTGATCAGTATTTTGAATCCCAGGTATTGAGTTTCTCTGCCAATGCAATAAGCCAAAGCAAGCCAAATTAAAAGTCCAGGTTTAATGAGCAAAGCATTTCTGGGTGATCTCTGGGGAAGAAGAAATCACATGGCAGGTCTATGAACCAGAGCTTAAATACCCTGTAGGTGTGGTCTTGAGCAGAGACAGGGGAGAAGTTGGTGCTTAGCTGGCTTTCTGAGGGGCAGGGTTTGGAGAGGGAGAAGGGGGCTGAGGCAGAGCTTCCCAGCTAAACAAGAAGAAACTAAAAAGAAGAAAAATGTCTAAAAGGAAAGGTAATGGAAACAAGAGACAGTAATAGAATATATCCAACATGAAAGTCGTTGAGACTGTTGGAGGAGGAAGAGGCCCCAGCAAGAGGTGAGTTAGTGTGAGGGTTGGAGAGGGCAGTAAGAGGGACAAATAAGAACAAAGTGCAATGACATGTACTGAGTATTAGCTGCTTTTCTTGTTGCTATGACCAAATACCTGACAGAGCATCTTAAAGAAGGAACGGTTATACCAGGCATGGCAGCACTGCCTTTAATCCCAGCACTTGGGAGGCAGACACAGGCAGATCTCTGAGATTGAGGCCAGCCTGGTCTACATAGTGAGTTCCAGGACAGTCAGGGCTACACAGAGAAAGCCTGTCTAGAAAAACTGAAAAACAGGTGGGAGAAGGGTTTATTTTTCTAACTTACATTTAAGGGGATTATTCCATCATGGTAAGAAAAGCATGTGGTAGGAGTCACCAGCAGGCTGGCTGGTCACAGGGCAATGGCAATCACAAAGTAGAAAGTGAACGGGAAGTAGGATTGAGCTATCAAAGCTCCAGGCTCACCTCTAGCAACCCTAAGAGTTCCACAACATTCCCAACAGAACCCCCATATGAGTCTATTGAGAACATTTCACATTCAAACCACATTAATATATGAAAATGTCACAAAGAAAAACATTATTTCACATGATAGCTAAAAAATTATAATAAATAGTTTCTGGTATCAGGAAAGCTCAGAGATCCTGTCAACAGTTAAAAAGCATTGGGAGTCATAAAGAGTGGGTGGGTCCAAAAAAAAAAAAGAGTGGAGCCAAGGGGGGTTCCCATAATCTATGAAGAACTGAAGCCTCAGGAGCCTTCCTTATGGCTGCTGCAGACCACAGATGAGGCAGATGACCTGTCCCAGCATTCAGTCACATTTGCTCTACTGCCTAACTCCTGCATTGTATACGAATTTCAGTGGTGATAAGAACTAAGATATTACTGCTCATTTTTAATAAAAAGTCCTCCTTCTAAAAAATGGATATTGGGTGGAAAGCAGGGACACCTTTACCTTCTTCCTCTGTAAGACCCAGCCTTGGGGCAGCTGCCCTGAACCTAAAGACTCTATAAGGACAGCACTGGTTCTGTGGATGGGAATCTAACCCCAAATCTCTTGGCAGCAAATGAAAGAATTGTAAGAAGTACAGAGGGCCTGAGAAGATGGCTCAGGTGGCACAATGCCTGTGACTCATCAATGAGGACACAGAGAACCAGAATGAGAACCAGAATCGGAGTTCAGATCCTAGTACCCACATTGGGGAGGAGGGGGAGATACTGAAAGATAGAGGCAGAGTTTTAATTCCCACCCCCCGGTTCCCAAATAACCAATATAGACACTTAATATAAATTATAAATGCTCAGCCAGTAGCTCAGGTTTATTACTAACTAGCTCTTACAACTTAAATTAACCCATTTCTATTAGTCTATGTATTGCCACATGACTCGTGGCTTTACCTGTCCTCCAGCATGTCTTGCTCCCCCTATGTCTGTCAGACTCTGTCCTGCTTCTTCCCAGTGTCCTTAGCCTGGTTCTTCTTCCTAACCTTATCCTGTCCAGCTATTGGCCAGTCAGCTTCTTTATTAAACCAATCACACTGTAAAGGAATATTCTACAGGAAGATATACAGCCTAGCCTAACCAATGAGTTTTAGGTTTAGGAAAAAACTCTGTCTCAAAAACTAAAGGTAGAGAGTTTTCTAGGTCAACCTCTGGCCACCACATGTGTATACACACATGTGTGTAAGTACACACACATACACACATGCTATATCCCACTAACAAGTATCTACACCATACATCACACAATATTTGTAATGAAATGAGTTCATCTCTCCACTCCCCTTCTCTGGATTTTCCACTCATTGTTTAATATCTGCCTTTGAGCAACAGTTGGGCAAAGAGGTAGTTTAATAATATGTCAGTCAGTTTTCCTCTACTACAATAAAATATCTTAGATTACCAGCTTTAAAAGAGGTTATAATGTTATTCTAGATAGGACCACCCACCCATTCTCAACAGACCAATTATAGAGATAATTTTTTTTTATTGAGAGATTTTCCATTCATCCCACATACCAACCACAGCTTCTCCCATTCTCCCTCCTCCTGCCCCCCAGCCCTCCCCTGCAACCCACCTCCCATTCCCACCCCCTCCAAGGCAAGGTCTCCCATGGGGAGTCAACAGAGCCTGGCACACTCAGCTGAGGGAAAATTAATAGTGAAAAGCAAGAAAGAAAATCTTTTCAATGAGACCATGTTAGGAAAAGGAACAACAGTGTCTAATGACAATACCCCCACCCCCACCCAAGTTCAACTTCAAAGTCCAACATGGGGTTAAGTTTAACTAGAATGCAGAGCTGAGTGAAGCAGTTACGGTCTAGGTGTGGTTCTGCACATCACCATTGTCTGGGCTTCAGTCTAACAAGCTGCCAGAACCATGTGACTCCTTTCTAGGAGACAAGCTCCCTCCCCTTTAGTGGGCACCAGCCTTTTCTTTCTCTCAGGATGAGATTCCTGGAGAAATTCCAATTCCGTTGGATGTATTATCTCAATAGTCTGATAGCCAAAGGGAGGGATAGAAGTGTCCCTTTAGAACAGTGTTTCTCAACCTATCATGACCCCTTATGGGGGTTCAAATGACCTTTTCACAGGGGTTGCCTGAGGCCATTGGGAAACACAGATATTTACACTACATTTCATAACAGTAGCAAAATTACGGTTATAAAGTAGCAATGAAAATAATCTTATGATTGAGGGGTCACCACAACATGAGGAACTGTATTAAAGGGTTGAAGCATTAGGGAAGTGCAGAACCACTGCTTTTGAAACATCTGTATCACTGCCAGAGTGGTTAGAATAAGTTTGGAGTTTTCAGCCTGTAAGTCAGACCCTTTGCTGTGAGGCCTGTGTCAAGCATTGTGGAAGGTGGAGCAAGCCGCTCACCTCCTGGACGCCAGGAAGCATGAGAGAAGGATGTGAAGGGGCTGGGCCCCAGATCCCTCTCCAAGAGCCTAAGTTCATCTCCCTAAGCCCTTAAAGGGTCTGCTACCTCCAGATAGTGCCACAGAATGAAGACCAGCCCTTTCTACTGGTGGACCTCTGAAAAACATCCAAGACACAAAGCACAGGAATAACAAGTCAGCAAGCCATGACTCCCACTGTGAGTTCTCCCCTTTCTTCCAATACGAAGTTGATTTAACTAACTAATTGCGGAGGAAATGTGAGAAATTATGCTCTGTTAAGAGAAGCCGCATTAACGGGAAAAAAAGGACGAACCTGTCGGGTCCATTACCTGCCTTCCCAGGGCTTGACTTTGGAATTTTAAATGCTATGGATTGCTATTTCAGTTGAATTTTATTTGGTTCCTTTAAGAAGTTGGAAAGCCAGGACTAAAAGCATTAGTCCTCACAAACATATGGTACTCTCCCTGGAACAACTCAGCATGAGTCACAGCCAGCTTAGCATGTCTTCCATACTGGCTTCTCACACAATAAACAAAGCTTAGCACTTCCTTCTGCTTGGTGTTTCCTTCAGACCAACTCTGTGAATCAGGCACTTCCTAAAGATGAGCCAGCGGTTTAATGTTTAATCACCTCTATGGAGTCAGTAACATCTTCACTGTTGTGATGGTCTGTGCTCTACAGTTTATTAGAATGGTTTTAAAAATCACATCCCAGTGGAGTTCTATGAAAGCAAGCTGGGACCCTGGGAATCTCGAGGTTGCCCACGGTAGGTAGGTTCCTGTCTTAGGGTTATAATTACTGTGACAAAACACCATGACCAAGGTAATTTATAAAAGAGAGCATTTAACTGGGGGTTTGCTTACAGTTTCAGGGCATTAGAGTCCATGATGATCATGGCCAGGAGGCAGGGTGACTGGCAGCGAGCAGATAATTACATGCTGGAGCAGGAGCTGAGCGATCACATCTGATCTCCAAGTTGGAGGCAGAAAGAGGGTGAGTCTGGACCTGAGGTGGGCTTTTTTTTTTTTTTGGTTTTTCGAGACAGGGTTTCTCAGTGTAGCTTTGCGCCTTTCCTGGAACTCACTTGGTAGCCCAGGCTGGCCTCGAACTCACAGAGATCCGCCGGCCTCTGCCTCCCGAGTGCTGGGATTAAAGGCCTGCACCACCACCGCCCCGCATGAGGTGGGCTTTTGAAACCTCAAAGCTCACCTCAGGGACACACCTCCTCCAGCAAGGCCACACCTCCTCCAGCAAGGCCACACCTCCTCTGGCAAGACCACACCCCCTAATCTTTCCTAAACAGTCCACCAACTGGAAACCAAACACTCAAATAAATGAGCCTATGGAGGCCATTCTTATTCAGACCACCAGAGTTCCTAAGCCTGTCTTGCCCTAGTTGCTAGGGCCAGTGTAAAATTCAAATTACCCCAAGCCAGGATTTTAGAGATGAAAGGAAATGTGGATACCAATTAACTCTTCCTGGTGACAGTATCATTGCTTTCCTGAGGTGAAAACATTTAATGATTGTCATTTTTCTGGATTTGCAGCATAATTGCTACCATCCTGAGTATATTCCAGCAACTGTCTTCATCCGCCGAAGGTGAGGTTCTTCTGTGTCTTAATTGTCCAATTTAAGCCCTTTCTCCCTTTGCAGCAGGGTCTGCACACCCTTCAAAGTCCAGATCAACCAACTGTGGACACCGCTGGGAGCCCTTTCCATCGTTCCACCTCACAGCCAACTAACTGTCTGTACGCTGAACCTTAGGACCTTCGTTACCTATACACCCACTTACAGGAATGCTCCAGAAGGACTTGTTTTTCTGATGCCTGGACCCTTTGAAGGCTCAGTTGATCACCGGTTTTACAATTGTAATCAAGTAAAGATGAACTCATTGTAGTGGGCACTCCCCTCATATGATCAGCATTCTTATAAGAGGCAGACAGAAGAAAGGCTGTGTGAAAACCTATGCCGAATCTGAAGTGGTATGCCTGCAAGGCAAGAGTGACTGGCCATCATCACAGACTTGGTACAGACTCGCCTTCAGAACTCCACCTCCCCCACCCCCACCCCCCACCCCACCACCCCCCACCGTCTACACTTTGATCTCAGACTTCTAACCCTCATAACTATGAGAGAATGAATTGGAGAAGGAGGTGTTATTTGGGAATGTATTACATCATCACCTGGTAGCTGTCCTTTGTGTCTATTGCACCATAGATCTCTCACACTATGACAGCATCTTTAACTTGCATGGAAAACTCCCTGGAAGAAACAGCACAATTTTTTTGCTGTTGAATACAGTAGATCAGCACATCCCTGTGTCAGAGTTGCCAAATGAAATGCAATGGACAGCTCCTGCATCTTATTTGTTAAGTCTGCAGCCTCCGTTTATGTAAAATAGGCAATCAATAAAAAACAAATGGATGAACCCTTACTGTGCCAGTTTTATGAAAATTTTCTTCTTGCTATTTATAGCAATGAACTCTCAGCAAAAACTCTGAGATGCTTAACCTGCCTCCTATTAAATTTTGATTAGACATTGGTGGGCCACACCTGGAATGCTGAGTAAGCGAGTATAGGGTACTTCAGAAATTAAGCTCCAAATGAAAATAATTCTAATGGTTGGAAATGAAAGGCCAAATGCCAGTGTCAAGATGTGTCCACAGCCCTGATGTTTAGAAAGGTTGACCTGAAAGAATTGCGATCAAATCTCGAACCAGGACAGGCACGTGACTGAAATGATGTGCACTCCAAATCTACTGTCATCGGAACTTTCCCTGGGGAGAGATGAGTAATACCTATTCACACCAGAGGGATCCAACAACAGATCCAAGTTCGATTCCACCAAAGTCCACCTTGTCAAACCAATGAGTTTATTATACTTCCTTACAGAGCATGAGTAAGGAGTTGCCTAGAGGAGTGCATGTGACTGCAAAGTAGACACATCACAAAGAAGTCTCACTTGAACATGTGACTTAATCATAGTTGTGGCATGCAGTCTTCCTTTCAGTTAAGCTTCAGCTTCTACATGTTTTGGCCACTTCTGAGTCCACAAAAGCACGTGTAACTTGGGCAGAACTACAGACTGGTGGCAGGGAAAAGTAGCAAAGGGTGGTGGAGATCTCAGGTGAGGGTCGGATGACTCCTCATCCCTTTCTATGAGGGAATGTCAACAGGCATGAACTAGAGGTTCACTCACAAGCTGTCACAGTGAAGATGGTAATGGCTCATGATAATAGTCATGCTCAGTGGACACTGTTCTACCTCTACACACATTAGGCTGGATATGAAGTGAATGCTCGTGCTTACATTTGTACAAACCAGTCCTCATGTATTCATCAAGCTGTTTTATCTCATAATGGTTAAGTTAGAAGGCAGGGGTTGTGGTTTGAGTGTGAAATGTCAATCATAGGTTCATGTTTAAGCCTTCACCCAAAACAAGTGGTGGTAATGCTTTAGAAGGTTGTAGAAACCTTAGAAGGTGGAGCATGGCTGGAAAAAGTAGACCATTAGGAGCAGACCTCGGGGTCTGAGAGCCAGGCAGCACTTCCTGTCTGCTCTGTCTCCTGATGGGGGACAGTGGTCACACACTAGACATCTCACACTCCTGCTGCTGTGCCTTGCCTGCTATGAGGGGCTGCCTCCTTTCAACTCAAAATAAACCCTTTCCCCATTAACTTACTTCTTGTCGTGTATGTAGTTAGAGCAATGAGAAAAATCAACTAATAAGGTATCTATACCCTTGCAATTTAGAGATAAAAGTACTGAGGTTTGGAGGGATTTGGGATTCAAACCCAGGATCCGAGATCTTGCTCATTCTACACCCGTTGGCTGCCTCTCCATGCCTTTGTTTTTTGAGTAATGCAAGTTAGAAACATGAAAGCAACCCTGCCACAGACACAGTGATGTACAATTCATAGAAAAACTGAGCAAGAAAGCCATTAGTGGACGCAGGGTTACAGAGAACCCCCCTTTGAAATTGGACTAGAAAGTCCTGGAACTTCCAGAATACTCAGCTAAACAGACAAGATGTCTCCTTCAGGATGACCACCTCCACGTTCCTGTGGAAACCAAGGACTGAGCACAACATCCAATTATTCCATGGCTTCTTAGCATTCGGAGAGCTGCCAAAATTGACTCATGTTGTAAAGAGTACAAACTCACACCAACCCTCTCTGCCTCACCCTTAGAAGTGTTAGGATACCGATGTAAGCCACCACACCCAGTTCTTACTGTTTTAAGAAAGAATTACAGAGTTCTGACTAACTAGTAGCTTTAAGTCTTTAGGGTCAAGGAAAGTCTCCTTGTGGAAATGAGTGTGTAAAGTTAAATGTGAGGGAGAGAATGTGGAGAGTGAAGGGCTGGGGAAGGGCATCCCTGGGAGAATTTCCATCTTGAAGCCTGGTTAAGGGGAGAGCTTGACAGTAGAAACAAACAAAAGGTCAGCAGGGGTAGAGATCAGTCAGCTATTACAGGGAAATCTTGGCAGACCAGAAAGTTGAAAAACAAAGCATGGGCAAAGTCTCTTTGCATCTTCAAATGCACCCTTGATGTTGCCATCACAGAGAGATGACCACAGAGAGCCGGGAGGGAATAGAAGGAACATGGCCAGGAGGTCTTCACAGTGTTCACACTGAAGGAAATTCAATTTAAGGTAAAACAATGGCTGTGGTGCTGGAGACAGTGGGTGTAGTTCATACTTATTCAGGAGCTAGAATGCCAGCAGCCAGAGCAGGCTGAAAGGGAGTCAGTAATGGCTCAGACTTCTGAAGATGAACGACCAGAAGAGCAGTGAAGCCATTCACTAAGATGTGTACTACTGAAGGAGAAATAGGTACATGTGGATATGGAGATAGATAGATAGATAGATAGATAGATAGATAGACAGACAGGTGGATAGATAGGTATATATGGAGAGAGAGAGATTCATTCCTTAAGTTCTGCGCCTCTAGAGACCCCTGACTCATACAGACATCCCCAAAGAGGAGAGCAGGGTTAGCAACTCCCACCTATGTACCTTGAGCTAGCACAGAGAAGGAAACAACAGTTAAATTAAGGTAGAACCCAAATGCAAGGGCGTGAAAATGTTTAACAGCCAGTTCCCTGCAGGTTTATAGCACTCACTGATTTCCCTGGTGTAAATGGTACACCACAACAAACTTAAGCTGTCTTTAATAACTGGCTTGCAAAATTCCTGAAAATTTGGTACTCCACCCCCTTAAGCATGTAGGGCAGGTCCCAACATCCTCGTGTGTGTATGCTGAGAAAATCCACCTTGTTTCCCAAAGTTATGGATTTTTCCCAATGGAAATTTAGACTTTAAATGAGAAAAATCAATTGGAGGAAGAAAAAAAGTCATAAGAACAGCGTCACCTTCTCTACCTTAAGGTGAAATCAGCTGTAGGACCTACAGTTAATTAATTGCATCAATTAAAAAGATTCACTTGGCCAAACCTTAACATTGCCAAGTTCAACTCTACCCCCTCCATCCCAACACTCCCCACTGGAGGAAAGTACACAACCATAATTGAAATACTATTATACACAAGATAAGCATAAGGTGTAATATGCTTAACACTACTGGAAAGCCTACAATAGTTTTCTAGATATTTATCCTCTACCATCCCAAACATTTATCTCATGCCCTGTCTCTCCAAACCTCCATCATGTTGACTACAGAGTGAATTCAGCTGGCGTGCCCACTTTCTACCTCACTATAAGGAAATCAAAGGTACGCAGAGAGCGCTGAAAAACACTCACTGCCACATATATCGCAGACAGAATCTTCATCCTCCATCCTTTCTGCCCACACCAGCAGCAGTGGCAGTGAGAATCAGGTCAGGGACACAGCTGTATGCTGCCACCTGCAGCATCCTCAGGGGTTCTTTTTAGGGACCTCCACACAGGTGAAGTCAGGATTTTTGACTGCACCTTTGAAAAGAATTTCAGAACTACTTGTTATGAAAGAGGTGAATTTTATCAAGAAGAGGTTTAGACACAGATTTAAGCATGAGGTTCATAGAAAGAATTAGTCAAGGAAAGAGTGAGACATCCTGAAGCCTGAATGAGGACTTAAGGGGAGCTGCACTGCAGCGTCTTGGTGGAAGTCACATTCAATTTTGGTGGTTCTCGAGTTGAATGTCTAAGTATTGCTAAGAAAGCTTTTAAGGTTGCTCAGTTTTCTTTTCCCTGCTTTTACAATTGGTAAAATTAGATAGTAGATCTGGATATGATTAAAATAAAAACTTGTATCACAAGGATTACACACAAGGGGACTCCAGGGAGTTTAGCAGAGCTTCTTGTGATAGTCCTAAAAATATAGGTTTACAGCTGAGGAAGGAGAAAGGCAGCATGTTAGTTTGGGTTTTATTGCTGTGAAAAAACACCATGACCACAGCAACTCCTATATAGAAAGCATTTAATTGGGCTCGCCTACAGTTTCAGAGGTTCAGTCCATTACATCATGGCAGGAAGCACGGTAGTGTGCAGGCAGATATGGTGCTGGAGCTGAGAGGGCTACATCTTGTAGGCAACAGGAAGTTGACTGTCATACTGAGGTAAGCTTGAGCAAAAGAGACCTCAAAGCCCGCCCCCACAGTGACACGCTTCCTCCACACCTCCTAATAATACCACTCCGTTTGGGGGCCATTTTCTTTCCATCCACCATACACATCCACTAAGGTATCAGGATGATTCTTTGCTATTTGAACAGTCTTTCTTGAAACACCTCTCTAGAGGAGTGTTGCCTTCATGTCAGCACCCAAGGTAAACAGTAATGTGCTAGCAAGAAGTTTCAATCCGACTCCTTTCTCTCCTACCCTCTCTAACCTGTTCAAAGGCAGTTCTCAGTTTTCTCCTTTTCCCACTGCCAATTCAATCCCCCTCCCCATCACTCCTCCCCTCTCATTGTTCTTTGGTGCTACCCACCTAAAAACACCCTTCCATCGTGTCATTCTTGTTTCAGAAGCTTCTAGATTACTCTGAACCCAGATCCCAGTGCATTGTAAGCCAATTATCTTATTTCTATGCACAAAATCCTACCAACTTACATGAAAAGTCTAGGTCCTCATAACCTACCATCTTCAGACTCTGTAACCTCAGTCCTTACAATTCTATTGTCTTCAGACTACCCAAAGTGCCACCTCCTACCCCCACCACACCCCTCTGGCTCTTCTTTCTTTAGTGCCACTGTCCCCTTTGGTTGTTCTTGTTATTTCTCAAACGTCTCAGGTAAGCTCCCACTGTTCGGGCCCTTGTGATGGCTGTCCCATCTATTTAAATGTTTGGGGGCCAAATCCATGCTTTAAGCCCCATTCCTTCAGGTCTTCCTTTACTCAAATACCAATTCCTGGAGGGGCCACAGTCTTCTCATCTAAAACTAATCCTTACTCTCTTTCAACTATCTCTTGCTCTCATCCCCTCATTTATTTTTCTCAGTTCTTATAGCCACTTAATATGTTGGTAATATATATCATTACATATTTGTTTGTTACCTTGATTTCTTTAACAAAGCTCTAAATGCTATAGATATATGAAATCTTGTAAGCATTGTTGATATTCTTGACTTTGAAAATCATACCTGATATAGTCGGGCCTCAAGAATGTCTATAAAATTAATGGAATTCATTACTAATACCATCTAGAATGTTTTCAATAATCAGAAATGTCACTCTAAGAGCCACTTGGCCTATCTAGACAAAGAGAGCTTTTGTATAAATGCCCTGCTTATGGCTGAGCACTCAGCGTTCACTTATAAATACCTTATGCAGGCATGAGTCTCTGTATTCACTGCCATTCATTGAGAAACTTCTAAGGCTCCAGAATCATCATGGTAGATGGGGCAGAAAGAGTATAAGAGCTAGGACATGGAGGGGAAAGCTGTAAAGCCCTGTCTGCTTTGCATGGCATAGACAGGGTAGCCATGATCTCATGCATCTTTGGTTACCTACACTGAGCCTCTACAAGACTGGGCCTGTTCACTGTCAGTCACAGAGTGGGGAGGGCCTCACAGCCCCCCCCCCACTGGAAAGGACAGCCATTGTCTTTAGTTGTGTACCCACTGGTGAGCCCACCAGGCTCCAATAGTCAGTCCCAGATCCATGGTCACACAGACAGCCTTGGATAAACTCAGTGGGTCACAGAGCAAAACAGAAGGTGTAAGAAGTGTGGAGAAGAGGAGGAGGGAGAGCTAGCAGGGGAGGAGGGAGCGAAGACAGGGAAAGAGTACTCAGGGTGCACATGTGGGAATTTGTCAGAAAAGAAATTTAATCAAAGTTAGAAGTAATTTTAAGGCTTTTGTTTTGTTTTGTTTCTAAGTTCTCTGAAACGTGGCTTCCACCCTCTTTAACACACTCAGATGTGACAAGGAAAAAGTTTTATCTGCCCTGAGCACTTATGCACTCAGATTTACAGATCTCTGAGGGCATTTATGCCTCTACTGTTTATTTATTTTGGAATTATTTTATTATCAGCTTTACATGGTTATAAACCATTGCCAAGATGGAAAAGCCCTCAGAGGGCCATTACTGCCTTTCCTCAAGATGCTCTCTGACCTGACCTTCAACAATAACTGCAGCTTCTTGCATAAAATGAAGAATATAAAATCCTCCTTACTTGCTCTGGGCTGAAGAGATTTCTACCCAGCACCAAGAGCTGGGTGTTGTCAGCCATGGGCACTGTGGTACTCAAGTGTCAGCTCCCCGGGTCTCATCACATATATTTGTATACCACAGCCCCCTCTCTGAGAAAACAATTGGAATCACTATGGCCAGGTGTCTTTGGATGTAGTAGTAGTAGTAGTAGTAGTATTGTGTGATTTTTTTCCTTTGAGAACTTCATGCATGCATACCATATTAAGAATAGGAGACCGGAAGCGCCAGACCTAATTACACATCTCTACCAATACCATCCCTCAAGCTCACCAGTGATCTGGGAACAACACAGAAAGCAGCTCAAAAGAATGTAAGAGTCATAGGATGGGAAGAGTACTGTGAAATGTCTTCAGTGATTGTATTCATGTGTTTACTTTTCTGTCCCAACTGAAAACAAATACACAGGCTATTGGCCTGTTTTGTGTTGCTGCAGGAGGATGCTGTGGCTGCTGAGTTCCAACAACATGGCCCTGACTCTGGTGAGGGCTTCTGGCTGCAACATATGATGGTAGATACATAAGGGACAAGGTTATTGGTTGCATGAGAGAGGGGACATGAGACAAGAGGCAAGAAAGTAAGGAGTAATCACATGGATTCTCTTGCAGCAACTCTGTAGCAGGACTAGCTGTTCCCCTAAAAGCTTATATGCTTTCTAATCCAACATTAATCCCTTCGTGAGGGTGGATCCCAGCCCCCATGTTCTAGCTTTCCTTAAATTCCTTCTCACAAAAGACCTACCACCATACTGCCATACCAGAGACAAAGCTTTTAGCACATAACCCTTGCAAGGAGAGACTATATCCAACCTGGAGTACAAGCCAATAAAATAAAGTAAAACCCTCATAATCCCTGCTTTCATTCTTTTAAAAGGGAAAGAAATAAACACCCTTCAAATGTTGAGAAGGAGTGGACAGATAACTCAATAGGTGAACTACTGGCTGCAGAATCAAGAAGTCCTGAGTTTGACTCCTGATGAAGCCATGCATGAGGCACACATCTATAACCACAACACTGGGGGAAGAGGTCAGCCATGCAGCCTAGCTGGATGGATGGGCTCAACTCAAGGAGAAACTCTATCTCAAAAATAAAGGGGAGAGTGACCAGGGAGAGCACCTGACATCAATCTCTGGTCTCGAAACATAGGCTCATACATGTATGGGCACATGCATCCACATACATATGTGCACATATCCACACAAAAATTGGGGGAGTTTATTCTAAAGAAAGAAATTTTCAAAAATAGAGTAAGCTATCTATAATCACATACTTCAAAGATGGCCAGTGCCTTCAACTTCATCTGTCAACTGTCTTTGTATATGAATACTTTACAGTGCAAGCTTACTGCCCATGCCACTATGTGCCTTTTGAAAATGGATGCTACAGTCATCATTAATCAGATAGCAACAATGTAATGACCTCATGCCCTGGTTATCTTTCAGACATTTAGTTTATTTGACACCTAAGAATTCAATACTGTCTTCAAAGGGCTCATTGTCTAGACCAGCATTTTCCAATAAAATACAGGCAACACTTGCACTTCAAATTTTTAAATAAGTGAGTAGAGTTAATTTTATCATTTTATTATATTCCAATTGGCCTGATATGCTAAAAGTATTAGTAGTTTAACATGTAGCCAGTACAAAATGACTAATAAAGTATTTACCTTTTATCATTCTCTTTGAAATATGGTATCAGTTTCACACTTCCTGCACATCAGAATTGGATGAACCCCCTTACCAAGGCTCAAAATTTTGCAAAGGACAAGTGGCCATCAGCCAGACAGTGGAGTGCAGGGGGATGTGTTTTCATCTTTACAACTTTCCCCTTTGACGCTTTCAGAATATGCTTCTGGTTTATTGAGTCATTTCCCTTTTATTGGACCTTTAAATTATTTCCATTGTTTCATAATTATAACAGCCATGGGTTAATTTCTGCATATTTTGAGTCAGTGTTTAATGAGACCCCTCTTGGAGATGCAAGATAGTAAAACTGAAAGGTACAAACATAGTAATGGATTCTGATACACATTTTCAAGTTGCTTTCCAGAGAAACTGAGTGACTTTATCATGTCTCAGGCAAAATGTATCAGCATGTGTTGTGCAATATTAGTTTAAGATCTGTTATGTTCATTTATGCTGTGGAATATTTGTTTGATAATGCAAAGATGTGTTGTATTCTTTTATGTTGCATTTGTTTAACTCTGTGAAGTTGTGTTACTTCGCCTGTCTAAAACACCTGATTGATTTAATAAAGAGCTGAATAGGCAATAGCTAGGCAGGATAGAAATAGGTGAGGCTCCCAGGTAGAGAGAATAAACAGGAGGAAAATCTAGGCTTGAGAGAACAGTGGGGAGCAAGAAAAGGAGAAGAGAACACCAGGGACCAGGCACCCAGCAACACAGCCAGCCACAGAGTAAAAAATGAAAGAAAGACATATAGAATAAGAAAGGCAAAAAGCCAAAAGGCAAAACATTGTTAAAGAGAAATGGGATAATTTAAGTTAGAAAAGCTGGCTAGAAACAAGCCAAGGGAAGGCCAGGTATTCATAAGTAAGAATATTAATTTGAGAGCTGGGTGTTGGGCCCCCAAAGAGTTAAAAAAAAGAAAAACTACAAGCCGGTTTAACTGAGCATGATCCAGAATTGACTGGAATCCACCTCCTACCTGACTTCCTTCCAGATCCCTTAGGGATGTGATTTTTCAGAATTCTTTCATTGTTGTAATTTTGTCTCTGTTTCTTTGGGATTTTGTTTTTTTGCTTACACATATAGGTGTTTTGTTTTTTTCTGTTTGCCTGCATTGTTTTATTTACTTTATACATTGTTTTTTATTGAAGTGGTTTGTAACTGGAAGTTTTCCTGTGTCCCACCTGGTTTGCAGTCGCTCAGACCCATGTAAACACACAGAGGCTTATATTAATTAAAACTGCTCGGCCATTAGCTCAGGCTTACTACTGACTAGCTCTTGCACTTAAACTCAGCCCAGTTCTGTTAATCTATATGTTGCCACATGTTCTGTGGCTTTACCTGTGTGCCATTACCTGCTGCTCTCTGGACTGCAGGCTGGTGTCTCCTGACTCTGCTCTTCCTCTTCCCAGCATTCCTTTAGTCTGCTCACTCTGCCTATACTTCCTGCCTGGCTACTGGCGAATCAATGTTTTATTAAACCAGTGTACAACAGCATTATCCCACAGTAGTGTTTTTATGTTAGAAAGCAAAATTCAAATTCTTTTCTCCCTGTTTGTAGAATTCCACTGAATACTGGGACAATTCCTAGCTACAGGATACAATCTTCCAGAATAGGAATGTGTCACAGAGTTATATACAATGAAAGACAAAAAAAAAAAAAAAGTCAGCAAGAGATAGATATAGGGAGTTGTTCGAACCTAGGAGTACGTGGGCCTGTTTGTTTTTGCAAGTGGCTGGAGCAAGATGAAACCATATCCCAACAGAAGCAGGGTAGAGAGTGCCCAACTAGAAAGTGGAATGTCACATATCCAGTGTAGGTAGACACAACCAGAGAAGTAGCATAAATTTGAAATGGACAAAAAAGAAATGAACTGTCACCTCATCTTCCAGAAATGAGGTGAATCTGTTTCTGTTACTTCTGACCAGAAACTGAGTGGATATACTGCAGAGAAAATTGGTAGAGCCGTGTGAATGCTTGAGCTCATCACCAAGTGCATAAAAGATGATGCCCCTCCACCAAAATCCACCAGTAACTCGTAGTTCAGCAGGAAAAGCTAGGGTGGTGTGGGCCCCTCCCTGGACTATGATGGACTGTCTTGTGTGGGTCCATTGCTGGCCCCCTTTATAGCTAGAGTTTTCCTGCCTGGCCCACAGTCAGGACAAATCTCTCTCACCTGCCAGTCCCACAGCCGCTCAGACCCAACCAAGTAAACACAGAAACTTATATTACTTACAAACTGTATGGCCGTGGCAGGCTTCTTGCTAACTGTTCTTATATCTTAAATTAATCCATTTCTATAAATCTGTACCTTGCCACGTGGCTCGTGGCTTACCGGCATCTTCACATGCTGCTTGTCATGATGGTGGCTTGCAGTGTCTCTCTGACTCAGCCTTCCACTTCCCAGAATTCTCTTCTCTGCTTGTCCCGCCTACACTTCCTGCCTGGCTACTGGCCAATCAGTGTTTTATTTACTAACCAATCAGAGCAACATATTTGACATACAGAACATCCCACAGCACTTGCCCTTTTCTTTTTTTCAAAAAGGAAGGTTTTAACCTTAACAAAGTAAAATTACATATAATTTGGGAATTTGTGCGTAGCTTCTCTTACTACTTCCTGTTGGAAGGGGCCGCTGTATCTTATGGGGACACAAAGAAAATTTTAGGATTATGGAATAGTCCATGAGGCTGTATTGTCTGAGCCAGTTGCCTTCAAACCATTTTGGATGTTGGATCATCTGGGCCATGGTGTCATCAGAGACCTTTCAGGGGGGCCTTGGCTGGTCAAACCTGATGTATCTTAATCTGGAACAAATCCATAGCCTCTGTCTTACTGTGGGAACAAAAGCAGAGTCTCCTTTCCAAAGCAACACATCCTTACATCCAAATTTTGAGGTCAAGGTATCTTTAAAATATACATATTGGCATAACTCAACAGCTTTTACAATCAAATGTTTTTCTGCAGTTAAAAATCCCAAAGACAACACAATCCAGATTCTCTGTGTAATATTCATCTTTACGTGGCTTATTTTTTATATTAATTTTACTGTCTCTTTAAAGACTTTATTTTTTAAAACTATGTATTTGTTTCTATAACTGTATATATCACCTTTTTTGTCTCTTTCAAGCCTATGTATATTTTACACACATTGTAAACTATTACATCTAAATCTGTCTTATTGTGAATCTATTGCTTTAAACTGCAGCAGCTGTGGCTGCTGGCTCTGCCCACCTCAGCTTTCCAACATGGCGGTGGTACATTTTCCACCAGCTCTGGGAGCTATTGTGGGTGTAGCCCAGAAACCTCTTTTTTTGTTTTGTACTAGCAAAGGCTAAATCCACCACGCAGCTTAATGTGCCACTTGCAGAGGCCTCATTCCCACCATACTGTGGCAGGTCGAGCGTGAACGCTAGGAACCCACCAGTAGCTCAAACCGGCAGCTGCCGCTCATTTGAGAGAGACAATTAGGAAGTTGTTTTTAGCTCCGTTTTAGAATCTTTTCTCAGGTTTTAGGTGGAAACTCTTGCCAACACGTTGGGCGCCACTCCTTTGATGTTGTGAAGTCTCGACTGCCCTGGCTATGTCATGCTCATAGATGGCATTTCATAGCTCTTCTCTTACCATGAAGCTCCTGTGTTCCCCACTGTCCTGTTGTCCCCCAAGCTTTAGAAGGGGTGGTTGAGTGTCTTGCTCAGGGTTGAGCACTCAACCACCACTCTTCTCAGCATCTTTGGCAGCCATGCACCTCTGCTTTTACTGCCTTCCATCGTTGAGCGGTTTCTCTGATTAAGACTGGGTGCGGCGCTTGTCTACAGGAACAAGTGAAAGTATTTGGATGTCATCTTAGCACTGTGTCACCTTAGCTAACTCGTGCAGCCACCCGCCTTTCTGACTTGCTTGACCTCAGACGTTCCACTGTCCAACTGAAGCATACAAATGTCAGCTCTACCCCAGCTGACGGCACCATTCCCCACTGAACCACGTGGTGGCACTGCTCATCCCTCCTCACTGTACTCAGCCTCTGACAGGCATGTCAAGATGCCACCGTCTGAAGGGACTCTAGTAGGACCGAGCCTGGCAAATATTGCTCTGGCAGGCCTTGCCCTTCCATTCCTTCTGCCTTGCTAAAAACCATTAGTGTACATTCCTACAGCTAGTCATCACCATCTAGTCCTTTATTTGGCCACTTCCTCCTCCTGAGACTGACTACCAAAGTCCAGCTATCAAAGTATTGAAAGCCAGCAATCAAAAGTTCCCTTGTGGCTCACCTAATTAACATGCCCAATTAAAATTAAACACCTTAGCCGGGCGGTGGTGGCGCACGCCTTTAATCCCAGCACCCGGGAGGCAGAGCCAGGCGGATCTCTGTGAGTTCGAGGCCAGCCTGGACTACAGAGCGAGATCCAGGAAAGGCGCAAAGCTACACAGAGAAACCCTGTCTCGAAAAACCAAAAAAAAAAAAAAAAAAAAAAAAAAAAAAAAAAAAATTAAACACCTCATCCTAACACAGTGTTTCCCCTTTTACCTGTATAAACTGCCATTTGCCTATCTGTCTCTTCTCTATCCAGAAGCAGTCCTTTGTCCCTCCTGGACAAATACCCCTTGCCCCTCTCCCTTGCACCTTTCCCCTTCTCCCTTGTCATCTGTCTCCTGTCTTTGTCTCTTATTTTCAGACCTTTGTCCCCCTGGGACAAATAAACCTCCTTTGTGCGGAGAACTTGGTCTTGGGGGTCCTGAACCGATACCCGTCCCTTTTACTGCCCACTGCCCTAGACATGAATTCCTGCCTTGCTTGGCCTCACCTAATTGTTAGGATTTCGGACATGAACTGAGGAGAGACAAACATTTGGATACCACAGGAGTATTTGTTGCTAGAGTTTTCCTGCCTGGCCCAGAGTCAGGATAAATCTCTCTCACCTGCCAGTCCCACAGCCCCTCAGACCCAACCAAGTAAACACAGAGACTTATACTGGTTACAAACTGTATGGCCGTGGCAGGCTTCTTGCTAACTGTTCTTACAGCTTAAATTAATCCATTTCCATTAATCTATACCTTGCCACATGGCTCGTGGCTTACCGGCATCTTCACATGCTGTTTCTCATTGTGGCGGCTGGCAGTGTCTCTCTGACTCAGCCTTCCACTTCCCAGCTTTATTCTCCTTGTCCCGCCTACACTTCCTGCCTAGCCAACGGCCAATCAGTGTTTTATTTATTGACTAATTAGCAACACATTTGCCATACAGAACATCCCACAGCAAGTATTATTTATTAAGGCTCACATTACTGTAGCATTCCATTTTGCCATGATAGTATGTATGTAGTAAAGTGCTTATACATGGCAAGCTGGCCTTATTTTAACTACTGAATCTACCTTGAAATGATAAAGATAATCAAAATAATACTTTCAAATTCTGTGGTGAGTGGCTATCAAAAAAACAGAAAAACTAAAATGCTAGCACGGATGTGGAGAAACTGGAACTCTGAAGCCTGGCTAACAGAAATGCAAACTAGACAGCCACATAGAGAACAACAGAGAATTTCCTTTGAAAAGAGAGCAGAGTTACTGCATGGTTTCAAGATTCCATGTCCCCTTCTAAGTGGAATTTTCACACACAAAAAAAAAAAAAAAGAAAAAGAAAAAAAGAAAAAAAGAAAGCAGGAGGCCATGTTTACAGCAGCAGTATTCACGACAGCCAGAAGTTTGGGAGATTCTTTTGCTTTTCAGTAAGTTATCAGAGAAAGCATGGTATATACATAGGATGGAATATTACTCAGTCTTAAAAGGGAAAGAAATTCTGGCACAAGCTTCAACATGGATAAGCATTGTAAGGATTACCCAGTCACTTTGAGGATATTACCTGAGTGAAATCAGCCATCCACAAAAGAACTCACAAAGATCCGCCTGGCTCTGCCTCCTGATTGCTGGGATTAAAGGCATGCACCACCACCACCACCTGGCCAGAACAGTCAACTTCTTAACACCAGAAAGCAAATTACAGGCTCTGGGGTTGAGAGAAGGCGGGACCAGGAAGTTACTGCTTAAACAGCTTTGAGTTTGGGGTATGCAAGATGGAAGAGTTGTGGATGGGATGGTGTTGGCTGTGGCAAATGCTGTAAATGTATTTACTACTACTAAATAATATGCTTAAAATGCAACTTTTTAAATTTACATTTATTTTGTAGCTATTGTTTTACATATATATTTATTCTCTCTGTCTCTCCGTCTGTCTGTCTGTCTGTCTGTCTGTCTGTCTGTCTGTCTGTCTGTCTCTCTCTCTCTCTCTCTCTCTCTCTCTCTCTCTCTGTGTGTGTGTGTGTGTGTGTGTGTGTGTGCGTTTGCAGGTGCAAATCATGGCACATGGGTAGAGGTCAGAGGACAACTTACAGGGATTGTTCTGCAACTTGTCTCCTCCCATTATGTAGGTTCTGGGGGTTGAACTCAGGCTGCCAAGCTTGGGGACAAGTGCCTTTACCTGCTGCGACATCTCACAGGCCCTAAAGTGGTATATTTTACACTACATATATTTCTTTCACCACAATAAAAATTTTAAGAAATGTTGCATGAGGTAAAAATATGATTTAATAGAAGTGTTTAAGAATTTTCCAAATTTACAAACATAAATTTCACAGTTTCCTTGTATGTACAGAATACAGATATTTCTCTATTTTCTCATAATAATATTTCTATGCTGGCATTAAAACACAATCTCTATCTTTTTTTTTTTTTTTTTTTGGGTTTTTCGAGACAGGGTTTCTCTGTGTAGCTTTGCGCCTTTCCTGGGACTCACTTGGTAGCCCAGGCTGGCCTCGAACTCACAGAGATCCGCCTGGCTCTGCCTCCCGAGTGCTGGGATTAAAGGCGTGCGCCACCACCGCCCGGCGTACAATCTCTATCTTAAAAGATGCTTTCAATTTGTGTTCATGTGCATGTATGCTTGTTTACCTGATTATAGGGCAACATGTGTATTCTGTTCCTACAGGAGGCCAGAAGAGGGCATCAGAGCACTTGGAACTGGAGTTACAGGAGGTTGTGAGCTGCCTGATATGGATGCTGGGAATCTAATTCTGGTCCTTTGGAAGAGCAAGCAGCTCACTTAAGCACTGAGTCATCCCTCCAGACCCCCGCAACTACTATCTTTACATAGAAGAATAGAAATTACAGAGTAGATATTTTTAGTTTCAGACAAATTATCCATTTACTCATAATTTCAACAACAAAAAAAAGCAAATAGTTTGAGGATGGTTTTGGCTAAGCACAAGTCTAAAATATCAATAATACCTCCCTCAACCACACAGACAGGAAAAGCAGAACAGATAATACAGAGATTGAATGCTTCCAACCCCACGAAATAAATTGGAGTCAATTTGAATAATGCAATCAGTTCTTGTGAATATTTTAGGCAGCTTTATTGAACTCCACAAACTTTCATTAAGCACCTGTTGAGGCTCGCTGTAGTACTTACTGAGCCGTGACACTGGGATGAGCAAGGCACCATTTCTGTTCTTCTGTTGCTTTTGTTTCTGTTGGTTTGTTTTACAGTTTCTATTGTCTAGGATTGAAAACATTTTAACGGAAGAAAGATGGGGGCCAGAACAGGACTGGCATTTGTGGAGAATGTGAACACCTCATCTAATGTGACCCTCACAACCTTCCTATGGGGTACAAGTTATCCATAGCTTTCCGATGAGGGAACTGAAGGTTAGAAAGATTAAGTAAATCACCCAGGACTAAGAATTCTCAACAAGTAAAGCTCTGAATTTTAATCCTAATCCTGCTGATTCCCAAGATCCAAGCCTAATGTCCTTTGCTGAATTCATACAGGCTGGATCCCACAATAGAAACAGGCATAAGAATAATTACAATCTCTTCCATGGGAGTGACAGTGAAGTTCTCACAGCTTAATAAAGTGCCCAGAAAGAAATGATGGATTTTACTCCTTGGGGCAGTTTTGGCAAAATCTGAACAGAGGATTTAATTCTGCCATGGATTTGGAACTAAACAGGAATTTTGCAAATGGGCAATACAGAAGAGCATGCCCATGGCAGCAAGAGACCTTGGGAGTGTCCTGCCTGCTCAGTATCAGCCTTCTGCATCTGGTAGAAAAGTCCCTCCCCCATCTGTGCTCTTCCTCCTCGAGAAACTGGATTAAACACTCTGCGGTGCAGAGTCCTTTCTCTAATGAAGATGTCTTTTCTCGTTCATTCACTCCCCGGGTCTGCCACTCTCCCATAAGAAGGCATTCCCCTTGAAAGGGTTACATATAAACGTTCTCAGATCTTTGCCAAATGAGATGCTGTATTTCCCCATTCCCTTTGCATAAAGAGTTGCTAACTGGCTTCTCTGAATGCATTCTTTGTTTTGTGATACATTTATGCTTGGCAGATCGTGGTGTGGACCATACATATGCTGCCTGTATGCCACGGTATACCTGATTCTGAATCTTTTGCATCTCCACACAGTGTCCATAATCTCTCCTGCACACCAGGAACGCTTGGGAGATATCACTAATTGATTTTATGTTTTCTCAAAGAATAGTCATTATTGGTATCATTAAGCCCCACACTAGCACTGTCAGATGTCAATGTCTACTTGGTGGGGAAAAATCTGACTTGCAACTACTAATACCTTGGTGGGATATTTTCCCATAGAGAGCATTTTTAGGTAAATGTCACTCTGATGTGATGACTATGCACAAACTCATTCTTTCTCGGTGAGGAGATAATAAAAGCACTCCTTCCACACATACCTTTGGTCTGTGCTAGAGATGGAATCCACTCAGACATCCAGAGCTATGTCCCCTGCCCAGAGCTCATGGTGTCTTTTTATCCATCATACTTTTAGCCTCAGATCACTAATTCATATATAGGATAAGACAACTGCCAAATGATTAAACTACAGAGAGACGCTCCTCAGACACCTGTCATGTGGATGAAAGCAGTGACGTCCTCTGACCTTTGCCAGTTCAAGGTCGATAATGAGACAAGTCAGGCAGGAAGAGCAGCCTGAGCTGACTCCATTAATGCTCGATGTGTGTGCACTCAGGGGCCCTGCATCTCCTGTCAATTAGTGTAGGAAAGCAGGAGCTGCCGATTACCGGAGACACGGAATCACCGCCATGGTTACCTCTGCTTCTGCACCCTGCTGCATTTTAATTAGCCCCAGTCCCTCGACTATTTTTCAGGGCTTCATTATTACTACCTCCAAGAAACTCAGGGAAGGCCTTTTACATTTCACATCATTGATTGGAAGAAATGTCCAACGTTCTAGTTGTGGAGTTGATGACACAGGTCTCCAGCTAAAGGCCTTTATAGGGCTGCTTGCAAAAATGCGGCCCTGGCTTGCCCAGGCCTGTGAATGGACAGAACCAGTCAGAAAACTACAAGAGACGATAGACAGTTTCAGGTGGAGGTGCAGCCAGGAGAACTGAGGTGTCTGCAGGACTGTATTCACCCAGGTAAACTCAACAGACAAGCAATAGAGGAACAATACAAGGAAGGAATTGACACTCCACACTTATCTTGATCAGTATATGGTTTACATGTGTGTACTTTTGTGGGTACACATGCATGTGTATGTGTGTATGGGCTTGTATGCTTGCATGGGTGTGGGTGTGTGTGTGTGTGTGTGTGTGTGTGTGTGTGTGTGTGTGTGCGTGCATGCACTTCTAGAAGGCAAAGGTGACATCAGCTGTCTTCCTCTCTCTCTCTCCACCTTATCATTTTCAAATGAAGTCTCTCAGGGAGTCTGAGTTCAATAACTCAGCTGGACTGACTGGCCAGCAAACCCCAGGGCCTCCTGTCTCTGCCTCCTTAGCCCTAGAATTACAGATGTTACCACCACACCCAGTTTCTTACTTCTTTGCTGGGAATCCAAACACATGTCCTCACGCTCGCAGGGCAAGCACTTTATTGACTGAGCCATCTCTCAGCGGCTCACACTGCCCTCTTACAAAGAGAAATGAAGTAAAACATTGCAAAATCATTCACCACAGAGAAAATTAGCAGAAAAAGAGTCTGGGATAGTAAAGTCAGCAGACGAATATGATGATATTTTATTTGTGCTGAAATGTGATTTTATTTGTATGTTAATAAATAAATTTGCCTGGGGATCAGAGCTAAGAGCAAGCCATTAAGCAGAAGTCTGGTAGTGGTAGCACACGCCCTTAATATGATCACATGGCAGGCAGAGTCTCTGTGTGTTCAAGGACACAGCCAGCATGGTGACACATGCCTTTAATCCCAGTACCAATCATAGAGACCTGGATAGAGGTCTGTATAGACAGGCAGTGACGAGGAAGTCATGTGGTTGGGTTTAGAACCAATGAGAAGGCAATAATAAGACAGGGCACAAGAAGAAGGTCTCTCTCTGAGGGGAAGGACAGCAGTGAGTGGTAAGATAAGGTGGTCTTAGCTCTTGGCTACTGCTCTGATCTCTGAGTTTTTAACTCTTTATTTGGCTCTGTGTTTCTTATTTAATAAGACCGTTTAGAATTACATCTACAGACACTTGTTCTCACACACCAAGACCAGGGTTTACCCAAAGCAATGGTCTTCAGAGTTGAGTAAGCATCAAGTAAAGCAAAGGGCTGGCTGTTCTTTACTCGTCCCTCCCCTTCCCAAGATTCGAACTTATTAGGTCTGGGGTGAGTCTAGAGAATTTGCATTTCTGACTAGTTCCTGGCTGATGCTGATGCTGATGCAGGTGTTCACAGAGGAGGAGACAAGCCTTTGACAACCACCTTCACAGAAGCAGCTACCCATGTGGAAGGCTGAACACCTAAAAGGAATAATTAACCCTTGCTGTTTAAGACAATGAAAATGTTACCCATGAGTCTGTAAATGAGGCATTGAAATGTTAGTGCCAACTTGATAGGCATTAACATGAGCATTTTATTTAATCACACGAGCTAAAGTAAGTATCACACTGTAGTCAAATTCTTGGAAAAATATTTAGGGCTAGGAACATAGTCCAGTAGTGGAGCACTGACCTAGCATGTACAAGGTCCAACGTTTAATCCCCAGAACTGCAAACACAAACAAACAAAAAAAACCAATCCACCTATTGCTTTTTAAAAAAGTATTTAAAGACCTCACTGCAAAGTAAATTGAACATATTTGAGACATGCCTCCTTAATGTAACTCCCTTATCCAAGGAAATTATATCTTCATCTAGAATGAAGAATAACTAGCAATACCTGAAGCTGCAAAACAGTAGCCTGATAAATGTTTAAAGTAGCCTAGCACACACATGTGCTTTTATTGCTGATTAGTTGAGTGTCTTAGCTTTTGCTGTATCAAAACTTTTTCAGACCAAATATTACATACACGCAACCACTGTGGCTCTTAAGCAATTCGAGTTAATCTGTGTAGACTTCAGTCACTTATCTATGAGATGTGGCGATGTACTTTAAAATCTGGGTTCCTTCAAGCTTTAAAATTTCATGACATGGATTCCTATTTTCTACTTGAGTCAACATGTTTAGCACCTGGTGTGATGGCACTCAGATTAGAAAGAGACTTTTAAAATTCCGAGCTCAGTCCCTTTAGCAAGTTTCAAAATCTGAATCAGCACCAAGTTGAAACTACCTCTCAACTTGCGTCAACTCAGACTTTCTGAGAGAGAAGCTCAGAGCCACACTGCATATCCTAAAGTGCCTACCACCCCAGGCGCTTCTAAGATCATTCCTACATTAAAATGCTGTATTCCGTCCCAAAGACAGGTCCATTCCACAAAGCAATCATTCTTAGGGCAGAAATTGTCCATCTGTTGAGCTCCACAGAAAGATGATGCCGAAGTCATTGAATTCAAACTCAACTGGAAATTATGTTCATGGATCCATTCTCCATTTGTTTTATATTACATAATAAGAATTCCAGGTTTAATGAGCTAACAATCTAGTCTGCTGAAAGTAGTAAATTCCAAGTCCTCTCCATATCATTAGTTTCAAAGTTCATGCTGGTACCATGGTAAAGAGTGCTGATCAAACCGTCACTTTGCTACATCCAGTTCAGTTTTGGAAGCACAGCAGCGGAGAGTTTCTCTGGTACAGTGGTCTTCAACCTTCCTAAATGCTGCAACCTTTTAATACAGTTCTTCATGTTGTGGTGACTCCCAACCATAAAATTACTTTCATTGTCACTCACAACTGTAATATTGCTACTGTTATGAATTGTAATGTCAGTATCTGTGTTTTTGAATGGTCTTAGGCAACCTCTGTGAAAAGGTCATTTGACCCCCAAAGGGGTTGTGACTCACAGGATAAGAACCATTGCTCCTTCCCACCCTTGCCCCTGCCACCTGTGATGGCCAAGGGAGCTGACCCTCCCCTTACCAGCTGCAGTACTTGGGAAAGTGGACCCTGCACCTCATCTGGGCAGCAACATAGAGCTGACCCTATTGACTAGGATGCAGGTGAACTGGCCCCGAGGACATGAGCATGGGAGATCTGAGGACATGAGCATGGGAGATCTGGCCCTGTCCCTCATCTGCCATATGGTAGTGTGGGAAGCAGAGAGATGCCCTTCCCCTCTGCCCCTTATTACCAGTGCTCCCAACATCAACATTCCTGATGTTGGGAGCTCTGGTAATCTTTGGGAGACCCTGAGAAAATTTAGGATTATGGTTGAGTCCTGACTAGTGTAGTCTGTGAGGCTGGATCATCTTAGCCAGCAGCCTTAAAGATGTTCTGGATACAGAACTCAGAGGAAACTGCAACAGAGGCACTCTGAAATGTTGGATCATCTGGGCTATCTGTTCCCATCAGAGATTTTTCAAGGGGTCTTCTTCAATCAACCTGATTTTTCTTAACTCACAATGAATCCACAACCTCTCATTTCCTGTGAAAACAAAAGTATAACCTCTCCCCCAAATTAACATATCTTTTGACTTAAATTTTGAAGTTAAGACTTTTTTAAATATATAGGTTGGTTCAGTTTAGCAGCTTTCATAATCCAATATGCCTAAGCAGCTGTCATTCCTTCCTCAGAAGTCAAAGAATTCTAAGACAATACAATAACATATAGTACCCAGACTCTCTGTGCATTTTCCATCTTTATGTGACTTTTTTTCTTTTATATTACTTTATTTCCCTTTTAAGGACTTTATTTTATATTTTAAAACTTTATTTTTTAATCTATGACCGTGTATGCCCTTTCTTTTCTCTTTCACCAAGCCTATGTATAATTTTAAACACACTGCAAAACATTTAGAGGTTGTTTGGGTTTTTTTTTGGTTTTTGGGTTTTTGTTTTTTGGTTTTTTTTGGGTTTTTTTGTCTGAATCTGTCTTTACTGCATATCTCTATGTTTTTCTGACCACATGAGTCTTTAAACTGCTAAGTGGCATGGCTAGGACCAAAATGGCAGCTTTAGTGGCTGGCTCTGCCCCACTCCTTAGTTTCCTGAGAGCATAGTCTCAGGCAGAGGTACATTTACCACAAGCTCTGGAGCCATGTTTACTACCTCACCTCTGGGAAGTTTTTAGGTCCATGTTGCCACTGAGTGGCATGCTGTCCACTGCTCATAAACACCATGTAAGTGTTTGGTAGTAGGGCCTCTTAAAAGAGCCAACAGCTTTTGCTGCTATCATGGAGCCAGGAAGCTATCTCTTAAAGGAGCTATGCCTCTGCTCACTGCCAGCAAACAGAGCTCACTCAAGAAAATGCAGCTACGAAGAAGCCATGCTTGACTCCATTCTTGTGTGTCTAGAATCCTTTTTCAAGTTTTGTTGGGTCTTATGCCGAAATTTGGGCCCCACGTTGGGTACCATATATAATCTGATGTTTCCCTACCCAACCACCCAGTTCCAAATGATCAACTCAGAGGCTGGATATTGCTTATAAATGCTTAGCTGATAGCTCAGACTTGTTACTACCTAACTCTTACACTTAAATTAACCCGTATTTTGATCTATATTTTGCCATGTGGCTTGATACCTTTTCTCAGTACAGCACTCTCATCTTGCTTCTCTGTGTTTGCTGATAACTCTCAGACTCTGCCCATTCTCTTCCCAGAATTCTCCTATTGTGGTTCTAGAACTCAGTCTCTTCCTGCCCAGCATTGGCCAATCAGCCCTTTATTAGTCAATGAGAATAATACATATTCAGAGTGCACAAAAAGGTTGTTCCATAGCATTATTCCCATATGAAATCTGTTGCAGGATATTTGACCACACTGTGAACTCCAAGATTGTGTTAATAAAATCAACCTTGGATCGGGGGTGGAGCCAGCAACTAGTTGACAGGAATTAGCCAGAGAGAGTACAGAGAAGACAGGAATATGAGTAGAGAGAGGCACAGAAAGAAATATGGAGAGACTAGGAGTTTTGAGGTCCTTTTTAGTTTTTGATGGCTGGAGAAATGCTCTCTTGCTAGGTCTTCAGCCAAAAAGGAAGGTCATCTGGCTGCTTCTCTGTCTATCTGAGCTATCAGGTTTTCACCCCAGCCTCTGGCTCCTAAGTCTTTATTGACAAATAGAATGATAGAGGCTCAGTTTAAAAACTACATTTGGTGGCAGTGTTCTGACCAGCCATGGCCTGAGTGGCAAGACATTGACTGCAGGACCTCAGGGCCACTGGTAGTTAAAATACCAGTAGAATCAGGTAAAGCTGATAAGCTGGCAGAAAAACAACAGAACTTAAACATGGGACAAAGATTCACTCATGCTGACTCCCTCAGTCCATGTTTTCCTAATTGTTCCAGGCTTCTGAAAGACAGAGACACAACTTCAACTGACCTGTAAGAGAAACTGAACACTTGGTAAAGTGGCAGAGAAAAAAAAAATATTGATGAGCTGTCAACATTTAAGACCACTCACCTAGGAAATTTTGAGTTGGTTCTTACATATATAAGGTACAGTCCAGGTTTTGGGAAACCAATGAAAATTTCCACCCACAGGTCCTCAGCATCCGACTGGTTCCTAATTCACCTTCCTCTGTCAGAGAAGTCATGCAGCCCTGGGTTTTTGTCTCCATTACTTTAGGTAATAGAATTAAAAAGAACTTTCTTCTAGACCTAAAAGCAAAACTTACCAAACTTCTATGTAGAGAATTCTTGTTTACCCAATTTCTTTGTGTGACCTGGAGAGACGTTTTCTGAAGAGATATAGTTGAGCACATTTAGTGTGAAAGGATGAAATAAAATGCAAGTCTTTTTATTACACAGGATCTCATTATGTATCCCAAGCTTGCTCTTGAATTCACAGTGAGATCAGGCTAGCCCCACACTCATGGCATTCCTCCTGTCTCAGTTTCCTAAGTGCTGGTATTACAAGCAGGAACCACCACATCTGACTGTTCAAACCCCGTCTTGTGACCCTGACTTTACCACAACACAAAACATGCAGAGAGACAATGAGGACCTTAGTCAAAAGCATCTTCACAGGACGTGTGTATTCCCTCTAAGGCTCAGGGAGCATTAGGGAAGAGGGGTAAAAAGAATATAAAAGCCAGATGATAGGGAGGAAGGCTGGAAAATGTCATGTACTGGACAAGACATGCCTATTAAGAGTGAAACTTTCAGCAGCTGCAAATGCCTGCACAGGGTTGCACAAGAAGGACTCCTCAGAGTCAGGAATGGACAGAGGAGGGGCTCAGGAGACTCTGCCTCTCCCAGCTAAACTATTTGCTACTGATAGATTCCGAGGGAGGAGGAGCTATTGCCTTCAGTTTGCACCCACTGATGACTCCAAGTTCCAACAGTTAGTTCCCATCCAAAGGTCACACAGAGGGCCTGGTTAAACCAAGTAGATCACAGAACAAAAACAAATGTTATAAATCTGGAAAGGGGGCTAGTAGGGATGGTAAGTGGTTGATAGGAATGGGAAGGAGATAAGAGTGAGTGGGGGAAGTAATCAGATGTAGCTAGAGTTTTCCTGCCTGGCCCACAGTCAGGACAAATCTCTGACACCCGCCAGTCCCACAGCCACTCAGACCCAACCAAGTAAACACAGAGACTTATATTGGTTACAAACTGTATGGCCGTGGCAGGCCTCTTGCTAACTGTTCTTACAGCTTAAATTAATCCATTTTTATAAATCTATACCTTGCCACATGGCTCGTGGCTTACCGACATCTTCTCATGCTGTTTGTCATCATGGCGGCTGGCAGTGTCTCTCTCACCCAGCTTCCTGTTCTCTCAATTCTCCTCTCTGTTAGTCCCGCCTATACTTCCTGCCTGGCCACTGACCAATCAGTGATTTATTCATTGATCAATCAGCAACACATTTGACATACAGACCATCCCACAGCACTTCCCCTTTTCTTTTCTTAAAAAGGAAGGTTTTAACCTTTACACATCTCCAAAGTCAGCTTGGTATATTTGGGAATTTGGGCGTAGCTTCTCTTACTACTTCCTGCTGGAGGGGGGCACTGTATCTTATGGGGACACAAAGAATATTTTAGGGTTATGGAGTAGTCCATGAGGGTGTATCGTCTGAGCCAGTTGCCTTGAAACAGTTCTGGATGTTGGATCAATCAGAATAGTGTATATGTGTGAGTATGTGGGGAGCGGGTGTCTGTGAGTGTGTGTGTGAGTGAGTGTGTATGTGTGTGTGTGTGTGTGTGTGTGTGTGTGTGTGTGTGTGTGTATGTGTATGTGTGTAATACCAAAACAGCATAAAGTAGATGAGACGTCTCATCAGTTGCACAGGAGCAGAGGGATCTTGGAACACTTGGTAACTGCAGAGAGCAGAGGCCAAGAAGCTCCATGGTCAAACTCTCGGGAAGATTGATTCACATGGAACCATTCTGCAAAACTCAGGAAGCATGTTTCCAAATAGTGGTTTATTAAGTAGAATTTGACTCTAAAAGTACTCTTTGCTATTTCTAAGGATCATCACAATCTGTACTGATTAATATTGTATATTTTCATGTTGGTTCACTGAATATTAAAGGTTGACTTTTTTTTTAATTTGAGGATATAGCTTAGTTGGTAGAGTGCTTACCCAGCATACACAGTGCCATGAGTTCAATCCCCAGCACCACATAGAGCTGTATGTGGTAGTTCATACCTGTAACCCAGCACTTGGAGGGGGGCAAAAGGATCCAAAGTTCAAGGTCACCCTCAGGTATACAGTGAGCTAAGAATAGCCTAGTCTACATAAGACATTCTCTCAAAACCAAAATGGGAGTGTGGCATTCTTGAATGATAGAGTCATATTATATTTAAAAGGATACCAAACCGAGAATCATACTGGGGGAGAGTGGGGACTAGCAGAGGTGGAGGGAGGGAAACTGCCGTAGGGATATAATGGTTAAGAGAAGAATAAATGTTTTTTAAAAAGATGCCAGAACTTAATTCACTAGCCTTTTATGTCTAACACATTCAAAATCTTACAACCCAAGTTCTCATTTTCACTATGCACTTATACCCTTTAGACCAATTGTTTTAGGTCTTACACTGTTTCTAGACATGTTAGACAACCTCAGATAATTTTATTTTTCCCAGACTATCAGCATAAGAGTCTATACACTACTTATTAGACCTAAAAAAAAAAATAAAACCCTTCTCTAATTATACTGATCGAAAGAGTATTCTTCACATATATAAAAACACTGAGACAACACACCCTCACATGAGCTAGAAGGAGCTAGAAGGGAAGTGAAACAGCATTTAACCATCTTCTCACTGAAGGATCACTCTTCTATAGGAAGGACTGGTGGAGAAGAGAGAGAAACTGTGAGTGTGCATACGTGCGTGTGTAGATGCATGTGTGCACGTGTGTGTATATGCATGTGTGTATGCATATGTGTGTGTGCACATGTGTGTGCATGTGTGTGTGCGCACGTGTGTATGCGTGTGTGTGTGTGTGTGTGTGTGTGTGTGTGTGTGTGTGTGTGTGTGACTGGATTGCCCTCTACTGGACACAATTTCTTTTTACTCCTTTAAGAACTTAGCAAAGGAGAAATAAAAGTAACAATTTCCTTAGAAAATGAAGGAGGATAAGAAAAGTTGGAAAAGAAAAGAACAGGGTGAAGAAAAAAATGAAGAGAATAGAAGGAAAGTCAAGAGTAAGATTTAGCCTTTAAACAGGAAACAATGAGAAAAATACAAAGACTAAGACGTGGTCTATCCCGCCTTCCCATCCAATCACTGTTGGGCTATTGATGGGGGAAGAAAAGCATTAGGACTGACAATTGCATACAGCACAATGTCCTTCTAAAGTGTGCTAGCTCTGTGCTCCTAAACTGTGCCGACAGCCGCCAACAACTGTGTTGTTGCCTTTCGAAATTTCACTGAGAATAAAGTTTAGAAGAGAAAACCACTTTTCAGATATTCCACACAAATCCAAAAGCAGTATTCAGTCTTCAGAGGCACAGTGCTAGGCTTTACATCTTTGCCACAAAGAGAGGTTTCATGAAAGTGCAATTTTTTTTTTACTTATTTCTTTCTACTTATTGAATTATTTACTCACAGGTTTTCCTGCCACATGTTTGGAATAAAAAGCAACAAAGGTTAAAATATTATAAAATTGAGAGAAATAGATTTCTTCAAACATGGTTAGTTAATTATGTAAAGACTATATAGAGAAACTAACATCATATTGGCGAATTGCTACCCCACCCCATTCCATTATGAACTTTTAAAATATGTCATTAATGTCAAGTTAGAAGAAGAAACATTTATGAGAAGGCTTGAAGCATCGTTCTTACTTTCCTGAGCCTCCAAGCCCTGGTGTCTCTAAGATGAGTCAGAACCATTCCACTTCCAACATGTGTACATGTTTCAGGGTCCAGAAGAGCAGCCCCAGAGCCCAGCCTAAGCATTTCCCTTCCCCATCCCACACTGCCAACACTCATCACCCCCAGAATTAGCAGAAATCCCTACCTTGTTGATTGTGCAAACAGTGGCTTCTGCTGTGAGACTTTAAGCTCCTTAAATATTATTCAAGGGGATCTCTAGAGAGGGGGTAAATTTAATTAGGTTTATTAAATGCCTTTAAGATATTTTGGAGCATACAAGCAAACTGAAGCTAAGCAGTGCAGGCATAGGGTATGGCTGAAACTCCAGGCACAGAGGGGACAGAGGGAAAGTCAAGCAGTAACAGCACTCTTTGGGCAGATCCCTCTCTTCAATGCCACAAAGACTAGCCCAAGAGTCCACACCAATCAACATCCTTCCATTTAAAAATATAATAAGGATGTTTGGAGGGAGTTATAAGTATATTGAATATGTGTATGTGTAAGTATGGTGTGTGTGGTGTTTTCCACAGGGGTGTGTGTGTGTGTGTGTGTGTGTGTGTGTGTGTGTGTGTGTGTGTGTGTGTGCAGGTAAACAACCTTGTGCCCACACACATGCAGAGGCCAGAGGTGAATATAAGGTGTCCTTCTCTTTCATTTTCCACATTCTTCCTTTGATACAAGGTCTCCCACTGAATCAACAAGTCCCAGCACAGTACTGTCCCCCATAGCACTGGGTTACAGATACTCAGCTATGCCCAGCTTTTTGTGTTAAGCCCTAGGATCCGAAGTCAGGTCTACATGATTGCACAGCAGACACTCTACAACTAAGCCATCTCTCAGGCCCCAGGTGTCTTTTTAATGCATGTTTTCAGATAGCAAGAGCAGGGAGGATATGTACGACTGCATGCAATTGCTGGTAAATGCCCTAACATTCTATTACAGTAGGGCATGAGAAAGCCATGCAATCCAACTTGGAAGATTCAAGAAGGCTTCCTGGAGAAGGTAAAAATCTGAGTGGGATCTCCAACAGCATGCTCTAAGTGTTACCTTTTAACTGAATATTCATAAAGACATCAGTCAAGAGACAGTTATTAGCCCATCTTACTGATCAGAAGTAAGGGCAAGAGAACGTGGTGCCACGCTCCCAGTTCAACGCAAGTGGGATGAGGCTGCGAACACCTGCACTCCCTATCACGTGCACAGCTGGATGCAGTGGCATCTTGTGGGTCTACTCATACCTTCCCCATCAATTAATTTAACACTATCATGTCTATCTATAACATGATAAGTAAAACCTACCAATCTCTAGGTAGCATAAGCTTGAGAAATTGGAGTTTTCCATTCTACATGCAGAATCAGAGAACAAGAAAAAAAAAATCACTCTCCAAAGGTTGGGTAGAGACTGTAAATATCATTGATTTTAAAAGTTTCCAAATTTTAGCGTAATGAGGTTTTCATTATCATTTCAGGATGAAACTCATTTCCCACATTAAAAAAAATTAACTAGCAAGAGCCTTGTCGGAATGGAAGCTTTGTTGACTGCAATATGTTTGATTATCAGCTTCAGAGCAGACACTAGCAAAGTAACTTCATGCATTTTTCCGAAAGACTCCAAATTTATCAAAACCAGAAATGCAGGTTTTTCTTTCTGTTTAAACTAACAGGGTTCATTTCCCCAAATGCCTAAGTCAATCCAGGATTTTAAATTGGACAATAACAAAAGCATGAGTTATTTTGTATTCTAAAAATGATGAGCGTGAGCATGGTTTTGGCTTGCAGCAGTTTGGGGCCTTCATCACAGTGATGCTCAGCATGGATGCTCATTATCAGTGGGGTGGGCAACAGAATTCCCTAAACAGGATGCAGGCTGTTAATGCACGACCCATCAGCTACATTTCAAAGCATTAATAATATCAACTCCATGCTTTCTGCAATGTAAGAAAAATCAAAACAAACTCAGGTTTTTGAAAATTGCATCCCATTTAACAGAACTCTGGAAAACTGGAGCATCCATCAACTGGTTAAAAGAATATTTCTATACCTAGACTGATTCATGCAATCATCATTTATAAGATTAATTTTACTTGATACTCATGATTATTTCCTTATTAACAACTAACTTAGGTTGTTAGCCATTGATCCTAAGTTTCTTTATTCACTCAGAAAGTATGTGTTAGGTGTTTAGAACAACATGGTATTCTAGTTCTAGTGCATATTTTTTGTGGTCTCAACATTAGAGAGACATATAAACATATGAGATAGTTTGGTAACATCCCTTACAACAACACAATGCCAAGCCCTATAATCTAGCCTGGAAGAATCCAAAGGCCTCCCTCCTGGAGGAGGCAATATCAGAGTGGAGTTGTTTTGTTTTTATTTGGTTTGGTTTGTATGTGGGTGGTATATGCAGATGTTTGTGTGTATGTACATATATGTGCACATGCATGTGGAGGCTAATGGTTAATTTAATATCAGAAGCCTTCCTCAGTTTTTCACCATGTCTTTTTTTTATACTGGGTCTCTCATTCAACTCACTGCTCCAGGGACCTTCCTGTCTCCACACCTGCATCCTACCCATTTCCCAACCCCATCTTGCCAGCACTGAAGTTACAGACATGCACTTCCCAGCTTTTGCGTGGATGCTGGGATCCAAACGCAGACCTTCATGCTTGCACAACTGAGCTATCTCTCTATCTGCCAATCACACATCTCCATCAGACATTCTCAGTAGCCCCTGTCCAATGCACTTTTTACACACACACAGACATTTTACAGATAAGGAATTGGGAACAGAAATGGCTTAAATTACTTGCAATACAAAAAAAAAAGTGACAGCATTGAGACACAAGTCAAGACTGGCCCAAGGCCACCAGCTATAATTCTTCATCTAGAGCAAGCAGTCAAGCAAAGAGATCAAGGTCTTGGGAATCGCCAAGAATCTGGAGGTCAGCAAGTACATCGAGTCATGTCTGAAAAGCGTGGTGGGTATCTGAAATCAACCTGTATCATCAGATTACAACACCGTTGTCTGGAACTCTGATTTAGCTCTACACATCAAAGAGACCAGCGTGCACCCTGGTTTCAATACAAGCCTAAAATCTTAAAATTCACAGGTTTATTTCTTGTTCATCTGGCATGTGCAATGTGGAGAACTCTGTTCTCAGACCCACTCGGGAAGCAAGGTGGATGTAGGCTGCATCATCACTCTGGCTTCTGGGATCACTGTAGCAGGCAAGGAGAGAACTGCACATGTCAAGCATGAGCAATTAAATGCTCTGGCCCAGAAATGCTACATGTCACTTTCACTCACATTTCATTGTCCAGGACTAGTTAGCGATGACGCCTCGCTGCCAGAGGGCAGAGGATTAAGTGCCATAGACTTTGCAGTCAACTTGTGCTAGGCATTGGTCATCAGGAGTAATGCACACCGGGTGATTTTGTTCAGTGTAAGAGGTCATCCCATCCAGCATCCAAAAGGATGATTGACATCAGACACAGCAAGCTTAGAATGCCAACTCCACACACAGCTGATTCATTCATGTGATTCTTATTAAGGTATCTCACCCTCCGAATTGCAGTTTCTTTTCCTTAAACACAGGGATATAGCACTTTCCAAACTATGATACTCAGATGAGATCATGTATGAAATGTGTATCAGTGTTGGCCATAGCTGAAACCAGTACACAGTGGTTTCATTTTGAATGGAACAATATTGCATTTAGGAAAAGCCCAGAGCAGTTTAAAAAAAGAACTGCATCATACTGGTTGCTTAAACTGGTTATCTTATGTGCTAAAATATTTAGCAAAGTGGCAACAAATTAAAATCAAGGCATTTGTGCCATAAACCAGGTATTTTTCTCATTTCTTCTTTGCTTTAATTTTTATTAGTATATAATAAATCACTTATTTGCTTAAAAGAATTCCTGTGCAATAACTCAGTTCTATAGGTTAGAAATCTAAGTAGGGGCCACATCTCTCAACAATGTACCCTGAAGCCGAAATCAAGATGATACCCAGGCTTCACTCACCCATGGAACTCGGGGATTTCTTCCAGGCTTACACGGTCTTTCAGACTTCCATTATTTCCAGGTGTGAGGTTCTTGTCTTTGCTGGGGGTGAGTCAGCAGTGGCCTGAGGTTTCTGAAGTTTGTCCATAGTTCCTTGCTGTGGTCCCCAATGGCCATTATCAGCAGAAATGCCTCCTTTCTTCCAAGCTTGCTGAAACATCTTTCTACAACTTTGGCCTCTAATAACACTGTGAAGAAACACGAAGTGCTTAATGAGGCCATCTGATGAATTCAGATTCGCCCCTTCTCAATATAACACCGTGTATCATAAGAGAGAATGTACTCAGAGGTCCCACTCACACCCAACGCAGAAGACTTTACACAGAAGTCACTGGCAACCTGCGAGTGTGCTTACCACATTCCCATGCCCAGGGCAACAACCTCTCTAATTGCCCACAGCGATTCCTAATAGGAAAACATAGAGGCACCCATGTTATTTAACACAATGTTTGATGTCAGCAAGAGCAGTATTGTGTGCACAAATGATGTCTTTCTTTCATTGGGAAAATCATTTCTTAAGGACATATTCACACATTTGCAGGGAGACATGCCTCTGGTTTCTGCACATCTTGCAAGCAGATGTTCCTAATCCTTTGCTTTAGAGTGTCTTTTCAAGGGTAATTGTAGAGCAAACAATCTTGGAGGACGGAGATACAGTGTGTCTCTTTTTAGATCAAAGAGCAGATTTGCTTATTAAGCTACATAATAAAGATAGCATCTCTTCCAACACAAAGGGCTCTTGTGCTTGCTACTCACTGTGAAAGATTCAACTTCCCCAAGTGGCTATCCCACACCAGGAACAAAGTTGGTATATATGAGATATCCTCCTGGCTCCACACTCCACCCTACCCCACCACTAACCATGGGGAAAAGGAAATTGACCAAGCTTGATGATTGTCTGGCTGTTGTTAATGCTGTGGATACTAAGTAATTCTTTGTCTCTGACGGACAAGCATTTCCAAAGAATTGTATGTTCATTCTCTCCTGGGGTCACAAATATGCTGGTAGAATGTGTATGATTTTAAGATATCTGTATTGATAGGTGTCTTGGATAGTTCAAGTGGTCTTATTTTGATTATTAAGGCAAATATCTTATGAATTTCATGTGAATATTTCATATCTGTTCTTTCCCTCTGACATGAGTAATACCATATCTGTATATTTGTATTTACACACAAATTTAAAAAAAAAGATTTTTCTTTTATTTCTGCATGTATTTGGCTTAAGTCCTATAAATTACAATTAACACTTAAGAAAATTTTACAAATATAGACTATTTGCAATCACAGGTCTTCCTTTTAAAAACATGTAACTTTATCTGTAAAGAAACTATGCTGATATGACCAGCGTTTGCAGATTACCTAAGCAGGTAAATATCTCTTTTCGTGGGAGTTTACACAAACAAAAAGAAAGAAAGAAATGCATATAGAAGTTTGATTCTTCATCAAAGATTTTCTTTCCCATTTATATTTATTTATTATTATTAGTTTGTTAGTCTTATCACTAGATATTACAGCATATATACATGCACATATACATATATATAGACACACAAAACACACACACACACATATATGTAGCATGAATCGTAAAAGGTCTTATTAATAAAAACAAAACTGGGGCCAGGTATTTGGGTGAACACTGGAAGATCAGAGAAGCAGAACCAGCCACAGCCACCTCACCTCACCAGTTCCTCACCCGATCCTGTTTCCTCAAACTGGATGCCTCTGAGTCCTCATCCAAATGAATCTCAGCTGAACTGCTGCTAAAAGCCTAAAAGCTTAACCAGCCAAAAGCTTTTAGTTTCTGGTCCTCACTCCTTATATACCTTTCTGCTTCCTGCCATCATTTCCTGGGATTAAAGGCATGTGTCACCATGCCTAGCTGTTTCCAGTGTGGCTTTGAACTCACAGAGATCCAGACAGATCTCTGCCTTCGGAATGCTAGGATGTGAGTGCCACCATTTTCTGGCCTCTATGTCTATCTAGTGGCTGTTCTGTTCTCTGACCCCAGACAAGTTTATTAGGGTGCACAATATTTTGGAGAACACAATATCACCATACATATACACACATACAAACATATCAACCACACATACACCTGTATACATACACATATCCACATAAACACAGGCACACATATACACCCACATGCACACACACAAGTACACCCATGTAAATGCATTATGTCTATAGGAAAGCAGATTTCTGAGTATCTTCTGAGAACTCACATTTTGCATGTATTTTGTGTTTCTGGGTGTTTGTTTCTCTCTAGCTAGCATTGGATTGTTACTTTACA
The DNA here is from genome assembly GCF_007827085.1 of Peromyscus californicus insignis. Taxonomy (NCBI): domain Eukaryota; kingdom Metazoa; phylum Chordata; class Mammalia; order Rodentia; family Cricetidae; genus Peromyscus; species Peromyscus californicus. The sequence continues at coordinate 16,776,964 of NW_026294606.1, forward strand.
TGGTAGGAGGAATGCCCTGCCCTCTGATTTAAAAGAATCCATTCCTATAAACAGGAAAAGCACAAGATACTCCACACCTGCTCCAGATTCCTCCCCCTCTTCTAACTTGTAGGTTCATCGCTTTTTACAACGTCCTTTTGATTTATGGATGTAGCACTGAATCCTTCATTCAAGCTTGGGTGTGGCATGTGCAACAATCTGAAATTCCACTGAAGTTTCTATTTCAAATGAGTGTGACTAAAATGCTAAGTTCCCTTCCCACAGAGGGAACTCACTCATCACTGGATTTAACCTCATCATAAACTGAAAAACCACTAAACTTGGGTCAAAATTAAACCAAAGGTATTTGAAAATATTTCCCAAGTCCTTATACTTTCACAGGTCATGGCTTGCAAAGAGTTCATTTTGGAGGAAGAGCAAGTCGTAAGCACTTGGATAACCTCTCCCATTGTTTTCTCCTATTGCTCAAGTCTCTTTGGAGAAACTGACTCCATCAAACTTCAGCCATCTCCATAGTGAAATCTTTTCCAGACTAGAAAGGCCAGAAATATGTATCTTTCTTTTCCCATTTATTTACTTGTAAAGTAAAAAAACACACACACACACACACATACACACACACACACACACACACACACACACACACACACTCACACACACACACACTCACACACACACACACAAAGAATCACAAATCATTTTAAAAGGATAAAAGAATGATGTGGGATGTAAATAGTCATGTCCTAGCTTTGAAAATTATTATATTCACTATGTTCTTAATAAACTGGTTTTAGTTTAATTTTGCAATATGACATAGTCAACAGATACAGAGATATGTATATGTGTTCATACATCATGAATCTTTTTGAAACTTTGTAAATTATCCACAATGTAAGGGGAAGCATTAAAGCCACCCAGCATCATACCATCATGATCATCTCTATAAATGTTTGAGATGAAGGCTTGCTAACATTTTTTTGTATTATATGTTAGAAATGGAGCAGTTGCTTTTTATACAGCTGCTCATCACTTCCCTGTGATGTAAATCCTGCAAAAGGCGCTCTCAGGATGTAAGTGTAGAATGTTGGGTATTGGATGGTGACATCACATGGAGAAGCTAAGTGTACTCCTAAGAGCCAGAGAGGGTCATAGCTTACTGCAGTGAGATTCTGCATGTGAGAGCAAGTATGTGCTAGTTATCCAAGCCTGGCTTTTCTCACTCAGTTGATGACCTCCAGTTCTGGCCGTTTCCCTGCAGATAACATAGAATCATTCTCCTTTACAGATGAATAAAATCCCATTATGTATATTCACTCTAGCTCAACTGTGGACGAGAAGTACATAAATCCTGGTATATATTACATCTTAGGAACATTACAACTTATTTTTCCATTTGATCAAAGAGTTCAATGTTTGAGTTTTTAAAATAAATTTTCACATCTAATCTTGATTCTCTATTAAGAACTTTATCAGTTTAAAAAAAAATCCTTTAAAACAACATTATGATTCCCCCATAAGCAGATAGATTTGCTATGGGTTAGAAAAACATGCTTTTAAGTATTGATTTCATTCCTTGAATTAGCATATGCTGAATTCTAACACTACCTATCTTCCTGTAAAACAGCCATACTTCTTTACTACCTATCTCCCATCCCCCGGTCTGGTCGATGAGAATATTATCAATCCTTTGCTTTGTGATGCTTCTTTTATGTGTTTAGTAGATTTCACTCATGTCCACCAACTAACAATGTGACCTCTCTATAGTACTTTCCCAAAAGGGAGAAGAGAGGAAGGAGGGAAGCCAAGAGAAAAGGGGGAGGGGAGACAATAGATAGAACAAAAGCTGAAAAGAACTTGAAGTTAGGATCTCAGAAGAGCAATTGTCTTTATGTGAGCACTGGGGAAGACAGGAACATTTTTCTCTGGTCGACAATTGTGAAAGAATTCTTTGTACTGTTTTTGCAACTTTTTGCAAATCTACAGTAATTTTATAATAGGAAGGAAAAAAAGTAACAACATTCATATAGAAAAATATTCTCAAGATGGTCACAAAAGTATGCCCTTGAGATTGGGACAAAATACTGCCTTTTTGTCATATGTTATTAGCAAGATCACACTATCAGCTGCTCACTATAGAAACAATTTAGCATCCAAGAGAGATTTGTCTGTGTTCTTCCTAAGAAATAAGGGAGTTAAAATGACAAACACAACTCACTACCCTGAAGTACTTTTAAGGAAATGGACTGTGATAGCTTTAGAAAGACTTATTTGGGAATGGAAATATTTTGTGCTCTGCCTCTCATATTACATCTGTATCAGACAAGTTGATCTTATTAAAGATAATTGAAATGGGATTTTAAAGCATATTTTGTAAAGTGCTTCAAGAACCCTAAATAAATTGAAATGAAACCAATTCCCCCCAGATACATGCTGAAAGTAATTGGTGGGTTTTTTGTTTTTTTTTTTGTTTTTTTTTTGTTTTTTTTTGTGTGTGTGTGTGTGTGTGTGTGTGTGTGTGTGTGTGTGTGTGTGTGTGTTTGTTTACTTTATTGAAGGCATTTCTGAACTAGGTCAGAGTTCTGTGGAGGTTAACTTTTTCTAATATATTAGTTTTCTTCCAGGACAGCCATGGATGACCACAGTATATGTAATGTGGACAAACAGATAGAATCCAGTGGTAACTTCTCTTTAATTGCTCAAGTCTGTTCAGTGTAAATTGAATCATTACATTGAAAACGGTAGTAAGTCACCTGCAGGCATCTATTCTCTTGGCTACACTCTGCCCCTTAGAGGATTGCTCTATTTATATACATAATAAATACAGTATACAGGAGGGCAGCTGCTTAGCTGGGTGATTTGGGTAAATCTGCCATTTCTTGGGATACATATATATAGATATAGATATATGAAAAGGGACATTTTATGTGTATATAGATATAGATATATGAAAAGGGAGATAATATGTGTATATATAGATAAATGAAAAGGGGCATCATATGTATATATATATGTAAAGTGACATCATATATATATGAAAAGTGACATAGGTATATATATATATGTGTGTGTGTGTGTATATATATATATGAAAAGCATTGTACTACATGACATGAAATTTCTATCTATTTCTGTGATTAGCACTATGACCAAATGACCAAAAGCAGCTTGGGAAGGAAAGGGTTCATTTGGTATACAGTCTACCCTTGAGGGAAGCCAAGACAGGAACTAAATCAGAGACCACAGAGGAATGCTGCATACTGGCTTGATCTTTATGACTTGTTCATCTTGCTTTCTTATACAGCCCAGGCCCACCTTCCCAGGGATGGCACCACCCACAGTGGGTAGGGCATTAATTGTCAACCAAGAGAATGCCCCTACAGTCTTGCCTATAGCCTAGTCTTATAGAGCTATTTTTGCAGTTGAGAGCCCCTCTCCCTGGCTGACTAGCTTGTGTGAAACTGACAAAAACTAACCAGTTTAACTCCATTCTTCTCCAACTATATTCACAATAGAGTTTTCCAGAGAAACACAGCATCATCTCTCAGCATCTGTAAAGGATTTGTTCTAGGACCCCTTGGAGATACCCAAATCCATAGATGCTCAAATCCTTTATATCAAATGAGAGTACTTACATGTAACCTACAAACCTCTTCCCATATACTTTAAGTCGCCTCTAAATCACTTTAATCACCAGTGCAATGTAAATCTAAGTAACTATTATATTATAGTTGTTTATGAAGTGATGACAAGAGAGAAGAATTCTCTGCATGCTCAGCACAGATGTATTTTTTCAACAAATGGAGAATCACAATGAAGGAGGGATATTAGAAAGGAGAGAGATTTATTTTAAGAAACTGGCTCACACAATGATGAAGGTAAAAATCCAAAATCTTCTGGCCAGACTGGCAGACTGAAGACTCAAAGAAGAGTTGAGTTCAAGTTCAAAGGCAGCTGGAAGATTTCCCTCTTATTCCAGGGAAATCAATATTTTCAACTGGGACCAAACTTCATTCCATGGTCAGTTAGCCCATCGGTGAGGCCTCTGATGAGGCATAAGATCATGCCAGGGAGTTTATGATGGAGTCAAGCACCTTACCTGATGTAGACACATTCCCAGTGACCTAAGGTCTCCTACTAGGCTCCACTTTGTAAAGGTACCACACATCTCCAACAGCACCACACTACTGATCAAGCCTTTAACACATGGGCACTTGAGATCCAAACTGTAACACCATGACAGGATGCTAAAGGACCCCATAAATTAGAAATTCATCCCTCGCCGTTTCCTAGGGCTATTAGGAAGAAATACACAACCATACATGTTGTAAGACTTAAAGTTGAGTTAGTCATCGCCAAGAAAAATCTCTGTGTACACATAGTATTCTGACAGTAGTACAGATGACATTGCCTTGTGCCTGGTCTATTGTCAATATTAATACAAAATCAAGTCAAAGTGCTTTTCGGGACTAAGAGACCTTTCGGCTTCATGGTATACACTCATCTATTGGCTAAATTTGCTTCAAGGGACACTATTAATCATACTTCAGAAATTAATTTTAAATAAACAGACACTGAACTTTCAAGAATGTGTGTGAATTCCATTTGGGCCAGCAAGGATTCTGGTAGCCATTGCTTTGACCAATGTGACCTTGCCTTGGAAGAGATGGGAATGGAGGGTGGGTTGGAAGGGAAGAATGGGTGATAGGAGGAGGGAGGACAGGGGAATCTGAGGTTGATACATAAAATGAATAGAAAATCTCTTAATAAAAAAAATCCAAAAAAAAATTGTCATAAAAATTTCAAATCTTGACAAACCAAATGGACAGACAAATGGTATCCACTACATGTCAGAGAAAACAAGCAAGCAGTCCTGCATTTTACTCTATCTCTCCATCCCTCCATCATGAGAAATAAAAGTGATACACATAAGAATGGCAGAGGCAGGTGGATGTGCAGGTTTGAGGCCAGCCAGGACTACCAAGTGAGTTCCAGGACAGCAAGGGCTACACAGAGAACCCTGTCTCAAAAAAACAAAATAATAATAATTATAATTATAATTATAATTAAACTCTTGCAAAATTGCGCATCAAAGGTTTTCAGAGTCACCGCATCCTATCTAAAGGTGCATGTGTAGTATGAATTGTTAGAAGGTCTTATTAATAAAAGCAAACCCGGAGCCAGATGTTGGGGTAAATGCTGAAAGATCAGAGAGACAGAACACGCCACAGCTAATCTCACCTTGCCATCTTCTCAGTCGGTCCTGTTTTCTCAGACTGGAAGCCTCTGTGTCCTCATCCGAATGGATCTCAGCTGAACTTCTACTAAAAGCTAAAAGTTTAAAAAGGCTCTATCTAGTTCCTGGTCCTCATGCCTTATGTATCTTTCTGCTTCCTGCCATCACTTCCTGGGATTAAAGGCATGTGTCACTGTGGTGGTATTTTACTTGTACTGAAATGTGATTTTAATTGTATGTTAATAAATAAAGTTGTCTGGGGGTCAGAGCTATTAGAGTCATAGCAAGTGCATGGCGGCGGTGGCGCACGCCTTTAAGGACCTGGAGGGCGGTACATTCAGGCAGTGACGAGGCAGTCACATGTTTGGGTTTACAACCAATGAGAAGGCAGAACAGGAAGACTTTAAAGACAGACACACAGGAAGTAGGTCCCTTTCGGAGAGCTCTCTTGGCTGGAGAGGATCCCTGAATCAGGAAGGGTGAGGCTCTTAGCTCTGACCTCTTGGCTGTCTTCTCTGAATTGGCTCTGTGTTTCTTATTTTATAAGACCGTTGGTTACATCTACATGTCACCATGCCTGGCTGTTTCCAATAGTGGCTTTGAACTCACAGAGAACCAGATGGATCTCTGCCTCCAGAAGGCTGGGATTAAAGGTATGAGTGCCACCATTTTCTGGCCTCTATGTCTATTTAGTGACTGTTCTGTTCTCTGACCCCAGATAAGTTTATTAGGATGCATAGTATATTGGGGGACACAATATCACCACTTCTCACATGGATTTTTCTCAGTGATGTTTTAAAATGATGTCTGTCATTATTAATTATAGGGCACGTGACAAGGTACTTGGCATTTATTAAACATGTACTCTCTTGGGTGGGTTTCCAATCTATGAAAATACATTGTTCTAACTTTCCAGCATTTTCTCCCTCATCCCCTTCTCTTCTTCCCCTTCACCCTCATCCCTTTATGTCCTCTCTAAGCACATCAATTCATAACACAAACCTGCCAGACACCTGCACAGGACACATGTCTGCCTCTGCTTTCTCCTTTCCCAAGTATCTCGGACATCCCCTCCTTTTCCATTTCACTTCTGTTTCCCGTATCCCCCACCTTCTCTCCTCTCCCTCAGCCACCAAATTTCAGAGTGCCATCCTCCACATCTGTCACTGTTTTAGTATGTAAGACTTTTATGCAAACACTTGCAGAACCTCTCAGGGTGTTCACCAGGTGAGATTGTAAAAAGAGCTTCAAAACTGAAAAGGTGGGGAGGGTTGGCAAGAAGGGGGCAAGGGCGGGATGCAGCAAAAGTATGTTCACACTTACATGAAAATGTACCTGTCACACTAGATATTACAGACAATGCATACATACCAGTCTTAAAAATATATAAAGAAGGAGGCTAGAGAGATGGCTCAGCAGTTAGGAGCACTGGCTGCTCTTCCAGAGAACCCAGGTTCAATTCCCAGCACCCACATGGCAGCTCACAACTATCTGTAACTCTAGTCCCAGGGGATCCAGTGCCTTCTTTTGGCCTCTAAGGACAGCAGGTATATATGTAGTTCACAGACATATACGCAGACAAAATGCCCATACACATGAAACAATTCTAATTTTTCAAAAAGAAAGATATGTAAATCTTTCTCCTCCACAAAAAAATAATCAAATGCTTGATATGGAGAATAATTGTAAATATAGAAATCTGTGTAGCCTCCCCTCCTAAGCGCCTTAATTCTGCAGCCTGCTGTGATCGCTTGCAGATACTTGCAACCCAGTCTCTCTTCAGTGAACTCAAAAGCTATTTTCAAAATCGGTGAACTTGCAGAGAGTTCTGTGTGCAGTCAGAAATACATCGGATTTGAGAATCCCAAGGACACAGTGATATGCTGGAAACACAAAGACCAGCCCGATAAAATAAATAAATAAGTAAATAAGTGATGGGGGAAGTAGTTTCATCAGAAAAGACGTTCTGGTTAATAGGAAGCTTCATATATATTATATATAGTGAGAAATTGGCCAAAAGAAAATTAGGAACCACGGGACTGCAGATAAAGCGGAATTAGGAGGGAACGCAGCAAAAGCCGGAGACAATCCGGAAAGTCAATTGATAAAATGTATAGCAAGCACTGAACCAACACCAATCAATACAGCTCAGGACAAACCGAATCACACCCTAATAACCACATCACATCCATTTTATGGTGCTATCTATCACGAGGGCAGCAGGAAGCGGCGGCAATTTCCCCCAGCTGCACACTCCAGCAGCCTGGCTTCCGCACGGAGTTTCAGCTGAGAAGTGTGGGGCTTGTCACTGTGATAAAGGGAGAGAGAAGCATGAAAATCACTTGCAGAGCAGCCTGGGAGCCCCCCTAAATGCAAATCTGGGGGGTGTTACAGGGTTGGGAAGGACCAGAGAGAGTAAAACCCTTCCAGAGAAGTATGTGAAGCATGCCTGCTCATATTCCGCATCAGATCGAAAGGCCCCATGGGATTCTCCCGCAGAGTGTCAGGGAGAAAGGAATCGATAGTAATCAGAAGTGGGAAGTGAGAGAGGGAGAAGAACCGCAGGGAATCTGAATCATTAGCAGCATTATGATGAAGAAGAGAATTATGAACTAGTAAAGTGTCTAAAGCCAAGACAAATGGGCAATGGCCTTTACTAGAATCTGGAAATTTTCTTTCAATGATCCAGATGTGTATGCGTCTTAGGCCTTGTTCTATCTTCATATCACCATGTCAATCATATCTCTCCTAGAAAAAGAATTCTTGGAGAGAATATATATTTTATGTATTTTCTGTAATAATTCAGGTGTGAACTAGCTTCCATGGGCTTACATGTTAGAACACTTACTCCCTAGATGGAGGTGCTCTCTGGGGAAGTGGTGGCATCGATCCTTTGGATATGGAGTCTAATTGGCTGATATAGGACTGTATGAGCGATGCTTGTGAGTCTTGGCAGGGCCCCAGTTCAGGCCTGAAGTGCCTGTTTCTTGATTGGATGTAGAAAGGAGCTTTCACACATTCCTGTTACAATACAATTGCCCACTACGTCTTCTCTGCCACGGTGGACTGTCCTCTCAAACTGTGAGTCAAATGGCACTGATCCCCTCTTAGGTTGCTTCATTTAGGCATTTTATCCCAGTGACAAGAAAGGCAACTAATACTGGAAACTGAATGGGGTTGTTTGTGAAAAGCTTGACCATTTAGTCCATATGTCTTTCAAATTGTTCTATAGGAGGAATGCGGAAGAGTTTGAAGCTGTGGAACAGAGAAGCCCTGGGCCTCTGGAGGCAGAATTTCATGGGCCATTTTGGTGGAAGCAATGCAGACAGTCAAAACTGTGTTCATGAGGTTTCAGAGGGAAGCAGTGACTCCACTGGGAACTGGGTGAGGGAGTCTGTTCATGTGCCAGTCTGAAAAAGACTCTAGTCACGTTCAGCCTGTGTTCCAAAGTTCAGTGACACCAAATTCACACTAATAGACTAAGTTGCTTGGCAGAGCAGATTTCAAAACAAAATAACATCCAGGCTATGGAATAGTTATTTATAACTTCCTTAAGCTAGGAGGGAGATGGACAGACAGAAAGAAGAGAGACAGAGAGAAAGAGACAGAGATAGAGGGAGGGAGGGAAGAAGGAAGGGAAGGAGAGAGGGAGGGAGAGACAGAAAGGGAGGGAGAGAGAGAGAGGGAGGGAGAAATTAGAGATGACAATGTTAAAGTTTTGCAGACTGGCAGCAGAAAGGGGTGTGATAGGGTTAAAGTGTAGACAGACAGACAATGTGGGTGCAAACAAAGCAACTTCAACTTTGAGATTAGCATAATTAAGGAAAAAATCACACATTGCACAGGGACATTAGGAATGCCTTGGGGAAAAGTCCTCACCCATGGAGGCTCCTGGGTGTAAAAGTAAAAATACATTGAAAAGAGAAAGTCTGAAAAGATAGTCTTCAGGACCACCTGCTAATGTCCTCCCAGAGAAATGTCTCCCCAGGTTCAGCTACAAAGGCCACTGCAGCTGTGGTAAGGAGGAACCAAGTCACCCCTTGGCTGGTAGCAGAATTTTGTTACCATGTGCTTAGTGCTACTTTTACAGATACACAGAATGTAAGAAGTGCTGGCTATGGAGGCCTACACCATTCTGCTAAGCTAGGCAATGCGTGGTAGTGTTGGATTCCCTGGAGGAGGCCCTGGAAGCCACCACACTGAACTGTAGAGGTAAAACCTGAGTTGCAATAGAGACTCCAAGATGTTGCAGATGCTGGGAATGTGATGCGTCTGCCAGGGAAAAGTGCAGACACTAACTGGGGCTGGCCCAAGATAGAAGCCAGGCAGAAAAGCAGACAGACCTATAAGAGTTGGGTCCACCAAGCCATTGTTAGTCCTAGGTGCTAGGCAGGGAGCTGCAGGGTCATTGCTTGCTGCTGGGTTTCAGTCTTGCTTTGGTCTCATCATGCCACCACTGGAAATACGTAATCTGTGCCATTGTATAGTGGGATGCAACTGGTTGGTTTATTATGATTATTATTATTTATTTTTACAGAGGTTCATGGTTAAATGATTGCCTTGAGACTCAGAAAGACTTTGAACCTTGGAACAATGTTACTGTAAAACAAGGAAACTTCTGAAATTGAACTGAGTATGTTTTGCATTATGAGATGGCCATGAGCCCATGGAAGGGGGAGAATATTATGGTTTGGATGTGAAATGTTTCCCACAAGTTCATATGCTTGAACAGTTGGTCCCCAGTTGGTGGTCCCATTTGGGGAAGTTTAGGGAATGCTTGAAAATGGGGCCTAGATGACTGTCAGGTCTGGGGGGGCAGAAATTATGAGTTGTAGCTGGGCCTCACTTCAATTTGAGCACTCAGATTCTTGGTAAGTACCATTCTGCCACATAATCTTGTTGCCAAGAACCTGTCTACCATAATTCCCATTTTACCGTGATGCATTGCATCTCTTCAAATCAATAGCCCAAAGAATCCTTCCTTTATGTTGATTCTTTCTGATATTTTCATCACAGTGATAGAAAAGTAACTAATACGTTCTCTAAGCAAAGCTCAGAGTGCTACCCATGGACACACAGACTGTGGTTCCAGGTCATGTGCACCACTATCTGCTCCTTTTGTCTTAAAAGAGGCTGCATCCTTGACCTTAAACAAGGGGAGTGGAGACAACCACTCAGACGTCGAGAATCATATCATTGCATTCTCCAAATACATTTCATGAGAACAACATTTTTGTAAGAACCCAAAGTGTTTTTATAGTAGACTTTAAAAATATATTTTTTAATTCTTTGATAATTTCATGCAACTTATTCTGATCATATTCACACACTCCCTAATCTTTCGCCTAACCCCTCCTAGGCCCACCTCCCATCTCAACACACACACCCATATGTCTTTTTTTTTTTTTAATAGTCCACCAAATCCAGTTTATGTTGCCCATATTCTTAAGGTGTGGGGTCATTCATTAGAGTGTGGTCAATCTATGAGGGAACATATCGTTAAAGAAAGCTGATCCTCCCCTCCTCAGAAACCATCAGTGACTGACAATAACTTCTCAGCTAGGAATGGACACTCCTGAGCCCACCCTCCTCCAAGCCAGAATATTAACTAGCTAAATCTTATGCAGAATAGCATAGTTGCTATGAACTCATGAGAACACATCAAGAATACGTTGTTTCACCCTGGCCCTCCTCCCCTCTGCTGCAATGGTCCCTGAGCCTGTGACTGCTGATATAGATGTCCCGTGAGTGGCACATTTCATTTTCTGTGTACTTTGACCAACTGTAAGTTTCTAAATTAACCATCATCCACTGCACAAAGAATCTTATTTGATGAGGTCTGAAAGTTGCATTAATCTAGGGGTCTAGAGATACAAATTTAGAGGGAGCTTGATACTATGTCCACTTAACAAAATAATGGTAGCAAGTTCTTCCCTGAGGCTTGTGAGCTTCCTAACCATAGGAATTTTCTGTCAGATTTTCAGTACCAGGCATGTGTTTCTCCCTGGGAAGTGGGCTTTAAACCCAGTCACAAAACTGTTGGCTACCTCCATAATATTTGTGCCACTATCTATCGTACCCATGGGCGTATTTTGCTAGGCCAGTCATTATTGTTGGGTTCACAGCTGGCTAAGATTGTTGGTGACTTTTTACCCCCTAAAACACGTTCCAGTACTATAAAAACTATAAAGTAGGAAAGAAGCTTCCTGGCTAGTACCAACAGGTCTTCTCCATGTCCTGTGACCAAAGCATGTGGTATCTTCAGCAATAAGTCCTTGCCATCAAGTTCTGCTGGACAACCAAGAGCAAACGCAATATCTTGTATTGTTTGGGGGCAGTCTCCAGGATGCCCTGACCAACAGCTCAGGGAGAGGTATGCCATATGTGGCACTGAGCTTTTTATAAGGCAATCTATGGCTTCTGGTAGGAGCACAATACCCTGGGTAGGATAATTCCATATATATATCCAAATATTTGGAATATATCTTATATAAAATATATATGCATATATCTTATAAAATAGTAGTTTCCATGTGGTTTTTTTCAAACACTCCAAGTATTAGTTCTCCTTCCCCACATCCCCTCTGCCTGACCCCCTCCCCTCCCATTTAAACCTCCCTGGGAACTCAAGTTTTCTTCTCTGTTATCATCTCTGTCATTTTCTTTTCAGTTTCTGGCATT